>NC_140166.1:185844457-186191957 GCF_963971535.1 Notolepis coatsorum
GCAGTCCAGTCCATCCCCAGTGTGCCGCTTAAACCAAGAGCATGCGCCTCCCAGAGCAACTGAAGGGACGGGTTACTTTTTTTCTTTTTTTTTTACTTTTCTTTTCTTTTCTTTCTTTTTTTTCTTTTTTTCTTTTTTTATCAAGGCCATAATTAAACATTGTCTGGCATGCTATTGACTAGTATAGGCCACCATTAACCCATCTCAAACCCCACCCTCTTTCCTTGACCCTCCAATCACAACTGTTGCTTCCAAGGGAACTTACACCACGCCCCGCTTCCTTAAAGAGAAAATCCAACCTAGAACAGAATTTACATTGTGCTATTTCAATGATATTTTTTAAGCACTGTGATGCTTTTTGCAGGGGCTATTTTGACTTTGATTTATAATATGGCATGGTCTGATCAATAACTACAACTCAATAATAGGAAATATTTGATTGTGTATACAGTATCTCCATAGATGTCCTTTTGTTATCTGTTTTCACTAAATAGAGCAAGGTCCTGTGTTGTGTTTTGTATGTTGTTGTTATTGTTGTTGTTGTTGTTGTTGTTGTGGTGGTGGTGGGATGTTTTATTGTGATTATGTACTGTTATCTATAGAATATTGTGTTTTGTATGGATTCCAGGAATAATAGCTGTTGCTTCTGCTACAACTATTGGGGAACCTTAATACATTAAATATAGACAACGATCTTGCTAAGAAAAGCACTGCATGACGACTTGAATTTGTGACATCATCAAACTACTTTTTTGAGTTGGTCCATTTACAATGAATTATTTACTGACTCTGTGGGCTCATGTGAATTTAGTTTGAGCTATTGCATCCAAATGTTACTTTATTTAAATGCATGGCCTGCAGCTATGAAACAGAGCATCTCCAGGATTTGTCTCTTGATGACATCATCACTAGAATCTTGTCTCTAGTAGAGACTTTGGATGAATGGACTTTATAGATGAAGGATTGCACTACAACTCGTACACCTTACTGTAAATTGTACCTAAATTGTACCTCATCCCATTTCTGCTTTGCACTAGATAGTACTGTACATTAGTACACTGCATAGTATTGTGTATTGTATATTATATGGTAACTCAGAACATTGTACATATGTCTATACCGAACACTGTGACCTCATTTTCTTCTTCTAAATTCATGCTATATTATGTTATTATGTTATTTGATACTATCTTGTCTAGCACAATCTCTGGAGCGTAACAGTAAGAAGCATTTTGTATGAAAGTATTCTGTACTTCTGTATGACAACTATTAAAGAACTTTAACTTGACTTGTTCATATTCACAAATCAAAACGGAGCTGCACAGCATTATATAAATAAGAAGTGCATTCTATTTGAACAGGGTTAACCGTCTGTAGTGTGGTAGTGCAAGGGTTAACCGTCTGTAGTGTGGTAGTGAAAGGGTTAACATTCTGTAGTGTGGTTGTGAAAGGGTTAACCCTTGGTGGTGTGGTAGTGAAAGGGTTAGAGTGAATTTTCCCTTTAGGTTTCAACTGACAAAAGTAGTTAAATATCCACTCTAAAAAGTGAACCATATCAATGTACATGTATATACAATCCAATGAATTATAAACTGCTCAGATTCACATCACTGACCTAAATATTGGAGGAAATGTATGTCTTGCAAAACATTTCAATTCAGGCTTTTAAATAACAGATACTCTTCTGTTATGGGATTGTATGGCATCTATGACAAGCACATGGTGTTTGCTGCACTACATTTTGACGTTTGTACATAATAACATAAGCTTTTATATCTGCCATATGTCATATCATGTGACACTCCCAAAGAGGAGGGAGAGCGCCAAGGAGAGAGAGAACACAAACGAGAAACAGATAAAGACAGGCAACAGTGTGCCACGCATGTAAACACCACAAAAAGACGTGACAAGAGGATAAAACACTATTGTTATTCACAAAGCAAGCAAAGTGATCACTCAAAGAGGCACTTCACCAAAAAACAATACTGATTTATTTTTCGCATATATCCAAAAACTCTATAAACAGTTTTGCACACATTCATTTAGTTTGACAGAATATTGAGAGTAAATGAGTTTAAATATGGCCACATTGAATCCTTGTCTTGTGTTAATTACAGCTCAATGAAATGATAAGGTAGCAGTCTCTATAAGTATAAGACAAGGCATAGCATAATTTCATGGAGCTGTAATTAATACAACACAAGGATTAAATGTGCCCGATGACATCACTGGTAGCCATATTCAAACTCATTCACTCTCAAAAACCTTTATTTATTTTGATAATGTGCAAAATAAATAAGCATTGTTTCTTGGTGAAGTGCCCCTTTAAGGATGGAAATGCACCTATAAAGATAATAATAACACCAGGCAGTTGACAAATGAGGCTAAATGTCAGAGGCCACGTGTGCAAACTCAGAACAGACCTTAGAAAGTCACTGCTGGATGTGTGTTTGTGTCTGTCCGAGAGAGAGAGAGAGAGAGAGAGAGAGAGAGAGAGAGAGAGAGAGAGAGAGAGAGAGAGAGAGAGAGAGAGAGAGAGAGAGAGAGAGAGAGAGAGAGAGAGAGAGAGAGAGAGAGAGAGAGAGGGAGAGAGAGAGACATCGGCGTATTTAGACCACTATCAGTAGGGCACGCCCACTGATAATCTTTTTTTTTTTACAAGTGTTTTTATTTTCCCTTTTTTAACATGATCAAATAATTATTATAATATTTTTTACTTTGCTTTGAAATATTATAGTGAAATATTTTGCACTGTTGTCGCATTTATCTTGTTGAAATCCTCCAACAGGCTCTTTTTTGTAAGTTGACTGGTTTGCACACCAATAATACAGTGCAATAATAGAATAGTAGAATAGATAGTAAAATTATGCAATAGAATGGCCAGAGTAAAATAGTGCTATACAGTACAATCAACAGCGGGGTGTATTAGAAGGCTATGGTGAAGAGGTACGTTTTTAGCTTATTTCTGAAAATATTAAGAGATCTAGCTTCCCTAATGTCCATAGGTAGTGTGTTCCATAACTTTGGTGCATAGTTAGCAAAGGCTGCATCGCCGATTTTCTTTAGACTGTGGCTTGGACCAGGGGCGTCCATTTGGTATGGCAAGGTATGGCACTCGCCATACCTTGGCAAATAAAAATGTAAAAAAAAAAAATTAAATTTTTTATGTTGATTTAGAATTCGAATGTCAACATTATGAACGAAGCTTCGAACTATTCGGTACAGCCCTAGCATGTTTTGATATTGTCAATTATCTCACTTTTACTAGGTGACTTTTACTGTGACTAACTGAAATATGCCAAAAAAAAGGAAAATGGACATAGGTGTCATGATCCTAGGCCCGGTCCTGGCTGGACTGGGCAGGATGGTAACATTGGGCAGTACCCTCCACCTAACTTTGGGCAATGCCCTCCATCTGACATTGGCCCTCGGCCTGACATTGGCGCCCTACCACCCTCTAGTGGTCACAAACAATTGGTGCACGCTACAATGACAAGTATCTTGACCACTGTATTAACAGTAATTAATTGTGTAATCAATGTGGTGTCCTGGTGTGTGCTGTCATTGTCTTTCCCTTCCCTGGTGTGATGTCATGCACTGTTTTGGGTTGTTAGGAGTTGCTTTTGTGTTTAGTTGTGTTTAGTTGTTCTTTGCTTATTGTCTAGGTGTTGTTTGTGATTCTGTGTTGGCCAGGTGTTCTTAATTGTTACTTAGTTGGGGTATATAGGGTTCTGTCTGTCCTCCCTTCGGTGTAGCGACATACCTCCAGTTACCCCCTGTTCCTATCCACGTCGTGTCGCACCGTTCTCCTTCTAGTAAGTCTTAGTGTTTGTTGCTTTGTATTGTGAAGTTTGTTATGTAGTTTCTGTATGTTCCTTGTATTGCACTGGATTCTACAGTAAACACCCTTCTCCAAGCTTCACTCCTCGCCTCTGCCTCCTCCATTCCTTCCCTTTCTGTATTATTGCATTCTACCTACCCCATCGTGACACATAGGGACGTTTTTTTATCAAAGGGCAGCAGAGACAAGTGATACAGGGACACAGGTAAGGTCTGGCTTAGTGATTATAATAGTGCAGTTCAGCATTCAGTAACCCATACTTTTTGTGAATGTGTTTTTGATACTACATTCTGTTGAACACACACCTCAAAACCGTACCTAAGGAAAATTGGCTCAATTGCAAGAAAAGTAATAGACAGTTATGATATTACATTCTGCATAATTCGTATGCAAAATATTGTGGTTCCCTGCTTTAGTCTGTTCTGTTGACACATTTCTATACTAAAAATGCTTGTGTAGTCCTGTGTCATACCGAAATGTCATATAACTGAATTGTATAGAAACAACTCACCAAAAGAGACTATTGCACAACTGATTTGACAAAAAAAATCTACCAAGGGGGGAAACACCCCCTTCACCCCCCCGCCCCCCTTCACCCCCCCCCTTCACCCACCCGCCCCCCTTCACCCCAACTAACATAACTTTGGTGCATAGTTAGCAAAGGCTGCATCCCCGATTTTCTTTAGACTGTGGCTTGGAACCTTCAATAGACCAGTAGTAGATGATCGCAATGTTTATACTTTGTATATAAGGAGGAGGACCTTGAAATCAATTCTAAATGTTACCGGAAGCCAGTGTAGGTTACTTACTTGTAACTTCGGGTTTGATCCAAGGAGTAAGTTGCCCCATATTGCTCTGTAACATTTCAGGACCGACTAATAGGATTTCAGTTTTGCCCTCATTTAATTTTAGGAAGTTGTTCGTCATCCATTTGTTTATTGCTAAGAGACAGGCAGAAATGGAGTTTATAGCTGTGTGATCATTTGGTTCAGCGGAGATGTACAATTGTGTGTCATCTGCGTAACTATGGAAACATACATTGTGCTTTCTAATGATGTCTTCTCAATGTTCAATGTTCAATGCAATGTTCAATGCAAGTAAAGCACTTTAAACTTTAAGTGACTAAATGCTTTCTTGACTATATATATAGTAACTGTTCCAAAATGCATAGATTTCTATGTATTTTAGGGGTTTGGGGGGCTAGCTCTTTTTAATATAAATGTCAGATTGTTTTATTTATTTCATAGATTTCTATGCATTTCAGGAGTTTGGGGGGCTGGCTCCCCAAAATAATTAAATAACATAACCCTAACCTAACCCTAAAACCAAAATAAAGTAAAAAAAATAGTTACAAAATCCACCCATTTTCGCCCAAAAACCGTCCAAAACCGGCAAAAAAAATTCATATACTTCTGTGCCCCCCTGTGCCCCAGTAGAGTGCTGGGTCTAGATACGCCCCTGAGAGAGAGAGAGAGAGAGAGAGAGAGAGAGAGAGAGAGTGTGCGCGCACACCTCTATTTCTTTTGGTCTGCCTGAATTTCACAGTAGGACTGCAGACCATCTGTCTATTTGAGACTTCCTTTCTTTGTTCCGCATCAAATAATTCCAGTTCCATCACAGCCGTTTATCATTCCAGCATGAGGAAGCATATATCCAGTGATGGATCTCCATGGCAGTGAAGGCGTATTGCTCCTCGTCGGCCATGGCAACTGATCGAGTGCCTTTCTGTCTCTTTCTGACTCCAGGTCTAAGTTTAGAACAACGTGAATATACGCGCCAACGTTCAGTTTACATGTAACACAATCTCCCTCAATGGGTAGGCGAAGGGAGGGGTGTCGGTTAGGGCAGGGTCGAAGTTCGGGCACGTGTGGGGATTCAAAATCAACAGCACGGTATTTTAGGGATAATGTGCTTTGGGATGCTGCTATATATACCAAATTACAGCATGTACCTACGCAGAGTGTGCATCTGGCTTGCCCTGCCAGAAGCATCGATTTCACAACACATCCGATCAAACAGCGCTAACATAGGGTTACAGCTAACCTATGTAAGCAGTGGGCATGCATGCCTCCACTGCAGTGTTTTGAAAGCGGAGCTGAAATTACAGCCTTTGCTGTGGTGTATGATTAGTGCCTGTATGTGAGGATGTCAGTCAGGGTCTGGGCCCTCGGAGAGCAGGGCCGCTAATTTAAATGACATGTCTGAGAGACACCGTGATAGCACACACTCCTAATCTGGCTCCACTCCGGCTTCATCGTTAACCACTAGCCTGTGTGTGTGTGTGTGTGTGCATGAGTGTGCGTGGGCACACGCAATTGTCATCGTATCCCTGTGCTCGCTTCTGTCTCACATTGCACCTCAGGTTTTTCATATTTTCCCCTCCCTGTGAGCAATTACTCCAATCTGATTTGACAAAGAGCTTATTTACACTGATAAGGCTCATTTCCTGTCTACCCCACCAGCCTATAGTGAAGTCTAATAGTCCCACATCAACACTGATGTCATCAACACTGATATCCTCTTATCCATCGGGCAAGCAGCGGGCTAGTTTTGCATAAAATGCCTGTCGATTGCATACCCAAAGTAATTTGCGATTTATTCTTGAACCACTAGCACATGCATGCAGGGGCGTAATTATGTGGGGGGGGGGGAATGGGGTCCCCTGCATGTTTTCAGAAGGCAGTTATTGTCCCTTGCACTTTTTTACCGTCCAAAACAATGTTACACGATAATAAACAGTGACTCAACGCGGCACTAGGACCACGCGGAAAATGGCTGCTTGTTCCATCTCTGAGCTCAGGTCTCTGACGACCTGAGCCATTGTCATGCAAAGACAAGTAGCCAGGTGAGCACCCGGCGAGGGACGAGTCGCATTTTTGTGTGCACGCGCTAAGTACGACCACAGCAGCTGTCTTTGCATTACAACAGCCCATGTCGTCAGGTGTGCTCATATACATAGCACCCCTCAAAGTTTGGTGTGAAACGATGATCTGTGTGATTGCCATGAAATGCAACAGCATTGCTTGGTGTATGTGAAATATCAGTCTATGACCTCGTTGTATTTAAAAGCCTCTAGGCTGTTGTTTTATACATTGTAGATAGCGCTCTCCCTCTCTCTCTCTCTCTCTCTCTCTCTCTCTCTCTCTCTCTCTCACACACACAACGCAGCACGCACGTTCCGAGACTCACGCCGCGTTATGACTTGTCATAAGTGACGTTAGGGCAAATATTTGCGTACCCTGCTCGTCGTGGGGAAGGGGGGGGGGGGCTGGGATTCCCGGCCGTAAAACGTCACAGGCACCCAGGTCGTTGTTTGGTTGGAACAAACGTGTAGCGATGTCACCCAAACATGTTTGAACATGTGCCTGAAACGGGATATAACGAGGGTTATTCTATAACTCTATAAGAATTCATGTCAAGTAGACAAATGTCTATCTTGTGGGATGAAGCCGTAGGGCGTATGTTTTTTCCCTTTGTAGGCATCGCGGGACCACACATTATGCATGTCCAGCCGTAGAGCAGCGTCCCCAGCGGGCTAATCGCTTGGCTGAAACGGGACAATGCTCAACGGGGGAGCCGCCTCATTTACCAGGGGTAGTGACTGCTGCTCCTCCCGTTTCAAACAGCCCCTTTCTGTCCTGTCCCCCCCCCTTGGGTGCAATTGCCCCGACCCCAGCCTCGTTGGCTGAGTCAGGGTACGAAACCCCAACCCCACGAGATACCTTGCTGGCGCAGTCGGGAGGAACCCCGCCCCACAGGACCCCTTGTCGGCGAAGCCAGGGTTCGCAAAGCACAGTGGGAGGGACCGGGTTACCTATCTACGATTCTTAGCAGGCCAGCGCCAGTTGGCTACGAGGCCGCTTTGTGATTCTTACCGTGTGGCTACAGCAGTACCACATGTCGGTGTGGATGGAGGGAACGTTGAGAGCGGGGCTCGTGTGGCAATTTGCACACCCTCGCCCTCCGTTTTTGGGTTCTGAAACAGACTCTATTATCGGAGTCCGCGGCAACGACAGCCCTGGCCGACGAGATTCAATCTCTGTTGGCAAGGCAGACCATCATCGCAGTCCCACGGGGGACGCGATAGGTGGTGCTTACTCCCAATATTTCAGCGATGTTCGCCCGAATATGTTTGGACATGCACCTGAAACGGGGTATAACGAGGGTTATTCTGTAACCCTAGTCATATGAGTTCTCAGGCTGATGTCATGAATGTTGTGTGTCATAAGTGTCACTACGAGTTGAAAGTGGGGGACCCCGATGTGGACAAGACAAACAACTTCCTCTGATCTACATCCCCTTAACAGTTGTGTGCATTGAACCGTACTATATTGTACCCTTTCTGCAAACTGTTAAGTAGGTTTTCCTTTCTGCATTCTTTTCACCCCTCCCTCCCCGCTCGGCGGGTGGGGGGGGGCCGTCTGAGTGCGGCGTATTAGCCCCCTCTAGGCGCTCCTGTGTAGTTCCCGGTCCTCCAGGCACAGGCCGAGCCTTGCTCTTGTTGCCTGTCGGCCTGGGTTAACCCATTTTTAGACCTGAAACACCTTAAAACTGCATTGTATAAAGGCGGCCAGGTAGCACAGCGGACTAAGCGTCTGTCTACCACCGCAGAGACACTGGTATCGAATCCGGCTGCTTGGCCGGTCGTCATACTGGCACAATTGGCAGTGTCAGCGGGAGGGAAGCCGGTGGGTGGTAATCTGGTCGTTGTAAACAGCGACTCCTACAGGTCGGTCAGGGCGCCTGCACAGCGAGGGAGGGAAATGGTGAAGGTAGTGTGACCTCCCACGCGTTACAATTCACCAATCCTCGCTGCCAGGTGAAAATAGGCTGCTGGCTGTCTCCTATGTATCGGAGGAAGCATGTGATAGACTTCAGGGCTCCCTAGACCAACCAGTGGGGGGCACATGCGCGCAATGACCAGGAAGGGGAGGGGGGAATCGGCTAACGACTAAATTGGGATGGGAGGAAAATACAGAAAAATAGGAGGAAAAAAGTGTATTAAAAAAAATAACTGCATTGTATAGCCTGTGTATACGCGCAGATGTGTTTCCCAGATTCGATGGGTTAAGGGAGCAACCATTCTGTTTGTTGTGGTTGTCTCCCCTGTATGCCGGTAGCGGAGTCAACCCTCTGGTAGAGCCCGGGTTCGACCCTGGCTCCTCGAGAGTATGCCCCCGCATGTTTTATGACGTCTGCCAATTGTGTCAAACTCTTTTCTCTGAACCCCAACCCCGCGGGATTAATAGATTTGCGGGGTCAGGGTTCGTGGCGAGGTCGGTTTACTGGCGGAGTCAGGGTCCGGGGGGTTGTGACCCCACGAGATGGTGACATTGTGCACGGCATGCCGAACACCCCCCCCCGCTCAGCGGGTGGGCCGTCGGGGTACTGTTTTTTACAGTCAGCCCCTCTAGGCACTCCTGTATAGTTCGCAGTCCTCCGGGCGCAGGTCGAGCTTTGCTCTTGTTACCTGTCGGCCTGGGTTAAGGGATCAACATCCTCTTTTGGAGTGCTTGTTTCCCCGGTATGCCAGCTGACCCCACGGGATTATGGGGGAGAGCCTCCTCAGAGAACTTCGGAGCCTCCTCCTCAGGGAGTTTCAGAGCCTCCTCAGGAAGTTCTTCGGCTGCTGGGAAACAAGATGGCTGCCTGAACTAAGAGCTCTACACTGTCTCAGTGATTAAATTTGCAATTCTTACCTCCACTCAAGGACAATTTCGATAATTTTGTTTCAACTTAAATTAAGTAAAGGCTTTTGATAAAACGTGGTGATTTGCAAGATGACAACAACAAGGAAAGGCCAGCGAAACAAACCAGATGTCGACGACCAAACAATTGAAACAGACAATGACCCCACTCTGGTCGAAATTATGTCAGAGTTAAAATCTCAACGCATTGCAATATTGGGCCGTTTAGACGGTATCGATACTCGTCTGGAAAAGGTGACAAACCAAGTATCGGCGATTAAAGAAGGACTGACTAAAACAAACAAAGTAGTCGACAAACACAAGCAGCGCCTGGATGAGGCGGAAGAGAGGATTTCTGCACTAGAGGACAACCTGCAAACAACCCAGCGAGAGTTACACCGAGCCGAAAAGACATTGAGAACAATGGAGATGAAAACGGATGAGTTGGAAAACAGAGGGAGGAGGAAAAATCTGGTTTTGCTGGGGCTTCCAGAGAAATCGGAGGGTGACCAAACTCTACCTGAGTACATTCAGCACAAGCTACCCAACTGGCTCAAGCTTTCATTGGAAAAAACACTCGACCTGGAACAAGTATTTCGCCCAGCGCGACCACAATCACAACCACACGCTGGGAAATATCCCAGACCAGTCCTAATCCGCTTTTTACGAATCGGGGACAAAGAGCTGATCCTACAAGCAGCAAAGAAATCTACAATCACAGAGGGGGAAGCCAAACTCACCATTCGCCAGGACCTGCCCACAGAGGTACGTCGAAGACGCAGAGAATTCGACCGGATGACCAAGATATTCATCGAAAAGGGCATGTTTCGAGGATTTGCATACCCTCACCGGCTTCGAATCCTCCATAAAAACAAAATTGTCCTGTTTGACGATCCAAAAGAGGCAGAATCATTCGCCGACGAGCTGGACTGAGGTTTGCCTCGTAAACCGTTACCCATGGTGGAGGTAAGAAGATGACATTTACGTTTTTGTTTTGTTTGTTTGCACCCCCTCATTATGACTGTTATAATACGGACAAATCACTTGACTTTGAAACCCCAGAGGAAGGGGTATTGATTTGCCAATACAGTCGCGATCGGCTGTTCTTTCTTTTCTCCTCAACGTGTATATTTACTGTCTGGCAGCGGTACTTCCTGCAACAACGTGTGACGTCATACGGACGATACCATAACTAAAGGAAGGGAGGGGGGTACAAGGAATAGCACGAATTTAACATGCATCTGTTTTGCACTGATATTTTTCTCTCAAACATTAGAAGGTCACAATGACTGAATGGTAAAAAGTATGTGGAGAGGAGAACTCTCAGCAGTATAATAAAAAGAAAAAAAAAAGAAAAAAAAATCTGCCTAATAAGAAACACCCCTCACCATTCAGTAATATCAGGTGACCAACTCATATTTAACAACATGGGGGGAAGTGAAGAGGGGAGGGGGTGTAAAGAGAAATACAAATAAATAAAAGGAAGTTATTACACTGAAGACAAGAGCTCCAGGGGCCAATATAAGAAAGATTTAATTCTTTTTCAGTTATTTTGTTTTTTCCATTATTGTTTCTCTATGGCCTACTAGGAGTAAGGGGGTAAATGTCGTGGTTTAGAAAACCATGGCTGGGGTGGGTTGATGTATTTCATGTATGTTTTTTATTCTATGTATGTGTATTATATGTATGTTTTGTGTTCTATGTTTTTGTTTTTTGGTCATGTTTATTAATAAAAGCAATGGCAATATTTTCGAGGCAAATGTATACAGTCATAGATACTCCTCAAAGATTGCACCAACTACCATGTCAGATATAATTATAAATTCGTGGAACATTAAAGGCTTGGGAAATCCTATTAAAAGGAAAAAAATGTTATCCCTTCTAAAAGAAAACAAAGTAGATGTGGCTTTTTTACAAGAAACATATTTGTCAGACACTGAACACGCAAAGTTAAAAAGAGAATGGGTAGGTCAGGTCTATTTCTCATCATATAAAAGTCATAGCAGGGGAACGGCTATTTTGATTAACAAAACAATACCATTTACAGTAGAAAAAACAATTACAGACCCAAACGGACGGTTTGTCTTGGTGTCGGGCTGCATTTGGGGAACATCCAATACTTTTTTGAACATTTATGCCCCCAATGCCGATGAACCCACATTTATGTCTGACATGGTGTTGCTGTTCAATGAAAACTGTAAAGGTTTTGGAGTGATGGCGGGAGATTTTAATCTGACAATGACAGCATTGGATAAGTCTAGTCAAACTAACCATAGCTCCAAATCCTCAAAAGTTCTCCAAGGGTTATGTGCAGAAAGTGGCCTAATTGATGTCTGGCGTGAATTACATCCAGGCATTAAAGACTACAGCTTCTTCTCAAATGTACATAACTCATATAGTAGAATAGACTATGCCTTTATTTACTCAAAATATATATACATGATAAAGGAATGTGAAATTAGCCCAATCATTTTATCAGATCATGCCAGAATATGCATGACTATTCAGTTTAATAGGAACAACTCGTTCACCAAACAATGGAAATTTGATAATTCATTACTCCAAGATGAAGAATTTAAAGTAAAAACGCGAACATGGATTACAAACTACATAAAGGAAAATAATGACCCCCTCATTGACCCTAACATTATCTGGGAGGCTGCAAAAGCCACTTTAAGAGGACTAATAATTTCATATGGTTCATTTAAAAAGCGAGTAAAAAGAGCACAAGCACAAGAACTTGAGAGAGAAGTAATAAGATGTGAAGCACTTCATAAGACAGCGTCTACAGAAGACAATTGGAGACAATTAATTGTGGCCAGGGCCAAATTAAACCTTAATATTTCAAACGAAATTACAACAAAAATGAATTACGTTAGACAAAAGCATTACGAATTTGGCAATAAACCAAGTAAATTACTGGCCCATCAATTAAAGAAAGAACAAACTGAAAGAACGATTAAAGCAATTAATCTCAATGATAATATAACATATCAACCTAAAGAGATTAATCAAGCTTTCTTTGAATTCTACAATACACTTTACAAATCTCAAAGTTCTCATTCACAAGAACAACTGGACCAGTACTTACAAAATAAGAATTTGTCAAAATTGTCTGAATTAGACCAGCAATACCTTAACTCATCATTTACAAAAGAAGAGGTTCTGGCCACAATTAAGTTAATGCCCATAAATAAAAGCCCAGGACCAGATGGTTTTTCTGCTGAATTTTATAAAGAATTTTGGACTGAACTTCATCCCATTTTTATGGCAATGATGTATAATTTCTGTCACAATAGAATACTCCCTCAATCAATGAACCTAGCACATATCACAGTATTGCACAAAAGTGGCAAAGATCCTTTAAATTGTTCATCATATAGACCTATTAGTCTTTTAGATCACGATTACAAGATTATAACCAAATTATTAGCAAAAAGACTAGAATATATCTTGCCTAAATTGATTAATCCAGACCAATCAGGTTTCATAAAAGGGAGATATTCTGCTGACAATATAAGGAAACTTTTAAATGTAATAAACCATTTGGACACCAGTCGGAGCCCTTCTCTGCTCCTATCACTGGACGCAGAGAAGGCCTTCGATAGGGTTGAATGGAACTTTCTTTTTTCTATACTTGACAAGCTTAATATGGGACCAAACTTTATCGCTTGGATTAAAGCAATCTATAAAAATCCTAAAGCAGCTGTCATTACCAATGGAGCTTCCTCTGATTTTTTTACACTAACGAGAGGGACAAGACAAGGATGCCCACTGTCGAGTTCACTCTTCGCGATGGTGATTGAATTGCTGGCGTCATGTGTACGAGACAATATTCACATTAAAGGACTGAAAATGAATAAGGAGGAACATAAAATATCCTTATACGCGGATGACATTATTTTATACATAAAAGACCCAGAACAGTCCTTATCACACTTATATAACGAAATAGAACAATTTGGAAAATACTCTGGATATAAGTTAAACTTTAATAAATCAAATGCTTGTCTCCTGCATATGACCCCAACCGAAACGATGTATAAAACATATCCTTTCAATTGGTCTCCAGAAGGGTTTAAATATTTGGGAATAAACATTACACCGCAACTAGAGAACTTGTACAGGGAAAACTATTGTCCTCTTATAGAAAAGATAAAAACTGATTTGTGTAAATGGTCCACGCTCCCATTATCTCTGCTGGGAAGAATAAATGTAATAAGAATGAACGTCCTTCCAAGACTAAATTTCCTTTTTCAAATGTTACCATGTTACTTATCTACAGAATTTTTCAAATCTATGAATAGACCCATCTCAAAATTTATTTGGTGCAACAAAATGCCTAGGATAAAGTTATTGACACTTATGAAACCAGAATCCATGGGAGGTCTCGGTCTCCCCAACCTCCAACATTATTTTTGGTCAGCCCAATTAAGAAATGTACTGTCATGGTCGTTGGGAAGACGGGACTCACAGTGGTTTCAGTTAGAAGCTAAATTTGTTGACCCGTTACCATTGGACTCTCTCATATTTATAAAACAATTTAAAAAGATAAGAAACATAGGTAATTGCTTCACTGTTTTTAACACACTATGTGCTTGGAAGGACTGCTCAAAAAAACTGGGTATCACCAATTGTACCTCCATATACTCTCCTATCTATCACAATCCTGATCTAGATAAACATCTAAGATCAATTAATATACTCAAATGGGCTCAGTTGGGGATAAGTCAATTCAAAGACCTGTTTCATACAAATATGCAGTTAAAATCATTTATGGATTTAAGAACAGAATATGCCATCCCAAATACTGATTTCTTTAAATATTTACAAATGAGAAACATTATACACATACTGAGAAGAGAAAATAAACTAAGACTAGAATTACATGAAATAGAAGAAATACTAATGTCATCGACCACAATTAAAGGTAAAATTAGTGAATTTTATGACATCTTCTCCAAAGAATGTCACTCATCTTTTTTGCCTTTGTTGAGGATCTGGGAGACAGACCTAACCATGAAATTTGCAGAAAATACATGGCTAAATATTTGTGATAGAATACACTTTCCATTTACAAGTAACAAAATCAAAGAAGCAAATTTTAAATGTATCCATAAATTGTATTTAACTCCAATAAAAATGCATAAAATGTCTAGAGATAATTCAATAAACTGTCCTAGATGTAAAACTAACGAAGGAACATTTCTACACATGTTTTGGCACTGTGATAAACTAAAACGATTCTGGAATTGTATTCATTTATTTACAAAATCTGTATTAGAAACTGAATTTGACTTGTCCCCATGTGCCTATTTACTTAATGAATTACCAGAAATCCAGATGGATCCAAAAAAATATAGACTGCTGATTGTCATAACATACTTTGCCAAGAAATGTATTCTCCTGTTTTGGAAAAATGACTCTTCGCCCACTTTTGAGATGTTTCAAGATCAGATATCCCAGCTTCTTCCATTGGAGAGATTGACCTTGGAGGAGCGCGGCCGGGGGTGGATGTTCCGGGACCTTTGGTCTCCGCTGTTTTCTCGATTGAGCAGAGGGGCTGTTGATTGATACGGCTAGTGGCGGTATGTGAATATATCCGCATGCTGTCGCTGGCCGTGTCGATTGGTGGTTTTGCTGTTTGGTTGGGGGAGGGGTGGGGGCCGGGGGTCTTGGGATGTCTATCCCCGGTTGTGTATTTTTTGGAGGTGGGTTTCCCTAGTGGAAGAAGTTGTACAACAGACGCGTAAGAGGCCTGTCTGTTGTATAACAATGATGTTGTTGTTGTCATTGTTGTTATTATTTATTATTGTTTATTTAAAAATACGTATGAGAAAAAATGAACAGTGTAAACAATATCATTAACTCTGAATATAAAAATATGAGAAAAGCAAACAAGACGCAGTCTCGGACTGGTGGGGGCCTCTGATTCGAGGTCTTGGTGAGTCGGAGTGTTAAAGAGGCATGATGCTCTGGCTCGCTGGGGCGCCGGATTTGGGGTCCTCACGGGGTAGGGACCTTGGTTGTCGATACTGGAGATGACTGGTGCTCAAGTAATCTCGCCTTATGGTACATACATGTGGGTATATGCATGTATATATATGTATGTGTGTATGTATATGTATATATATATATATTCTTATTAATTTATATATTTAATTTATACATGACTATTTTATTTTTCATTATTCTGATTTAACTGATGGTCTTGTCATTGTCGTTATTATTATTATTATTATTATTATTATTATTATTACTGTTATTGTCCTGTGATGTCTTGTTTATTAGTATTGTTATTGTATTGTCTTGTTTCATGTTGAAAAGGGAAAATAAAGAAACTGTGAAAAAAAAATAAAAAGGAAGTTCTTCGGAGCCCCCCCCCCCCCCCCCCCCCCCCTCAGCGGAGCCTCCTCCTCGGGGAGAGAACCTCCTTACAGAGCCTCCTCCTCCGGGAGTTTTTCAGAGCCTCTTCCTCTGGGTGGATGGCGCGGCCTCATTGACCTCACCAGGTCCCTTTTGTCGGGTCCTGGCCCCTGGCCTCGGCGGTAAGCCTGCCTTGAGTAGCCTGGGGCTGGGACCTCCTTCGCTCCCCGCTGCTACGGCTTCGCCCGCGGGGTCGGGGTTTGGAATCCCGACCCATCGGGACGCCTCGCGGGCAGCGTCAGGGTTTTGTCCCACGGTCTGCTCACCCTGTGCGTTTGTTGGGTGCTGTCCCCTCTTTCGCACAGTCGGTGTCCTGTTCCCTAGTGAGGGGTGGGGGTGCCCGGACCCTCCCCGGTGTGCTGATGGTTGTAGGGGACCTCAGCGGCTGCATTTGTCAGGCTCTCCTCCCTGCTCCGCTCCTATGTCCCATAGAGCAGAGCGGGAGCTACCTACGAAATATAACGAAGGTTATCCTATAACCCTAGTTATATGAGTAGATAGCGAGTGCTCTGCTCCTCAATCACTGAGGACCCCTAATTGTCTTCTGGATAATGGCCAAGACTAGGGAAGAGCGGAAGTACAGTCACACCCCTCTCTTAAGTGCATGGGCGAGAGTGGGTGTGGCCGGACAGATGCAGGTGCATTGTAGCTAAATTCTTTCAAGTAGTCTAATGAAGTCTTTCTCTCAGGTCTAGTCTCATGAGGATCTAATGAAGTCTTCCTCTCTGGTCTTGTCTCATGAGGGTCTAATGAAGTCTTCCTCTCAGATCTAGTCTCATGAGGATCTAATGAAGTCTTCCTCTCAGGTCTCATGAGGGTCTAATGAAGTCTTCCTATCTGGTCTTGTCTCATGAGGGTCTAATGAAGTCTTCCTCTCTGGTCTTGTCTCATGAGGGTTTAATGAAGTCTTCCTCTCTGGTCTTGTCTCATGAGGGTTTAATGAAGTCTTCCTCTCTGGTCTTGTTTCATGAGGGTTTAATGAAGTCTTCCTCTCAGGTCTAGTCTCATGAGGGTCTAATGAAGTCTTCCTCTCTGGTCTTGTCTCATGAGGGTCGAATGAAGTCTTCCTCTCTGGTCTTGTCTCATGAGGGTCTAATGAAGTCTTCCTCTCAGGTCTAGTCTCATGAGGGTCTAATGAAGTCTTCCTATCTGGTCTTGTCTCATGAGGGTCTAATGAAGTCTTCCTCTCAGGTCTAGTCTCATGAGGGTCTAATGAAGTCTTCCTCTCAGGTCTAGTCTCATGAGGGTCTGTTGAAGTCTTCCTCTCTGGTCTAGTCTCATGAGGGTCTAATGAAGTCTTCCTCTCAGGTCTAGTCTCATGAGGGTCTGTTGAAGTCTTCCTCTCTGGTCTTGTCTCATGAGGGTCTGATGGGCCATTATATGTTTTTAATATATCGTAATAAAAAAAATTCTAAACTCATGGAGAGAGTGACATCCATCCATCTTGCAAATTCAGAACCTTTTTTGCCGGACCTAGAGGGCCAGCCTACAATAGTGAATGTCCGTAACTGACTGACTCCCACTTGTTGAAACACGCATGCATGAGTGTCGTGGGTGCAGGTCCGGCTCAGTTAGTGATAGTAAATGTGTTGAAATATCTCCTCCCGTGATGTCATCAGAGAACACTGAATCCTTTCTGTTTTCATTACAGTTCAATGAAATTATGTAGATGAAAAATAGCAATCCCTATTGCAATCCTTATCATCCCATCTACATAATTCCAATGAGCTGTAATTAACACAACACAAGGATTCAGTGTCCTCTGATGACATAACTGGAGGAGATAGTGTATTATATCTCATTAAGTCTCAATAAATGTCAGTCTAACAGTTTAGAGCCTTGGGATATGTGTGAGATTATGTGCACAATAAATCAGCATTTTCTTCTGTGAAGTGCCCCTTTAAAAGTGCCCCTGTGCATTGTAGGAGTAACTGTCAGATGACACACATTTGCATTCACGTGCACAGATATGCACACACATGTACACACACATGCACATACACGCGTACACACACATTTAAAATATTTCATTTGTATCCGCAGATCAAATCACATGTACATATAGATTCAATATGCTTTTAGGACATTTATGGATACAAAAAAAACATTTTCACTCACACACACACACACACACACACACACACACACACACACACACACACACACACACACACACACACACACACACACACACACACACACACACACACACACACACACACACACACACACACACACACACACACACACACACACACACACACACACACACACACACACACACACACACACACACACACACACACACACACACACACACACACACACACACACACACACACACACACACACACACACACACACACACACACACACACACACACACACACACACACACACACACACACACACACACACACACACACACACACACACACACACACACACACACACACACACACACACACACACACACACACACACACACACACACACACACACACACACACACACACACACACACACACACACACACACACACACACACACACACACACACACACACACACACACACACACACACACACGGACGGACGGACGGACGGACGGACACACACACACACACACACACACACACACACACACACACACATACACACAAACGAACAAACAAACAAACACACACACACACACAGACACTTCCAGGAATGGGTCACATACCAGACTCACCACCTTGACCTTTCCATAACAACTGTTCCATAACAACTGTCCTATTGACTCAGTGCCCCTTTCCAAAAATATGCTGAAAGCTCAGGTGGCTGGACAGTTTTCACAACAATGTTGTACAAGAAGCTGATTATTCATCATTATTTAGAGTAAACCTCTGTTGAGTGACCATACAGTATCATCAAAACAACCCCCACTTCAACAAGGCTGAATGAGGCCTCTGTGTGGATATCTATCACACACATACCACAGCAGGATACCTACATGCCACCTACATACCACCAACATAACACCTACATAACATTAGGGGAGGCTACATACCACCTCCATGACACGAGAGTACGCTGTTTGATACTGTATCTGGAGGCCCATTCACTGGACAATTTCTTATTACATTTGACATGCCGTTGTTGTTGTTGAGAGAAATGAGGACTTAAATAAATAAGGGGATTTATTTTCTGCAGTTTCTCAACTTTTCCAAAAACGTACTCCCTACCTCACCACAACAGAGCAAGTAAAATAGCAAGTAGCCCTGGGGCTTTCAAAAAGGAGGCATACACCTTCTGCAGTAGTTATAGTTATTTTGTCCACAATAGCAAAAAAACAAAACAACGTCTGATATCTTTCTATTCAGTTAAAAGCGATTCTTTCAGTACCAAATACTCAAGGTTCCTGCCAACTAGAATTACACATCAATCACAATAGCACTGATTATTGTATTACAGTATTCTGATTTGTTCCAAATGTAGTAAAGATACTGAATTCTGTAGTGTATACCGACCGATAGATACAGAATAAAAAGTAAACCCCTGTAGTAGAAGAGATGGAACTCTAGTTACCAAGGTTGAGAGTTTTAGACGTATTAAACAAAGAGAAACTTTGATAATGGTATCTTAACCTCTGCCCTTGTATCTTAAACCCTGACCTTACACAATTAAACCAACTATACAACAAAGCCATACGGTTTCTGTATGAACAGCTGGATTTACAGCGGAGCAGAGTGGAGCATACAGTAGATCTGAAAAGTCATCGCACCACTCTGGTTACCCTCTATTCTAGTCTGCCATGCAGATAGAAACTCTCACTCACAAAACGGTACATGGAGTTCAAATTTACAATTAACCCTGACACTCTGAAAGTCTCAAAAGAAAATCTTAAGACCACTGACAAACGTTTCTAGACGAGCACAATCATGCATCCCTGTGGTTTAAGTGAAGAGGTCTAACCCATCAGCCTCCAAAGACACTGAAATAGAATGGATAGGAAAGAAAAAGGTTTTTATTAATGGACGGATGGAATAACATCAACTTACTTCTAAGACGTTACTTCTTTCAGACCATTTGTTCGGACGTTGGCTGTGTAGAGTATTCCAGTGAGCGTCCCTTGTCAAGGGGGCTGGATGACAAAATCCAAGCCTTGCTCCCTCCCTCTCTCTTTCTTTATCTATCTCTCTCTCCCTCTTTCTCTCTCTCTCTATCCGTCAGTCGCCTTCAGCAAGTCTGACTGAGCTGATGTAAGACACCCCTGCAAAAAGTAAAAATCCCTGCAAAGAGAAAGAGGGAGAGAGAGAGAGAGAGAGAGCGACAGAGGGGGAAAAAACTCCAACATTCTGGGGATTCTTGGGAGCATGCCAAAATCCCAGAATTCCACATGCCCCACATAAGGTTTCAATTAAGGCAGAATCTAGTGCCCAATCAGAATGCTTTTTTCCTCTTGAAAAGAACCTTTTCTTTTGACAGCTATAGTGGGATTGTTGAAGCGACTATAATTCAAGGCAATGTTTCCACTGCCATGCCGTGTGACCGCTCTACCTCCTGAGTCACTGTCACAGGAATTTGTCTTGGTGACAGTGGTGCAAGGTTGCATTTGAACAACTTACAAAGTTGTGCAGTACAATTGACACACGTACATTGTCATTGTGCACTAGGGAAGCAAACAATCTGGGTTGTTTGTCATTTCTCAAACGCAAATCAGCCTTCAAAACCAACTCCATAGAAACCGATCTGAAACAATACTGGTGTCATTGGATTAGGGCTGTCAAAGTTAATGCTTTAATTTAGGAGATTAATAAAAATTATTGAAAGTGTTAAAAAAAAGTATCTAGATTAATCTATGGAGTGAAACATTTTCAACGTTCTGAACTTTCAGCAGTATCTTTGCTTGTTCCTTTTTTGCATTGACTCATGCACCTTTTTGAAAATCATCTGACATGAAGATGGAATGGAACACATTTTTGTTGTGAATATGATTTATATTACTGGTAGTTCATACAAGACATTATCGTCCTCTAAGCCAATCTGCACTTTAACATAGGCCTGGGTTGTTTTCATTTCTGTTAACGCCGCGGATATAATAAAGAGATCTTTCAAGCTAAGTCAATGTTGATGGTTTTGTTGAACATTTGTATTTCACAGGAGAGAAACTGTATTCAAAGATCAAAGAAAGCTATTAAAATAGTCTTTGAATCTAAATATACTTTCTTTGTGTTGATTCTATATTAATTCCATGATTTTACTCAATACAAGTAAATATCTTACAAGCTTCGGTCGAAAAATGCGATTAATCGCGATTAATTTATTGATAATTAATTAATTAAAATGTTTAAGTTTAAGTTAATTTTAAACTATTGACAGCACTACATTGGATACATTGAAGATACGTAGGGCCTATAATATGAGCGCTACTAGCTTTTATTTGATCAAACTCAGCAGCACTCTTTGCTATGATTTACCATCACTGCCTGATGATCTATCCAGATCCACACGCTATGAGTCGAGGGTAAGAGAGAGATCGTCTCCTAATGACCTCATACTGAATGTTTCACTGCTGATGTAGATTACACACTTCAGCAGACCAAAGGCAATCAAATAGATATTTGGGATTGTTAAAGGTTTGGTTCAATGTGTGACTTTATGATCACAGGTTTGAATTCCCCTTAAAATTCCTGTTCCCTTGAGGTGCAAAAGTATAATGTTGCTTAATGAGGAAAACATACTGAGCCGTGTGCAATGTGCTGAGGCTTTGTGCAGATGATTGCCTGAAGGAATTTGTTGCAGTGGAGAGAAATATGACTCAAGTTCAAGTTTCTTTATTATTTGTCATACAGAAAATACAGAATACTTTGCATGATATGTTTCTACTGTCCATTGTATGGAAATGTTGGTGTAGATTCATAGCTCAGTATTCTTTTTCAAGGACTGTAATTTATAGATTTGTCAATAGTGCTTTCAGCTATACTACGCCCCAAAACTATGGAAAACTCTCCTGCAGGTCATTAGGACAGCAGACTCGGTTGGCACTTTTTTTTTAAACCAGTTCAAAACCTACCTTTTTAAACTAGCTTTAAAATGAATTATTATCTTTATTTTATTGTCTTATTTTTCTTTATTTCTATTCTTTTTACTTAAATATTTTATCATGTTTATCATTATTTCATGTCGTTTTTTTTGTTATTATTAATGTCTTATTTTACTGTTAATTAATTTCTTCTTATTCTTTATTATCTAATTTTGCTATTTTATTATTTTAACTTTTTTTTACGGTCTTTATTATTCTTTTATTTGTAATTGTTGTATTGTCTTATGTTATTGTCTTACTGTTTGTCTTATTTAGCTATTTTTACTATCTTATCTAATTGTTTTATTACCATTTTTATCATTTTAATGACTATTATTTAATTTAAAAAAGTATCCTTTTGTTTCGTTTTTTGTGTGAAGCACTTTGAGCTGCAATCTGTAATATGAATGGTGCTATATAAAATGAAGTTATTATTATTTTACATTTATTTTAATTGAAATGAAATGAATGTCATGTTTTTAGACATATGTCTATATTATTCAAATGGGAGCTAAATATATTATACTTTATTATTATATTACATTATATTATATAATATTACATTACATTATATCATACATATTATTTATATTATTCAAATAGAACTCAAACATGTTCCATTGTGATGTCACAGTATGATGTCATAATCAAACATTCTAGAACATTTGTGTATCTATTCAACAATTCTCTTAGAAGAGCTAAATATTATTATACTTTATTATTATATTACATTATATTATAATATATAATATTACATTACATTATATTATATCATTCAAATGGTAAATAATACAATGATATGTATGATATAATGTAATGTAATATTATATATTATAATATAATGTAATATAATAAAGTATAATATATTTAGCTCCCATATATTTATATTATTCAAATGACCCTCAAACATGTTCCATTGTGATGTCACAGTATGATGTCATTATCAAACATTCTAGAACATTTGTGTATCTATTCAACAATTCTCTCAGAAGATCTCAGATATCAGAAGTCAAGTGAAGATCTCACTGGTTTTATCCAGCTACTTGTCTGTAAGCTTGAATATATACTGTAGATACAATTTAAAAATCACCACATGGAAAAGGAAACAAGTGCCATGTCCTGTACAATCCTTAATGAACTGCGTCTGGAGGAAAGGTTCTGTGATGTGGTTATTAAAGTCAACAGCACTGAGTTTAACGCCCACAAGGCCATCCTGTGTGGCTGCAGAGCCTATTTCAGGTAAGTTTATCTTGGTTCAGATTAGCTTGGTTCAGGTTAGCTTGGTAGGGATGGATGTGTCCATCATCTTAGACGCTTCAATGAAGCAGAGAAAAAGAAAAGGATGAAACAGCATCAGCTGAACTTTCAGAGGGTTTTGTGTCGAGTTTTTCTCATCTTCATTGAGGGTTAACACTTTGACTGCCGGGAACCGTCTTTAGACGTCTTTGCTGGCCATGCTAAAGTTGCCGGAGGACGCGTTACGTCGTCCTTATATCAATATTTCAAAAATCTGCAATCGGATTCATATGTCCCCTCCGCTGGCCTGAGATCCACCAGCAGGACCCACTGAGCTCTCTGGCGGTTCAGGAGCGCCATCTGGTGGCCGATCGGCGCAATCGCCAAACAGGATGTGGCATAGAGGTTGTCCTAGACGTCCGTAGTACTTCCGGGCACTCGCTATAGGTCATGG
Organism: Notolepis coatsorum; assembly: GCF_963971535.1. Classification (NCBI taxonomy): domain Eukaryota; kingdom Metazoa; phylum Chordata; class Actinopteri; order Aulopiformes; family Paralepididae; genus Notolepis; species Notolepis coatsorum. Next base: position 185,868,165 of record NC_140166.1, read on the forward strand.
GACTCTGGCTCGTCACGCTACACGGTGATCGATTGGCAATAACTCGATAAACAACATGATTTGGACGTATATACCATTATACAAGCTGGAGATGGACCGGGTAAAAATATATCCCATAATGATAAGATTTCTACTCTACGATGATCGCCCAACGGCGCGCGGAGACTGGGGTGAGTTTCAGCGTGTAACGTTACCGTCTTCGATACTAACTGCTATTATCAACATTTGACCCACATTAGATGATTGGTATAACGCTGCCCACGGAATTATAAACGCCCCCTCGCCCATCCGGTCAACATCAGATGACGTGTAGTAACTTCTAGAAGTACGTCTAGTTGGAATTTTTTATATCGCGCTGATTGCCATCAAACTGTATTTCATCATCAATATAATGCATTTGGGGCTATATATCACGTTCTGGAGAAAGCTGCAGAAAGAGATGAAAACATACTTATACATTAGACCATACTTTACTATGAATATGTGAATGAAAAAGTTTAACGTTGCTACACAATGAACAATACATATAGGACTTTGAATGGGCCCTAATAATGGCAATGTAGCAATAGAATTTAAAAAGTTATAGCCCTGCAAAGAAGGGGACTTTCTCCATAGACAAATAGCGCTGGCAATCTATGGTATATCATGAATTTAACCTTAGGCAGCCAAAGTGTTAAAGGTCAGGAGGTGTTGTTGTTGTGATATTGAGCTATACTAATTCATTTCATTTGAATAATTTACTTTGATTGTGCTAAGACCCTAGAGTGTACTTCTACTATGAAAATGTACTATACTTCTACTATGAAAAGACTGTATGCTTCTACTGTGAAAATGCCCTATACTGTACTTCTACTGTAAAAAGATACTATACTGTGTAAAAATATATTATACTTCTACTGTGCTAAGACCCTACTTCTACAGTGAAAATATATTAGTACACAGGACAGAATGTTGCTTACTGTTTACTCATCAGATATCTCTATATTCTGCATCCCACAGAACCCACTTCACTCGCTGGAGCGACTCAGAGAAACCAGTCTACAGTATCCCTGGGGTGTCCGCGGGTATGATGCAGCTCATCATAGAGTACGCCTACACCTGCTTTGTGCTGGTGACAGCAGAGAACGTGGAAGAGCTTCTGGTGACTGCAGACCAGCTTCTTGTCACTGACATAGTACGAGCGTGCTCTGAATTCCTAGAAGGCCAGCTGTCTCTGGAAAACTGTGTCGGCATCTGGGGATTTGCAGACATCTACTACTGCCCTGACCTGAGGCGCAAGGCCTATCTCTTCATCGTGTGCCACTTTGAGGAGATGCTGCGCGTCTCACAGGAGTTTGTGGAGCTGTCCCTGCAGCAACTGGTGGACATCATTGAGAGGGATGATCTGAACGTGAAGAACGAGGAGACTGTGTTCGAGGCCATCCTCCGTTGGATCGACCACTCCCGTGAGGAGCGTAAAACACACATCCCTTTGCTGCTGCCCAATGTAACTAATTATATTACTGTGCATTACATTAAAACAACACTAGGTACAGTGGTTCTCAAACATTTGGGTCCAAACTGTTCCCTAGCAACAGAAACCGCCTACCAGACAGTTGTACCCGCTGTCTGCTTGTCTCTTCCCAGGTTCGCATGGGCTTGATGAGGCCAGACTACTTCCTGAACAACGTCCAGAACAACCCTGTGGTGAGGGACAGCCACGACTGCAGGCCCCTCATCCTCAGCGCCCTGAAACCCCCTGGCTCCGACAGACTCCCAAACCCCCTGACGCGCCCACGCCTGCCCCAGGAGGTCCTATTGGCCATCGGAGGCCGGAGTGGCGGCAGGCCGATCAATGTCATGGAGGCTTACAATATCCGAGCCGGTGGATGGATGGACGTGAGCGTTGAGGCCGGAGAGTCCCCGGGCCTACCATGACACCGCTTATCTCCACGGTCTAGTCTACTGCGTCTGCGGCTGGGACGGCGTAGAGCGGCTCAGCAGTGTGCGCAGGTTCAACCCTGTCACTCGCAGCTGGCTGCAGGCGGCTCCCATGCACTCACGCCGCTGTTACGTCAGCGTGGTCGCATTGGACGGCTTATCTACGCCATGGGAGGGTTCAACGGACACGTGCGACTGAACACCACCGAGCGCTACGAGCCTGAAACCAACCAGTGGACAGTGATCTCACCCATGATGGAGCAAAGGAGCACCGCCGGCGCAGCAGCCCTCCTCGGCAAGGTGGGTGGAACTGAGGAACACACGTGTGGTAAGGCTGAGCCCGAACGTTCGAACGTTCGAACGTTCGTTCGTTAAGCTGACATTCGGACTTTAATTAATGGGTTCGAACGTTCGGTGAAAAAAAATAAAGCAGGCGCAACGACGGTGAGGCGATGTGAAGCGGCACGTCCCCCGAGTCGCTCGGCTCAACCAGTATGGTCTCTGCCGGGCTGTTGCTGGATACTCAACCAGAGCTCTAGCCTCAACCAATGCAATAGAACAATTTTGATTGAATGACAGGCGATTCTGCCAATTACGTCACACCGCTTGCACCCGCCTCTGCTGTTACCACCAATCGGCAAGCGTTTATTATTTTTTTTACTTCCGGCAATGCCGCCATTGATCTGCTTGAGAGAAGCATTAACGTAGCGTTAGCTCCCCGCCGAGGAAGTAAAAGTCGTAACAACTTTCCATAGGTGAACCTGCGGAAGGATCATTAATGAATACCAGCCTTTTTCGGCCACGGAGCGCAAGCTTCATGGCGGGAGGTGGTTGCGTTGGAAACAACTCTGGCCGAGGCGGCAGGCGTGTTGGGAGCCCGGCGGGACCCCCGCACCGGTGTCTCTCTGTCTCTCTGCCGTCCCCCGTTCAGAGGTAGACGGTGGAAGGAGCCGAGGCGCGCGCCTCTCTCCTTCCCGTCGACCAAGAGTGAATACCTGTTATTGAACGTGTAACACTAACTATATAACGTGAATGCCACAAAACGAATGCATTTGTTTATCTAGCCCCTTACGTGACTGCGGTGTGCAAGGGCTATTGTTTATCATAAGTAGGAACTTTATGCAGTACTCAGTAGCTTGTTTATTTTCTTCTGAGTGCTTTGTTTAATTACATGTTTACATGAACAGCCACCACTGTAAACAACATGTTTTTTCACCAATAGATTATGCAATGCCGCCCTCCGTAGGATCTATAATAAGAATAAAAAAAAAATTATATATAAAAAAAAAAAAGTAATAAAACATTTTTTTTATTAAAAAATTTACAAAAAACGAACGTTTGAACGTTCGTTCGATAAACCCTGGCGAACGTTCGAACCCTAAAAACAGGGTTCAGGCTCAGCCTTAACGTGTGGTAGATGAACCCAAGGAACGTTTACATTGAAAACTAAGCGATTGGTATCATTCAGAATCAGATATCAGAAATGTCTTCATTGCCAAGTAAGCTTGCACATACAAAAAATTTGTCTGGGTCCTTTGGTGCATCAACATTAACAGACAATTAAAGTAGAATGAAATAAAATGGAATATATAAACTACATTAGAATATTCTTTCTTATTACAGGTTTACCTCTGTGGTGGCTTCAACGGGGTGGAGGTTCTGCTCACAGCTGAGTGCTACAGCCCAGACACTGACCAGTGGACTCTGATCGCCCCCATGAGCAGCGTGCGTAGAGGAGTGGGAGTTACTGCATACGGACGACAAGTCTATGTGGTAGGTGCACATGGAGACAAATGCTTTATACTAGATATTTTTATAGATATGTATCATTTGACTTGCAATGCTGCTGTGATGTCCTCATTTCCCTAAGTGGATTAATACAGTGTCTGCCTGCCTGCCTTAACCACACACTAAAACATTCCTCCATGTGTCCTGTCCTCAGGTGGGAGGGTTTGACCATGAAAACCACCTGTGTAGCGCGGAGGCCTACAGCCCATTGACTGGCTGCTGGCATGCCCTGCCCACAATGCTCACCCCCCGCAGAAACTTTGGCATCGGGGTGCTGGACGACCTCCTCTTTGTGGCCGGAGGCTTCAATGGCTTGAACACCATCTCCAACGTGGAGCGCTACGACCAGAGCAGCGACAGGTGGACTGTAGCCAAGGACATGGAGATCCGGCGCAGTGGCCTAAGATGCTGCATAATACATAGCCTGCCTAATATGAGCCAGTACGCCGCTCCCCGTGGCACCCTGCAGTGACCCCTGGAGGAGGAGGAGGCAGCGGGGGGATCCATCTAAGAACCTTAAAGGGGAGATGAAGCATTGAACAATATGAGCCTAGTTTGTTTGTTGTGTACCTTGGGTAAGACATGGTCCTATAATCAAATGTGAAATCCTGCTTATTTGTCTGAAAACTCAAATGTAATTTCCCCGTTTTTGCTATGGGCGCCGCCATTTTAGATTTAACTGGATGGTGACGTCACGGTGATGGTTTGGGCTGGGTCCCGGTTTACAGTGCTGGTTAGATAGCTATGTAAATATGGAGTGTCGTGAAAGTCAGTCAGTAAATTGTCAACCAAATGTAACGTTAGCTACAGAAAAAATATATATTATATAATTATACTATTATCTGCGAGACATCGCCACCATGCAACAAGTCAAAATGCTCTGCTATCTGCAAACAGCTTCACTGTCTGTGTGTATGCTGTGCTTTGGTCAAATCCAGTGTTGGGCAAGTTACTTTTAAAAAGTAACTAGTTACAGTTAGTAGTTACTTCTTCCAAAAAGTAACTAAATTACTTACTCAGTTACAAATTATAAAAGTAACTAGTTACTTCAGAAAGTAACTATTGCATTACTTTCAAGTAATCTTTTTACATAAACAACATACACAAATCTAAACTATTTTAATGTTGCTGTGGGACAAAGTGAGATTAGCCTCCAATCAAATGCCATGTATGTAGATATTATAATTACTATGTTTATATAGTGGATCATACAAATACAAACACAATAGATGTTTTGGAACTTTTGATATGTATTGCCCCTCAACAGGCCACAACTGGGCAACATTAAATTATGCTTGTTAAGCACTATACCAAAAATAAATAACAAATATATACTGATTGATTGAACATTTGAATTAACATATTGCAGAATGGGTACAGTACAGTACAGCTCAATACACACAATTGTTAAGGGGATGCAGACCAGAGAAAGACTTTCATCTTGTTTACATCAGGGTCCCCCATTTTCAATTCATGACATTTATGACATACACAACATACAGATATAAGAATCTAATCTAATCATCTAAACTAATCTAATCATGACATTTAATGCATGCATGACATACAATGTTTCTTTATCCGGTAGATGAAAATGAAGTAATGGACACTGTATTGAACTGTAAGAATAAAAAAATCTAAAGATTATAATGATATTGATATGGAGACGATTAAGAAAATTGTTGGGGGAATTATAAAACCACTAACTCACATTTGCAACTTATCCTTTCAAACAGGAACATTTCCAAATAAAATGAAAATAGCAAAAGTAATACCATTATTTTAATCAGGGGATAAACATACTTTTACAAATTACCGGCCAGTCTCTCTCCTACCTCAGTTCTAAAAAATTCTAGAAAAGCTCTTTTCAATAAGACTTTTCAGTTTTATTGAAAAAAATTACTTGCTTTCCGACAGCCAGTATGGTTTCCGAAAAAATAGATCAACTTCATTGGCGCTTACAGACCTAATTGAGGAAATCACCACATGTACGGACAATAAGAAATTTGCTGTAGGAATATTTATAGATTTTAAGAAGGCGTTTGATACTATAGATCATGGTATATTATTAAAAAAACTGGATCGGTGTGGTATTAGAGGAACAGTTCTAAATTGGTTGGAAAGTTATTTGGAAGACAGGAAACAATTTGTACAAATTGATAAACATAGGTCAACATTGAGGAACATAGTCTGCGGAGTACCGCAAGGGTAAATTTTGGGTCCGATACTGTTTTTATTATACATTAATGACATATGTAGAGTATCATCAATCATGAAATTCATCCTTTTTGCAGATGACACTAATATAATTTGTTCAGGGCAAAATTTACAGGATCTTTTGCAGGTGATCACACAGGAGTTGATAAAGTAAAAAAATGGTTTGATGAGAATAAATTGTCGTTGAATTTGAGTAAAACTAAATTAATGTTATTTGGAAAGCGAAATAGTGATTTAACAGTGAAAGTTATGATAGACAATGTATGTATTGAAAGAGTAAAACAAACCACATTCCTGGGTGTAATCATAGATGACAGGATATGCTGGAAACCTCACATCAGTCATGTAAAATCCAAGATGGCCAAAAGTGTGGGGATTATGTATCGATCCAATAATTTTGTCAACCAAAGGTCACTTCTCATCCTCTACCATGCACTTGTAGTCCCATATTTAAATTATTGTCTGGAAGTATGGGGTAATACTTATCGTTCCAATATATCACCTCTTTATATTCTGCAAAAAAAGGCCATAAGGATTGTGTACAGTGCTAAGTACAACCAACACTCTACCCCATTGTTTTTACAAGCATCAGCTTTTAAATTATGGGACTTGATCAAAATTAAAACAGCCGAAATTATGTTCAAAGCTTCACATAACTCTCTTCCAACCCCCATCCAATATCGGTTCACTGAGAGGGTAGGAACCAGGAATTATAATCTTAGAGGGAAACAGAAACTCCAGCAACCGGGTGTAAGAACCACTCTAAAATCTATGTGTATATCTGTTTGTGGAGTAAAATTATGGAATGGATCGGACGAGGACGTTAAACTGAGTAAAAACATATACCAGTTTAAAAGAAAGTTAAAAATATATATAGCGGTATATAAAATATGTATTGACTGGTCAGACTCATGTGTGTCTTGTTGAGATGTCGGGGGATGTGGGAAGCGGAGCTGTGTTACATGTTGTATGTAGAGGGTGATGGCCGGGGTGTGGGGAATGGAAGTTCACAGGATTGACTTCTTCCATCCCACTTTTCGGACCATGGGTGGTGTCTGTTGTTGCTGTTGTCTATTGTTTTGTGGTGGTTGTAGTGTTGTTTTGTGGTTGTCTTGTATTGTATAGGTTGCATGGTTTGAAATGAACAAATGAAACTGATACTGATACTTGTTTAGTTTAAAAATAGGGGGCAGGTAACCATAAGATTTATTCTTCTTCCTGCTCCTTTTGCCCATGGTAGAACTCTATTTATGATTTTGTATGAAAACTGTATGATTGTATTGCTTCCATGTGGCAAATAAAAATTCTGAATCTGAATCTGAAATATCTCTGAGTCTGAGCACCTGAAGACTGTGCTATTAAACCAGGAAGGGCAGCACTATGTTGATAAGGCTGTAGCCTCCACTACTGCAGTGCCCTGCGCTGCAACACAACTAACAGAAGAGTGAACAAAAAACGCGCATGGACATGTCATTGACTGCTCGCTTGTGTTGTTCGTTGGATTAGTTTTGGATTATTTGGGCTTGCCAAACCAACTATCAAAACGTACATGGACCTCTCACGTTGACTGAGTCGCTTGTGTTGTGTCGCTGTGTGTCAGACTCTGGAGGCACCCGCCTACCTTTACCTCTACCTCTGCGCTGCCCACTTTAACCAAGGAAGGACAGAATGCCTCTCGGCGCAGAGATCTGTCTGATGAAAAGAAAAAGCTTCAATCATAGTAACGCGCCACATTTTTTGGCAGTAACGGTAACAGCGTTATTAAGATTACTCGTTACTGAAAAAACTAACGCTGTTAGTAACACCGATATTTTTAGCGCCGTTACTCCCATCACTGGTCAAATCACATTCAGCATGCCCTCAGCGTTTCTCTCCTCCCTCAATAATATGTTATTTATGTACGTTATCATTATGTAAACAAATGCACATATGGATTGCTTGCTGCAACGTTTCTGAATGAATTGAAGCATTAATAAATAAGCAGATAATTAAATTAGATGTCCATAACATTTGTGTTTTTAATTAGCATAGCCTAAATAAATATGAATTCAAGAAGTTAAATACTGAATTAACAACACATTTATTAACATGCTGAATAACAGGCTGAAAAAAACAATTAGCCTATTTAATAGGCTAAACACTGCGTAAAATACAGGCTAAGCAGTGGTAAAAGGCAACTTTGGCTATAGCCTTCTAAAACAGGCTAAACTTCGTTTTGGCTTCTTGAGTTCACATTTCTTTGTATTACATTTAATTTGTTAAAAGCCCTAGTTGGTGGATTCAAATAGCCTAAAATTATACAAATATATAAATATGTCTCGGAATATTGGCTGTTGCGTTGTTGCAAACTGGGGAGGTGTGAATTAAAGAAGTTAAAACTAATAACAGGCTGAAAAAACAATTAGCCTATTTAATAGGCTAAACACAGCGCGTAAAAGTGTGATGTCTTTTCTGCTGTGCTGTGACAGCACTCCATCGTGGACACTTGACAGCCAGCTGAAGCCACGTTGACCACGTTTCGGGCATTATCTCGGAGTATGACATGAATATTTTCTTTCGGAATATGCCACGTCTGGAACATATTCTCGAATGCTGTTGCCAGCGCTGCAGCCTGCAGCAAGCAGTATGGGAGCCGGAGAACTCTGGAATGCAGGACTGCTTTACGGAGTTGGAAGTCTGCGTCAATCCACTGAGCTGTCAAACTCAGCATTGAGCTGACATCAGAGCTCCAAATATCACTGGTAAAGCTAATTGAAGAAACGTCTTCTTTCAGAAGGCTATCAATGTGCGAATACACTGCCTGGTAGAGCTAGGGCAATGTCTGAAAAATACATGCAACCTGGGAGAGTGTAACGCGGTTGTCAAGCCCTATGAATCCATTACTTTTCATGTGATCACCTTAGCCTTCTGACTACCACCGTTATACGCATGTGCCCTCTAACGTGGTTTGCATTAGTGGCCGCATTGTTTCCTCTGACTTTTTTTGCGCCAATAATAACGAGTTGAGTTCACCATGTAGGCTGCACTTCATCTCGATATTCAGCCAAACGCATGAATGCTGATTCTGGCATCAGTTTGCTTACATCAAACACATGGTTTTGTTACACACGTATTATTATTCTGCAGTGTTCTGGAGGTCCAGATTAATGGTTGGGGTTGGTTCAACGGAGGGGTATGGATTGGGCTATCACCTAAAGTCCACGTTTATATATATATATATATATATATATATATATATATATATATATATATATATATATATATATATATATATATATATATATATATATATATATATATATATATATACATATATATATATATATATATATATATATATATATATATTGTTTTATTTGTAAGATATATATTTACTGTTGACCTGATAGTGTTTTATTGTTTTATTGTTCGCCCGTATATGCTCCTTGTATCGCCGCTGCTTACAACGGAGACAAAGTTATACCGTTAGTTTTGTATACAGCCGAGCCACTCAACACATATTGAACGGAGAAAAAGATAACCGTTAGTTGGAGAATAAAAGTGAGGAGAGAGAGGTGTTTTGCTACAGCGCTGTGGTGGTAACGTTAGTGCCGTTATTAGTTGGAAACGGTGTTGTGGTGTTGCCAAGGGAGAGGAGGAATACCATACTTCTGCATCGATCTGCCGACGGCAACGGGCAGAGGATAACGGAGACAGAATAGACCTTTAGACTGAGTTCGGTTGAGGCTGAACTCATATAGCAACCAACAGACTATACCTTTCTGTTGAACTAATTCTAATTATTAATCTGGACCTTCAGAACATGCAGTATTATTAATTTGCTCAAATGTTGTGGCCTCACACAGTGCCAACTGCAGGTCTTGCCATCTCAGGTGCCAACTGCAGGTCTCGCCATCTCAAAGATGACAGAGCATACATATGCAGCATCCCCCTGTTGGGGTTGCTCAATGCTGTAAAATATTACATAAATGTTTTTTTATGAATAACGATATTTGAGTAGCCTAATAATATTGCTACAGCATGCTGCAGGTAGTAGTAGTAGTAGCTAGGTACGTGGGAGGCTGCGGGCGAAACCATCTCCGTGACGTCAGCATTTAGCGTGAACAAAATGGCGGCGCACATGTTGATAAATGCTACATAAATGGACATAACAAATCGTTTTTTCTTAGAAACGGCTTATTTTTATAACGTGATTTTTTCTGTGGTTTATCTAAATACTAATTTGATGCTATGACTATGTTTATATCGCTATGCAACATCTCCCCTTTAAACATTTATTAGTCCAAAATAGAAGAAGAAGAAGAAGAAATGAATAAATTACTATCAGCCAAAGGTGGTGACGTTTCTTTCTTCTAGTATTTCCGACAATATCTGTTTTTAGTTTGTGTAATGCACATAATATGGGTACTTTTATCCATATGGTTGAGCCTGTATTGCCTGTTGAGGAATTTCACCCCCAACCTAAGCAGATTGCAGATCACTCTCATATGGAGGCTACCGTCTCTCCTCACTGAGAGATACTGGACACCTGACAGACAAACACACACACACACACACACACACACACACACACACACACACACACACACACACACATGCAAGCCTGGAGGATGCCATCACCTACATGCTCCACAGGGCCTATACACACCTGGAGAGGCCACGCAGCTCAGTGAGGATCATGTTCTTCGACTTCTCCAGTGCTTTTAACACCATCCAGCCGCTGCGGCTAGAGGAGAAACTCACTGGGATGCAGCTGGATCGGGGAATGGTGGCCTGGATCACCGATTACCTCACCAGCAGACCACAGTACATTAGGCTACAGGGCAGCCAATCAGAGGTACTGGCGCTCCCCAGGGTACCGTGCTGTCACCCTTCCTGTTTACCCTCTACACCTTCTGCTACAACACAAGAACGTGCCACCTGCAGAAGTTCTCCGATGACTCCTCCATCGTCAGCTACATCATGGATGACGATGAGGCTGAGTACAGGGCTCTGGTGGAGAGCTTCGTAGGGTCGTCGCTGGTCGGACAGGAAGGGTCCTCCTTCTCCCATAATCCTCGGAGGGGAGGAGGTAGAGATGGTGAATTCCTACAAGCAGTGATGTACTTGAACGCATTCAATGAACGCTCATAAACGTGTTCATATTTTATTATATAGTATTTCCGCTAGATGAATGTAATTGTGAACGCGTACATTCTCTGCACTCTATCACAGTATAACTTTGTTCAAAAGTGTGCCAGATTTGGGATGGGCGCATGGGCGCACACACACACACACACACACACACACACACACGAGAGAGAGACTTGTTACCTGCGACGCGGGCCATACCTTCAAGGCAATGGTAGGGGAAACTGATAAATAATCACAGTGTGATGGAAATGCCAGTATTCGGATTGCTGTCTGTGGTTCTATATGGGTTGTGGCAATACTTTTGACAAATAATAGCTAGCAGCAACGTATTGAAAAAACTATAAACTAGTAGTACATGTCCAAATTTCATAAAAATCCGTTCAGAAATGAGTGATTAGTAGCGGTTTTGGTAAAAGGTGAGAGGGCTCAGAAAACGATTTTCTCATAGACTTCAATGCATTCAACAGAGAATTCTCTTCCTGTTTTGGCTTGTGACTTCACCTAGATCCCTGATTCGCTCATTCCCATGTGGGGTACCATTGGAAAGCCCTACTCATTGGTTACAACCCTTTACAACCATGTTCGAGATCGCTAAATGATTGACGGAGGTAGAGGCTCGAGAGTGGTATTTGAAAAAATTAAAAGTCTGCCATGTACTTCGGTGCACGCCTCACATATCGTCATGTAACTCGAGAACCGCTGAACGGAGTGTCACCTGAAACGGCTATCGACAGGCAACAAATAGGGCTTTAATTCGATATATACAGGTGCAGCTCAATAAATTAGAATATCGTGTAAAAGTCAATATATTTCAATGTATTGATGCAGTAATTTGTGCAAAAGGAGCCACAACCAAGTACTGAGTGAACTTACATGAACATACTTTTCAGAAGGCCGACATTTCTTTTTTTTTATCCACTTTTTCTCCTTATTTTCTATTTTTCTCCCATCCCAATTTCGCCTCGCCAATTCTCCCTTCAATTCTCCCCTCCCCTGTCTCGAACGTTGCTAGACTATGCCTCCCACTGGTCGGCTGCAGTGACGACCAAGCCTTGCATCACGTGTCCCCTCCGGTACACGAGGAGGCAGCTGTCGCATCTTTTCACCTGAACAGCGCGATCTCTCAGTGGCGAGGAGTAACGCGTGGGAGGCTCACGCTGCCCCCGATACTTCCTGATTCTGCTGTACAGGCGCACCAACCGACCTGTAGGAGTCGCTGTCCACAACGTCCAATCCCCACCCACCGGCTTTCCCACCCTCTAACACTGCCAATTGTGTTAGTATGAACGACCGGCCAAGCCGGTAGCAACGCAGAGAGCTGGGCTCGATACCAGCATCGCCTGCGTTAGTGGCGAGCGTCTTGCCCACTGCGCCACTCAGAAGGCCGACATTTCTATATTACATTTTTTTTTTATTATTGGTCTTATGTAATCTCAGATACTGAATTTTGGGCTGTAAGCCATAATCATCTAAACTAAAACAAATAAAGGCTTGAAATATTTCACTTTGTGTGTAATGATAATAACGTACGCATTTCAGGAATTACCCCAGACCACGCTATAACTATACTTGTAGCTGAGGGGTACAATTCCCTGACTGTATTGTTAGATATGATATTTAATACCACTACCTCATGTACTTTAACTTCTGGCCACCCAGTACAAGATATAAGTATGATGAACACTTTCCCACCTGATGAAACGAACCAACACAAATGTACCAAATCGAATATTTAATACAGCAAAGGGTGTATACAACATTCACTTAATTACATTTATGATTTGAAATATTGAATATGCACTTTTATGGCAAATGAGTATTCGTAGGTAAATCAACATTGAATGTCCAATCTCTGGTTGCGCAGGGAGTAAGTATACAACCTGGAATATTTAGGAAACGATAGCGATGGTACTTAAATGATTATAGCTGGATACACTAAGGGGGGGGGGGGGGTCCCGCTGGTTGTAAGACAGTAGGAGGGGGGGGTTAGAGAAGCCGCTGGCGGTATCCCATCTGGCCGACGGTGTCTTGGGAGAATCCAAAGTCTTAGACACAGTGCCCACAGAACCTCGGGCAGCAGACGAATACAGCTGGACCCTCTGTGGAACGGTATCTGCCGGTCCACAACGGAGAGACGTGGTGCGACCTCACGTGTAGAGCGCCGCCTCACCTGGAGTCCTCTCCGGGGGGTAATTCCAACACTCGACAGTGTTGGCCTTTATCCATGGAATAATCAAAGCACACAAAGCATAATCCAAGAGCCGTGGAAGGCTCGCCGTCGTCGGGTAGAGTAATCCAATATACAGGTCCAGTCGCTCTTGACCCGGAGCTCCTCGGATGCAATCACCACTAGGGGTCTGACCAGCCTGGATAAGCGTCCAGATAACGTCAGGAACGATGGGGGTACTGATAACTGTAGAACTCGAACCGAACGATGCACCATACATAAATAGACTATTATTAGCTTAATAGAATACGTCCAACTCGACGGTATGGTGCCAAACTATGACCATTCAACTATTAATCTACACGATATCTCAATGCCTATTCTGGGCCAAGTAGGCCCTACTACACCGCACGTGCTTCGTGGGGAGGCTTTTGCGTCTGTCACTCTGTTGGAGGGTAAAGAACTGGACTAAAAGAAAGTTCTACTTTACGAGCGCCATATATATATGCGCTATGAACAAATAGTACCACACGTATTTCGCCCGACATATTACTGCGCGGAACCGGGGGTTTGCCTCGACATGTTAGGCGGCACGATTGAACTTGGACCTAGGGGTATGGCAACCTGGCGCCAGGTTCTCGTCCAATGGTAGAATGAAACTATTATGGGCTGTTTAGTAGAAACGGGGATATTCAATGCATATTGTGCAAGGAATATACAGGGGATATCAAACGATATACAAATACAATTAAATATATATATATAAATAAATATACATATTCGGTTTAATCTGATCCTTCACAACAGCCGCCCCCTAATTAGTCCCACCTAATTAGCTAAGCAGAGACAGATTAACCGCACTGTCTTCCACTCAAGGTCCGCTGTAAGGTCAGTCAACTCACAAAGTCATAGGGTCATGGTCATCATCGATAGTATCTGGGAGTCGGGGCAGTTCTATGAGCCTCGCCACGGGCCGTGTGTAGGTGCGCCCTTGGACGAGTACTTCAGCTGCTCGGACCTTGCCATCGGCACCGGTGATCACTTTGCTTACGCGGCCAGCCGGCCACATAGCTCTGGGGAGTGACTGGTCAACTATCATGACGACTGTTCCTTCTGTCAAGTTGTCTCTCTCTTTTACCCACTTCTGGCGGGTCTGTAGAGACGGTAGGTAGTGAAGTAGGAAGCTGCTCCAAAACTTGTCAGCTAGTACTTGGCTGTACCTCCACAGTCTTCGGCCGTTCGCTTCTTCGGGCCTGTACATTGTCTGGGGTAGCGCGGGGTCCAGCCGCCCCATTAGGAGTGTGTTGGGGGTGACTGGGTCGACATCTGCTACATCACTGGAGACGTAACCGAGGGGCTTTGAGTTCAATACTCCCTCGATCTCCGTGAGGACTGTCATTAGGACTTCCTCTGCCACAGTCTGGGCTCCGAGTACGGCATACAGGGCTGTCTTTATAGAACGTACTTCTCGTTCCCAGGTTCCACCGAAGTGGGGTGCGTTCGGGGGATTAAACTGGAAGTCAACCTGGGCTGGAGCGAGGTGGGTCTTAAGTTCTGGGCCCATAGCTTGGAAGCTCTCTCTCAGCTCTCTTTCTCCGCCTTTGAAGTTGGTCCCGTGATCAGACAACAATGTAGACGGTTGTCCTTTCCGTGATATGAATCTCCGGAAGGCCATAAGGAATGAGTCTGTGCTCATGGTCGGAAGGAGCTCGATATGTATCGCTCTGGTGGTCATGCATTTGAATACAATACCCCACCGCTTCTCGGTGCCTCTTCCTCTCTTTATATACAACGGGCCAAAACAGTCCATGCCTGTGGAGTGGAATGGCTTGTCGCCGATTCGGAGGCGACAGGGGGGTAGGTCAGCCATCCGTGGTATGCTGGGCTGCGCGCGCCACTTACGGCAGTCTAGACAGGTTCGCTGGAAGCGCCGTACTGCTTCTCTGCCTTGCAATATCCAATAACGACGTCTGATCTCCGCGAAGACTCTCTCTGCTCCGGCGTGGTGCACATCCTCGTCGTATTTCTTTATGATCAGCTCTGTGACCTTGTGTCGGCTGTTCAAGACGATCGGGTGCTTAATGTCATCTGGTAGATCGGGGGCTCTCCGCAGGCGACCACCCACTCTGATGAGATTATGTGCGTCACTCTCTGGTGCCAGGTGAATCAGTCTGCTGTCTGATGGGACGGGGTTTCCTCCCTGTAGACAGTCTAGCTCATCGGGGAACGAGTCTCTCTGGGCTCGTTGTAGTAGAAGAAGTTCTGCTTCTTCGTAGTCAGCTGCTGACATGTCAGTGGTGGACTGAATCTCTGGGTGGTGCCGCAGGAATGTTCTTTGTTGCGCACTCTCTAGGGTAATGCAGTCATCTATGTTCGGGTCTGTGGAGGCGACAGTGCTCAGTCCACAGAACATAGGCTTCTTGTTCTCAGCCTCCTCGCTACTTGCTTCCCTCGGGGTGGGCGTAGGCCAATCTCCTTCCGGGAGCTGGAGGAATGCTGGTCCGTCACTGTAGATGTTGCGATGGGTTAGGTCATCCAGGGACATTCCCCGGGTGATGACGTCAGCTGGGTTGTGTTTGGTATCCACATACCTCCAGCTTGCTTCTTCCGTTAATTCTTGAATCTCGGTGACTCTGACTCCCACGAAGACTTTGTATCTGCATGAATCAGACTTAATCCATGTGAGTACTGTCGTGGAATCTGACCACAAGATTGTTCTATGCACCGGAATGGTGAGTTCACGTTGGATTAACGTGGCTAGATGCGCTCCTGCGAGGGCTGCGCAGAGCTCTAGACGTGGGATAGATTGTTGCTTACGTGGGGCTATCCTTGAGCGGGCCAGTATGAAAGCAGTGTGTATCTCTCCTCCCATCTCTTGGGCACGCAAATAAGCAACCGATCCGTAGGCTACTTCGGAGGCATCGCTGAAGACGTGTAGCTCAATCTCGCATGTCTCTGGCCTCACTGTGGATGGGAAGTAGCTGCGGCGTATATTGACACCTGGGAGTGAGCGGAGTTCCGTCTCCCACTCTCTCCATGTTGAGGCAAGGTGTGCGGGTATTGGGTCGTCCCAGCCCTGGTCCTTGTCCCATAGTGCTCGTACAATCATCTTTGCCCTGGTGGTGTAGGGTAGAATACATCCCAGCGGGTCATATTGTCTGGCGAGTGTTCTGTACACACTCCGTCTGGTGGTCGGTATCGCCGCCGACCTTCCTTGCTCTGGAGCCAAGGGTTTGTGTCTATAGTGGAGCGAGTCTGTTTTGAAGCGCCAGACTAATCCTAGTGTCATTTCTTGGGCTTCTCCTGGGATTGTCGCCATCCAGGTCTCGCTGCTGGCAGCCTTGTCTGCGGAGGAGAGGCTGCGCAATACGTGCGGGTCACTGCTGGCCCACTGCCTGAGATCAAAGCCTCCTTTGATTAGGGAGGCGCGTAACTTGATTAGGAGAGCCTCGGCTTCTTCTTGAGTCGAGACGCTTTGTAGACAGTTGTCTACGTAGAAACTGTTCTTCACACTGTGTTGGACCTCTTCATCTGCTGCTGGGTCCTCTGTGACGTGTTTCTGTAGTGCAAATGTAGCACAGCACGGGCTGCATGTGGTTCCGAAGGGGAGTACTTCCCACTGGTAGATGGATGGGTTCTCATCTCCGATCTTCTCTCTCCATAGGAACCGTAGCAGAGGCTTGTCCTCCTCTACTAGTCTCACTTGCAAGAACATCCCTTTGATATCCCCGCTTATAGCCACCTTGTCCTGGCGGAAGCGCAGTAGCACGCCTAGTAGGGAGGGGCCGAGTGTGGGGCCGGGCAAGAGCTCTTTATTCAGATTTTGGGATCCGATCTGGTAGCTGCAGTTAAACACAATGCGATCCTTGCCATTGTGATGGACCTTGTGATGCGGCACGTACCATGATTCGGTCGTCTGATCGGCCTCTTTAATGTCAATCTTTGTTACGTGTCCCGCTGTGATTAGCTTCTCAATCTCAGCTCGGTACACACTCTGTTGAGCGGGGTCTTTGGCTAGGCGCCGCTCTGTGTTCAGTAGATAGCGCTCCGTGGCGTCTTTCTTTGCGTGAAAGGGGGGCATTCCCTCTCGCCTCAGGAGTGGAGTTGCGTATCTCATCACTCCGCCGACTGTGACTCTCTTTGTCCCCTGCTCGAGTAGGTGGATGGCGTAAATGTCTTCTTTAGAGCGAATGTCTTTCTTTTCGTTCTTAAAGGGCATTGTCTCTAGGGTCCATAGCCTCTCGACATGCTGCAGGAGAGTGGTGTCTTCTTCTGTCGTTCTGGAGTGGAAGCAGCTAGTGGCTGCGGTTCGGTTGAGAGATTTAGCGAGGGGGCCTTGTAATGTCCATCCTAGGCGGGTCTCGACTGCTGCAGGACAGCCTCGGGGACCTGTATGGACCCGGTCAATCGGGACTATGAGTTCTGCATGGTCGGAGCCTATCAACAGGGTCGGGGTAGCGCCGTCTATGAGCGGGATAGGTAATTGGCGCAGGTGCACATATTTATCCATCAACTTGGTGACAGGGTAGGTGTACTGCGAGAGTCCTATTTCTTGGCTGGTGAAAGCATTTGTGATCTCGTACCGTCGCTCTGGCTGCCCGTTGGCTGCGATAGTGAAGGAGACATTCTCGCCCTTTATCGTCTTTAAATCTCTTCTTATTGTCCGAGTCGTCATTTCGTTCTTGCTCCCCCGCAGTCCCAGTTGAGTCGCAGCGGAGGCGAGCAGAAGGGTCTTCTCTGACCCGTCATCAAGGACGGCGTAAGTGTCCATGACTTTATCCTGGTAGCTCAATGTCACACGGACTACCTTTAAGAGCACTTGAGCTCCGTTGCTGCTGGCGGGGTCAATGTACATGACACTTGCCTTGGTGCCGCTCCGTGGTGCAGGTATAGGCCGTCTTCCGTTACTATCGTGTAGTATATCTAGATGGGCTCCATCGCACCGGCTGCACCTTTTCTTTAGGCGGCATTCGGCTGCCATGTGGGGCCGCGCACATCGATAACAGCGCCGGTTGGACTTTATCCATTGGCTCACTTCTTCTGCATTCATCTTTGTGAATGAGTCACATTGTGACAGCCAGTGTTCTTTCTCACAGTAGGGACACGCTATCTTCCACTTCTCCTTTCTCGAGGGGGTGCTGTGACTCTTACTGCTCGGTACTGACTCTGATTGGTGCATGACAGTCACCGATCTTCTTCCATCACTTATTCTCCTGGGTCCCTCTCTGGAGCCTGGCGTGCTCCGCCCGAAGGTGTCCAGTCGTAAGCTGCTGACCTCTCTCGCCAGGAAGTCGGCCAGATCAAGGAGGGATGGCTCGGGGCCGTCGGGATCTCGGTAGTCCCTCTGCCGCCGAAAGCGCTCCTGTCTTGCGGGTGGCAGCTTCTCCAAAATCCTCTCAACGTTAGAGTTGGCGTACAGCTCATGCCTGCCCTTCTCCCGTTGAGCTCCCAGCATCCCCACCAGGGACTGCACTTTGATTGACAGGTCGTCTAGTGAGCGATTGTCTGTGGCTGGGGGTAGGCGGTCAATATGCCTTATCTCCTGGATTACGTAATCCCATATACGTCCATATCTTTGATCCAGCGCTGCAAGGGCCGCTGTGTATGGGGTCGAGGAGGTAGCATAGGCTAGCGCTATATTGTGCGCTCGCGGTACTTTCAGGTGCTTCAATAATATTGCATACTTGTGGCGTTCATCAGCGACATCCACCATCATTGTCTCTAAGCACATCCGGAGCTCCGTGTACTGTGCTCGACTCTCATAGGCGAAGTCGGGGAATGACGGCGTGGCGTTGTATGACGCCGTGGATGGCGGATACATCGGCGAGCGTTGGGGGAGAGACCTCCTGGGCGAGTCCCCTCTTGCGCCTCGCTGTGGGCTGGTACTGGCAGGGTACCATGGCCCGCTGGTCCAGGTACTGTTCCTCGGGGCTGGTTGTGCGTCGTGCTCACCCGTAAATAGAGTCGGGGGTCTGTAGCGCAGCGCCGCGGGGGTATAGCCTGGACTGTATGGGACCTCCTGGTCCGGTAGAGTACTGTGCTGTCGTCGGGCTTGGTTCTCCTCTTCTCCCTCTTCTTCTTCTATCAAATCTTCCAGATCTTGTAATCGTTTATTTAGCTTCTCCGCAGTGTAGGCCGCTCCTTCCTTGTAGCTGGGTCTCGCTTGGACCGGTATGGGAAGGGGGTCTGCGGGGGGTCTAGACTCGGTCTGTTGGTCAAGTTCAGGGTCGCTTGCTCGTTGCGGTGACGCTGCTCTTGACTGCTGTCTCGACGAGTTCCTTGAGCCCCTGGCGGAGGGAGAGGGAGTTGTCCTTTTGATCAGCTGCTCTATTAGTTGCGCTTGTAGTCTGTCGCGCTCTGCGTCTCTTTGGGCACCGGCAGCGGCGCGCTGGGCATCGGCCCGGTCTCTTGCCATATTCTCTTCCATCTGGAAGCGTCTCATCTCCAGACTTGTGCGCTGTTCTTCGCTCCGTTGCTGTGCTTGGAGGTGTTCGCGCTCGCTGGTCGCCTGGGCTTGGAGACGTTCGCGCTCGCTAAGCGTCTGTGCTTGGAGCCGATCGCGTTCGGTAGAGGCTGTCAGGCTGACGAGGAACGCCTGTTGTAGTATCCTCTCCGCTTCGCTGGGGGAAGGCGGTAGTGGAGGTGAGCCGCTCCTGCGTGAACCGCTCCTGGGGGTACTCGTTGGGGAGTCCTGGAGCTCTAGTTCCTCGGCGCTCTCCTCTTCTTCTTCCGTGCAGAGTTCTCTCTCTGTAGGGTTGTCTTCCTCCCGGGGCGTGTCGGGGACTACTTCTTTAGTAGTGGCGGGGGGTAAAGGCATGTCAATTCCCTCCTGGTCCCCACCGTGGGCTTGGTCAGTTACATTAGGACCTACTAGGGCCTCTGTGGTCGGGGAAACCTGGTCGTTAAGGTCAGACATAATTTTACTTTCTACTTTTACCACGTTTACCGTTTGTCGAAGGCTAGGTAGTTGACTGACAGTGTAAGCCTCTAAGTACTGAGGTGTCTGTCGTCTGCGCCGCGGGCGTTCTAGGTTAGGAGGATCGTTTCGTGGAGTGTTCATCATAGGCCATTTCGATATTAATAACACTATATTAATATTACACTAGTTACCATCCGGCTCGAAGGACCAATTGTAGCTGAGGGGTACAATTCCCTGACTGTATTGTTAGATATGATATTTAATACCACTACCTCATGTACTTTAACTTCTGGCCACCCAGTACAAGATATAAGTATGATGAACACTTTCCCACCTGATGAAACGAACCAACACAAATGTACCAAATCGAATATTTAATACAGCAAAGGGTGTATACAACATTCACTTAATTACATTTATGATTTGAAATATTGAATATGCACTTTTATGGCAAATGAGTATTCGTAGGTAAATCAACATTGAATGTCCAATCTCTGGTTGCGCAGGGAGTAAGTATACAACCTGGAATATTTAGGAAACGATAGCGATGGTACTTAAATGATTATAGCTGGATACACTAAGGGGGGGGGGGGGTCCCGCTGGTTGTAAGACAGTAGGAGGGGGGGGTTAGAGAAGCCGCTGGCGGTATCCCATCTGGCCGACGGTGTCTTGGGAGAATCCAAAGTCTTAGACACAGTGCCCACAGAACCTCGGGCAGCAGACGAATACAGCTGGACCCTCTGTGGAACGGTATCTGCCGGTCCACAACGGAGAGACGTGGTGCGACCTCACGTGTAGAGCACCGCCTCACCTGGAGTCCTCTCCGGGGGGTAATTCCAACACTCGACAGTGTTGGCCTTTATCCATGGAATAATCAAAGCACACAAAGCATAATCCAAGAGCCGTGGAAGGCTCGCCGTCGTCGGGTAGAGTAATCCAATATACAGGTCCAGTCGCTCTTGACCCGGAGCTCCTCGGATGCAATCACCACTAGGGGTCTGACCAGCCTGGATAAGCGTCCAGATAACGTCAGGAACGATGGGGGTACTGATAACTGTAGAACTCGAACCGAACGATGCACCATACATAAATAGACTATTATTAGCTTAATAGAATACGTCCAACTCGACGGTATGGTGCCAAACTATGACCATTCAACTATTAATCTACACGATATCTCAATGCCTATTCTGGGCCAAGTAGGCCCTACTACACCGCACGTGCTTCGTGGGGAGGCTTTTGCGTCTGTCACTCTGTTGGAGGGTAAAGAACTGGACTAAAAGAAAGTTCTACTTTACGAGCGCCATATATATATGCGCTATGAACAAATAGTACCACACGTATTTCGCCCGACATATTACTGCGCGGAACCGGGGGTTTGCCTCGACATGTTAGGCGGCACGATTGAACTTGGACCTAGGGGTATGGCAACCTGGCGCCAGGTTCTCGTCCAATGGTAGAATGAAACTATTATGGGCTGTTTAGTAGAAACGGGGATATTCAATGCATATTGTGCAAGGAATATACAGGGGATATCAAACGATATACAAATACAATTAAATATATATATATAAATAAATATACATATTCGGTTTAATCTGATCCTTCACAACAATACTTATATTCACCATGGTATAACACAGGAATGTATGGATGGAAAAATTCATTATTTTTCACATATTGAACGATAGATAGGTGATGTCAAATGGGCCATAGTATTGTATCCATAGTTATAATATAGAATATAGTTATAGCTCTACAAACAAGGTGACTCACTCCCATCTTTTAAAGCATGGCCTTGCTACGACGGGCTGCGACTAATAGCTGGCGCTGAATGAGTTAAGAGAGCTTATTCTTTTTCGGCGCACAACTCTTAAGTTATTTACGCTGAATTGACTATAAAGCCAATCATATCTAGCATTATATAGTCATGGAGTTGGAGAGAGAGAAAGAGCGAGATGGAGAGGAGAGAGAAGTGAGTCAGAGAAAGACTGAGAGGTTGCAATAAAAGCCTATATTTTGGATTATTGACAGATATCTCTAGTTTCAAGTTTCTTTATTATAAAAATACAGAATACTTTTATATAAAATGCTTCTTTCTGTTTTGCTCCAGAGATTGTGCTAGATAAAAATAGATAAGTATAAAATAAGTATAATAAGGGGCGTCTGGGTGGCGCAGCGGAGATTGCGCTCGTCACCAATGCAAGACTCCGGTCTCGAATCCGGGTGTCAGCATTGCCTCCGGCTTGGGCCGGCCGTCATACTGGCTCAATTGGCAGAGTCAGTGGGTGGAAGTCGATGGTTGGTAATCTGGACGTTGTGGACAGCGACTCCTACAGGTCGGTTGGGGGACGCCTGCACAGCAGAGACAGGAAATAGCGGGGGTAGTGTGAGTCCGCGCTGGCAGGTGAAAAGATGTGACAGGCTGCCTCATTGTGTACCGGAGGGGACACGTGATGCAAGGCTTCTATTTACATTTACATTTAGTCATTTAGCTGACGCTTTTATCCAAAGCGACTTACAAGTTCTGTACGACAAGCCATCAGGAAGGGCACAACTCTATCAGCTGAGCAACAATGTTCATCAAAGTGTTGAGTGCTACAGTGTAGGTTAGTTTATTAGGACAAGTGCATGACAGTACGGTTAGTTAGGGTTAGTTTTTTTTTTTTTTTTTTTTCTATCCTCCCTACAACCGACCAGTGGGGGGCATATGCGAGCAACGTTCAAGACAGGGGAGGGGAGAATTGGAAACACGAAATTGGGATGGGAGAAAGAATAGAAAAGTGAGGAGAGAAAGTGGATTAAAAAAAAAGTACAATAAGTATAAAATAGAAGTCAAGTACGTAGACAAAAGTGTTCAATATACATACAATATTCAATGCAGAGTAGAAAAGTAACTGAGTTACAATACAATATACAGTACAATGCAGAAATGGGATGAGGTACAATTTACAGTAAGGTGTAATGAGGTATGAGTTGTAGTGCAAATTCTTTACCAATAAATATAAAGTGTGTTGAGTGTCTAAAGTGGGTAAAGTGGGTGCTGCAGTGAGTTGTTTGTTTAAAGTGAGAGTGTGCGTGTGGATGTGTTATTGTTCAGTGTTATTGTTCATTTAGCATCCTGATGGCCTGGGGATAGAAGCTTCTTCTGAGTCTCTCTGTGCTTGCCATGAGACTCCGGTATCGCTTGCCTGACCGCAGCAGTTCAAAGAGGCAGTTGTTTGGGTGACTGGAGTCTTTGATTATTCTCTTAGCCTTACCTATGCAACCCTTGTTGTAAATGTTCTGGAGAGTGGGAAGCCCACCTCCAATTGTGCGTTCGGCTGAACGGGCCACTCTCTGTAGTCTGCTATGGTCTTGTGCAGTGCTATTCCCAGTGCAGTGCTATCACCAGGAGGTGATATTGCCTGTCAGGATGCTTTCTATTGTGCATGAGTAGAAGTTCTTAAGGCTCTTCTGACTCACGTTGAACCTCCTTAGGCGCCTAAGGAAGTAGAGGCGTTGTAGTGCTTTCTTCACTACACTGTCAATGTGTGTGGTCCATGTCAAGTCCTCGGATATGTGGACTCCGAGGTACTTAAAACTGTTCACTCTCTCGACCGGTGCCCCGTCGATGCTGAGGGGGCTGTAGTCCCTGACCCCCGACCTCCTAAAGTCCACAATCATCTCTTTTGTTTTGCTGACGTTCAGGGAGAGGCTGTTCTCTTGGCACCATCCCGCCAGAACCTCTACCTCTTCCAGGTAGGCCCTCTCGTCGTTTGCAGAGATCAGGCCCACCACTACTGTGTCGTCAGCAAATTTGATGATTATGTTGTTGTTCCGCTGTGCCACACAGTCGTGTGTGTACAGCGAGTAGAGGAGGGGACTCAGAACACAGCCCTGGGGGGCCCCTATGTTGAGAGTGATGGATGAGGAGGTGCAGTTGCCTGCTCTCACCACCTGGGGTCTGCCCGTCAGGAAGTCCAAGACCCACTGACAGAGGTCATAGTTCAAGCCCAGGTCCCTGAGCTTGGCTATGAGTTTGGAGGAGACTATGGTATTGAATTTAATTGTCTCTACTGTATTTCTTTGATTTCATTTGAAAAAAATACAGAATGTGTGTATTGTGACAAGCCTGGTGGGGTCCAGTCTCGCCACGGTGCAAATACAAACAAATTCGAATGTCCACACAAGAGCAATATTAATCAATAAGAATATGTATTGAAATAAGGCAGAATCGAGTTTTATAGGCAAGAGAATGGTCGTAATACAATCCAAGGGTCAAAATCACAAAACAGGCTCGCCGACAGAAAAAGGGATTGTTCAATACTCAGGGTAGTCGTCCGGTCCAGGGTCAGTACACAAGGGGGTTTCTCAGCCAGTCCAGGGTCTGTACACAATGAACACCTTCTTGCCTTCACCTCTCCTCTCACTACCTCTCACCTTACACAACTACGACTAACTCAATCTCTCTCTCTCAATACAACTACAACCGCACCTCCGCTCAACTTACTCCTGACTAACCTAGTGGCTGTGTGTGTGTCTGGGCGTGTGCACATGAGATGTGGGTGAACTAATGATGCGCAGGTGTGTTCTATTAGTACTAATCAGCTACCTAATTGTCTCTAATCCTTCCGTGGCAATAATATCTCCCATCCTTCACATATCCATGAGAGGGGGGGTGAGATCTGCCACAGTATATATACACACAGTATATAAATACTGAATTATATATATACACAGTATATAAATACTGAATTATATATATACAGTATATAAATACTGAATAATATAAATATATTATTCAGTATTTATATACTGTGTATATATTGTGGCAATTCCAGGGCCCTATTCCCCGTACCTGGCTAACTGAGTTAGCCGGATAATTTTCAGCATAGCTTGACTTAAGCCAGACATTTCCATTCCCCGACGTCGGATTTTCTAAGTCGCTATGGCAACAGATCGAAAAGTTTGAACCTGGTCCGGAGCAGGGTTTAGTTCAGTTAGCTGGATGAACCATGGCCACACCCTTGCAAAGAAATGCCAGCTCGCTTCCTGAAATAATGATCACAGTGTAGATCTGCATTATACCATTCTGAATTATGTTTTTGTGCTTCGTTTTCCTAGAGGGGGCTTTTGAAATGTAAAATAATAGACCTAAAATGCTGATAATAAATCGTATTCAGCCTATAGATTTACTTTGTCCTAAATAATGCACGTCATATTTATACGGATACGGCGCTCTGAGTCGCGATACACACTGCATGTGGTTATTTTAATAACGGTGCATTGCAAATGTGAATCCCGCTGGGATATTTTTAATTAATGAAACCTATCGGCCGTTTGGCTCTGATTCGTTTCATATTCTCGGCTGTGATGTATTTGCTTAACGGAGCGCCCGGATTGTGTTTCATTCAAGCATAAATTGAAGTGTCTATGCGTGGACTGTGGATATGAATTATGAGGAATCTGAATCTGTGGATTGTTGAATTGTATCACTGTCACTCACACGTTATTGTGATATTGTAACTGGGATTAAAATGTCTGATGAGATGCGCTGTTTGACGGATTTGAGAAATTGAATGAGCCGTTGACATTAATGCATTTGAGAAAATGCATTTATCTGTTCAAGCACTGTTATCTGATGATGAACATGTGTCACTGGTATAAACCAAAGGTTAATCAATTCAATGCATGTATGGATGTCCGAAACAGATTAAAACATGATTAATAGTGAAACTGTATAGCCTCCAAGCCTCTCTGACACGTTATTTCGGGTCGCGCCTTGAAACTTGGGAACCATGTATTTATATATAAAGTACATGATACCTAAGCCGAGCGCATACAGTACAGATATCCTCATAAGCATCTATTAATTCGTATCAATTACATACTCTTTGGGCTTGTTTGTATCTACTTATTCTGAACGAGTTTAACTAATTATTTTCGCTAGCAATAGATCTCATTCGATTATTCATTCCATTAAGCCTACTGCCAGCAGGCATTTAAATAAATATAATCCGATTGATTGGGGTAATGAGGGACTTAACATTTGCCTATAGATATGCATTTAACTTGTCGGCGAGGCTATTGAGCCGTACTGTATTGTACCCATTCTACAATCTGTTAATAAAGTTTTAAATCAATCAATCAATCAATGCCGTTAGAAAATCAGGATTTCTGCAATCGACATCTGCTGTCTTTTCAGGTGAGGTGGCCGCGCACACTTATCCTGAGTATCAAGTCTGGTTCGAATTAACGAGACTGAATCCACCTTCGAGGAACAGGGAAAGCCCGGATTCAAACATCCCGTTAATTGAATCTGGATAATGGGACTTTTGATCGACTTAGTTGAACCAGGTATGGGGAATAGGGCCCATGTGTAGGGGGTGCAGAATAAAACAACAGACAGACGAGTTGTTTCCCAAAATAATAGTTATTTTCAAATCAAACCAAACATTTCACTGTTCTCCTTACTCTCACTGACTTCAATTTATACTCTGACTGTCTGCCGGGCGGCTTCTCAGCTTACCGGTCGGTCTCCTCGCCCCTGATATGAGAGAGTGAGCGTGTGTCCTTGGCCCCTATTGCTCACTCTCAACACACGCATCGCGTCGTGATTGGCTAGCTGGTCTTGATGGCCTTCTAGCTGCAGGTGTGCCTGGAAGTGGACGCCCAAATATGGGCAGAGCCATTGGGTCATTACGTAGCGCCCCTTCAATCACCACCAGTGGTGGCTATATATATCATTAAAGAAATAGATTCTTGCATGTTTTCTGTATTTACTATATTATATAGCCCCTATAGCTGCCACACCCTCACACAAATCTGCCACTGGTGTTCTTTTAGGAATAGAAGTTTAACATTAGTTTATGGAAAACCATTTGGATGATTCTAATATCACTAAAATTTACTTCGATTTAGTAGTACATTTTCTTGAAAATGTTATCAAAACAGGGATCTAGAAGCCTTTTTCGGGACCGGGGAACATAGGATTACTCTCTGGCCCAGTGGTATAACATCGAGCTCTCTGGCCCTGCTGTGTAGCATCGAGCTCTCTGGCGCAGTGGTATAGCATTGAGCTCTCTGGTCCAGCGGTATAACATCGAGCTCTCTGGCCCTGCTGTGTAGCATCGAGCTCTCTGGCGCAGTGTTATAGCATTGAGCTCTCTGGTCCAGCGGTATAGCATCGAGCTCTCTGGCCCAGCGGTATAGCATCGAGCTCTCTGGCCCAGTGGTATAGCATCATGCTCTCTGGCTCAGTGGTATAGCATCGAGCTCTCTGGTCCAGTGGTATAGCATCATGCTCTCTGGCTCAGTGGTATAGCATCGAGCTCTCTGGCCCAGTGGTATAGCATCATGCTCTCTGGCCCAGTGTTATAGCATAATAAATAATAATAATAATAATAATAATAATAATAATAATAATAGATTGAATTTGTAATGCACTTTTTGTTCGCTGGGATCACTACACTACAGGGTTAAAACAGTTAAAAAAATTAAATAGTTATTAGTAAAACAAATAAAATACAGAATAAAAATAAGATAAAAATAGAACATTAATTAAAAACATAGTATAAACAGAAAATTTAAAAACAACGTCCGCAGCCAGCACAAGAAAATAAAAATAAAAAGCTAACAGTCAAAGGCCTTTTTGAACAGATAGGTTTTCAGGCCTGCTTTAAAAGAGTCCAGGCTCTGTGGTGCCCTCAGCTGGATGGGGAGGCTGTTCCACAGGCATGGTGCAGCCGTGCAGAAGGCTCGGTCACCCATGGTGCAGAGCCGGGTATTGGGGACCTGAAAGAGCAGGCTACCTGCAGATCTGAGGGTGCGGGTGGAGGATTGTGTAGTGATGAGTTCCTGAAGGTAGAGGGGTGTGTGTCCGTTTATGCAGTTATGGGTGAGCATCAGGATTTTGTAATTGATCCGGGATGAGATGGGGAGCCAGTGTAGTGAGTGGAGGATGGGGGTTATGTGATCGTGTTTACGGACTCTCATCAGGATCCTGGCAGCACTGTTCTGGATGTATTGCAGCTTTTGGATGCTCTTGCCAGGAATCCCGATGAAGAGTCCGTTACAGTAGTCCAGTCTTGAGGAGATAAAGGCATGGACAAGCTTCTCTGCATCTGACAGGGTTAGAATGGGACGGAATTTTGATATATTTTTTAGGTGATAGAATGAGGTCTTGCAGAGGTATTTTATGTGGATGTTGAAGGTCAGGTGGGGGTCAAATCAAACCCCCAGATTTGTGACTGATGGGGAGAGGGGGATTACCTGGCCGTCAAAGGTGAGATGTGATATGGATGAAGACTGAACCTGGTGGGGGGTGCCAATTAGAAGTGCCTCGGTTTTTTTTGCTGTTTAGTTGGAGGAAGTTGCTGTTCATCCATGCCTTTATCTCCCCAAGACAGGTGGTGAGGCATGACAGAGCTGCAGAGGGGTTAGGGGCCGTTTTTATGTAGAGTTGTGTGTCATCGGCATAACAGTGGAAGGACATTCCATGTCTGCCGATGACACGACCGAGGGGGAGCATGTAGGTGATGAATAGAATGGGACCAAGAACCGACCCCTGCGGAACACCACAGGTGACATTGAGCAGCCTGGACTTGTGTCCTCCCAGTGAGACATATTCAGTCCTGCCTAAGAGGTAGGACTGGAACCACTGCAGTGCATGGTCCGACAGTCCAACAGTGTTGTGGAGGCGCTCCAGGAGGATGGTGTGGTCGACAGTGTCAAACGCCGCTGTCAGATCGAGGAGAATGAGGAATGATGGTGATCCTGCATCAGCGGTCATTAGAAGGTCATTCGTCACCCTGAGCAGAGCTGTTTCCGTGCTGTGGGATGAGCGAAAGCCTGACTGGAAGTTCTCGAACAAGGTGTTATTTTTAAGGTAGTCCTGGAGCTGGGAGGCAACTACCTTTTCCAAAACCTTGGATAGGAAGGCAAGGTTCGAAATTGGCCTGTAGTTGGCAAGAACCTCCGGGTCCAGGGTGGGCTTCTTTAGGAGGGGGCGGAGGATGGCAACTTTGAGGGCAGATGGGATATGGCCAGTTTGAAGGGAGAGGTTAACAGCCTGGGTGATGATTGGGCTGATGCTGGGGATGTTTGACTTGAGCAGGGCAGTTGGAATGGGATCCAGGGTGCAGGTGGATGGTTTCATTCCTCTGAGGGTTTTTTCAATGTGGCTCTGCTGAACCTCAGTGAAACATGGGAGAGATGGCAAGCTCTCAGGTGGCGGGTTAGAGGCAGGGGGAAACAGAGAGGAAGAGCTGGGCATCAGAGAGCGGATGTTGTTTACTTTAGATCTGAAGAAATCTATAAAGTTATTACATCGCTCTTCTGTAGCTTCAGTGGATGAGGATGGTTGTGGCTTCAGTAGGTGATTTATGGTGGAAAAAAGCTGCTTAGAGTTGCCAGTGTTTTTATTGATGAGGTTGGAGTAGAAGTTTGACCAAGCATCTTTCAGGGACTTGCAGTACGCCTTTTGATGGTCACGGAAAGCCAGTTTGTGGACAGTGAGTCCAGAGTGTCTGAGTCGATGTTCCAGGGCGCGGCCGGCTCTTTTAATTTTCTGCAGTTCCTGTGTGAACCAGGGGGCGGAGCATCATGCTCTCTGGCCCAGTGGTATAGCATCATGCTCTCTGGGCTCAGTGGTATAGCATCATGCTCTCTGGCTCAGTGGTATAGCATCGAGCTCTCTGGCCCAGTGGTATAGCATCAAGCTCTCTGGCCCAGTGGTATAGCATCATGCTCTCTGGCCCAGTGGTATAGCATCATGCTCTCTGGCTCAGTGGTATAGCATCGAGCTCTCTGGCCCAGTGGTATAGCATCAAGCTCTCTGGCTCAGTGGTATAGCATCATGCTCTCTGGCTCAGTGGTATAGCATCGAGCTCTCTGGCCCAGTGGTATAGCATCGAGCTCTCTGGCCCAGTGGTATAGCATCAAGCTCTCTGGCCCAGTGTTATAGCATCGAGCTCTCTGGCCCAGTGTTATAGCATCATGCTCTCTGGCTCAGTGTTATAGCATCGAGCTCTCTGGCTCAGTGGTATAGCATCAAGCTCTCTGGCTCAGTAGTATAGCATCGAGCTCTCTGGCTCAGTGGTATAGCATCGAGCTCTCTGGCTCAGTGGTATAGCATCATGCTCTCTGGCTCAGTGGTATAGCATCAAGCTCTCTGGCTCAGTGGTATAGCATCATGCTCTCTGGCTCAGTGGTATAGCATCATGCTCTCTGGCTCAGTGGTATAGCATCGAGCTCTCTGGCTCAGTGGTATAGCATCATGCTCTCTGGCTCAGTGGTATAGCATCGAGCTCTCTGGCTCAGTAGTATAGCATCAAGCTCTCTGGCTCAGTGGTATAGCATCGAGCTCTCTGGCTCAGTGGTATAGCATCATGCTCTCTGGCTCAGTGGTATAGCATCATGCTCTCTGGCCCAGTGTTATAGCATCAAGCTCTCTGGCTCAGTGGTATAGCATCAAGCTCTCTGGCTCAGTGGTATAGCATCATGCTCTCTGGCTCAGTGGTATAGCATCGAGCTCTCTGGCCCAGTGGTATAGCATCGAGCTCTCTTGCCCAGTGTCTAAACACAAACCATGTGCTGGAAACTATGATTGGAAAAAACACCACTACAGGCACAGGCCACACTGATGTGCACTCAAAGTACTTGCACACACATACACACAACCATCAGGAAAAATACAAATGCCTATTGTAAATGTATATGTGCAAAATTGTGTGTAGACACACAGCAATCATAACAAAAAACATAAATACACAGATGACTCACACAGTAGCGTTTTCCATGTAGGACATTTCTTTAATAAAGTTAATGGAAAAGAAAGAGTGATGTCCCTTAAAGCTGGACAGCATCTTATTTTCATTCCATATGACAAGCCGAAGTCAAGCGGATATCATAAATAACCCCACCACCCTGTACCATGTAACGTTGTTTACACGTTAGTAAAAATCATCCTTTTGATCATGTGATTTCGGTCTTATTATTGCACCTATAGTATATCTATGTACAAAAGAAATCACTAGGTAAAATGAGTATGTGGCCGTCATCACCACCAACACCTATACAGTATCTCTCCATCCATATAAAAATAAGTCTCATAAGCAAAATAAATAGCTGCGTCTTCAGACTGCCTCATCCAGTTCAACAGGGATTTCGTCCTTCATATCACGCCGGGTTCAAGTGCTCTTCAAGAGTCGTTCCCACCATCACATGGCTGACATCCAGTGCGTGGTGCTACATGGTAAGATGATATACTTCAGGCCATTCGCTCATCTTGGACACATGTTTTCTTCCCTCCCCCAGCAGCATCTTGAGAGCACATGGACGCAACATTATTGCACAGCAACGACATCACATTTTCTCCCCTCAAAGGGAGAGAGACAATGGGAGTGATCTTTGGGCTGTCTCTCTCTCTCTCTCTCTCTCTCTCTCTCTCTCTCTTTCCATCTCCCGTTTCTACAATCCATTCTTCACCAACTCGTGAGCTCCGTTCTCATCGATCACCAGAGAGGGGCGGAACTCGTGTCCTTTCACCAGCCCTTCCAGACCCTGAAACAAAAACAGGATATGACATCATCAGGACATTATTGTTTGGCAATCAGTTAATTAGCACCCCCCCCCCCCCCCCCCCCAATAGCTCCTATAGGGACAGAGTGAACATTAAAAGAAAGGGATGAATAGAGGAACAGAAAACACAAACGGTTAAGCTCCGCCCCCTTACCTCTCCTCCATAAGACACCAGTGGGGAGATTTCACATTTGATTGGCAGGTCGGTTCCATCCTTCAGGCTGTGTTGAAGACGAACGAGGTGAGGGAGGAAGAGAAGAACACAGAAGGAGGTGGATGAGTAATCGGCACACAAAGGGACGATGGTTGAAAGAAGCAGCTGTGTCTCCCAGAACCAGCTGCTGCTCTACTGTGGCTAGTGATTAGAGTTCCAAGGCAAAGCATTAGGGCATAATCATTCCCACACATGACTAGTCAGTGATTATCTCCTGTCATTTGACCCACAGAGACTTTCTCTAAAAGAAAACAAACAGATCAGAGACAACGTGGTTGAACCGTAGCTCCACCCAACACTTGAAACATTTACAGTATACCATGAATGTTAATGTACCGTAATCTCACGAACCCATCCATAAGCAAGTCTTAATACCGGACTGTCAGGTACAATCAAGCAAACCAGCAAACCATCGATCTGTGGTGTTTCGGCTATCCATTCAACTTGCCTTCACCATTGGACAGACAAAATAAATGACAGGAACATCGTCAAATGCAGAGTAATCATTGAACGTAAAAGAAAGCGTGCCCAGTGCCCACTACCCAGCATGCATCACATTCCAGGGATTAGTAACAATGATCTGACCGATAAAATGACCGCTCAGCACCATATGACCTCTGCCGCTGGACTCTACCATAGAGACAGTCGTCAGGGCTGTGTCTCCCCAATAATCTGAAAGTGAGATCCGTACTCATTCCCTTCATCCACACTGATCATAATGAAACTGGGAAAGGTGCCCCGCCATTTTGCATTCACCCATCATGGCTCCTTGGAGCAGTGGCCACGGCAGAAAGGGGAAGAGAGGAAAAGAAGTGATGGCACACTATAGGGAATGTGAAGATGACGTCATATTTTTGGGAGCCGCCATTTGTAGAGGATCACTCCCATTGACTGTGTCGAGAGGCTGATTTCTGGGTTAAAATCCTTCTTTTTCTACATCCCTTCCATTTAGCAGTTTTCTCAATGCAAATTGATGTAAGTGATCCTCCAAAGATGGCGACCGGCATCCATAGCAACTGTCTAACTTCCCACCCACTTCCCAAGCCCTATTTGACACAATTCCCACACGTAAAAAAATAAAAATAAAACTTAAAGGAAAACGCCAACATTTTGGGAAATTCGCTTATTTAACATCTTCCCTGGAGTTAGACAAAAAGATACATACCTTTTTTGTCTATGTGTGTGCATTTAGCTTAGGGAACAGTCGCTCCGTTAGCGTAGCTTAGCTTCATCACTGAAAGTGGGGGGTTTTTAGAGCCTGACGTTCTCTACAGTGCCCTACAGTCACCAAATACACTCCAAATACAACTCCAAAACGTTCCTGTAAACATGTTGTGACCTGTGTATTTACCACGTGGAGAAATAAAAAATAATTGAATTCGACAATTACGTTTTCTAAGCAGATATACTCGGAACATGTTTACATTCTCATTAATTCAAAGGATCCGAACCGATTGAAGTAGATAATGTACAAAATAAACGTATTCCGCTGCTATAGACGTCGCTCTTTTATTTTGAAACCCCCCAGAAAGGAAGTCATTATATTAGCTTTAGTGTTAGCTCCGGTTAGCTCCGAGCGTGCAGTAGTTAGTAGTATATTATCAATACCAGCCATTGGATTACTGTTTTCTAAATTGGGGAGGCTTTTAATCGTCAAGGTAAGAGGATTTTAAGTCATGGTATCCTTAAACTTCAATCGGTTCGGATCCTTTGAATTAATGAGAATGTAAACAAACACGGCTTCCACGTAGAAATCACTGACTGCGCTCAGAGAGGAGTCGTTCGGCAAAAAAAAATCCGAGTATATCTGCTTAGAAAACGTAATTGTCGAATTCAATTATTTTTTATTTCTCCACGTGGTAAATACACAGGTCACAACATGTTTACAGGAACGTTTTGGAGTTGTATTTGGAGTGTATTTGGTGACTGTAGGGAACGTCAGGCTCTAAAACCCCCCCACTTCCAGTGATGAAGCTAAGCTACGCTGACGGAGCGACTGTTCCCTA
Source organism: Notolepis coatsorum (assembly GCF_963971535.1). Classification (NCBI taxonomy): domain Eukaryota; kingdom Metazoa; phylum Chordata; class Actinopteri; order Aulopiformes; family Paralepididae; genus Notolepis; species Notolepis coatsorum. The sequence goes on from NC_140166.1 coordinate 185,902,091, forward strand.
AGCTAAATGCACGCACAGAGACAAAAAAGGTATGTATCTTCTTGTCTAACTCCAGGGAAGATGTTAAATAAGCTAATTTCCCAAAATGTTGGAGTTTTCCTTTAAGTGTTTTAAGCTTGTATTGAGTCTTAAAATCATATTTTCAGAAAACAGGTGAAAACAACTGCCAATGGGACCAGAGAATCTTACTTGTTCCACTCCAACTTAATTGGATTTAAAAGGAACATGTCAACATTATGGGGAATGCGCTTACTGTCTTCTCCAGTCAGAAAATAACATAGATACCACTTTCCTGTGCATTCAGTAGAAAACGATCAGGCTGCAAGCTAGCCTAGCTTAGCACAAATTAATGGAAGCAGATATGGACCAGCTAGCCTAGCTGTTGGCCAAAAACACCTCTCCCGGAGTTTTAAGCTAGGCTAGGCTAGTATCCGCTTCAATTAATTTGTGCTAAGATAGGCTAGCTTGTAGCCCCATAGCTTTCTACTGAACGCACAGAGAGAAAATCGGTATCTACCTTCTTGTATGACTCTGGAGAAGATGCATTTCCCATAATGTTGATGTGTTCCTTTAAGAAATGTCTTGAAACAGGTGAGATTACGTCAAGTCACCCCTTCTCGTCCAAGGCCATTTGGCTTGTTTTGAGAAAACAACCGGCCGATTTTTACACTTAATTTTAAGAAAACAGGATAAAGACCCGATGCAAGATTAAAACGGCATGTTAAGTTGGAGATTATTTTGGAGCGCAGGTGTGTCGGGAGAGTGAGCGCCAAGTGAGAGAAAGCTAAAGCCCCGTCACCATGCACGCCAGGAACCACAGGGGATAATTACTTCATGTTGACACCATCTGTGACACTGCCTGCTGCTCCGGCTCTGGAAACATTACATAGGGGACACACAGGAGTGACACCACAGTGAGGGAGGGGGGAGTGAGATAGTGTGAGGCAAAAAAAAAAAAACGATATGTTTATAATATTAACAAATAAAGCCAATAAATATGCATGAATACAGAAGTGTGAAATGCGAAGTGCTTTGGGTAAAAGAGCAGAGTTGCACGGAACCAGCAAAAAGCAACATAACCACTCCACTCAGCATACATGGTGCGTGTTTGTGTACATATCGTTTGTATGTACCTGACCTGTATGCCTTGCGTGCTTGATAGAAATATATATATATATCACACAAGAGATTGTGTTCAACGTCTTGGCTTCGCGGGGACTCACCTGGGAATAGCAGGCACACGTGTGCCGTTCTCGTCGATGAAGTGGCCCCCCGCGTTGAGGACCCAGCGATGGTGGAGGGACATGAGGGCGTGTCTGGCGGTTGTGGGCGTATCCTTACCGTCTTGGCTGTCCGCGTTCTTAAGGGGAGAGAACTCATCCTCCCTCAGCACCTCAAACACAACAAATGTCCTGATGGAGACACACACATCAACGTGCATGTATTAGACACACACACACACACTGTACATACATACTGTGCATAGTGTACACACAGACACTGTACATTGTGTACACACTGTACATAGTGTATACACATACACTGTACATAGTGTACACACACTGTGCAGTGTACACACACTGTACATAGTGTACACACACACTGTACAGTGTACACATATACACACACACATACTGTACATTGTGTACACACATACTGTGCATAGTGTACACACACACACACTGTACATAGTGTACACACACAGGGTCTGCTGGCAAAAGACTGACACTGGTAGAGCAGTTTGTATTACAGCGTTGTTTTCACTATAATCCGATTCCTTAACACTTTGATTGCCAAAAACGCCTTAACACGTCATTCCCCGCCATGCTCATTATGCCAAAGACGCCGTACCACGTCATTGATATCAATATTTCAAAAATCTGTGATCGCAATCATATTTCTCCCCCGGAGACTTGAGATCTACTGTTGATCCCCTCTCAACTCTCCAACGGTTCAAGAGCGCCATCTGGTGGCCGATCGGCGGATCGCCCAAACCGGAAACAGGAAACGGAAGCTGGTGCTCATTCCAATTCGGTCCGATCACTCGCTAATAGTCCCGGGACCCGAGCTAGACACAATGGATAGCAATCCGTTACCAATAACTCGATAAACAACATGATTTGGACGTATATACTATTATACAACCTGGAGATGGATCGCATATTTCAACATCCCATAATAGGAATATTTCTGCTCCACGCTCATCGGCCAACGCTACGAGGAAGCTACGGTGAGTTTTAACGTTTTTTTTTAACGTGTTCGATACTAACTGCTATAATGATCATATCACCCACACTAGATGAATCATCTAACGTTGGCCACGGAATTATAAACGACCCCCCCCCCCCATCCGGTGATAAGTAGTAACTTCTAGAAGCACGTCCATTTGAAATTTTTTATCTCGCGCAGATCGCTATCAAACTGTATTTGATCATCAATATAATGCATTTAGGGCTATAAATCACGTTCTGGAGAAAGCTGCAGAAAACGATAAAAACATACTTATACTTTAGACCGTATTTTAGTATGAATATGTGAATGAAAAAGTATAACGTTCCTACGTCCTGAATGGTCCATAGTAATGTCAATTTAGCAATACAATTTAAAAAGTTATAGCCCTGCAAAGAAGGGGAACTTATCCATAGACAAATAGAGCTGGCAGAGAAGGGTATAATGATGTACATAAGCCTGGCAACCAAAGTGTTAACAATACACACATTCATTATTCTTCCTAATATAGAATATACTGAATAAACCTAATGAGTTCCAGAGGAGAGCAGACCAACCATGTCCCACTGCAGCTCTGCCACCGGTCAATCAGGACAGGAATCCTTTCATTAGATGCAAAGTTCTATTAGTAGCAACATGACTCAGAGCTGATGTCATGCAACAGTGGAGGAATGAAGGAGCTGCGTATTAACCTCCATTCTGAAGGAGCTTGGCAGGCCGGGTCTCCTGGGCCTGGAGGCCATACTAGGGCCTGGGGATGGCTAGAGCAAGGCTGGGTCTGGAGGCCATACTAGGGCCTGGGGCTGGCTAGAGCAAGGCTGGGCCTGGAGGCCATACTAGGGCCTGGGGATGGCTAGAGCAAGGCTGGACCTGAAGGCTAGGATTTGAGGATGATGGCTTTCCTTTTATAGTCCATTAGTTGGGGACTTGATTGCTTGGTTCAAGACATGTTTAGTCCACGATCGGTTCTGGATGATGTTGGTCTCGTATTACTTAATTTGTTGAAAATACTTGCCACTTCTCTGGTATCGCAAGAGTTTTCACTAATATGTAATGGTCTTTGAACAACACTAGAAGTGAGGGAGGTCTGTCCACAGGGACACCATGGCAGATCTACAGTAAGCAGTCCTGCTGCCCTCTTCAATCTAGGAGAACATAAAGAAAATAAAAATAAAAAGGTGAAAACCCCATTCTATTCCTCTTAGTTCTATGCCCGTGTGAGCACACATGCTCGAGCCCCATGTGGAAAATCACTGCAACTCACTTGGCAAACTGGAAGATGTCAAAGACAAACTTTTCCATTTTAATCCCGTTGGGTTTGTCTGGCGTGATCAGCTGCCCCTGTGTGTCCACATACGGGATCTTCTTCTGGGCCACGTGGTGCTGCAGCTGAGGCTCATACTTCCTGAAGGACGGAAAGAAAGAAAGAAAGAAAAAGAAAGAGAAGGGAAAAAAAAGAAAAAAAGAGAGGCAGAGAATGGAAAATGGTCACTGAGCGGCTGCTCCACATTTACAGAAACACCACTCTCATTCCTGATGAATTGTCGTACAGAACTTGTAAGTCACTTTGGATAAAAGAGTCAGCTAAATTACTAAATGTAAATGTAAATTACGGGCTAGCAGAACCCAACGTGACATATGGTAAATGGCTGCTTTTTTATATATCGCTTTTTATCCAAAGCGCTTTACAATTAGTTACTCACATTTGACCCATTCACTCACGCATTCACACACCGACGGCGGAGGCAACCATGCAAGGTGCCAACCTGCTCATCGGGAGCAATTAGGGGTTAAGTGTCTTGCTGAAGGACACATCGACACGCTGCCCGGGAGGAGCGGGAATCGAACCGGGAACCTCCGGATTGCCAGACGACTCCTCCCGAGCCACTGTCGCCCCCATATAAGCTGACAGAGGCTTGTATGAAAGGATAAAAGGTGCCTACGTATGTACGGTGTGCAGTCAGACTTACTGGACGATGTCTTTGAGAAAGGACAGGGTAAAGAAGTGATTGGCTACGTTGCCCGCGTTGAACATCAGTCTGCCGTCGGAGGTGCGCTTCTCGGCCGTCGTCAGAGTGATCTCGCTGTATTCTACCACCTGGTAATGGCCGTCCACCTTACAGACCACGCCCACCGCCTCCGTCGGATTGGTTTTCTCTACCACCTGCACCAGAAGACTTAATGTCACAACACATGCTTGTACATCATAGCACAAAGTGATTCCAACAAGTGAGATACTAAATAAAACCAGGGATGTATGACGTGTGGGGGGAGCCAAAGAAAGGCTTGAATGACTTGCGTAAGAAACAGGAAGTGAACTGAAAGGTGGCGGCAGCTGGAACGATATGTATACATTTTAGTACACATGGACTCCTAAGATCAGAGTTTTACTGTTCCAGTGTGTTACTGTGTGTACTGTGTTACTGACAACATACACACAAAAATCATTTTTTTAGGCCAGCAGCCTGCACTGAAATTGAAGAAAAAGAAGGAAAAAAACACCCTCTCCCCATCTGTTGGTTGCTAATGATAGAGTGAAGTGGTGATGAGGGGGTTTGTGCAGCCGGGGAGGTGGGGGTGGGGGTGGGGTGGGGGGGTAAAGGGAAGAAGCCACATGAACTGCAGCAGAACTCAGTAATTTATGACGTGAGGGTGGGTCCCTGCTCTCCTCTCTGATCCTACCAGGCCTGCTCCACCACACGGCGCAGGCGAGGCAGGCGGGAACGTTCTCCGGGTGATCTTCGGTTCCGCGCAGTTCCAAATATTTCACTTCACTTTGATTCGATGGCAGCTGGAAAATTAAGTATACACAGTACTACTCCGTATACTGAAATGTGTTTCACTGTGGTAGTGAGAATAACGAGTAGTGGGGCTAGTAATAGGTCACGGAGTTGGTTTGACGAGAGTGGAAAAAAAACTCAATAAATAAATAAAAGCCGCAACACATTCGGAGCACATTTTATTCTCTCTGGATGATGTTCAAACAGCGTTGCCGACTACATCTCCATTCTCCACCCATCGCCGACTCTCTCACTGGGTTGTCTTGACTGCGAAGTAGCATATAGAAACATCTGGTCAGGCCAGACAACGGCATTCTCTGAATATCTAGCAGAGCCATGTGAGAGAGGCTGGATAAATACAGACTGCTCCTAGTGACAATTTATGATCACTGGAGCAGCAAATGGCAGAAGACTGACCAGACAGAAACCCAAGCTACTGTAGTAACAACGCAGGACCAACATTCATAGAAATCTACTCAAGTTGATGGATCAGTTCAAAGTCATACAGGGCAATATGATTTTGGTGTGCGTGTGTGTGTGTGTGTGTGTGTGTGTGTGTGTGTGTGTGTGTGTGTGTGTGTGTGTGTGTGTGTGTGTGTGTGTGTGTGTGTGTGTGTGTGTGTGTGTGTGTGTGTGTGTGTGTGTGTGTGTGTGTGTGTGTGTGTGTTTTCAGCAGGGCAGGTTGGACAGTAATGACTAACTGGGAGAGACAGGGGGCAGAGAAGTGTGTACTCATGTGAAGATAGTTAGCACTAATGAGGGTTAATGGTAGCCACTCAGAAGGGGACCGAGACCGAGACGGAGCCCAGCCAGCCGGAACATCAGGCCTACGTAGCCTTTTTGTGTGCAGAGAACAAGTTCTGCATCTTGAGCGACAAGAACTGATGTGAGTTCCACAATGTGTACAAATTTCTGTCACAGACTTATTATTTTCATTTGAACTTCGCTCCAAAACAATGTTAAAAGTCTTAACGTGGCCATACATACATCTTTTCTTTTACCAGTGATGCAGCAGTGTAGAGATATTCCATTCTAAAGTTGCACAGAGAGGCTCACACTCCTACACAGAGAGTTGGACAACACAACAAGCTTGTCTCAGGTTCCACTCTCAAACATCTCAAAATAGGAAGTAAACAAACCAGTGCAACTATACTCTGAAGAAGAACCGAAAATGAGTTGGAAAAAGTGAAATCATTTAATTTTACTGCGTCATTCCAGTCATGCTTATTCAGTGTCCATGGAAATGATGATATAAATACAGATAGTCTGTTTCATAAAGTTCAATGTAATACCCTTCCAAAAAAGGGCTTTTATTATAATAATTTATTATAATAATTTACTTTTTCTGTTTCTGATTTTTCTCTGGTTTTCTCCCTGTCCCAATTAGTCGTTCTGCCAAGCCCCCCCCCCCCCTCCCCTACCTGGCTACTGTATGCATGTTCTCCTACGAGTCGGTACAAGGGCATCCCGAGTCGATCGCACGCTTCCTCCGAGACGTGCACCGACAGCCAGTGACGTCTTTTCACTTGGCAGCGAGGACTCTCATTGGTGAAGTGTAACGCGTGGGAGGGCACGCTATTCTCCACCAAGTCCTGCCCTGCTTAGCAAGCGCCGAGACCTGACCTGTAGGGACCCGCTGTCCACAACGCCAGATTCCCACCCGCCAGCTTCCCCACCCCCTAATACTGCCAATTGTATTAGTGTGAACGGCCAGCCAAGCTGGTGGCAACGCCGAGAGCTGGGCTCGAACCCAGCATCTCCTGCATTGGTGACGAGCGCAATCTCCGCTACGCCACCTTTAATCATTTATTATTTTAAAAGGTACTGTTTTATCATCTTTATCCATAGTCTCCATGTTGTTGGTTAGTGGTCTTAGTTATTCAGAAATCCCTGCTTGGCAACACTAGGACCTTAGACTCTACATGGAAGAAGGATTACCTTGCTTAATATTTAGTTTAGGACTGTTTATAAATGTGATTTTGGACCAAGAACAAGCCAAAGATTAGATAATGGACAGACATGCACTAGAAATATGTGAGACGTCTTAGTTTTTGTTTTGTTTTTACTGAAAATTTACAGGATTATTTTTCTTTCCTGTATAATTTTGTTTGTTATACATCTTAGGTATGTCATTGTTTTATTTTGTTTTGATATTGTCTCAAACATCGATGTCCATATTCTGCAAATAAAACGAACACCTACTGAAAATAAACAAATATAGTTTGGTAGAATATTTGTATCTCGTCTCATCTTCCCTTCGCCTCCACTCGTACCGTTGCTTATGGACACACACACACACACACACACACACGGCTAGATCCACAAAGAATGGATCATTGCACGGTGCTAGTTGCACCCTTATTTACAATTCATTATGAATTGAAAATGGGGGACCCTGATGTAAACAAGACGAAAGTCTTTCTCTGGTCTGCATCCCCTTAACAATTGTGTGTATTGAGCCGTACTGTATTGTACCCATTCTGCAATCTGTTAATAACATTTTCATTCAATCAATCACAGTGCAGATTGATTGATTGAATGACCATTTTATTAGGTGCAAGTAAGGGTGCAACTTGCACCGTGCAATCCATTCTTTGTGGATCTAGCCCACAGTTTTATGCCCATTAGTCCAAAGTGGAATTCAAGGTTACTACAGCACACCACGTAGACTAATCACTAAAATACCCTCTAGATTTCGTGCTTATTTCAACTAAACTCCCTTTGAGCTTCTCCGATTGGTTACAATGATCAATGAAACATTCTCATGGTAGACTGTGAGTCAGTATGTCCACGTTAACTCATTCACGGCCAACCACGTATATAAACGTGTTTGCTCGCCAACCGTTCAGCGCCAAAAAAAAGTTTTTGGATCGTTTTTCCTTTTTAATATTCTATTCAATGTCACGGACCTGTATGTTGCCATTAAAAGGCATACTGGGACCCTGAGGGTGCAGTACCGGCCAGATCCTGCTAGGTGACAGTATAGAGAGTGCAGTAAACCCTGTTCCAGACCGTGTGTTACATTTAAACCCCTCCGCACGGAGCATTTTAGTCCAGGGAAGCCTAGAGGTTCACTCGATCACATTGAAACGTGTCCAGGACATTAGGATTATGTCGTGGACCAGATGGACATCAATACTGGAAATCATGATCAAACAATTAGAATATTCTTTTTGGAATAGCCCCGATCAAAGGTAAGGACTATCTGACGTCAATTCCACCTTGATCCTGCAATGATTTCATATCGATCCAGCTGATCAGCGTGTGTGGTGTTCAAAACAAATGCCGTTACTGGCAATCAAAGCATCAGAAACTACCCCCCCCCCCCCCTTTCATGCATTCATGATGAAACATAATACCTATTATATACATTTGATTTGGAAATAGTAGCGTGTCCAGGGATGAAACGCCAATGCTTTTAGCAGAATTCACGTAGCGCCCTATAACTCAGCTTTTCAGGAATTAGCCCGGATCACTCTGAAATTATACAATATTCACCGCACGAACGTATACATGAACATTTTTATAATTTTTTGCATGTTCAACGGAAGATACTGACTGTCAAATGACCATAGTATTGTCTCCATAGCTATAATATAGAATATAGATATAGCTCTACAAACAAGGTGACGCACCCCTATCTTTAAAGCATGGCCTAGCTAGAACGGGATAAAGATAATGGCCGGCGCTGAATGAGTTAAGATATGGTTTGGAGCAAAATTCGAACAACAAAAAAAAAAGCATACATTTTTCGTAAACCAACCCTTCTAGTTTTGGATACAATAATTGATAGGTACATCATATAAATCTCAACATCATCAAATAGCACTATTGTTGTAAATTCCCCACTATTTGTTATGCTGTGTATTGTTATTTCCATTCAGGTACTTCTTTGATGACCCAGGGGTCCTATTATGTATAGTTGGGCATCTCTCTGGAGAGCCCAGGGGTCCTAATGGGTTTAAATACAGCGGCCATCTTGCCGCCCATGTGTTCCATTGCGGTCTGCTTTCCCAGTGAGAGTGCGTTCATGAAATAACCTTACAACCTGGATGGAAAGCACTCTGAGATATCACTCTCCTTCCATCATGTTATCCTAATTAAACTACAAAGGACTGTTCTCTGTGTCTGTGTCCGCTCTCTGACCGGGGTGTGCCGTTCTGGATGAAGTGGCTCCAGCAAACATTGCAAACAAACATTATATCTTCAATATTGGTCCTTCGAGCCGGAGTACTTCACCCACGACGGCGCCATGGACACACAGAACAGCAGCAGATGATAATGGAAGACAAGGAGGAGGAAGGCTGCGACAGCTTCCAGCACACCTGCAAGGCTATCTGGTTAGCTTACCACAGTCCCTCATGCCTAATACTGCTCCTCTACAAGATGACAGCAAAGGTGCCAGCGCACAGCAGCTGCGGTCACTCAGCCTGCAGACCGAGTTTGCAACTACAGGTGACCAGCTCCACACTGCGCTCGGGCCCCCTCCCTGCCTCTCATTGCCAGGACCAGTCGATCAGGCGAGACTATGGGACCCATCACTGTATGCTAACACCCGGCCTGACCAGCGGGACGTGTGTGTGGGGCTCACATCGCCATCCCCATCAGAGCAGAGCCACCACAGTCGGAGCCTAACAGGTGGCAGCTCCAACGCAAGAGGACTTTGTTCTACCATGCCCCTACGTCTTCCACCACAATTTTCACGTCATAGTCTGGGCGTCCCACCCGACCGCTCACCATGGTCGAACTCGCTGCCACTAATACCTCTGCTGTGCCCATCAACTGCAACGTTACAGTCTCAAGCCACAACCTGTACACCGGGCCAAAGGAAGCCAGCCTACATGTCGACTCAGTCTCTACCGCCGACAGTAACCTCCGCTGTTCGGAGCAGCTCCTAAGCCCCCAGCCCCCACCACGATGAGTCTGGTCATGCCAGTCTGACTTCCAGGCGATGCAAGCAGTGGGTCACGTGGGCCAGCAAATGCCAACGGTACCAAGTTACCAGCCTACCTACCAGTCAAACCAGCCTGTGTCATCGACTGTGGCGAGCATGCATGGCAGCACACCAGCGGCAACACAGACCCGGTATGAGCTTACGCCAATGAGATCTGCATATCCAGCATATCAATACACTACAGCTACGCCTGCACAGCCTAATTATCAACCCCAGACTGCAACAGCACTCTACCCTGCGCGACGGTTACCCACTGCTGCTCTCCAGCCAGTGGGCCAACATACAGCAGGTGAACCTCAGCAGTCTACCAATCAACTACCCTCCTGGACAGTGGCGCCTTCACCATTCACAACCGCTGTCGGAGCAGCGAGGGCATATCAGCCTCCACAAGTCATCCCTGCTCAGCAAGTGTATCAATCGCTGCCACACCAACTGAGCCACCATCAAACACCAGCATATCAGCCTCCACTAGTCATCCCTGCTCAGCAAATCCATCAATCGCTGCCACACCAACTGAGCCACCATTCACAACCAGTGTATCAGCCTCAGCCTGCTCCATTGACTCAGCCAGCCTATCAGCTGGTGCATCCAACACCTGGTCCAGCACTAGGGCTGACCTTCGAATTTTTTTTTGTGAATAGAAGCTTCGGGGCCGAGCTTCGATTTTAATTCGAAGCTTCGAATTAAAAAAAAATTAATTCATTATTTATTTTATTTTTATATGTATATATATTTTTTTTTTTTTATCTTATGTTGTGGGACTTGTACAGCACTTGGTAAACTTTGTTGTTTTTAAATGTGCTCTATAAATAAAGTGGATTGGATTAATGAATTAAGTAGCCCCTTTCGTGACTGTGACGCAGCCAACACGGCTGTGTGATTTAATTCAAGGTGGATCGCTGTTGTCGTTTGAACAACTTCAGATTTCATGGGAACTACCAATCCCCCAAATCAAGAATGTTTAAGATGAATGAAGTAAGATTTTGATTGTTTGAAATATGGCCTGTGTAGACTAAAGTCACTAAACTATGCACAGAATTATGTCAGTCTACAAGGTCCGGATTCTACATGGTCCGGCAATGTAGACCTTGTAGACTCCACTACAGACCAATTATCAGTGAATGTTCATGCATTTTTAAGAAGGGCTACTTCCACAAAAAAACAAAGAACTCACCAAAACATCTCAGTAGCACCTTATCTAAATGTTCTATTTCATATATGGAGATTCATATTTATTTATGTATTGCATGCATTTCTACATTTTATTTCCTATTTTGTTTATTCATCCCAGTATCTTTCTTTCTTATGTGTGGAATTCTACAAGGCATTTACATTCACATTTACATTTAGTCATTTAGCTGACGCTTTTATCCAAAGCGACTTACAAGTTTTGTACGACAGGTCATCAGGAAGGATACAACTCTATCAGCTGAGTAACAATATTCATCAAAGTGTTGCGTGTTACAGTGTAGGTTCGTTTATTAGGACAAATGCATGACAGTAAGGTTAGTTAGGGTTAGATTTTTTTTATTTTATTTCAGATAATGGTTGAAGAAGTGCGTCTTTAGTTGACGGCGAAAGATTGGACGGGATTCGGCTGTCCTAACTGGGGTGGGTAGTTCATTCCACCATTGTGGGCCAAGGACTGAGAATAGGCGTGTAGGTGGTGTATATGTGTTTGAGGATGATATCCTTCAAACAGGCAATAGTGATGATATAATTTGGGCAGTGCCGAGCTGGGTTCCTTTCCTCCAGTGTATTTGTCCCCCGGCCCCACCCAATGGCCCCATGCACACACACACACAGAAGTAAAAATAAAAATAATTTTTTTGAAAAAAAAAAAAGAAAAAAAAAATTTAACTTCGTTTTTTTTTTTAATGTTCGAAGCTTGTGCCATCGAACGAAGCTTCGAAGCTTCGAAGTATTTAAGACAGCCCTATCCAGCACCCTATTATTCTGTACCAGTTCCACCGGTCCAGTATGTCTGTCAGCCCCAGTATACATCACTACAGGATTCATACGCTCTCCAGCCTCCCAGGCAGCCAGTCCCTGAACCTAAACTGCCTAACCTGGTCCATGACAGCGAGAAAGAATTCACTGACCTTAAGATGGCGCTGGACCACCTACTCGATGCCCACCCTGAACTTTCTGAGCACTACAAGTACCGTGTACTTATGGAGCAGCTGGTTCTGGATGAGGCTAAGCTAATAGCCCAGTCCTGCAGGCATTATGCGCAACCCTACACCGCCGCCATGCAGGCCTTGCAGCGGCAATATGGACAGCCACATCAACTTGCACAAAGCGAGATTGCAGCAATACTGAACGCTCCTGATCTCAAAGCAGGAGATACCAAAGCCTTCCAGAGCTTCGCCCTTAGCATCGACTTGCTAGTGGAAATGCTGACATCGCTGGAAGGACCTAACGGGATGGAAGTCATGTCGACCGGCCATGTGGATCGGCTCCTGTGTAAGCTCCCTATGCAAGTGAGGGACGGCTTTGTGGAGCACCTACTGGCTCAAGGTCACCTCAACACGACTAGCCTAAACCTGTACAACCTTCGAGACCTCGCCGACTGGCTCAGGGTAAAGGCATAAGCTCAAAGACTGTCAGAGAGAATGGCACAGCGCCATCGGATGGAAGGGATACAGTTCTCTAACAGACACAAGCAAGTTCCCCCACCCAGACCTTGCAACCAGCCTTTCTCAGTTTATTATGGCTCCGTCAAGCCTAAACAAGACAGCCGTCAGCCTGCTGAGACATCTCGATCAGAAGCCAAGAAGCAGAAGTTCAAGAGGATGGGTCTCTTCTGTAGGAGTGCCGAGCACTACTTATCGCAGTGTCCAGACATTGTCCAATGCTCGCCGGGAAAGGTTGAGAAGTGGATAGCAAATGTTGTCGTAATTGCGGTCGTACCAGCCACGAACAAGATGCCTGCACCTTGAGGAAAGCATGCAGTGAGTGCCAGGAGGTCCACCTCAGAGTTTTCAATGCAATCGCCAAGCCGGGTCCCCGCGCCTACCTCATCACACCAAAGGATGGTGCCTCGCTCTCCAACTCCAGACAAGGAGGAAATGTGTACCTTAAGGTGGTGCCAATCGTTAAAATCAATGGAGCAGAGATCCAACACCTCATCAATGGAGGATGTGTTCCCAAGCTGGGTGAAGAAGAGGTGAATAGGTCTGAGTCATGATTCACCCATCACGGGGCGGCGGCCGACTCCTCTTTACCTCAACCTAACCTGCATGACACCGAAGTCGTCCTGCTGAAGACCAGCCAGGCGGATTGCTTCCCAGAGGAACTTAAGTGCCTCCGAGCTGGTGAACGCTCTCGTCACCTGGACACCTCCTGTTCCACTGACATCCACCCCATAGTCCTCGATCCTGGCCATGCAGTGACAAAACTCCTCATCAAGGATGTGGATGCACGCCTACTTCACCCAGGGCCCGATAGCGCCTTCGCAGAGATCAGGCACCAGTATTGGGTCCTGTGGGGAAGACGGGCCATCAAGCATCACCAGAGGACCTGCACAGGATGTAGGAAGTGGAGGTGGAAGCCGGTGGTTCCAACAATGGCAGAAATACCTCCTGCCCGTTTGGGGCCCCTTAAGCCGCCATTATGTGTCATCAGACATCACGGATCCGGACCCTGTGACAACAGGTTACTGATGGGGCGGCGGGACGCCTCCCTGCCACAAGTGTCCTACACTCCGGACCCGACTGTCGCAGACGATGACAATCCAGAGACCTCCATAGCCACCTAGGGAATTTGACTGTTTACATAATAGCTATGCTATTCTGGGGACGGCTGTTGTAAATTCCCCACTATTTGTTATGCTGTGTATTGTTATTTCCATTCAGGCACTTCTTTGATGGCCCAGGGGTCCTATTATTTATAGTTGGGCATCTCTCTGGAGAGCCCAGGGGTCCTAATGGGTTTAAATACAGCGGCCATCTTGCCGCCCATGTGTTCCATTGCTGTCTGCTTTCCCAGTGAGTGCGTTCATGAAATAACCTTACAACCTGGATGGAAAGCACTCTGAGATATCACTCTCCTTCCATCATGTGATCCTAATTAAACTACAAAGGACTGTTCTCTGTGTCTGTGTCCGCTCTCTGACCGGGGTGTGCCGTTCTGGATGAAGTGGCTCCAGCAAACATTGCAAACAAACATTATATCATCAATAACTATAGTAATTCAGTTTTGGCAACTGTGGCCTTCCCTGATACCAAGAATGAGTTCAACCTCCTGGAGATGATAAAAGAACACAGACACGTCCTCTTATCTTGTCTGGTGAAGACAAACAAACACCTTTCCATTCCCACACCCAAACAGTTACACAACTATCTCTTAGATAGTCATACAAAATCACTGACCCCAAGACATGCGAGTACAGTGTGTGTGTGTGTGTGTGTGTGTGTGTGTGTGTGTGTGTGTGTGTGCAAGGGTGTCTGTGTGTGTGTGCACATGCCTAAACACAGCAGAGACTCAGGCTTTAAGGCTGTGGTCAAAGGGTGTTTTGAAAGTACAAAGAGTTGTTATCAGAGCAAGGAAATGAATGTTAAGCTTCAGAGCCGAGAAAACCAGCATTTTCATCCACTGCCCTGTCCCTGCCAAAAGTCACTGATATAGAGTGCGGACTGTTGTGGCTCATAGTTACCATATTTAAAAAAGGAAAAAGTCCACCCTTGAAGGAAATTCACATTCCCACAAATGCCTAGAGTTAAAGCAGTTATTTGTGATCGAGAGCAACTCTCAGAAAGCTAGAATCCAGAGAGAACCATGTAATGTTATCAATCAATACTTCCTGGAGCGAGATCGTTAACAATGTAATGGAAGCCGACTCTAGTGCACTTTGTTTTTTTTTGTCTTTTACACACGAATAACGTTTATTTCATAGCAATGCTCACCGTTTTGAACCATAAGATGGTATCCATATCCCTGGAAAAGTTTACTTGGGTACTGCTGTCACAGCATCTATTAAAAGTGGAATGCCACCCAATTTAAGAAGTCATACATGTGATTACTATGGTCTAAGACTGTCCAAACAATAAATGAGTGCTAAAACCCAACCTTGTGATGTCATCAGGTAAAAAGCCAGAATCTGCTCCATAGACAATGCATTGAGAGAGATGGTAAAGGTGACACTGACCAGGGGAATGTTCCCAGTATACAGGTGCATGTTCTGTTTCAGACATACAACAAGATTTGAGACTCAAACTTAAGGTGCAGTAGTGGAAACAAATATAAAATATAAAAAAGTTATAGTCTAAAAAGTCTACCTCCTGAGCCACTGTCACCCCCTATATAGAATACTACAAAAGAATTAAGCTCATTTGGGTATAAATCTCAAACTAACTACCAGTCGCACATTCATTGTAAATTGAGCATCTCATCTCTAGACTTTATACCTGATGACAGTTTGCATCTTACTTCTCTGGGTCTCTGGCTTTGGGAGAGAGTAGCACACGTTCACAAATAATGGTAACTTTCCTTTGCTACGGATAGAACATCATGAATTCTTCATTTGGGTGGTATTCCCCTTTAAACTCATCTGCTATTTACTGTTGATGGTGTTGCTCCAAAAACCATCACTTGATAACCTAATAGAATACAATCTTCACTGGCTTGTTTCCAGCTTTGGGAGAGAGTTGCTCATGTATGCAAATATGGACAAAATGTAAGAGCAGGGGAACTAAATGTGAATTATGATTGATTGTGAAATTACACTTTAAAACTATTGTTCAGTCCACCTCCAGTCTTCTCTAGTCTAAACACAGTCTCAACCTCATGAAACTGTTAGGATTCACTTTCCAAATCCATTATTCGATTGACTTAAATAGATATGTAAGCTTATATAAAGTTAAGAACAGTGTTTCATTGTCAAAAAGCCTCATATTTAAAAACATAGCCTCACTGGATGGCAAAACATCCTCCAATATCAATCTTCAGTCAATCTCTAAATAAATAGGCTAATCTATTAAAACAATGTATATATATAGTATATATATATGGTCTTGAAAAAACAAATCCTTCAAACATCCTTCTAAACTTTAAAGAATCAGTACTTTACTGTGCTGATGAAAATCAATTCAATGACATTTGTGTTGTATTAATGTGAAATTAGAGGTTTTACGGGAGGGGTTATGGACAGTTTTATTATTTTGAACAAATAACTGCCTTGAGCTGCCACAGTAGTTTTAAGATGCACCATAAAGCCAGTTTATTTGCTGAGAAGAAACCAGTTAAGTTTCCTATTTAACCACTGTGCCCTGTAAAGTGTTTTGGCATTTATTTATTTTTGTACTCCCTGAAAAATAGTACACTCTGTCCAAAGCAATTGTTTGGGGGCGAAATGGTGAGATCCATACATCATACTGCTATCTGACACCACCAGGGAGAGTGGGCCAACATTCTCTGGTGGATGTGTGGTTCTCAGCCTGAGGAGATATTCTGGGCTGGGAACAGACACACCAAACCTAGAGATCGTCCATCATAAAAGAGCCATGTCTTTGTCTCTCAACACCATCAACGTGGATCCAGATACATTTAGGCATAAATGACTGAGCGCTTAGCCTGCTAGTAGGAAAAATAAACACATTTTTCCTTAAAAAGCCATTTTGGAAACTCAGACCACAACTCTACACTGTCAGATGTAAAAATGCCCATTGTGGAACTGAACATAGGTAGGAAACTAAATGGTCTGCATCCCCATCTAGTGGTGAGTTATAGGAAGTGTAGTTGTGGGAGTGGGGGCCTTACAGCCACACCTATTTATTCAAGCACTCTATTCACAGTACACAAGATACCTAAACATAGAGTAAGATCCGTCACTCTTGAGGACATCCTGGAATTTGTATGAATACTAAGCTGACATTGTATGTATTTACAACAGGTTTGACACGTTTCGCAATTATGCCACATCAATGTGGAATGCCCTACCTAAAGCTGTAAAGGAATGTGAATCACTACCCACTTTCAAAACCACTCTCAAAGAACACCTACGGGAGACTGCAATTCGAAACTGGCCCCTGTAAATATCCTAACCCAACCCCCTCCAATGTACAGTAATTTACCTAGTATGGTTGTCAATATTCCAATGTACAGTTATGCTTGTTTGTACAGTGTTTCCCCCCCACCCCCAACCCCCTCTAATGTACAGTAAATTACCTAGTATGGTTGTCAATATTCCAATGTACAGTCTTACTTGTACAGATGTACAGTGTCCCCCCCCCCCCCCCCCAACCCCTCCTACCCAACCCCCCCCCCCCCCACCCAACCTCCTCCAATGTACAGTTTTGACGTCAAATGTATATACTCCCTTTTCTGGACTCTTTTTGTATCACAAACAGTACTGTATTTGCAAATCTGGTATGTCATAAATGTATAGATGTAGCAGTACCGTCTATCTGTATGTCATGTATGTCATATATGTCCTGATGAATTGAAAATGGGGGACCCTGATGTAAACAAGACGAAAGTCTTTCTCTGGTCTGCATCCCCTTAACAATTGTGTGTTTTGAGCTGTACTGTATTGTACCCATTCTGCAATCTGTTAATAAAGTTTTCAATCAATCAATCAAAACACATCGGCCCCCGCCCCCCGCTAGTCTCTGTTGTCGTCGTCGTCGTCCCATCCCCCTCTGGCGATGGTGTCAGAGAGGAGGAGCCTTGCTAAGCTCCACGCTAGGGCTGGGCGATATGGCCAAAAATGATATCGATAACAATATCATATCACTCGATATTATTATAAGTATATATATATTTTTTTTCAACAACAGATGTATGTTTATTTTGCAGCAATTCTTTGTCGTTGCCGCCATCTTTAGTGTTACATCCCCTCACACTCCAGTTCTCAGGCTGCAGCTGGTTTGAAAACGAAAGTAAACCGGCATCTCTGCTGGCTGTGGCTCCAGGGGAGTTGAACAGTTCTGGCTGACTGGCTCTGCTAGTTTCTTTTCTATCTTTTGGCGCTTTTTTGGTGGACAAACCACCACACATGTGCACCGTGACTCGTGACTGGAGACTAGCTCTGCTAGCACACATAGCCTACTGTGTACAGATGGTTTCAAACTGTATTTTAAATTAGAACGCAAACAAAATAAATGGACAAGAGAAAAATATATCTCAATTTGGTCAGTATTGTCATTTGGACAAGCAAAGCCATTACTTTAAGTTGCAGGCAAGAAAGACAAGTCTGTCCACCGTCTCTGGTTTTAAAACATCCCCACCTGCCTGAAGAAGTCCACTATCATCCCTGTACCTAAAAAATCCAAGCCTGCTTGCCTCAACGACTACCGCCCTGTAGCTCTCACCTCTATAGCCATGAAGTGCTTTGAGAAGCTAGTAAAGGGCTACATCTGCTCCTCCCTCCCCATCAACCTGGACCCCCTGCAATTTGCATACCGCCCCAACAGGTCCACGGAGGACGCCATAGCCCATGTGCTGCACACAGCAGCATCACACCTGGGCAAGAGGAAGGGGAACTATGTGAGAATGCTATTCATCGACTACAGCTCTGCATTCAATACCATAGTCCCCTCCAAACTCATAGCCAAGCTCAGGGACCTGGGCTTGAACTATGACCTCTGCCAGTGGGTCTTGGACTTCCTGACGGGCAGACCCCAGGTGGTGAGAGCAGGCAACTGCACCTCCTCATCCATCACCCTCAACATAGGGGCCCCCCAGGGCTGTGTTCTGAGTCCCCTCCTCTACTCCCTGTACACACACAACTGTGTGGCTCAGCGGAGTAACAACACAATCATCAAATTTGCTGACGACACAGTAGTGGTGGGCCTGATCTCTGCAAACGACGAGAGGGCCTACCTGGAAGAGGTCAAGGTCCTGGCGGGATGGTGCCAGGAGAACAGCCTCTCCCTGAACGTCAGCAAAACAAAGGAGATGATTGTGGACTTCAGGAGGTCGGGGGTCAAGGACTACAGCCCCCTCAGCATCGACGGGGCACCGGTTGAGAGAGTGAACAGTTTTAAGCCCACATATCCGAGGACTTGACATGGACCACACACATTGACAGTGTTGTGAAGAAGGCACGACAACGCCTCAACTTCCTCAGGCGCCTAAGGAAGTTCCAAGTCAGTCAGAAGATCCTTAAGAACTTCTACTCATGTACAATAGAGAGCATCCTGACTGGCAACATCACCTCCTGGTTTGGGAATAGCACTGCACAAGACCGAAGCAGACAACAAAGAGTGACACGTTCAGCCGAACGCACAATTGGAGGGGGGCTCCCCACCCTCCAGAACATTTACAACAAGCGGTGCAGGGGTAAGGCTAAGAGAATCATCAAGGACTCCAGCCACCCGAACAACTGCCTCTTTGAACTGCTGCGGTCAGGCAAGCGATACCGGAGTCTCAAGGCGAGCACAGAAAGACTCAGAAGAAGCTTCTATCCCCAGGCCATCAGGCTGCTCAACGAACAATAAACACTATACAACAACCATCAAATGCACACAGCACACACATCCACACGCACACACTCACTTTAAACAAACAACACACTGCAGCACCCACTCTCCACACTTTAGATCACCTAAACACACTTTATATTTATTGATAAAGGATTTGCACTACAACTCGTACACCTTACTGTAAATTGTACCTAAATTGTACCTCATCCCATTTCTGCTTTGCACTATATATAGTATTGTATATTAATTAGTACACTGCATAGTATATTGTATATTATATGGTAACTCAGTTACTTCTATTCTGCATCGAACATTGTACATATGTCTATACTGAACACTGTGACCTCATTTTTTACTTCTAATTTACATGCTATACTATTTTATTTCATACTTATCTTGTCTAGCACAGTCTCTGGAGCGTAACAGTAAGAAGCATTTTGTATAAAAGTATTCTGTACTTCTGTATGACAACTATTAAAGAAACTTGAAACTTGAACTTGAACTTGCAGGTCACAAAAAAAAATAAAAAAATAGATATTTATTTTTTTCTGTCGTTTTTTTGCTATATCGATTATTAAAATGTATTACATGGCGTTTTTAACATTCGCCGAAATGCTTAATTGTGATTGGTCAATAGCGCTCATCAGAGGTCCGTTATTACTCGATAACGGACCTCTGCCGAGCAATAATGACCGCTGTTCGCAGCTGTAGCAATCAAGCCCACTGACACACACTGCATCAGTGCAGCCAATCAGACACACCTGCCGGCTACCAGCGATGACAGCGCGGAGCGACAGAACAGAACTGCATCTGCATTTGATCTCGTCTTGTCGATGGTGTAAAATGAATTAGGTATATTGTTAGTAAGTTAGCCATGTAATAAGCGGGATAATGTATAGCCTATACTCGGTCATTGTCGCAAAATAATTGACCTTCACTGACGTTTAGAACACCTCGGCGAGGCGCCTCGGTATTCTAAACTCTGTGTCGGTCAATTATTTTGCGACAATGACCTTGTAGCTATACATTATCCCTTACATATCGCGATAATTATCGTTATCGTTATATCGCCCAGCCCTGCTCCACGCCATCATGGACAACCCCTCCCACCCACTATACACGGCCTTGGCTGATAGAAGGAGCACGTTCAGTGTTAGACTAAGACTCCCAAGATGCAACACTGGACGGCACAGGAAGTCCTTCATTCTGACTATATAACGCATCACTGTACCACATGGAGAGAGACATAGAAAGAGGACAGAGGAATGGAGAGACTTAGAAAGAGGACAGACAAATGGAGAGAGACATAGACAGAGGACAGAGGAATGGAGAGAGACATAGAAAGAGGACAGAGGAATGGAGAGACTTAGAAGGAGGACAGAGGAATGGAGAGAGATGTAGAAAGAGGACAGAGGAATGGAGAGAGACATAGAAAGAGGACAGAGGAATGGAGAGAGACATAGAAAGAGGACAGAGGAATGGAGACGTAGAAAGAGGACAGAGGAATGGAGAGACGTAGAAAGAGGACAGAGGAATGGAGAGAGACATAGAAAGAGGACAGAGGAATGGAGAGAGACATAGAAAGAGGACAGAGGAATGGAGAGACATAGAAAGAGGACAGAGGAATGGAGAGAGACGTAGAAAGAGGACAGAGGAATGGAGAGAGACGTAGAAAGAGGACAGAGGAATGGAGAGACTTAGAAAGAGGACAGAGGAATGGAGAGACGTAGAAAGAGGACAGAGGAATGGAGAGACAGAAAGAGGACAGAGGAATGGAGAGACATAGAAAGAGGACAGAGGAAAGGAGAGACGTAGAAAGAGGACAGAGGAATGGAGAGAGACATAGAAAGAGGACAGAGGAATGGAGAGACATAGAAAGAGGACAGAGGAATGGAGAGACGTAGAAAGAGGACAGAGGAATGGAGAGAGACATAGAAAGAGGACAGAGGAATGGAGAGACGTAGAAAGAGGACAGAGGAATGGAGAGACATAGAAAGAGGACAGAGGGGGCGGCCGGGTGGCGCAGTGGGCAAGGCGCTCACCACCAACGCAGGAGATACTGGTATCGAGCCCAGCTCTCTGCGTTGCTTCCGGCTTGGCCGGCCGTCGTACTAACACAATTGGCAGTGTTAGAGGGTGGGAAAGCCGGTGGGTGGGTCCTGGTCGTTGTAAACAGCGACTCCTACAGTTCGGTCGGGGCGCCTGCTCAGCGAGGAAAGGATCTAAGGGGGGGTAGTGTGATCCTTCCACACGTTACACCCTCTCAGTGAGAGTCCACGCTGCCAGGTGAAAAGAAGCGGTTGATTGGCTAGACGTGTGTCGGAGGAAGCATGTGATAGCCTCCACTCTCCCAGACCGACTGTAGGGGGTAGAGTGCGCAGCGACCAGGAAGGGGATTGGGAATTGGCATAACGACTAGCATTGGGATGGGAGAAAAACGGAGGAAAGAGGAGGGGGGGGGAAAGTAGGGGTGGACGGTATGGTCTAAAATTTATATCACGGTATAATCTGAAGCATAGACGGTAACGGTATATATCACGGTATCATCGTTTTTGATAAAAAAAAATTTTTATTTTATATAATTTTTTTTATTTTTTTTATAAAATATATATATTATATAATTAGACTTGTACTTGTATTATCTGCGAGACATCGCCACCACGCAACAAGCTCCACTGTCTGTGTGTACTCTAGTAGCCTCCAGCTACGGCCAGGATTCTCCAGAGCTGCATCTGGACCTATACTCGAGTAGCCTCGAGCAGAGCTACGGCCAGGATTCTCCGGCGCTGCACCTGGACCCTATTGGCATAACGTTACTTAACTGTGCTCAGCAAGCCCTCAGCTCGAATACGCATCGAATCAGTGTTATAAGACATTGATATCAGGAGCTATCTGTAGCTACTGCTAGCCGGATATATAACGTTAATACAACGCCTCAGTGAATTATTTAGTTCAATGGGACATTTCGTTTTGAACGGTGAACTACCTTGCGTTAACGTGAGCTAACGGCTAACGGAGCTATCATACACGTCTACTCTCTACTAGACTTGATGGAGCGTTTGTTGATGTCAGGAGCTATCGGTAGCTGGCCGACTAGATACCGTTCGGTTAGACAATGCCTCATCATGTATTAAACTAAAAGTGAATAGTTGACTGGGTCATTTTGTAACGGTAGCTAAGCTAACGTTAGCTCAGGGAGACGTCCCGTCCCACTAGACTACTAGTAGACCCGTGTTTACATGCGTGCAGGAGGGGCTGGCACTGCGCGAAGCCTCCTAAATAACTTTTTCCAGTTCGCACATATCTATTATCTATGACTAATTCTATCTATTTTTAGGGGCAAATGCGAGTGAAATAGTCGCGCTGTGGTTACATGACGTCATTGCTATTTTAGAGCTGCACTACCGGTTACACGGTATAGGCAAAATCCATACCGTAGAGCAAATTCATACCGTTTATACCGTATACCGTTTATACCGTCCACCCCTAGGGGAAAGATTAAAAAAAAAAAAAAAATGACAGAGGAATGGAGAGACATAGAAAGAGGACAGAGGAATGGAGAGAGACGTAGAAAGAGGACCGAGGAATGGAGAGATGTAGAAAGAGAACAGAAGAATGGAGAGACGTAGAAAGAGGACAGAAGAATGGAGAGAGACATAGAAAGAGGACAGAGGAATGGAGAGATGTAGAAAGAGAACGGAAGAATGGAGAGAGACGTAGAAAGAGGACAGAAGAATGGAGAGACGTAGAAAGAGGACAGAGGAATGGAGGGACATAGAAAGAGGACAGAGGAAAGGAGAGACATAGAAAGAGGACAGAGGAATGGAGAGAGACATAGAAAGAGGACAGAGGAATGGAGAGACTTAGAAAGAGGACAGAGGAAAGGAGAGACATAGAAAGAGGACAGAGGAATGGAGAGACTTAGAAAGAGGACAGAGGAAAGGAGAGACATAGAAAGAGGACAGAGGAATGGAGAGAGACATAGAAAGAGGACAGAGGAATGGAGAGACTTAGAAAGAGGACAGAGGAAAGGAGAGACATAGAAAGAGAACAGAAGAATACAGGGTACTACATGGTACCACAGAGTACTACTTGGTACTGCATGGCATTACAGGGTACTACATGGCTTACACAGCTCTACATGGCACTACAGGGTACTACATGGCACCACAGGGTACTACATGGCACTACAGGGTACTACAGGATACTACGGGGTACTACATGGCACTATGGGGTACTATAGGGTACTACATGGCACTACGGGGTACTACATGGCACTACAGGGTACTACATGTCTGCTCCTTTGCAGCACCACAAACATGGGAACTCTCTAACTCTTCCCCCCCCCCCCCCCCCCCTCTCCCTCCCCCTTCTCTCTGAGTACCCGTCTCCTGGCGCTGACCAAGGTGATGGATGCCTCGGGGTCTTGGCCAAGCTTGTAGTGACTGCTCTACATGCACCTCCGAGGCATTGGATCAGTTATTCACCGCCGTCTGTCCGTGGTCCTGTCAACTGATTAACAGACTGTTAACAGATTAACAGTCAACGCGGTTTCATTGCTGGGTTAAGTACTTCTATTCTATTCACATAATACGCTTACTTCATATATCTACTCCATTCACATATATGCCTACCACTTGTATCTATTGCTATGTCCGCCTACTACAATCTCATGAGCTGTCTAACGCCTGTCCCGTCTCCCTGTCTTCCTATGACTTGCTGTCCTGGAGTGTTGACCGGAGTGTTGGACGTCCCGTGACGAAGGCCGGGAGATTGCGACCCCCTCTGCGTGCCCCCCTGTCTTCGGAGGTTTCGTAGTGGTGACCGGAGTGCCGGATGTCCCGCGATGATGTCGGGGAGTTCGCGACCCTCTCTGTGCCACCCCCCTTCCCCCTGTCTCCGGCTGTCCCTGAGCAACGACCGGAGTGTTGAATGTCCCGTGACTAAGACGGGGAGGACGTGACCCTCTTGCGCCGCCCCTGTGCTTCAAATAGATCCGCTATCAACTCTATCTTTAATTTTTCAAAATGTACAGTTGCTATTGCATGCACTCATCTGTGTTTCACCACACACATGAGTGCATGCTTACCAACTGTCCGTCTGCAACACTACTATCACCGACATCTAAGAAGGGAGATCCCCCCTTGAACGGCCCTTCTAAGGTTTCTCTCCTCCACATTGCCTGTGGAGCTTTTTTCCCTATTGTTAGGTTTTAGTGAGTTTTTCCTTACCTTCGCGTGGGGTATGTCTGGGAGTGCTTGCATTCTTTCATTTATTTGCATTCATCTAAAAAATGTTTGGACCCTATGGTGTTCTTGTTCTGTTCTTGACTTATTGTTATGTTGTCTTCTTGACTTGTTTAAAGAAGACCTGTACGGCCCATGGGGACATTAACGTGTGTTGTCGGGCCCTATAAATAAATTTGATTTGATTTAATGGAGACATAGAAAGAGGACAGAGGAAAGGAGGCTTAGAAAGAGAACAGAAGAATGGAGAGACATAGAAAGAGGACAGAAGAATGGAGAGAGACGTAGAAAGAGGACAGAGGAATGGAGAGACATAGAAAGAGGACAGAGGAATGGAGAGAGACGTAGAAAGAGGACAGAGGAATGGAGAGACATAGAAAGAGGACAGAGGAATGGAGAGACGTGGAAAGAGGACAGAGGAATGGAGAGACAGAAAGAGGACAGAGGAATGGAGACATAGAAAGAGGACAGAGGAATGGAGAGGCGTAGAAAGAGGACAGAGGAAAGGAGAGACTTAGAAAGAGAACAGAAGAATGGAGAGACATAGAAAGAGGACAGAAGAATGGAGAGAGACGTAGAAAGAGGACAGAGGAATGGAGAGACATAGAAAGAGGACAGAGGAATGGAGAGACACGTAGAAAGAGGACAGAGGAATGGAGAGACATAGAAAGAGGACAGAGGAATGGAGAGAGACGTGGAAAGAGGACAGAGGAATGGAGACATAGAAAGAGGACAGAGGAATGGAGAGACGTAGAAAGAGGACAGAAGAATGGAGAGAGACGTGGAAAGAGGACAGAGGAATGGAGAGACATAGAAAGAGGACAGAGGAATGGAGAGACATAGAAAGAGGACAGAGGAATGGAGAGAGACGTAGAAAGAGGACAGAGGAATGGAGAGACGTAGAAAGAGGACAGAGGAATGGAGAGAGACGTAGAAAGAGGACAGAGGAATGGAGAGACAGAAAGAGGAGAGAGGAATGGAGAGACATAGAAAGAGGACAGAGGAATGGAGACATAGAAAGAGGACAGAGGAATGGAGAGAGGACAGAGGAATGGAGAGACGTAGAAAGAGGACAGAGGAATGGAGAGACATAGAAAGAGGACAGAGGAATGGAGAGATACATAGAAAGAGGACAGAGGAATGGAGAGAGACATAGAAAGAGGACAGAGGAATGGAGAGACATAGAAAGAGGACAGAGGAATGGAGAGACATAGAAAGAGGACAGAAGAATGGAGAGAGATGTGGAAAGAGGACAGAGGAATGGAGAGACATAGAAAGAGGACGGAGGAATGGAGAGACGTAGAAAGAGGACAGAAGAATGGAGAGACATAGAAAGAGGACAGAAGAATGGAGAGACATAGAAAGAGGACAGAGGAATGGAGAGAGACATAGAAAGAGGACAGAGGAATGGAGAGACATAGAAAGAGGACAGAGGAATGGAGAGACGTAGAAAGAGGACAGAGGAATGGAGAGACAGAAAGAGGACAGAGGAATGGAGAGACATAGAAAGAGGACAGAGGAATGGAGAGACAGAAAGAGGACAGAGGAATGGAGACATAGAAAGAGGACAGAGGAATGGAGAGATGTAGAAAGAGGACAGAGGAATGGAGAGACATAGAAAGAGGACAGAGGAATGGAGAGAGAGGACAGAGGAATGGAGAGACTTAGAAAGAGGACAGAGGAATGGAGAGACATAGAAAGAGGACAGAGGAATGGAGAGATGTAGAAAGAGGACAGAAGAATGGAGAGACGTAGAAAGAGGACAGAAGAATGGAGAGACATAGAAAGAGGACAGAGGAATGGAGAGATGTAGAAAGAGGACAGAAGAATGGAGAGACATAGAAAGAGGACAGAGGAATGGAGACTTAGAAAGAGGACAGAGGAATGGAGAGACGTAGAAAGAGGACAGAGGAATGGAGAGAGACATAGAAAGAGGACAGAGGAAAGGAGAGACATAGAAAGAGGACAGAGGAAAGGAGAGACATAGAAAGAGGACAGAGGAATGGAGAGAGACGTAGAAAGAGGACAGAGGAATGGAGAGAGACATAGAAAGAGGACAGAGGAAAGGAGAGACATAGAAAGAGGACAGAGGAATGGAGAGACATAGAAAGAGGACAGAGGAATGGAGAGAGACATAGAAAGTAAAGCTGAGAGGCTTGACTGACCTTAGCCCCACATTCCGCACCCTTCAGCACACAGAAACCAACGAAGGCTGGGTCGGCCACCTTGACCAGGATGTTGTCCACGCAGTACACATGGATGCACCCGATGCCCCTCCGCTCCATGTCATCCACAATACCCTGGTTCCCCAGTGATCTGTAAAGACCCCCATTACCGTCTGAGAAAGACACACACAGTCAATGCTTTATTAGAATCCGCAGATCACATCACACATACATAGGATAGAATATTACAGAGGTTCAATATGCTTTTGAGCATGCACACACACACACACACACACACTTGAGATACATAAACCCCATAGCACAAAAGGCTAAATCAAGGCTTCCATATGGGGCTATTATTGTTCTAATATTATTTTTAAATGTGGGTGGAGAGCTGTGTTTTCATTTTACAACCACAGATCAATGTGGAGAAGTGAAGTAGTATTCTCCCTTGGGGAGCTGTTAATTTTTTTTATCTACTTTTTCTCCCATTTTCTATTTTTCTCCCATCCCAATTTCGTATCGTCCAATTCTACCCTCCCCTGTCTCGAACGTTGTTAGGCCATGCCTCCCACAAGCCGGCTGCAATGTGGACGAAGCCTTACATCACGTGTCCCCTCCGGTACTCGAGGAAGCAGCCGTCGCATCTTTTCACCTGCACAGCGCGATCTCTCAGCGTCGGGGGTCTGCATGGGAGGGACACGCCGCCCCCGTCGCTTCCTGATTCTGCTGCGCAGGCGCACCAACCGACCTGTAGGAGTCGCTGTCCACAATGTCCGATCCCCACCCATCAGCTTCCCACCCCCCAATACTGCCAATTGTATTAGTATGAACGACCAGCCAAGCTGATAGCAATGCGGAGAGCTGGGCTCGAACCCAGCGTCTCCTGCATTGGTGGTGAGCGCCTTGCCCACTGCACCACCTAGCCGCCCAGAACTGTTAATTTCTATCGTTTTTTGAGAGAAGGGCCTATAGGGAGGCGTAGTGGTTATGTCATTGCTGTTTCGCGCGCGGTCCACCCCTCTTGAAATCGCAATGTATTTCCAATGGACCCATTTCTAAATAAATAAATAAAGCATGATATAAAGTTTAAGTTTCTTTAATAGTTGTCATACAGAAGTACAGAATACTTTCATACAAAATGCTTCTTACTGTTACGCTCCAGAGACTGTGCTAGACAAGATAGTATCAAATAACATAGTATAGCATGTAATTTAGAAGAAGAAAATGAGGTCACAGTGTTCGGTATAGACATATGTACAATGTTCTGAGTTACCATATAATATACAATACTATGCAGTGTACTAATGTACAGTACTATATAGTGCAAAGCAGAAATGGGATGAAATAAAGCATGCACATTGGCATGGTGTACCTTTCTGTGTGTATTCATCCACAATCTATAGCTCAACATGAAAAAATTCACAATTCGTAAAGGTAGCAAAATAACGTTTATGTTTTCGTTCACTGAGGAACTACACGATGGCCGTGACGTGTAGTAAGTGTGGTAAGTGTAGTTCTTTTTTAACAACAAATTTAAAACCGTATAACTAACTTTATTTCAACCAAAAATGCTTAAACAATAATGTTAGTGATAGCAGGGAACTCATTTTGTGCAAAAATGGAAAGCTTGCCAATGTCCATGAGGCAGAATTATTACAATAGCCAATAATAAATTTTCCCAATGATGAATCCCTATACGGATGGACCGTGCAGGAATGAATGAATGAATGAATGAAAACTTTATTTAACAGATTGCAGAATGGGTACAATACAGTACGGCTCAATACACACAATTGTTAAGGGGATGCAGACCAGAGAAAGACGTTTGTCTTGTTTACATCAGGGTCCCCGATTTTCATTTCATATTGACATTTAAGACATACTCAACATACATGACATTTATGGCATAGGGACATATAGGTATTTAGTA
Source organism: Notolepis coatsorum (assembly GCF_963971535.1). Classification (NCBI taxonomy): domain Eukaryota; kingdom Metazoa; phylum Chordata; class Actinopteri; order Aulopiformes; family Paralepididae; genus Notolepis; species Notolepis coatsorum. The sequence continues at coordinate 185,930,823 of NC_140166.1, forward strand.
CTGATACATTTGTGACATATACGGTATTCAAATATACAGTACTGTTACTCATAGATCCTGACAGAGTATATACATATGATGGGGAGGGGACTGTACATTAGGAGGGGGTGGGTGGGTGGGAGAGAAATATACATATACGGCGGGGAGAGAATATATACATGCGGTGGGGAGGAGACTGTCTATTAGGAGGGGGTGGGGGGTTTGGACATTTACGGTGTCCAGTTTCGAATTGCAGCCTCCCGTAGGTGCTCTTTAAGAGCGGTTTTGAATGTGGGTAGGGATTCACATTCCTTTACAGCTTTGGGTAGGGCGTTCCACATTGATGTGGCATAATTGCGAAACGTGTTTAGTCCCTTGTTTGAGCCGAATCTGGGTTTGACATGATTTGTTGAGCTTCCTCTGGTGTTGTGGTCGTGGTATTCACTGACCTTTGGGAAGTATTTTGACATGTACATGGGTACCTTAGTCGTATAGTGTATCTTGTAGACCAGGCCCATTGCAAGTTGCTGTATTCTGTCGTCTACTCTAAGCCATCCTAGGTTGTCAGAGTGTGCAGGGGTGAGGTGGGTTCTAGGGGTAAGGTCAAGTAGTAGTCTGACTAGTTTGTTTTGTGATGTTTGTAATCTTGTTTTTAGCGCATTTGAGGTGCTTTTGTACCATGAGGTGCAAGCATAGTCGTAGTACCCTTGAATGAGTGCTCCTGCCAGAGTCTTCAGGGTATTAAAGTGACGTCAGACTACACCTCCCTATAACCTCCAGAATGTAGCCAGTTCTGTTTTCCATAATAATTCAATCTAGTCTTAACTTTCCAGTTATTCCACCTGCTAAACCCTGTAAGCAGAGTGTAATACAAAACTCACAAACTGGGAGCAAGTTTACCTGGTGCCATGGCGAGCTTGCCTTTACTCTCCAGGATGATCTTGCCATTGTAGTCCATGGCTGGTAGCATTCCCTGCTGAAAGAAGATGACGTTGTTCTTGTTCAAGCCAAAGTAGTCATTGCACGAGAAGAACTCCTTGGTAGAGTCCATCGTCCTGCCACTCGTCATGATGTACCTATGGAGAGTTCAGGGGTAGTTTGTTACTTCATTTGTCTCATTTATCATTTGTTTGCATGTCGTTATTAAATTCATTTTCATTTGAATGAAGTCTTATCTTGGTTTGTGGTGCCAGAGAACATTACATTCTTACAAAGTGTTAATAACAAAGTCTTATTTATTTGACAGATGTTTCACCCATCAGCTATTATCAGTGTGAATGGATGATAACCTGCCGAAAATGATATCCCCAAATGCCATCGCCGGGGATCATTTGTGGATTTACCCTGAACTGCCACCACAGATTTTATGTCAATGCTCAAATAGCTTTCATTCTAATCTTTTCAAATTTGCGATTTATGACCCCTAGATGATGAACTCTATTGATTTTGGTTACCCCATGACCTTTCCTCTAGCACCACTATCAGGCAGAACTTTCAGTTTTCAAATAGGTTTATCTCCTGATCCGCTAGTCCTACAGTCATAAAGCTGGTATCCAGAGATGTGTCTACTCATGCACAACAACTTTGCCATAACGACCTATGAAGTCCACCATATTGGTATTTCAGCCATCTTGAAATATTGGAAAAACACTTTTTCCCCTACTCCCCTTAGCCTGTTCACCTGATTCTCACCAACCTGGCTGTATGGAATCTGGGGACTAACATTTTCAAATATCTCATTTAGATAATTGATAGGTCAAATCATATGACTGCCACATCCAATCAAATTTCAGAAAACCGCATTATAAACAGGAAATTATTTGTTACTTGTGAATGCATTGTCGAATTCCTGTCGAGTTCCACCAAACTTGACAAATGTGATTGCCTTTCAATAGCAAGGAGGCCTGTGAACTTCGGAGTCATCTTGCCTCATGGTGGCGCTAATCTCATAAAACTAAAAACATAAACTACTCCTTTAAATATGTTTAAGTTAAGTACTGTGTGATTTTGTGTGAAGGGCGGACTCGCAAAGTAAGATTTTCATTGTATGGCAAACTGTCTGTTTAACTGTGCACATGACAATAAACAATCTTGAATCTTGAACAAAAATAAACAGCTCGGATTAGGGGCATGGTGAAAAGGTGGATTGAGAATTCAAGTAATTCAGGCATATATCCACTGTTGGTCACTGACAACGCAGTGGTCTAGTTCCTTTTTGTTTGTTTGTTTTTAAATCAGGAGGTTTTCACACTGAACAACTTCTTCATTGGAAAATAATAAACACATCTCTGGCATCACAATAATATTCACATGACATGCAGACAGTTTAAACGGCAGGAAGAATTGTAGATTAAACACCCAGTATTCCTGGGTACCACTGAATGCCACTGAACACCATGCTATCATTGAAACACAGATAAGTATGTTTCAAGGGCACGATGAGTTTTCAGTATTCATAAGACAAGATATAGTTCAAAGTCCCCATTAAGTCACAGAGAGAGATAGTGTTGTTATAGCGTTGTTTCACTACATACTAGGTTTGTCTTCTCAGCAAATATGCATTTGTGTCAAAGTGCCTACCTCATAATTAGAGACAAGAACTAAACTGACAACATAACATACCTTTAGCCTCTTACCTAAGCCTCAACCAAGAAACAGAAAGTAAAATGTATATGACAGCCAATAAAAACACAAGGATGTCCTTGTTACCGGTCTTCATATGCCAATGTGACATGGCAAATGACAGCTGTAAGGTCCTTGCCCTCAATACCTGCTCACTTCACTGCCTTCCTGGCATCTGCAATCTAAAATGTTCATAATAGCCCCCTTGGATCTGCCCCACAGGGAACCTTAATCTCCTTCCATGAAAACAACTTCCTTCTCTGAAGTTATTTTGTAATGACAGTGATTTTAAATCTAGTTAATCATCAGAACTGAGGCATATGTTTTTTATCGTTCAGTTCATGTTGTTAATAAAATCAAATAAAAATGAATAGTTTTGGTGACTTAGATGTATTTACTTCCTTCAAGTAATACAAAACTGGTGTTGTAAATGGACACTAACATTAGTGTACGCTTGCTAAATAACCTCCATGGTGCAATATTTTCTTTGTCAAGGAAAACCTTACCAGGGAATACAGCACTTGGTCTTGTGCTGCTGCTCTGCCAGCTGTTGCAGCTTCAGAATCCGTTCGGCCTGGATGTGAAAGAGGGTTTTGTGGGAAGGCAGGCCCACGTTGTACATGCCTTTGGGGTAGGAGACCCCCAGCCTGGTTCCCTGGCCTCCTGCCAGCAGCAGCACTGCCACTTTATTCTGGGCAATGCAGAGCAGACCTAGGGGGGGAACACAGCAGCAACAGAGTCTGAATCGTCACAAAGAGTAGGAGGGTAGAATTAGATGGTTTATAATACATGATCTAACAAACTGTAGCTAACGTGAGCTTACATTCTAAATGATGGCACAATTATGTAGACATGGTGGTAGCATGTTATCTAATCGGTTAGGATGGGCATAGTGCATTCTGATTGCCCTTGCAAAGTAGCCTATGATAAACAACAACAAAATCTCCACATTGCTGAAAATTATTAAGCCCTTGCTGAACCTTTTATTGCTTAAGACCCACAGGACTTTGGCAACATGACACAACACAGTTAGTAGAAGTACGAGTGATCTACTTAGATGTACATCAAATAGCCCCAACCCACTGACCCTTTGTTTAGTTTGATTACTTCATTAAAGCTGAATGAAGTCTCGCTGTAGTTTATCTGAGATAAACGGTTGCCATGTGAACATAATATTCGTTCAGACAGGGGATGCAATGTAGCCTATGCGTCACAGGATTGGGTGGCGCTGCTAGACTTTGACTGTCCCCACCACACACACACACACACATTTGTCATTTCCACACACGCATACACATTTACTCATTTCCCCACACACACACACAGCCAAGTGACCTCATCGATGAGGGTGAAGCAGTACCACTATTTGCGTCAGGCCCAAACTAAAACCAGATGCTCTCTGCCCCCCCCCCCCCCCCCCCCCTCCCCTGACATCTTCCCTCGGGGAGGAACTTCATAAACACACCCGCCAAATGGACAGAGCGTCCGCTGCAAGGGGGATTTTGCAAAGTATAATGAGAAATGCCTGTTGTTAAGCTGCTCAAATAATGGATCCATGCAAGGCCTGGAAAGAATTATTTGGCATGTACAGGCAAATAGGCAACTCTAAATAAGCCATCATTTAGTCTGTGTATGCTAAGCATTCTCTTCAGGCTGCAAGCTAAACCATGTTGGTATGGGTCAACTGATTGTAATGTATCTAAAAAGAAAAGAAAAATTATATACTATAATAACAATAATAGTTTTGGACTCTCAACCTCTGGGCTGCTGACCATGGGTTGCCACCAGTTGCCTCTTATCTGATCCCAGTAAATCTCTCTCACCCCAGCTGTAGGCCATCGCTAACATGTTTTCAGTGGATCAACTAACAGGCATAAGGGTTACTTGGGTTTAGTTTCAGCACGTCTGGAGGAAATTGCTTTTACAGTAGCTTGGGGCCAATAACAACCAGGAAGAAAAGGGCATCATGTCGGACCCCCCCCCCCCCCCCCCCCCCAATACTAAAATATGATACCAAGACAGGAGTCATGTAACACTGGGTTAGGGTTAGGAGAGCCATATGTAACACTGTCCTAGAATTCAAAAGCAACTTGTCTTTTTTGGCATTTTTTTACCCAGAAACAGAGCTCTCTCATTAGATTGTATACCGTGATCCCAAACGAATGGTCTAAATCTATAAAGTCTCAGTAAGAGGAATGGATTAGATCAGTACAGATTCAAAGAATTTGAGGAGTCAGAATGTGTATTGGCAGCGAGACAGTAGTGTCCTGTCCTGAGCAGAACCACAGACAGAACTCACCTTCTGCCTCCCAGTCTTTCAGACAATCTCTGTCCCGCGTCACGCTGCCCAGCACCTCCCTGGGCACAGGCTCCATGCGGGCATCCATCTTCTCCTGCTTGCTGCTGTCAGACGTCTCCATGGCGTTCTTGAAGAATCCATTGATCTCCAGGAAGTTCATTGGTTCCAGGTCAAGGGTCATGTCGGCTTGCCCCTCTGGGTTCAGCTCATTCCAGTACTGCAGGAGGTGAGACTGGCCTGCTTCAGCCAACCGTTGGGTAAGACTACTGTTGCTTGCGTCCATGGTCACAGTGCTAGGCATTCGGTTACCTCTGTCCAAATGAAATATAAATCCACAAAGACACACAGATGAGAAAAAACAGTAGGACTGGTAGCAGCGCAACTGGTTTCTGTAAGAGTTTCACATGATGAAACTCCCAACGACACTGGAAATATCAGGCAAATTATTGGCAGGCAGAGTCCATTGAAATGTAAATGCTTGGCTGGATAATGTCTTTGTTACACCCTGAAGGTTGAGCAACTTAACAAGGAAATCATGGGTGACCTCATAGCATTTGAATGGGATGCTTTAGTAGTCGGTCTCTACACACATAGCTGCTGTAACCTACGCCCATCAACCTAGATTTAGCAACATCAGATGGCTGTCAAGCTGTCATTCTATATCTGATCCGTAGCTAATAAAGACCAACCACTTAGCAAACGATAAATTCCTATAACCACTGGCTGAGCCCTGGTTTGTTTGAAGTCTCTTGACAAGTGTTGTCATCCTCATGTCAAGAGATGCCTGCTATAAGACGTAAGCCATTAACATCCACAAGTTGCAAAATATAGGCTAGCTACTCTGCTATTACTAAACTGTCGTATCGATTCGGAATACATTTGCTTATCATCTAAATTAAGTTACGTTACTTACGTCCCAGTCTATCAATCCAATGCAGATATAGCTGCGGTCTAGTAGTACAGCAGTGCAGTAGCACACGAGTGTCAACAGTAACGGTACATGGCCAAATTACATTTATTCTCCTGCATGTAGTTCGCTAAATATTTATTTAAAATGTAATATGTCTTCAAAATAAATGAGAGCTCACCTTCTTCTACAGTCTTGTGTGCGTGTCTGAACATTAAGTCTATCGTTTATTCAGAGAATGTGGATATTCTTGTACTACAGGACACGGTATTACGGTGCCTCCGCCCACCCAAGGACACCTCCTGGTTCGTCACATTTGACGTGGCACCGTGCAGCCGGGGCCACGCCTCTCATCCCTGCCCCAGGACGGGAGGGGCTTATATTACTCTACGTCACTGCGCGGGGTAAACGCTCCAGCTGCAGCCGTTCAGACCAGCGCTTACAAGCCCCGCACATACAAGCCCCGCACATAGCAACCCCTCGCTTCCATTGGCTGATTTTGGTCACGTGATTTTGGGTCACGTTGCACGTTGCACTGCGGGATTGATTGATTGATTGATTGAAAACTTTATTAACATATTGCCGTATGATTTGGGTCACGTTGCACTGCGGGATTGATTGATTCATTGATTGATTGATTGATTGATTGATTGATTGAAAACTTTATTAACAGATTGATTGATTGATTGAAAACTTTATTAACAGATTGCCGAATGGGTACACGTGACCACAGGCCCTGATTGATTGATTGAAAACTTTATTAACAGATTGTAGAATGGGTACATGTGACCTGACCGATTGATTGATTGATTGATTGATTGATTGATTGAAAACTTTATTAACAGATTGCAGAATGGGTACAGTGACCGATTGATTGATTGATTGATTGATTGATTTATTGATTTATTGATTGATTGATTGAAAACTTTATTAACAGATTGCAGAATGCAGTACAGCTCAATACACACAATTGTTAAGGGGATGCAGACCATGCAGTACTGTTACATTTGTTTATTAACAGATTGCAGAATGGGTACAGTACAGTACAGCTCAATACACACAATTGTTAAGGGGATGCAGACCAGAGAAAGACTTTCATCTTGTTTCCATCAGGGTCCCCCATTTTCAATTAATCATAACATATATGACATACATGACATACAGAGACATACAGACATACAAGAGTGTATATACATTTGACATAGAAACTGTGCATTGGAGGAGGTTGGGTAGGTGGGGTGGGGCTGTACATTGGAATACTGACATACATTTGACATAGAAACTGTACATTGGAGGAGGTGGGGTTGGGTGGGGCTGTACATTGGAGGTGGGGGGGGGGGTTGGGTAGGGGGGCACTGTACATTGGAATACTGACAAAGCCATGCTTGGTCTTTATTGTACAACTGGGTTAGGACATTTGTAGGGGCCTGCATCCCCTTAACAATTGTATGTATTGTTGAGCTGTACTGTACTGTACTGTGGAATAATATAATGATTACCCAACTATCTCATTTAGACATTCCCCTCCCCCTTCTCCCAAATCCTGTGACCCCTCCCCCTCTCCCCAATCCTGTACCCCCCCCCCCCCCCCCCCCCTGTGAACTGGAATGTTGTTGGGAGGAGTCTTAGAGTCATATAGTTCACAGGGGGGGGATACAGGATGGAGAGAGGGGGGAGGGGAATGTCTAAATGAGATAGTTGGGGAATGAATCATTATATTATTCCACAGTACCCATTCTGCAATCTGTTAATAAACGTTTCAATCAATCAATCAATCAATGGGTACAGTACAGTACAGCTCAATACACAATTGTTAAGGGGATGCAGACCAGAGAAAGACTTTCGTCTTGTTTACAAATCTGCATATGGCTCGCTGATAACAAACTATCATTACACATGGGCAAAACAGAGTCCATTCTCTTCGGTTCAAATAACAAACTCAGCAAGACCGACGGCTTCTCAGTTACAGTGGGTGACAATATTGTCACAAGGAAAGACGAAATTACCTACCTGGGTTCCATCCTAGAGGCAAATCTTTCCTGTGACAAAATGGCATCCAATGTAATAAAAAAAGTCAACCAACGAACTAGATTCTTGTACCGGATCTCCTCTCTGGTAAACAAGAATACCCTGAAGACTCTGGCAGGAGCACTCATTCAAGGGTACTATGACTATGCGTGCACCTCATGGTACCAAAGCACCTCAAAGGCGCTTAAAACAAAATTACAAACATCACAAAACAAACTGGTCAGACTACTTCTTGACCTGAACCCCAGAACCCACCTCACCCCTGCCCACTTTGACAACCTAGGATGGCTTAGAGTAGACGACAGAGTACAGCAACTTGCAATGGGCCTGGTCTACAAGATACACTATACGACCGGGGTGCCCATGTACATGTCAAAATACTTCCCAAAGGTCAGTGAATACCACAACCACTACACCAGAGGAAGCTCAACAAATCCTGTTAAACCCAGATTCGGCTCAAACAAGGGACTAAACACGTTTCGCAATTATGCCACAACAATGTGGAACGCCCTACCCAAAGCTGTAAAGGAAAGTGAATCCCTGCCCACATTCAAAACCGCTCTTAAAGAGCACCTACGGGAGGCTGCAATTCAAAACTGGCCACCGTAAATGCCCAAAACCCCCACCACCTCCTAATAGACAGTCTCCTCCCCACCGCATGTATATATTCCCTCCCCGCCGTATGTATATTTCCCTCCCACCCCCTCCTAATGTACAGTCCCCTCCCCATCATATGTATATACTCTGTCAGGATCTAGGGGTAACAGTACTGTATATTTGAATACCGCTTATGTCACAAATGTATCAGTACTAAATACCTATATGTCCCTATGCCATAAATGTCATGTATGTTGTGTATGTCATAAATGTCTATATGAATTGAAAATGGGGGGGACCCTGATGGAAACAGGACAAACGTCTTTCTCAGGTCTGCATCCCCTTAACAATTGTATGTATTGAGCCGTACTGTATTGTACCCATTCTGCAATCTGTTAAATAAAGTTTTCATTCATTCATTCATTCACATCAGGGTCCCCCATTTTCAATTCATCATATGACATACATGACATACAGATAGACAGTACTGCTACATCTATACATTTATGACATACCAGATCTACAAATACAGTACTGTTTGTGATACAAAAAGGGTCTAAAAAAGAGAGTATACATTTGAGGGGGAAGAAACTGTACATTGGAGGAAGTTGGGTAGGTGGGATGGGGAAACTGTACATTGGAGGATGAATGAATGAATGAATGAAAACTTTATTTAACAGATTGCAGAATGGGTACAATACAGTACGGCTCAATACATACAATTGTTAAGGGGATGCAGACCTGAGAAAGACGTTTGTCTTGTTTCCATCAGGGTCCCCCATTTTCAGATGCAGACCTGAGAAAGACGTTTGTCTTGTTTCCATCAGGGTCCCCCATTTTCAATTCATATAGACATTTATGACATACACAACATACATGACATTTATGGCATAGGGACATATAGGTATTTAGTACTGATACATTTGTGACATAACGGTATTCAAATATACAGTACTGTTACCCCTAGATCCTGACAGAGTGGGGGGGCATGTGGTAAACATGTTTATCTTTTAATTTAGTTTTGAATGACCAATTGAAGCTCTGACATACCTGCGGTGCAGCAAGGGGCGAGGGCGAGGGATCCACACAGACTTCACACTAAGCTCGACGATTCTGTAAAAGATCCAGAGATAGAGATTGAGAACTACTCAATAATCAGGAATGATAGGAACAAACATGGAGGTGGTGTCTGTATGTACATACACAAGGACACCAAATTCATCAACAGAAATGACCTGAATCATAAATCAATTGAAACTGTATGGGTGGAAATCCTATTCGAAAGGGCGAAATCCCTACTGGTTGGCACAGTCTACAGGCCGCCAGATCATAGTGGCTTTTATGATACACTGGATGGGTGTTTAGCTGGAGTTGAGGATGTAGACAAAATTCTTATTGGAGACTGGAACACGGATATGCAACGAAAAGATGCACCCGTCTTCAAGGCCTTCAGTAGGTTTTGTGATCTGCATGGCCTCAGCCAGCTAATCACCCAACCCACACGTGTATGTGAATCAACTCAGACTACCATTGACCTCATTCTGACCTCCGACAAGTCCAAGATCTCAAATAAAGGGGTTATAGCATGTGGGTTAAGTGATCATTATATGATATTCTGTACCCGAAAAAAACTAAAACAAAAGGCTGGCTGCCACAAAACAGTCACATCTAGAGACCTCAAAACCTACTCTAGCGAGGCCTTCAACCTTGAACTGGAGAGTCTGGACTGGTCAGATGAACTCAATGGTACACTGGTTGACGAAACATGGCTTGGTTTCAAAACCAAATTCTCAGCAATACTAAACGACATGGCCCCCCTAAGAACCACCAGGGTAAAAAATCGCGCTGAGCCGTGGATGCACTCCGAAATACTGGCCGCTATGAAAACCAGAGACAAAAAATGCTCTGAGTTTCGTAAAAGTCAGTCAAAGCTTACTAAAAGCACGAGCAGTGAACTCCAAGCCCATGTGACTGAACTCAAACTAGAAAGAAACAGACTAAGAAACGACGTAAACTCCATGATCAAAACTGCAAAAAAGAATTTCATCAATGACAAAACTGAGGAAAACAAAAACAAACCACGTGAACTTTGGAAATTACTCAATAATCAACTAGGATGCAGTAAAAAACTTAAAACCAGATTCTCAAACATAAACATAAAAACGGACAACACGCTCATCACAGACAAGCTGGATGTAGCCAATTACTTAAACATTTTCTTCACAAACATAGCCACAACACTGGTAAACAAACTACCCTCCCACTCAGGGCTTTATGGGGTAGAACACATAGTAGCTTATTACAAAAACCTAGGGGTCCGCAAGGACGACTTCAAGCTGGAAATGGTAACAACAGATGAGGTACTCAATAAACTGAGCGCCCTCCAACCTAACAAGGCCACTGGCCATGACAACATCCCCTCCAAATTCCTCAGAGACTCAGCAGCCGCCATCACACCAATCATCACACACATAATAAACCTCTCCATAAAACAGGGACACGTCCCCAAGGACTTCAAAATTGCGAGGGTGACCCCTCTGCACAAAAAGGGCAGCAAATTAGACCCAGGCAACTACCGCCCTGTTTCTATTCTCACCTCCATCTCGAAAGTCATGGAAAAAATAGTCTACGAACAGGTCGAAAAGTACCTAGCGGAAAAAAATCTAATCTACGAATTCCAATCTGGCTTCAGAACATCCCACTCCACTGACACATGCCTTCTCTATTTGAATGACCACATCAAACAAGAGGTGGACGCAGGCAAATACTGCGGCATGGTCATGCTGGACCTACAAAAGGCCTTTGACACGGTCAATCACTCCATTCTGATTGACAAGCTAAAAGCAATTGGTTTTGATAGTCTATCAGTGAGCTGGATGCAATCCTACCTTGAGGGGAGGGAACAGATGGTGGAGGTAAACGGTACCCTATCCCCCCCCCTCACAGTGAGCTGTGGTGTTCCACAAGGAAGCATACTAGGACCGCTACTGTTCCTAATTTATGCAAATGACATGTCGTCAGCTTGTGACTGCAACTTGTTCCTGTTTGCGGACGACTCAGCCCTGCTGGTCTCTGACAAGAACAAGTTACAGGTTGAAAAAACCCTCAGCTCGGAACTAGGCAGAATCTGCATATGGCTCGCTGATAACAAACTATCATTACACATGGGCAAAACAGAGTCCATTCTCTTCGGTTCAAATAACAAACTCAGCAAGACCGACGGCTTCTCAGTTACAGTGGGTGACAATATTGTCACAAGGAAAGATGAAATTACCTACCTGGGTTCCATCCTAGAGGCTAATCTCTCCTGTGACAAAATGGCATCCAATGTAATAAAAAAAGTCAACCAACGAACTCGATTCTTGTACCGGATCTCCTCTCTGGTAAACAAGAACACCCTGAAGACTCTGGCAGGAGCACTCATTCAGGGGTACTACGACTATGCTTGCACCTCATGGTACCAAAGCACCTCAAAGGCGCTAAAAACAAAATTACAAACATCTCAAAACAAACTGGTCAGACTACTGCTTGACCTTACTCCTAGAACCCACCTCACCCCTGCCCACTTTGACAACCTAGGATGGCTTAGAGTAGACGACAGAGTACAACAACTTGCAATGGGCCTGGTCTACAAGATACACTACACGACCAAGGTACCCATGTACATGTCAAAATACTTCCCAAAGGTCAGTGAATACCACGATCACAACACCAGAGGGAGCTCCACAAATCATGTTAAACCCAGATTCGGCTCAAATAAGGGACTAAACACGTTTCGCAATTATGCCACATCAATGTGGAACGCCCTACCCAAAGCTGTAAAGGAATGTGGATCACTACCCACTTTCAAAACCTCTCTCAAGGGACACCTACGGGACACTGCAATTCAACACTGGCCCCTGTAAATATCCTAACCCAACCCCCTCCAATGTACAGTCATTTACCTAGTATGGTTTTGTCAATAGTTCAATGTACATTTGTGTTTGTTTGTACAGTGTCTCCTCCCCCCCCCCTCAATGTACAGTGTTACTTGTTTATACAGTGTGCCCCCCGCCCCCCCCCCCCCAACCACCTCCAATGTAAATTACCCAGTATGGTTGTCAATATCCCAATGTACCCAACCCCCCCCACCCAACCTCCTCCAATGTACAGTTTCTACGTCAAATGTATATACTCCCTTTTCTTGACTCCTTCTGTATCACAAACAGTACTGTATTTGCAAATCTGGTATGTCATAAATGTATAGATGTAGCAGTACTGACTATCTGTATGTCATGTATGTCATATATGTCTATATGAATTGAAAATGGGGGACCCTGATGGAAACAAGACAAACGTCTTTCTCAGGTCTGCATCCCCTTAACAATTGTATGTATTGAGCCGTACTGTATTGTACCCATTCTGCAATCTGTTAAATAAAGTTTTCATTCATTCATTCATTCATTCATTCATTCATTCATTCATTCATTAATTCATTCACACAGACTGTCTGTACAATACTGCTGTAGGCCTATAATACTTATGTAAATAAGTAAGGCAATTGAAATATATCTGCAGTACAGCTCAATACACACAATTGTTAAGGGGATGCAGACCAGAGAAAGACTTCCGTCTTGTTTACATCAGGGTCCCCCATTTTCAATTCATCATAAATGTACAGTTCCCTCCCCCTTGTATATATTTACTGTATGTCACAAATGTAACAGTACTGCATGGTCTGCATCCCCTTAACAATTGTGTGTATTGAGCTGTACTGCATTCTGCAATCTGTTAATAAAGTTTTCAATCAATCAATCAATAAATCAATCAATCAATCAATCAATCAATCAATCAATCGGTCACTGTACCCATTCTGCAATCTGTTAATAAAGTTTTCAATCAATCAATCAATCAATCAATCAATCAATCGGTCAGGTCACGTGTACCCATTCTACAATCTGTTAATAAAGTTTTCAATCAATCAATCAGGGCCTGTGGTCACGTGTACCCATTCGGCAATCTGTTAATAAAGTTTTCAATCAATCAATCAATCTGTTAATAAAGTTTTCAATCAATGAATCAATGAATCAATGAATCAATGAATCAATCAATCAATCAATCAATCAATCAATCCCGCAGTGCAACGTGACCCAAATCATACGGCAATCTGTTAATAAAGTTTTCAATCAATCAATCAATCAATCCCGCAGTGCAACGTGCAACGTGACCCAAAATCACGTGACCAAAATCAGCCAATGGAAGCGAGGGGTTGCTATGTGCGGGGCTTGTATGTGCGGGGCTTGTAAGCGCTGGTCTGAACGGCTGCAGCTGGAAGCATCTCAGGAGGAATAATACAAAATAAGATAAGACAAGATAAGATATTCCTTTATTGATTCCTTTATTGAACCCCTTGGGGGAAGTTCAGGTGTCATCATAGCAACAACACAGGGAGGGGGACAGGAGGTACAGTACGTATGGGCAGGTTAATAGGAGCTGTACTGTATTGTACCCATTCTGCAATCTGTTAATAAAGTTTTCAATCAATCAATCAATCAATCAATACTATGCTTGCACCTCATGGTACCAAAGCACCTCAAAGGCGCTAAAAACAAAATTACAAACATCTCAAAACAAACTGGTCAGACTATTGACCTTACTCCTAGAACCCACCTCACCCCTGCCCACTTTGACAACCTAGGATGGCTTAGAGTAGACGACAGAGTACAGCAACTTGCAATGGGCCTGGTCTACAAGATACACTACACGACCAAGGTACCCATGTACATGTCAAAATACTTCCCAAAGGTCAGTGAATACCACGATCACAACACCAGAGGGAGCTCCACAAATCATGTTAAACCCAGATTCGGCTCAAATAAGGGACTAAACACGTTTCGCAATTATGCCACATCAATGTGGAACGCCCTACCCAAAGCTGTAAAGGAATGTGGATCACTACCCACTTTCAAAACCTCTCTCAAGGGACACCTACGGGAGACTGCAATTCAACACTGGCCCCTGTAAATATCCGAACCCAACCCCCTCCAATGTACAGTCATTTACCTAGTATGGTTTTGTCAATAGTCCAATGTACAATTTTGTTTGTTTGTACAGTGTCTCCCCCCCCCCTCAATGTACAGTTTTGCTTGTTTATACAGTGTGCCCCCCCCCCCCCCAACCACCTCCAATGTAGATTACCCAGTATGGTTGTCAATATCCCAGTGTACCCAACCCCCCCCACCCAACCTCCTCCAATGTACAGTTTCTACGTCAAATGTATATACTCCCTTTTCCTGACTCCTTCTGTATCACAAACAGTACTGTATTTGCAAATCTGGTATGTCATAAATGTATAGATGTAGCAGTACTGACTATCTGTATGTCATGTATGTCATATATGTCCTGATGAATTGAAAATGGGGGACCCTGATGTGAACAAGACGAAAGTCTTTCTCTGGTCTGCATCCCCTTAACAATTGTGTGTATTGAGCTGTACTGTATTGTACCCATTCTGCAATCTGTTAATAAAGTTTTCAATCAATCAATCAATCAGGAAGACAATAAATATAGGAAAGAATGTAAATCAAAGTAAACAGACAAAAAGGTGCAGATGAGGGTCTGTATTAACTGTATACTATTGGTCATAGCACACAAATGGGGGACCCTGATGTAAACAAGACGAAAGTCTTTCTCTGGTCTGCATCCCCTTAACAATTGTATGTATTGAGCTGTACTGTACTGTACCCATTCTGCAATCTGTTAATAAAGTTTTCAATCAATCAATCAATCAATCAAACACACTGCCCTAGAGAGTCTGTGCAGGGTTTAGTGGTTAAGAGTCAGACATTTCTAACAAGTAGCGGCCACAGGTTTGACCCTAGGAGTAGGAGGCTGAAATTTAGCATGGAGGTCAAGTGTGTGTGTGTGTCCATGCTAATTGCAGAGTTTCATAAAGTTCCTGTGACCTCAGGTGGGTCATGTCATGTGAGGAGTCCACAATGCAATGCAGCCGGCTGTAATGTGGATGTAGCCATTACCCTCCTGTCTTTGGCAACACTAATGTCAGTACTGCACCAGCAACCAACTAACGTTAGCAACATCCCGGCAATGTGGCAGTCACATCAGCATTTTCTTCCATGGACAATTTATGTTCCCCCCCTTGAAATGCTCAAATATGTGTGGTGCATGTTCAAACTATAGAGAAGCTAGGGCAAGTGTTACCACAGGAGGGGAGTGGCTAGAACGCATCCACAGTGTGACAGTGGCTCAGGAGGTAGAGTAGTCATCTGGTAATTCGGAGGTTCCCGGTTCGATTCCCGCTCCTCCCAGGCAGCATGTCGAAGTGTCCTTGAGAAAAACACTTTAACCCTAATTGCTCCTGATGTGCAGGTTGGCACCTTGCATGGTTGCCTCCGCCATGTGTGAGTAAATGGGTAAAATGTGAGAAACTAATTGTAAAGTGCTATATAAATGCAGCCATTTACCATTTGCCAATTTACATTATAGCCGACTGTGTTGCATTGTGGACTCGCATGACCCACCTGACATCATGGCAGCTTTATGGAACTCTGCCATTGGATAAAAGCGGTGAGAGGTTCCACCTGTGATTTTCCGACAGAGGTATAGATTATTTCATTATTACACTGTTACAACCAATAAAGGTAAATGTTTTAACTTAGTCTTTGAGAAAATGTGTTTTATATCGTAATCGTTACTCTTTTCCATGGTAACTACTACAGTACCCAATACCAGTGATGCAGTGGTGGTACCACTCTGTACCACGCCGTCCTAGCAGTTCGCTGAGCAGAAGTGCGCGCACGGATGTGCACGCGCGCGCACACAAAAATGCGTTCACAACTTTCACTCTATTGTCGCGCCATGCGCCAAGTACCCGGCACTTATCACAGTCTTTGCATAGCATAACAAAGAAAGATAAGTGCAAGACCAAAATACAAGCCCTGTGGGGGGTTTGCTTGAGCTGGTCTGTGCACACGCGAGGGAACATGTATGCACGTGGCGTCCAGGCAGTTCTGATATTACGACTGCACCCCTGCCCAATACCATATGCCTCAGCAATCTTCGACCAGAGCACAATTACTTTGTCGTTTGTGCCATTCTCGTCAGATTCTCATTTGTTTCTGCGACATTCACAGACGAGTCAGCTAATCATGAGTATTTGAATGAATGAATGAATGAAAACTTTATTTAACAGATTGCAGAATGGGTACAATACAGTACGGCTCAATACACACAATTGTTAAGGGGATGCAGACCTGAGAAAGACTTTTGTCTTGTTTCCATCAGGGTCCCCCATTTTCAATTCATATAGACATTTATGACATACACAACATACATGACATTTATGGCATAGGGACATATAGGTATTTAGTACTGATACATTTGTGACATAAGCGGTATTCAAATATACAGTACTGTTACCCCTAGATCCTGACAGCGTATATACATATGATGGGGAGGGGACTGTACATTAGGAGGGGGTGGGTGGGTGGGTTTCAATAGTGTATTCTGTCTGTTGGTTTCACAACATCGTCCTCTCAGCTCTGCAGTGGCAGACTGGTCCTGCCGAGGCATATGGGTATATTAGTCTGTCAAGCAAGACAAATGTCGAATGAAATCATGCAAGATTCGTCTTGCTTGCGAAGCCTTGGTATACTGTAGTAGTTAGTTACCATGGAAATAAGTAAAGATTCAAATGCATTAGGTACACAGTCATGTACCCATGACTTTTTTCAGTTTTTCCTCAAATGTAAAAATGCAGATCTCTTCATGGTGACATTTGGAGACACCTTAACCCCAATCAAAAATACTCTTTCTTTCTTTCTTTCTTTCTTTCTTTCTTTCTTTCTTTCTTTCTTTCTTTCTTTCTTTCTTTCTTTCTTTCTTTCTTTCTTTCTTTCTTTCTTTCTTTCTTTCTTTCTTTCTTTCTTTCGTTGTGGTTGTCAAGTGGTCAATACAGGGTCCCACTGTGCGTCAATGGGATGTACATTAGATGTAAAAAGGGATGCACCGATATGAAAATTTGCCACCGATACCGATTGTTCAACTAACACAATTGGCTGATACCGATTCCGATATTTGTGGCAACAATTTTTTTTTAAATATATTTTTTTTTTGTAATTTTTTTTTTGTAATTTTTTTTTTATGAAACTACTGTATATTTATTATTTCTTTTTAAATTTGGAACTTTTGGTCCATAAGGAATGAATGGCAGAACATTCTAGAACATTTGTGTTCTAGACAGTATGATGTCATGATCAAACATTCTAGTACTCTACGACAAACAGTTCAAAAGATACAAAAAGGGGGCGCGGCCTAAGGAGCAAGATGAATCCCCTGAAGGGGAGGAGCCGAACCATGGGGGCGTGGTCAACATACACCAATGAAGGAGGATATCCCTACTGATTATGTCATAATAGAACATTCTAGAACATTTGTGGTCTATATATATAGAACAAAGCCAGGTAAAGTAGCGGCTGACCCAGGGTCTTACCGACCCATAGCCTTGACGTCTGTATTGTGTAAAATTATGGAAAGGATGATTACTAATAGATTAGTTTACTTTTTAGAAAGTAAGGATCTTTATGTTGGGTATCAGAATGGGTTTAGAAATGGCAGGTCTACAATGGAATCAGTAGCTGTTCTAGACCAGGACATTAGACAGGCTTTTGACAATAAGGAAGTAGTGATAAGTGTATTTTTGGATATTGAGAAGGCGTATGACTCTTTGTGGAAAGAGGGGCTGCTTTTGAAATTGTATGACCTAGGAGTTAGAGGGAGATTGTTTAATTGGATAAAGGATTTTCTATTAGACAGGACGATCCAAGTACGTGTGGGGGGGCAAACCTCAAAAACTGTAAAAATAGAAAATGGCACCCCGCAAGGAAGCGTGATTAGTCCGGTCCTCTTCGATGTGATGATTGATGACATTTTTGGGCAAATTGGAAAAGGATATGGGTTGTCTTTATTTGCGGACGATGGGGCCATATGGAAAAGAGGGAAGAATGTTGAGTATTGTTTAAAGCAGGTACAAAGAGCTCTGGGGGATGTAGAGGAATGGGGAGACAAGTGGGGTTTTAAAATATCCGCCTCTAAGTCTAATTATATGATTTTTGGTTTTAGAAAGAGGGTGCCTAGGGGAAGGCTGGTTATGTATGGATCTCCCTTAGAGAGAGTAAAGGTGTTTAAATTTTTGGGAGTTTGGTTTGACGAAAGATTGAATTGGGCTGTTCATATAGAGAAAATCCTGGCAAAGTGTGAAAGAATAGTGAATGTGCTGAGAAGTTTGGCTGGGAGTGGGTGGGGAGCGGATAGAGAGACCACGTGCATGATATACCAGGCGATGATCAGGTCAACAATTGATTATGGTTGTTATGTGTACGGCTCTGCGGCCAAGTCTAATTTGCGAAAGCTGGATGTGCTTCAGTGCAAGGCTTTGAGAATCTGCTGTGGAGCTTTTAAGACCACCCCTGCTTCAGCACTATTGGTGGAAATGGGGGAGTTGCCCCTAAACCTGAGGAGAGTAAAGTTAGGGCTACAGTACTGGGCAAAATTGAGTGGGACAAGTCTGTCCTTCCCAGCTAGGTGTTTACTTTCAGGAGATGGGGATAAGTATAAACCTTTTTTGGCCAGTATTGATCAGTGGGCCAGGAAGTTGAGACTGCATCAGGGGGGAGTGGCGGAGCACACTCGGTGGCTATCAGTGCCATTTTGGCTATTGCCTGATCGAGTCATTGAACTTAGGTTCTTGAAGGAGGAGGATAAGGGCGAGATTGTGGAGGAAATAGAGAGGTTCCTTCTGGAATCAGGGGCTCTGGAGGTGTACACTGATGGCTCTGTGGATCCTGAAAGTGGGAGGGCAGGATTTGGGTGGTGGGTGCCTTGGTTAGGGATCGGTAAGGGACAAAGAATATCCGATGGCAGCTCAGTATTTGTGACAGAGTTGCTTGCCATCCTCTGGGCATTGTGGTGGGTGGAGGAAGTGGGACCAAGCCAGGTGATTATATGCTCTGACTCGGCTGCTGCACTGATGGCTCTGAGTGCAGGTGGGTCTAAAGCTCGCCCTGATCTCATTCAGGAAATAATGTTGGTTTTATATAGGATTGCGAAGGCAGGCTGGTCAGTGGAGTTTTGTTGGGTCCCGGGACACGCTGGGATTGCGGGGAATGAGATGGCTGACTCCCTTGCCAAACAGAGCCTGGGAAGGGAGGAAGAGATAGGTATTTCAATGGGAAGAGTAGAACTCAGAGATAAGATAAAGAAAGGAGTTGAGGCTGAGTGGCAGGATGAGTGGGAAAGGGGGACCAAGGGAAGGCACTATTTCTCTCTGCAGCCTCGGGTCAAGATCAAGGTGGAGGGATATGGGTCAAGGAGTGATAGGGTGAAGATGTGTAGACTGAGGCTGGGGCACTGTGGGTTGAACAGTAGCTTGTTCATTGTGGGCAAACATCCAGATGGGGTGTGTGAATGTGGAGAGACTGAAACTGTCGGGCATGTCTTCCTAAAATGTGAAAGGTATAGGAAAGAGAGGGAAATCTTTTATAAAAGTCTGGTAGAGCTGGGAGTATCTTCCTTCTCTCTTAAATCATTCTTTGGCATGGATAATGAGAACCACCAGTTGATCACAGAGGCAGTGCTGACATTTCTGCATGCTTCAGAGTTGTACCAGAGGATATAGCGTTAGTGTATGTATTAGTATTGGACAGGCAAGAGGAGCAGAGAAGAAGGAGAAAGTGTGAGTTGAAGAGGCCTAAAGATGGAACACCGCTAGTGTAGTATAAGAAATGAGGAGGGAAGAAATACGCCAAGAAAGAAGAAGAAGAAGAAGAAGAAGAAGAAGAGATCATCAAAAGAAGTGCGGAGGGCAGTAATACGCCACGATGCGTCTACTCTGCCGGAAATTCAAAAGAAGAAGAAGAAGAAGAATTCATTGGACGGGATATTCAACAATTCTCAAGGATGACAAGATGCCTAAGAAGCTGAGGGGGAGTGAGCGGTGGTGGAAGGCGAGCCATGCAGCTTATGGAGAGCGGGGAGAGTGGATTCCTCGTAAATGGCCCCGGCCGGTGCAAGAATGTCCAGGGTTTTGGGTGAATCGAGATGGGAGCGAGTGGAATGAGGGCTTGCGTCAGGAGGGACGCGAGTCACCGGGTGCGAGCCCAGTGTCCCCTCGGGGTGTGACGTGTGGAGAGGGAAGTGAGAAGGAGGTCTCGGAGATGGTGGAAGACAAAGGGAAGGAGTCGGATGGTGTAAAGAAGAAGAAGAAGGAAGAGGAAGAACGGCAAATGGAGCTAACGACCGATAACGGAGAGGGAAGTGAGAAGGAGGTCTTGGAGATGGTGGAAGACAAAGGGAAGGAGTCGGATGGTGTAAAGAAGAAGAAGAAGGAAGAGGAAGAACGGCAAATGGAGCTAACGACCGATATTCGCGATCAGTCGGAGTACAGTGGGGAGGAGAGGGAGAAAGAAGAGAGGGAGGAGGAGGGGTGGGATACGGTGAGGAAGAAGAGGAAGAAGCGGACGGAGAGGAACGACAGCGATGGGGATAGTGAGAGTAGGGGGGAGGAGAGGGGGGGAGAAGGGGGGAAGAGGAAGAAAGGGGGGGACGATAGCTCAAGTGGGCCGGGAGACGAGGGTGCAGGAAAAGATGTGGCAAAAGCGGAAGTGATCCATATAGTGGTCAGGCTTGAGGGGGAGAGGGATGAGAGGAAAGTAGGTAGGCTCGAGTGGCCCAAACTCATTGCAGAGCGATTAGGAGAGGTAAAGTACGTGAACGTTTTGTGGGATGGGAATCTGGCCGTAGGGTGTGGTAGTGAGGGGCAGGTGGAGGTGGCTAGGAAGATGCAGAGCATTGGGGGGGTGGGTATAAGTAAGGTGGCGAGAGTAGGGGAGAAGAGGGGGGGGGGATGTAAGGGGGTGATAGTTGGGGTACCGGTCGAGGTTACAGTAGAGCAGCTGGTGGAAGAGCTAAAGGAGGACGGGCGTAATGGCATAGTTAAGAGTGCAGCAAGGATGAAGAGGGGAGCGGAGAGGGCAGTGACGGGGACGGTAGTGATTACGTTTGAGGGTGGGGTTGTTCCTAGGGAGGTGTTAGTAGGGCGTAGGATGTATAGGGTTAGGGAATTTGTTCATAATCCTCTTAGGTGCTATAGGTGCCAGGGGTTTGGCCATATAGCTACCACGTGTATGAAGGGGATGAGGTGCGCTAGGTGTGGCGGGGAACATGAATATGGGAAATGTGGAGAGGGAGTGAAGCCGAAGTGCTGTAGTTGTGGTGGGGAGCATAGTGTAGCGTTTCGGGGGTGCGAGGTGATGATGAAGGAGGTCGCGGATCGGAGAGAGAGAAGGGAGGGTAAGTTGACGTATGCTGGGGCGGTTAGCAGGGCAGGACAGGGTAGCCAAGAAAGGGTGCAGGGGGTTGAAGGAGGGCATTTGGCAGTGAGGGTAGAGCAGGTGGAAAGAGAGAGGGGAAGGGAGGAGAAATTAGGTATTGTGGCCTTCGTGGCAGGGGTAGTTACTGGTATGGCAGAGGTTACGGGTAGAACAGAGATGGTGAAGATGATTGTTAGGATAGCGGTTCAACATCTGGGATTGGAAGGTCTGGACTGGAAGGAGGTGTGTAAAGAATTGGCTGAGGGGGCTGCGAGGGACAAGGCTGCGAGGGACAAAGCAGCCCAGGATAAGATAGCAGGGGGCAAGGAGGGTCCCGCGGAGGGGGGCTCAGGCAGGAAGTAGCAGCAGTAGCTGCACTCCAATGGACAATGTAGTTGATGACGGGGTCCAGTAGAAGAAGAAAAAGAAGGTGAAGAAGGAGAAGAAGGAGAAGAAGAAGAGCCCATAAAAAGAATTGCGGAGGGCAGTAATACGCCACGATGCGTCTACTCTGCCGGAAATTCAAATAAGAAGAAGAAGAAGAAGAATTCATTGGACTAGCTAACACGAATGAACCGCTGGGTAATGCTGAGGGGGAGTGAGCGGTGGTGGAAGGCGAGCGAGGCAGCTTATGGAGAGCGGGGAGAGTGGAGTCCTCGTGAATGGCCCCGGCCGGTGCAAGAATGTCCAGGGTTTTGGGTGAATCGAGATGGGAGCGAGTGGAATGAGGGCTTGCGTCAGGAGGGACGCGAGTCACCGGGTGCGAGCCCAGTGTCCCCTCGGGGTGTGACGTGTGGAGAGGGAAGTGAGAAGGAGGTCTCGGAGATGGTGGAAGACTACGGAGAGGGAAGTGAGAAGGAGGTCTCGGAGATGGTGGAAGACTACGTTTGCTGTGGAACGGTGGGCAAGCCTTGCCCTCCGTTTTGCTGTGGCAAAGGGAAGGAGTCGGATGGTGTAAAGAAGAAGAAGAAGGAAGAGGAAGAACGGCAAATGGAGCTACGAATTTCCAGAACGACCGATATTCGCGATCAGTCGGAGTACAGTGGGGAGGAGAGGGAGAAAGAAGAGAGGGAGGAGGAGGGGTGGGAAACGGTGGGGAAGAAGAGGAAGAAGCGGACGGAGAGGAACGACAGCGATGGGGATAGTGAGAGTAGGGGGGAGGAGAGGGGGGGAGAAGGGGGGAAGAGGAAGAAAGGGGGGGACGATAGCTCAAGTGGGCCGGGAGACGAGGGTGCAGGAAAAGATGTGGCAAAAGCGGAAGTGATCCATATAGTGGTCAGGCTTGAGGGGGAGAGGGATGAGAGGAAAGTAGGTAGGCTCGAGTGGCCCAAACTCATTGCCGAGCGATTAGGAGAGGTAAAGTACGTGAACGTTTTGTGGGATGGGAATCTGGCCGTAGGGTGTGGTAGTGAGGGGCAGGTGGAGGTGGCTAGGAAGATGCAGAGCATTGGGGGGGTGGGTATAAGTAAGGTGGCGAGAGTAGGGGAGAAGAGGGGGGGGGGGATGTAAGGGGGTGATAGCTGGGGTACCGGTCGAGGTTACAGTAGAGCAGCTGGTGGAAGAGCTAAAGGAGGACGGGCGTAATGGCATAGTTAAGAGTGCAGCAAGGATGAAGAGGGGAGCGGAGAGGGCAGTGACGGGGACGGTAGTGATTACGTTTGAGGGTGGGGTTGTTCCTAGGGAGGTGTTTGTAGGGCGTAGGATGTATAGGGTTAGGGAATTTGTTCATAATCCTCTTAGGTGCTATAGGTGCCAGGGGTTTGGCCATATAGTTACCACGTGTAGGAAGGGGATGAGGTGCGCTAGGTGTGGCGGGGAACATGAATATGGGAATTGTGGAGAGGGAGTGAAGCCGAAGTGCTGTGGTTGTGGTGGGGAGCATAGTGTAGCGTTTCGGGGGTGCGAGGTGATGATGAAGGAGGTCGCGGATCGGAGAGAGAGAAGGGAGGGTAAGTTGACGTATGCTGGGGCGGTTAGCAGGGCAGGACAGGGTAGCCAAGAAAGGGTGCAGGGGGTTGAAGGAGGGCATTTGGCAGTGAGGGTAGAGCAGGTGGAAAGAGAGAGGGGAAGGGAGGAGAAATTAGGTATTGTGGCCTTCGTGGCAGGGGTAGTTACTGGTATGGCAGAGGCTAAGGGTAGAACAGAGATGGTGAAGATGATTGTTAGGATAGCGGTTCAACATCTGGGATTGGAAGGTCTGGACTGGAAGGAGGTGTGTAATGAATTGGCTGAGGGGGCTGCGAGGGACAAGGCTGCGAGGGACAAAGCAGCCCAGGATAAGATAGCAGGGGGCAAGGAGGGTCCCGCGGAGGGGGGCTCAGGCAGGAAGTAGCAGCAGTAGCTGCACTCCAATGGACAATGTAGTTGATGACGGGGTCCAGTAGAAGAAGAAAAAGAAGGTGAAGAAGGAGAAGAAGGAGAAGAAGAAGAGCCCATAAAAAGAATTGCGGAGGGCAGTAATACGCCACGATGCGTCTACTCTGCCGGAAATTCAAATAAGAAGAAGAAGAAGAATTCTCTCAGAAGATCTCATTCTGAAGAAGAATCAGGACTGACACATAGACTGAAGCCTGCATTTCTCAAGCAAGATGCCTAGGCGGTGAGTGTCCACAACGGCTAGCTAACTGTTCTACTTGAATACTGAATGTTAATATTGAATCAGACACTATTGAATACTGAATGTTAATATTGAATCAGACAATATTGAATACTGAATGAAAAAAGACTAATTTAATCAGATGAATCACTTTATTTGAGGATATTAAAAAAATTATACTTTTTTTTTTTTCTTTTTTTATATATATGAAGGTTCGAACGTCCGTTTAATCAGATTAATCACTTTATTCAAATTGAGGATTTAGTTTGAGGATTAAAAAAAAAGTATGATGTCATAATAGAACATTCTAGAACATTTGTGATGTCACAGTATGATGGTCGCTTTAAAGCATCATTAAAGAAGTGGGGCCTGGCAGACAGCGCTGCATGTGAGTGTGGAGACCCTGAGCAGACTGTTGACCACATCCTGACCACCCTCGGAAGCCAGCCTCTTTGATGTGGGACCAGAGTTAAGGGCATGGCTACAAGATACGGAGTTGGACCTCTGACGTTACACGAAAGGAGAAGAACATTCTAGAACATTTGTGATGTCACAGTATGATGTCATAATAGACCATTCATGAACAGTTGTGATGTCATAGTATGATGTCATAATAGAACATTCTAGAACATTTGTAATGTCACAGTATGATGTCATAATAGAACATTCTAGAACATTTGTGATGTCATAGTATGATGTCATAATAGACATTCTAGAACATTTGTGATGTCACAGTATGATGTCATAATAGACCATTCTAGAACATTTGTGATGTCACAGTATGATGTCATAATCAAACATTCTAGTACTCTACGACAAACAGTTCAAAAGATACAAAAAGGGGGCGCGGCCTAAGGAGCAAGATGAATCCCCTGAAGGGGAGGAGCCGAACCATGGGGGCGTGGTCAACATACACCAATGAAGGAGGATATCCCTACTGATTATGTCATAATAGAACATTCTAGAACATTTGTGGTCTATATATATAGAACAATTCTAACAATTCTCTCAGAAGATCTCATTCTGAAGAAGAATCAGGACTGACACATAGACTGAAGCCTGCATTTCTCAAGCAAGATGCCTAGGCGGTGAGTGTCCACAACGGCTAGCTAACTGTTCTACTTGAATACTGAATGTTAATATTGAATCAGACACTATTGAATACTGAATGTTAATATTGAATCAGACAATATTGAATACTGAATGAAAAAAGACTAATTTAATCAGATGAATCACTTTATTTGAGGATATTAAAAAAATTATATATTTTTTTTTTTTCTTTTTTTTATATGAAGGTTCGAACGTCCGTTTAATCAGATTAATCACTTTATTCAAATTGAGGATTTAGTTTGAGGATTAAAAAAAAGTATGATGTCATAATAGAACATTCTAGAACATTTGTGATGTCACAGTATGATGGTCGCTTTAAAGCATCATTAAAGAAGTGGGGCCTGGCAGACAGCGCTGCATGTGAGTGTGGAGACCCTGAGCAGACTGTTGACCACATCCTGACCACCCTCGGAAGCCAGCCTCTTTGATGTGGGACCAGAGTTAAGGGCATGGCTACAAGATACGGAGTTGGACCTCTGACGTTACACGAAAGGAGAAGAACATTCTAGAACATTTGTGATGTCACAGTATGATGTCATAATAGACCATTCATGAACAGTTGTGATGTCATAGTATGATGTCATAATAGAACATTCTAGAACATTTGTAATGTCACAGTATGATGTCATAATAGAACATTCTAGAACATTTGTGATGTCATAGTATGATGTCATAATAGACATTCTAGAACATTTGTGATGTCACAGTATGATGTCATAATAGACCATTCTAGAACATTTGTGATGTCACAGTATGATGTCATAATCAAACATTCTAGTACTCTACGACAAACAGTTCAAAAGATACAAAAAGGGGGCGCGGCCTAAGGAGCAAGATGAATCCCCTGAAGGGGAGGAGCCGAACCATGGGGGCGTGGTCAACATACACCAATGAAGGAGGATATCCCTACTGATTATGTCATAATAGAACATTCTAGAACATTTGTGGTCTATATATATAGAACAATTCTAACAATTCTCTCAGAAGATCTCATTCTGAAGAAGAATCAGGACTGACACATAGACTGAAGCCTGCATTTCTCAAGCAAGATGCCTAGGCGGTGAGTGTCCACAACGGCTAGCTAACTGTTCTACTTGAATACTGAATGTTAATATTGAATCAGACACTATTGAATACTGAATGTTAATATTGAATCAGACAATATTGAATACTGAATGAAAAAAGACTAATTTAATCAGATGAATCACTTTATTTGAGGATATTAAAAAAATTATATATATTTTTTTTTTCTTTTTTTTATATGAAGGTTCGAACGTCCGTTTAATCAGATTAATCACTTTATTCAAATTGAGGATTTAGTTTGAGGATTACAAAAAAATAGTATAATTTATTATTATTTTTTTATTATTTCTTTTTAAATTAAAAACGATGGTTCGAACGTCCGTTCGAAAAACTCTGACGAAGTTTGAATCCCAAAAACAGGCTTCGGGGACAGCCTTACCATACATAATTATTTATATTCAAATGGAACTCAAACATATTCCGTTGTGATGTCACAGTATGATGTGTCGCGGATTTTGACGTCTCCAACGACAGCTTCTCCACGGGCATCAAGCAGCCTAAAACAGTGTCACACTGCGAATCAGGTATTCTGAAATAATGAAACAGGAGCTAAAAGAGACAGCCGGAATACTCACGTTAAATGAACACAGGTTTATTGGAGAAGAAAATATATATATACAGTACACCCGTACGGACGGACTTTCAGTCTGTCAGAGTGCATATCACAGGTCTGTCAGAGTGAAAGTGAAGACAAAGCAATATTGTAATGGCTTAACACAGTGAGATAGACGCCTCCGTCTCTGATTGGGTTGGCTTTATATGATCATTTGGGGAGTCGGATAGGATGGACCCTTGCGGAGGGCTCGCTGCGGCCTTGGATGCAAGCGTTATCTGGCCTGCTCTGAATATAATGAATGGATATAGTGTTTTAACAGTTTTTGAGAGAAGGATAACATGACTTCATGGATTTAACGATCACCCTGTTGTGGGGCCCCAGAGGATTAAGACTCTGAAATTACACTCACATTACCTCACTTTGTGCCATTTCTGGCACACAACCTGGTAATTTCAACCATCAATATCACTAAACCACAGTCTCAAGACACCATGCAGAACATCAAATCAATCAACATCAATACATCACAATTTCATACTTCGCAGAAAGTAGCACGATAATTCTAAGCAGGTAATTGTAAAATGTTGTAGTCTTAGGTAGAATACATTTACATTTTTACATTTAGTCATTTAGCTGACGCTTTTATCCAAAGCGACTTACAAGTTCTGTACGACAAGCCATCAGGAAGGGCACAACTCTATCAGCTGAGCAACAATGTTCATCAAAGTGTCGAGTGCTACAGTGTAGGTTAGTTTATTAGGACAAGTGCATGACAGTACGGTTAGTTAGGGTTAGATTTTTTTTTCTTTTTTTTTTTCAGATAATGGTTGAAGAAGTGCGTCTTTAGTCGACGGCGAAAGATTGGATGTGTTTCGGCTGTCCTAACTGGGGTGGGTAGTTCATTCCACCATTGTGGGGCAAGGACTGAGAATAGGCGACTTCTCTTTGATGACCCTCCCGGAGCTTGGATAGGAGTAGGTCTGAGGCGGCCAGAAGATGCAGAGCGTAGGGGTCTTGAGGGTGTGTAGTTGCAAGATGTGAAGATGCAATCCTACCTTGAGGGGAGGGAACAGATGGTGGAGGTAAACGGTACCCTATCCCCCCCCCCCTCACAGTGAGCTGTGGTGTTCCACAAGGAAGCATACTAGGACCGCTACTGTTCCTAATTTATGCAAATGACATGTCGTCAGCTTGTGACTGCAACTTGTTCCTGTTTGCGGACGACTCAGCCCTGCTGGTCTCTGACAAGAACAAGTTACAGGTTGAAAAAACCCTCAGCTCGGAACTAGGCAGAATCTGCATATGGCTCGCTGATAACAAACTATCATTACACATGGGCAAAACAGAGTCCATTCTCTTCGGTTCAAATAACAAACTCAGCAAGACCGACGGCTTCTCAGTTACAGTGGGTGACAATATTGTCACAAGGAAAGATGAAATTACCTACCTGGGTTCCATCCTAGAGGCTAATCTCTCCTGTGACAAAATGGCATCCAATGTAATAAAAAAAGTCAACCAACGAACTCGATTCTTGTACCGGATCTCCTCTCTGGTAAACAAGAACACACTGAAGACTCTGGCAGGAGCACTCATTCAGGGGTACTACGACTATGCTTGCACCTCATGGTACCAAAGCACCTCAAAGGCGCTAAAAACAAAATTACAAACATCTCAAAACAAACTGGTCAGACTACTGCTTGACCTTACTCCTAGAACCCACCTCACCCCTGCCCACTTTGACAACCTAGGATGGCTTAGAGTAGACGACAGAGTACAACAACTTGCAATGGGCCTGGTCTACAAGATACACTACACGACCAAGGTACCCATGTACATGTCAAAATACTTCCCAAAGGTCAGTGAATACCACGATCACAACACCAGAGGGAGCTCCACAAATCATGTTAAACCCAGATTCGGCTCAAATAAGGGACTAAACACGTTTCGCAATTATGCCACATCAATGTGGAACGCCCTACCCAAAGCTGTAAAGGAATGTGGATCACTACCCACTTTCAAAACCTCTCTCAAGGGACACCTACGGGAGACTGCAATTCAACACTGGCCCCTGTAAATATCCTAACCCAACCCCCTCCAATGTACAGTCATTTACCTAGTATGGTTTTGTCAATAGTTCAATGTACAATTGTGTTTGTTTGTACAGTGTCTCCTCCCCCCCCCCTCAATGTACAGTGTTACTTGTTTATACAGTGTGCCCCCCGCCCCCCCCCCCCCCCCCCCAACC
Organism: Notolepis coatsorum; assembly: GCF_963971535.1. Taxonomy (NCBI): domain Eukaryota; kingdom Metazoa; phylum Chordata; class Actinopteri; order Aulopiformes; family Paralepididae; genus Notolepis; species Notolepis coatsorum. The sequence goes on from NC_140166.1 coordinate 185,960,212, forward strand.
ACCTCCAATGTAAATTACCCAGTATGGTTGTCAATATCCCAATGTACCCAACCCCCCCCACCCAACCTCCTCCAATGTACAGTTTCTACGTCAAATGTATATACTCCCTTTTCTTGACTCCTTCTGTATCACAAACAGTACTGTATTTGCAAATCTGGTATGTCATAAATGTATAGATGTAGCAGTACTGACTATCTGTATGTCATGTATGTCATATATGTCTATATGAATTGAAAATGGGGGACCCTGATGGAAACAAGACAAACGTCTTTCTCAGGTCTGCATCCCCTTAACAATTGTATGTATTGAGCCGTACTGTATTGTACCCATTCTGCAATCTGTTAAATAAAGTTTTCATTCATTCATTCATTCAGTTAGAGACCATTGACCGGAGGTAGGCGGGAGCGGTTCCCTTTGCCGCACGGTATGCTAGGTCGAGGGCCTTGAAGCGGATTCGTGCAGCAATGGGGAGCCAGTGCAGGTCCCTAAGAAGTGGGGTGACATGGGCCGACTTCGGTAGGTTTGAGATCAGGCGGGCCGCTGCGTTCTGAATGAGTTGAAGAGGCTTAGTGGCAATGGCCGGGAGGCCAGCGAGCAGTGCGTTGCAGTAGTCGAGGCGGGAGATGACTGTTGATTGGACGAGGAGTTGGGTGGCTTCTTTTGTCAGGAAGGGGCGGATCCTTCTGACGTTGCTCAGGAGGAATCGGCAGGTTCTGGTTGTCGCTGCGATGTGAGCAGAGAAGTTCAACTGGTCGTCGAGGACAACACCAAGGTTCTTGGCGGTCGGGGACGCGGTCACAGCTGCATTCTCGACTGTGAATAAAAAAAAAACATTATAAGCACTAGGTAGAACAATAAATCAATACATCATAATGTCATACTTGGCTAAGTAGGTAATCGTAAAATGTTGCATTCTTAGGTAGAATAAAAAAGGAACAATCATAAGAAAAATTATAAATAAAAATTTTCAAAAAGAAAATCATGAAAGCAAATAAAAAAAAAAAAAACGTGGTACTGTTTGCGTCGTTATCCTCCCGACAGTCGATCACCCCTTAGATGACGTAGGGGCGTTGGCATGCCACTTGTCGGAGAGAGGCGCTAATCTCACCCTCATCTCATCTTGATGAGCGATGCGTCATTATGACGTTCGTGTCTCTTTGCAAATGTTCAATGTATCTTGTGTGGTGAGAAGACTTACACACAATCCTCAGAATCAGACCATGGATTCTATACTACCAGATGACAGGTGCCCCAGTTGACAGGTGACTGTCTCTGGTGGTCGATGGATTCAGAATACAGTGTCCAAGTCTGGGTGGTCAAAGGTGGATTCATACACAGTGTCCAGGTGGAAAACATATTTCTCCAAGCTCTTCACCAGGCTGGAAAGATAGAATCACAAAACACAAAAACCAGTATCTTGCAGAAAAAAATCATGTCCTTATACAAACGTATTCAAAAACAAACACATTTCGACAAAACTATTTCAGTAGAGCGAGCATGAACAGATAACATGTGGCCTACATGTGACAAAACAAAACATGACGCTTGGCTGGGCCTCCTTGACACCACATTCCAATCCATCATAGTGATCAAAACAAAATCATCCCAATACCCCTCAATACTCAATTTGCAAAAACATCTTCATTTTGACAGCAATAGACTCCAAACAAAGTTCAGTATATATATTGTCTGTAGTGTGTGTTTTAACTCGCCTTATCATTTGTAGAATCTCAGGTGGCAGGTCCCCCTCCCCTCCGCCATCCAATACCCCCCCCCGCCGGTCCAGTCCGATGGTTCTCCCGGTCGTCCTAGTTGGTCTTCTTCTTTCGCATTGTTCTTGGTTTGTTTCACAACTGAAACAAGCTAACTGTCTTTTCCTCTGATGAAGGAGGTTCGGTTAAAAGCCTGCTGGTGAATGGCAGCTTTGATTGCTAGAACTGTCTCTTAGATCTTTATCTTCTTTGGCTAGTGATAAGGTTGCTGTCCCATAGCCGGGTGGTGGTCAGTAGCTGTAGAGTGAAGCAGGCTGGTATGGTCTTTGCCTCTCAGTTCTGGAGCAGTACGGTCAGCTGGGGTCAGCTGCATCCGCCTCTCTCTGGTGCAGTGAGTCAGCTGGGCATTGGTTTGGCACAGAGATGGAGGACCCCCCCCTGAGAAACCACAAAGGAGAGGGGTACAGGTGTACGTGGGAGAGAGAGAGAGAGAGATGTTGTAGTGAGTGCCAGCTGGAAGACAGAAATCACCCTGCTGTGGGGATGGGGCCCCAAGATGGGGTGGGGCCCCAGGAAAAGTGTGGCCCTGCTGTGGGGAGGGGGCCCCTAGGTGGGGTGCTTGCCCAGGGACAGCGTGGCCCTGCTGTGGGAAGTACGGCCCTGGTGCATATTCGTTATCTTCTTCCTGTTGCGCTGAGAGAAATGCACCATCCTCCCCGTCACATTCCATAGATCTGAGTTCCACAGCATTGATTAGTACTGCATCTTGGATGTCATGCGTTGCGTTAATGAGTTGCATGATTTCGCCGGCCAAAAAAAAAAAAAAAAAAAAAATCAAACATGGTCAGTGTTACGAAGGATCAGATTAAACCGAATATATATATTTATTTATTGATATATATTGAATAGTATTTGTATATCGTTTGATATCCCTTGTATATTCCTTGTACATATACACGGAATATCCCTTTAGCCTACTATAGCCCATAATAGTTCATTCTCTTATTGGACAAAAGGACCAGGCGCCAGGGGACCAGCCCCTGGCGTCAAGTTCAAAGGTACCGACGAGACATGTCCGTACTAGCCCCGGCTCCGCTCAGGGATACGGCTACCGAAATGAGAGTGGCACTATTTGTTCACCGTGCATATAAATATGGCGCAAGTAAATGTAGAAATCCCTTAGTCCTTTACCCTTCTTCCAACTTAGTAACAGAACGTGAAGCCTCACCCACGATACCACGTGCGGTGTAGTATGGCCTGTTTGGCCTTAGAATAGCATCGAGACTTCGTGCGAATTAATAGCTGAATTGTCAGAGTTTGGCACTGTACCGTCGAGTGCGACGTATTTCTATTAAGTAATAATAGTCTATCGTGTATGGTGCATCGTGCGGTTAGAGTTCTAAAGTGACCAGCATCTCCAACGCTTCCTCGTGTTATCTAGAGTCTTAACCAGGCTGGGCCGACCACATGGCGCCTTCATCCGAGGAGATCTAGACGAGGACCGAGGGACATGTACACTGGATTACCTACCCGACGACTGCTGAGCCCTATGCGGCTGGAATATATATTTGCTTTGGTACTGTGATTTGTGGAGCGGATAATCGCCGACGCCTGTGAGTGTTGGATTTACCCCCGAGAGGAGTCAAGTTGAGTCGGCGCTCAGAGAGACTGAGGTCGCCTAGCTTCTTCTTCATTGTGGAGCTACAGCCTACAAGAGAACCAAGGTGTATTCATCTGCGGATCAAGAGTCTACTGCACTGTCTTCTGTACTTGAAGTCTCCCTAGATATCATTGACCAGACGGTCTACTAGCGACGGCTCTCCTACCCCCCCTACCGGCTTACAACCGGGAGGACCCCTTCCAGAACATCCCGCTATATCATTAAGTGTACCATAGATCTAATTCCCTAAGAGCCAGGTTGTATACTTGCTTCCTGCGTAACCAGAGATTGGACATTCAGTGTTGATTTGCCTACGAGTACTCATTTGCCTTACAAGTGCATTCAAATCATAAATGTAATAGTAAATATCATATCGCTGCTGTCGGGACAAAACCTCATAACTCCATTTTTTGAATTTTTTTTTATTATATAAATCAACTCCGTAGATCATCCTCCATATGTGTGTGTGGGTTTTACAAAGTTTAAACAATGGGAAAGCATTAAACCGATCATCTGTCTAAATCTCTTAACTCTATTCACCCTCAAATCTGTGTTAGTTTTTTTCATCTGCTGAAAAGTTGGGTTTTTGGAGTTATGAGGTTTTGTCCCGACAGCAGCGATATGTACCTTTTGCTATATTAAATATTTGATTATTACCTTTGTCTGGAACCGATTTCATTGTGGGAAAGTGTTCATCATATTTAGATATCGTGTACTGTATGGCCAGTAGTTAAAGTACATAAAGCGGTAGTGGTTTAATGATACCATACTTATCAATACAGTCAGGGAATTGTACCCCTCAGTTACAATTGGTCCTTCGAGGCGGAGGGTAATTAGTGTAATATTAATATAGTGGTATTAATATTGAAATGGCCTATGAACACTCCACAAAACGGTCCTCCTAAAGTAGAACGCCCGCAGCGTAGACGGCAGCCACCTCAGTACTTAGAGGATTACGCTGCCAGTATACTACCTAGCCTTCTACAAACGGTAAACGCGGTAAAAGTAGAAAGTAAAATTATGTCCGACCCTATCAACCAGGATACCCCGACCACAGAGGCCCTAGTGGGTTCTAATGTAACTGACCAAGCTCACGGTGGGGACCAGGAGGGAACTGACACGACTTTACCCCCCGCCAAGACTGAAGAAGTAGTCCCCGAAGAGCTCCGGGAGGAAGACAACCCTCCAGAGATGGAACTCTGCACGGAACAAGATGAGGAGAGCGCCGAGGAGATAGAGCTCCAGGACTCCCCGCAGGGGAACGCATCCCCAACGAGTACTGCCAGGAGCGGATCACCTCAACCAGCGTCTTCCCCCAGCGAGGCGGACAGGATGCTGGCACAGGCGTTCCTCGCCAGCCTAGCAGCCTCTACAGAGCGCGATCGACTCCAAGCACAGACGCTTAGCGAGCGCGAACAACTCCAAGCACAGATGCTTAGCGAGCGCGAACATTCTACCATTGAAAGAGAACGCCTCCAAGCGCAGCAACGGAGCGACGACGAGCGCATACGTCTGGAGATGAGACGCCTTCAGGCGGAAGAGAATATGGCAAGAGACCGGGCCGACACCCAGCGTGCCGCTGCCGGTGCCCAAAGAGAAGCAGAGCGCGACATCGCTCTCACCAAGCGCGAAGCCGAGCGCGACCGATTACAAGCGCAGCTAATGGAGCAGCTGATCGCCAGGGCGACACCCCCTCCCTCCACACGGGGTTCCAGGGCCTCGTCAAGACACGGGTCAAGGGCACCCTCCCCTAACCGATTAAGCGACCCTGAGCCCGACCACCAGAGAGAGTCTATACCCCCCTCCGAACTCCTTCCCCGACTGGTCCCAGTGAGACCCAGCTACAAGGAAGGAACGGCGTACACCGCGGAGAGGCTAAATAGACGACTACAGGATCTAGATGACCTGGCAGAGGAAGAAGAGGGAGAAGAGGAGAGTCAAGCCCGACAGCAGCACATTACTCCACAGGACCAGGAGGTCCAGTACAGCCCAGGCTATACCCCCGCGGCTCTGCGCTACAGACCCCCGACTCTATTCACGGGTGAGCATGACGCACGACCAGTCCCGAGGAATAGTACCTGGACCAGCGGGCCATGGTACCCTGCCGGTACCAGCCCACCGAGAGGCGTAAGAGGAGACTCGCCTAGGAGGCCTCTCTTCCAACGCTCACCGATGTGCCAGCCATCCACGTTTCCAGACTTCACCCATGAGAACCGAGCACAGTACACGGAGCTACGGATGTGCTTAGAGACAATGATGGTGGATGTAGCTGATGAACGCCACAAGTATGCTATCCTATTGAAGCACCTGAAAGTGCCCAGAGCGCACAACATAGCGCTGGCCTATGCCACCTCTACTACCCCATACACAGCGGCTCTAGCAGCACTAGACCAAAGATATGGACGTATATGGGATTACGTAATACAAGAGATAAGGCATATTGACCGCCTACCCCCAGCAACAGACAATCGCTCACTAGACGACCTGTCTATCAAAGTACAATCCCTAGTAGGGATGCTGGGGGCGCAACGAGAAAAGGGTATGCACGAACTATACGCAAACTCGAACGTCGAGAGGATTTTAGAGAAGCTGCCGCCCGCCCGACAGGAGCGCTTCAGGCGGCAAAGAGACCACCGTGATCCTAACGGTCCCGAGCCATCCCTCCTAGACCTAGCCGACTTCCTGGCGAGAGAAGTCAGCAGCCTACGGCTGGATACGTTCGTGCGGAGCACACCAAGCTCCAGAGAGGGACCTAGGAGAGCAAACGATGGCCGAAGATCGGTGACTGTCATGCACCAATCAGAATCAGTACCGAGCAGCAAGAACCACAGTACCCCCTCGATGAAAGAGAAGTGGAAGATGGTGTGCCCGTACTGCGAAAAGGAACACTGGTTGTCACAATGTGACCTGTTCAAGAAGATGACCGCTGAAGAAGTGAGTCAATGGATAAAGTCCAACAGGCGCTGTTACCGATGTGCGCGCAGTCACATGGCAGCCGAGTGCCGCCTCAAGAAGAGGTGTAGTCGGTGTGACGGAGCCCACCTAGATGTCCTACACGACAGTAACAGAAGAAAGCCTGCACCATCCAGCAGCACAAAGGCAAGTGTTATGTACATTGACCCCGCTAGCAGCAGCGGCGCACAGGTGCTCTTAAAGGTGGTCCGCGTAACACTGAGTTACCAAGATAAGGTCATGGACACTTACGCCGTCCTTGATGACGGGTCAGAGAAGACCCTTCTCCTCGCGTCCGCTGCGGCCCAGCTGGGGCTGCGGGGGAGCGAGAACCAGATGACGATTCGGACAATAAGAAGAGATCTAAAGACGATAAAGGGCGAGAATGTCTCCTTCACTATCGCAGCAAGCGAGCAGCCCGAGAGACGGTATAGGATTACTAATGCTTTCACCAGCCAAGAAATAGGACTATCGCAGTACACCTACCCCATCGCCAAGCTGATGGATAAATATGTGCACCTGCGTCAACTCCCTATCCCGCTCATAGACGGTGCCACCCCGACCCTGCTGATAGGCTCCGACCATGCAGACCTCATAGTCCCAATAGACCGGGTCCATACAGGACCCAGAGGTTGTCCTGCAGCAGTCGAGACCCGCCTAGGATGGACATTACAAGGCCCCCTCGCCAAGTCTCTTAACCGAACAGCAGCCACTAGCTGCCTCCACTCCAGAGCGACAGAAGAAGACACCACACTCCTGCAGCATGTCGAGAGGCTATGGACACTAGAGACAATGCCCTTTAAGAACGAAAAGAAAGACATTCGTTCTAAGGAAGATATTTACGCTATAGCCCTCCTCGAGGAAGGGACAAAGAGAGTCACAGTCAACGGAGTGATGAGATACGCAACTCCACTCCTGAGGCGAGAGGGAATGCCCACCTTTCACGCCACAAAGGAAGCGACGGAGCGGTATCTATTGAACACAGAGCGGCGCCTAGCCAAAGACCCCGCTCAAGAGGCTGTGTACCGCGCTGAGATTAACAAGCTAATCACAGCGGGACACATAAAGAAAATTGACATTAAAGAGGCCGATCAGACGACCGAATCATGGTACGTGCCGCACCACAAGGTCCACCACAACGGCAAGGATCGTATTGTGTTTAACTGCAGCTACCAGATCGGATCACAAAATATGAATAAAGAGCTCTTGGCCTGCCCAATACTCGGCCCCTCTCTACTAGGCGTGCTACTACGCTTCCGCCAGGACAAGGTGGCTATCAGCGGCGACATCAAAGGGATGTTCCTGCAGGTGAGACTAGTGGAGGAGGACAAGCCCCTGCTGCGGTTCCTATGGAGAGAGGATCGGAGATGAGCACCCAGCCATCTATCAATGGGAAGTCCTCCCTTTCGGAACCACATGCAGCCCATGCTGTGCTACGTTTGCACTACAAAAACACGTCGCAGAGGACCCAGCAGCAGATGAAGAGGTCCGACAAAGTGTGACAAATAGTTTCTACGTGGACAACTGTTTACAAAGCGTCTCGACGCCAGAAGAAGCCGAGGCTCTTCTACTCAAGCTCTGCGCCTCCCTGATCAAAGGCGGCTTTGATCTCAGGCAGTGGGCCAGCAGCGACCCGCAAGTATTGCGCAGCCTCTCCCCCGAGGACAAGGCAGCGAGCAGCGACACCTGGATGGCGACCATCCCAGGAGAAGCCCAAGAAATGACACTAGGACTAGTCTGGCGCTTCAAAACAGACTCGCTCCATTATAGACACAAACCCCTGACCAAGGAGCAGGGAAGGTCGACGGCAATACCGACCACCAGACGGAGTGTATACAGAACACTCGCCAGACAATATGACCCGTTGGGATGTATTCTACCTTACACCACCAGGGCAAAGATGATTGTAAGAGCGCTATGGGACAAGGACCAGGGCTGGGACGATCCCATACCCGAACACCTTGCATCCACATGGAGGGAGTGGGAGACGGAACTCTGCTCACTCCCAGGTGTTAATATACGCCGCAGCTACTTCCCACCCACAGTGAGGCCAGAGACATGCAAGATGGACCTGCACGTATTCAGCGACGCCTCCGAAGTAGCCTACGGTTCGGTGGCCTACTTGCGTGCCCGAGAGGAGGGAGGAGAAATACATACTGCTTTCATCCTGGCTCGCTCAAGAATAGCCCCACGAAAGCAACAATCTATCCCACGTCTAGAGCTCTGCGCAGCCCTAGCAGGAGCGCAGCTCGCCACGTTAATCCAACGTGAACTCACCATCCCGGTGCAAAGAACAATCTTGTGGTCAGACTCCACGACCGTACTCACATGGATCCGGTCTGATTCGTGCAGATACAAGGTCTTCGTGGGCGTCAGAGTCACCGAGATTCAAGAGTTAACAGAAGTAGCGAGCTGGAGGTATGTGGACACCAAACACAACCCAGCTGACGTCATCACCCGGGGAATGTCCCTGGATGACCTCACCCGTCACAACCTCTACAGTGACGGACCAGAGTTTCTCAAGCTCCCCGAAGAAGAGTGGCCTACACCCACCCCACGGGAGGCGAGTAAAGAGGAGGCCGAAAACAAGAAACCTATGTTCTGTGGATTGAACACACTCATTTACATTTACATTTACATTTAGTCATTTAGCTGACGCTTTTATCCAAAGCGACTTACAAGTTCTGTGCGACAAGACAGCAAGAAGGGTATAACTCTATCAGCTGAGTAACAATGTTCATCAAAGTGTTGCATGTTACAGTGTAGGTTAGTTTATTAGGACAAGTGCATGACATTAAAGTTAGTCTGGGTTAGATTTTTTTTTTTTTTTTTTTATCATTTCAGATAATGGTTGAAGAAGTGAGTCTTTAGTCGACGGCGAAAGATTGGACGGGATTCGGCTGTCCTAACTGGGATGGGTAGTTCATTCCACCATTGTGGGGCAAGGACTGAGAATAGGCGGCTTCTCTTTGATGACCCTCCGGGAGCTTGGATAGGAGTAGATCTGAGGCGGCCAGAAGATGCAGAGCGTAGGGGTCTTGAGGGTGTGTAGTTAGAGACCATTGACCGGAGGTAGGCGGGAGCGGTTCCCTTTGCCGCACGGTATGCTAGGTCGAGGGCCTTGAAGCGGATACGTGCAGCAATGGGGAGCCAGTGCAGGTCCCTAAGAAGTGGGGTGACATGGGCCGACTTCGGTAGGTTTGAGATCAGGCGGGCCGCTGCATTTTGAATGAGTTGAAGAGGCTTGGTGGCAGTGGCCGGGAGGCCAGCTAGCAGTGCGTTGCAGTAGTACACTCATCTCCACAGACCCCGACATAGACGATTGCCTCACCCTACAGAGTGCGCAGCTAAAGACATTTCTGTGGCACCACCCAGAGGTTCAGCCCACGACTGACATTTCAGCAGCTGACTACGAAGAAGCAGAACTTCTTCTACTACAACGAGCCCAGAGAGACTCGTTCCCCGATGATCTAGCCTGTCTACAGGGAGCAAAGCCCGTCCCATCAGACAGCAGACTGCTCCACCTAGCCCCCGAGAGCGACGCCCATAGTCTCATCAGAGTGGGTGGTCGTCTGCGGAGAGCCCCAGACTTACCGGATGACGTCAAGTACCCGATAGTCTTGAACAGCCGACACAAGGTCACAGAGCTGATCATAAAGAAATACGACGAGGATGTGCACCACGCAGGGGCAGAGAGAGTCTTCGCGGAGATCAGACGTCGTTATTGGATACTGCAAGGGAGAGAAGCAGTGCGGCGCTTCCAGCGAACCTGTCTAGACTGTCGTAAGTGGCGAGCCCAGCCCAGTATACCCCGGATGGCTGACCTACCTCCCTGTCGCCTCCGACTCGGCGACAAGCCTTTTCACTCCACCGGTATGGACTGTTTCGGCCCGCTGTATATAAAGAAAGGAAGAGGAACCGAGAAGCGGTGGGGTATTGTATTCAAATGCATGACCACCAGAGCGATACATATCGAACTCCTTCCAACCATGAGCACAGACTCATTCCTTATGGCCTTCCGAAGATTCACATCACGGAAAGGAAACCCGTCTACATTATTGTCTGATCACGGGACAAACTTCAAAGGCGGAGAAAGAGAGCTGAGAGAGAGCTTCCAAGCTATGGGCCCAGAACTTAAGACCCACCTCGCTCCATCCCAGATTGACTTCCAGTTTAATCCCCCGAACGCACCTCACTTCGGTGGAACTTGGGAACGAGAAGTACGTTCCATAAAGACAGCCCTGTACGCCGTGCTTGGGGCCCAGACCGTGGCGGAAGAAGTCTTAATGACAGTCCTCACGGAGATCGAGGGAGTATTGAACTCAAAGCCCCTCGGTTACGTCTCAAGTGATGTAGCAGATGTCGACCCAGTTACCCCCAACACACTCTTGATGGGGCGGCTGGACCCCGCGCTACCCCAGACAATGTACAGGCCTGAAGAAGCGAACGGCCGAAGAATGTGGAGGTACAGTCAAGTACTGGCTGACAAGTTTTGGAACAGCTTCCTACTCCACTACCTACCGTCTCTACAGACCCGCCAGAAATGGGTGAAAGAGAGAGACAATTTGACAGAAGGAACAGTCGTCATGATTATCGACCAGTCACTACCCCGAGCTATGTGGCCGGCTGGCCGCGTAAGCAAAGTGATCACCGGTGCCGATGGAAAGGTCCGAGCAGCTGAAGTGCTCGTCCAAGGGCGGACCTACACCCGACCCGTGGCGAGGCTAATAGAACTGCCAAGGCTCCCCGATACTATCGATGACGACCATGACCCTATGACTTTGTGAACTGACTGACCCTCACAGCGGACATTGAGTAGTGGACAGTGCGGTTAATCTGTCTCTGCTTAGCTAATTAGGTGGGACTAATTGTACATATACACAGAATATCCCTTTAGCCTACTATAGCCCATAATAGTTCATTCTCTTATTGGACAAAAGGACCAGGCGCCAGGGGACCAGCCCCTGGCGTCAAGTTCAAAGGTACCGACGAGACATGTCCGTACTAGCCCCGGCTCCGCTCAGGGATACGGCTACCGAAATGAGAGTGGCACTATTTGTTCACCGTGCATATAAATATGGCGCAAGTAAATGTAGAAATCCCTTAGTCCTTTACCCTTCTTCCAACTTAGTAACAGAACGTGAAGCCTCACCCACGATACCACGTGCGGTGTAGTATGGCCTGTTTGGCCTTAGAATAGCATCGAGACTTCGTGCGAATTAATAGCTGAATTGTCAGAGTTTGGCACTGTACCGTCGAGTGCGACGTATTTCTATTAAGTAATAATAGTCTATCGTGTATGGTGCATCGTGCGGTTAGAGTTCTAAAGTGACCAGCATCTCCAACGCTTCCTCGTGTTATCTAGAGTCTTAACCAGGCTGGGCCGACCACATGGCGCCTTCATCCGAGGAGATCTAGACGAGGACCGAGGGACATGTACACTGGATTACCTACCCGACGACTGCTGAGCCCTATGCGGCTGGAATATATATTTGCTTTGGTACTGTGATTTGTGGAGCGGATAATCGCAGACGCCTGTGAGTGTTGGATTTACCCCCGAGAGGAGTCAAGTTGAGTCGGGGCTCAGAGAGACTGAGGTCGCCTAGCTTCTTCTTCATTGTGGAGCTACAGCCTACAAGAGAACCAAGGTGTATTCATCTGCGGATCAAGAGTCTACTGCACTGTCTTCTGTACTTGAAGTCTCCCTAGATATCGTTGACCAGACGGTCTACTACCGACGGCTCTCCTACCCCCCCTACCGGCTTACAACCGGGAGGACCCCTTCCAGAACATCCCGCTATATCATTAAGTGTACCATAGATCTAATTCCCTAAGAGCCAGGTTGTATACTTGCTTCCTGCGTAACCAGAGATTGGACATTCAGTGTTGATTTGCCTACGAGTACTCATTTGCCTTACAAGTGCATTCAAATCATAAATGTAATAGTAAATATCATATGTACCTTTTGCTATATTAAATATTTGATTATTACCTTTGTCTGGAACCGATTTCATTGTGGGAAAGTGTTCATCATATTTAGATATCGTGTACTGTATGGCCAGTAGTTAAAGTACATAAAGCGGTAGTGGTTTAATGATACCATACTTATCAATACAGTCAGGGAATTGTACCCCTCAGTTACAGTCAGTGTGTTACATGTCTGGATATACAACAGGGAGGTAGGGACTCCCTCATAGTTGTACTGGCTGGAAACAAAGAAAAGAAAAAAAAACTGTTTACAGTTAGCTGTCGCCCAAGTTGAAACATGTGGAAATAGTGACCACCAGTGGTTACAAGTTGTAACATGCAATCAAATATCAAAAGGAATGACAAATCCAACTTTAGGACGCTGGTATTACAAACGCTGTGATGGCGGAAAGACAAGTGCCTCAATAAGCTGTATAAGACAGTGTCTATGGAATTTAGAACATTTGAATAGCACTTATATATTCAAAAGTGCTTGGAATAGAGGCCTTGCACAGAATGTTTGTGTTTGTCTGCTTGCAACCACTGGTAACCACTTCTAGAAAGAAAATGCCTAACTGCTGTGCAGTGGTAGAGCAGGTATAACATTGGAAAAGCATGATGGGCCTATTACCTTTCTACTGTGACTTGTTTACAAGATAAAAAGACGAAAATACTAAAAAGAAAGTTATGGCCTAACTATGAAGTAAACAGTATTTATTTTTATTATAGGAATCATGTAACCTACAGGTAATTGGAAAAAGTTAACATGTGGGCTATCTAAACCCATTTCAGTCTTTCAAGAGATAGCAAAAAGAAAAGTTTGAACTCTCATTGTGGGTACAGACAGTTGTGAAAGAAATCTACTTTTAGTTATCACATGTCACTTCCATCTCATGTCAGATAAGTCAACCCTAGTCCTGTCACGGACCACAGTAAACACACACTTGTGCTGTCTTGGCAGCTTTGATGTCCTGCCACGGACCACAGTAAACAGAGCAGTTGACCAGAATTAACACAGATGGAGCAGTGATAATCAAACGGTTAAATCACCCCCCCTCCCGGCGGCTCCAGCGTTCAAGAGAACCACAGTATTTTCAGACACCATTTGTTTACAAGGATCCCCATTAGTCATCATCACATACATAAGATATACACATCACATACATAATCAATATCTAATAAGCTTAACACAGATAGTGACCAAAGCCCAACCAGGGTTGAACTTATCGCATTGTCACATACATAATCAATACATAATCAATATAAAATAAGCTCAACACAGATAGTGACCAAAGCCCAACCAGGGTTGAACTTATCGCATTGTCACATACATAATCAATACATAATCAATAACACAGATAGTGACCAAAGCCGAACCAGGGTTGAACTTATCGCATTGTCACATACATAATCAATACATAATCAATAACACAGATAGTGACCAAAGCCCAACCAGGGTTGAACTTATCGCATTGTCACATACATAATCAATACATAATCAATAACACAGATAGTGACCAAAGCCCAACCAGGGTTGAACTTATTGCATTGTCACATACATAATCAATACATAATCAATATAAAATAAGCTTAACACAGATAGTGACCAAAGCTCAACCAGGGTTGAACTTATCGCATTGTCACATACATAATCAATACATAATCAATAACACAGATAGTGACCAAAGCCCAACCAGGGTTGAACTTATCGCATTGTCACATACATAATCAATAATCAATATAAAATAAGCTTAACACAGATAGTTTACAATATTCAGACGGCCCTCCACTCCTGCTTACCTGACTCGCCGCGACGCTGCGTGTAATGCCCGGGGGACGCTGGCCCGACCAGCCGAGTGCAGACAGACAATTCACTCCCAGACTCCTCACTGTCTTCTCGACGTGGCTGTGTTGTAGAGCGATGAGAGCCCGTCTGCACCGGCAGGAAACGGTCAACGTCCCACTTCAGACACCAAGAATGTCGCAGATTTTGACGTCTCCAACGACAGGTTCTCCACGGGCATCAAGCAGCCTAAAACAGTGTCACACTACGAATCAGGTATTCTGAAATAATGAAACAGGAGCTAAAAGAGACAGCCGGAATACTCACGTTAAATGAACACAGGTTTATTGGAGAAGAAAATATATATATACAGTACGCCCGTACGGACGGACTTTCAGTCTGTCAGAGTGCATATCACAGGTCTGTCAGAGTGAAAGTGAAGACAAAGCAATATTGTAATGGCTTAACACAGTGAGATAGAGACGCCTCTTTATAGCACTTTTGAATATATAAGTGCTATTCAAATGTTCTAAATTCCATAGACAATGTTTTGTACAGCTTATTGAGGCACTTACAACTTGTAACCACTGGTGGTCACTATTTGCACATGTTTCAACTTGGGCGACAGCTAACTTTTCTTCTTCTTCTTTTTTTTTACATGAGCTGGCAACCAGCCAGTACAACTATGAGGGAGTCCCTACTTCCCTGTTGTATATCCAGACATGTATGCTATTATGACATGTCATAAGAGCACATTCTAGAACATTTGTATCTATTCAACAATTCTCTCAGAAGATCTCATTGTGCATCTTGAAACAGGACTAATCAGTCCTGTTCAGACAGACAGACTAAACAACACATAGACTGAAGCCTGCATTTCTCAAACAAGATGCCTAAGGTGAGTGTCCACAACGCCTCTATACTTCCCGCAAGTGGGTTGTCCTTCCATGTTGCTCTGATTGGCCACGCACGTTTCTGGTCATGTGACACGTGCGCCCAATCGTGTGACGGCAAGTTTTTGGACGGTTAAGCTTAGGCGTTCTTTCGAAGTTGGTTAAGGTTAGAGCTTGTCTCAGAGCATGGCGATAGAACGCCAGCCCTGATTCCAAACTCTAACCTTAACCAACTGCGAAAGAGTCGCCTAAGCTTAACCAGTGATAAACTAGGCGTTAGGTCGTTTGCAGGCTGTTTGACGCGGAAATGGGCTAAGAGACACTGCTCGTCATGCGATTGGGCGCACATGTCACATGACCAGAAACGTCAGTGGCCAATCAGATTCGCAAAACGCACGAACCGTAGGTCAGTGGCCAATCAGAGCAACGCGGAAGGACAACCCACTTGCGGGAAGTATAGACGCGTCCACAACGGCTAGCTAGCTGTCCGCGCGGGGAAATTGTGAAAGTGTGGGTGATGCCTGTGCACCGCCGGCCAATGGGAGAGGCTCTATGAATTGTTGAATAGATACATAAATGTTCTATAATGTTATATTATGACATCATACTGTGACATCACAAATTTTCTAGAATGTTCTATTATAACATCATACTGTAACATCACAAATGTTCTAGAATGTGCTATTATAACATAATGTGACATCACAAATGTTCTAGAATGTTCTGCCATTATGACCAACATTTCCCGTTTAAAGTCGATGTGTAGCCAAATGGTGCAGTGAAACTTTCCAAAAAGTTATAGCAACTCGAGTAGGACCAAGCCGGGCGTTTTATTTAAATTTTTTTATCCACTTTTTCTCCCATTTCTTTTATATTTTTCTCCCATCCCAATTTCGCCTCACCAATTCTCCCTTCAATTCACCCCTCCCCTGTCTCGAACGTTGCCAGACCATGCCTCCCACTGGTCGGCTGCAGTGATGACGAAGCCTTGCATCACGTGTCCCCTCCGGTACACGAGGAGGCAGCCGTCGCATCTTTTCACCTGTACAGCGCGATCTCTCAGTGGCGAGAAGTAACGCGTGGGAGGCTCACGCTGCCCCCGTTACTTCCTGATTCTGCTGTACAGGCGCACCAACCGACCTGTAGGAGTCGCTGTCCACAACGTCCGATTCCCACCCACCGGCTTTCCCACCCCCTAATACTGCCAATTGTATTAGTATGAACGACCAGCCAAGCCGGAAGCAACGCCGAGAGCTGGGCTCGAACCCAGCATCTCCTGCGTTAGTGGCGAGCGCCTTGCCCACTGCGCCACTTAGCCACCCTCAAGCCGGTCGTTTTGATACCTTACACTTGTGTGTGGTGTGAAAGCTCTGGCAGGAGTTACTGGACAAAAATCGGCGGAATAAATAATAAATAAATAAAAATAAATAAATAGTATAGATTACAATAGTGTGGGTGGTCACCTCACTGTAATCAATGTGGACGGCCACCTCTTTCTCAGTAAGGCTCTCCTTGAGTGACTTCAGCCTCTGGAACTGGTGCTGGATGTTATACACATGAATCGCCAGTTTATTTACATGGTCCTGAGTGAGGTCAACAAGTTTGTCGATAGATGTGTGTGTCTTCTCCAGTGCTGTGTTTTTGACATTCGTCTCATCCAGTGCACCATCTTTTCCCTTTTTTGTGATTTTACCTGTCCGGGTAACCCACTGGTCCCAGGAAATTATGTTTCCCTTGGTTGATGGATCAATAGTTGTAGGGAAGGTTTTGCCTTGGCATTGAATGCACCTTCTGTATGCATTCCATATCACTTGAGCTGCAGACACAGGACTCAACTATTTCAGTTGTGGATGGTGTGGCAACAATCCCAAGCTGGTGAAGCTTCTTGATTTTGAATTGGAAATTCTCGTGGATTTTGCAGGCACATGTTTCTCTTTGGGAAACGTTGGGTCTCACGGTCCAAAAGGGCTTCAGTCTGCAGTACTGAGCCCTTGAGAGTTTGTAGCGAGGATGCTGACTGAAAAATGTAACATGTAGTCTCTCCATAGTGTCAGTCAGTGCCCTCTTCCTGAACACTTGTCCTTTCTTGCGGACTTCCCCTGTTTTGCCATTGATGACGGTTGAGTTGTCATCCTGGTGCAAGAAACGACTCACAACATGTCCCATCAATCGTCTCTGGCTGTTGTTGGGCAGGGTCTTGGGCTCTCTCCGGTGGGTGGCTCTCTTCTCAATGGTGCCTATCAAAGGTGCTGGTCCTTTTTTGTTTTTTCTTGTAGCCTTCTAAGCTGCTTCGTTAGGTTAGAGTATTTTCGGGACTGGATTTCCAGTTGATCTTTTGTTGCCCTCAGTTTTGACCTCAGTGAGGTTATGGTTGCCTTCCTTTTTCTTCCTGCTTTGGGGGTGGAGGTCTGCTTTGGTGTTGGGCAGTTCAAAGGTGGCTCGGGAGGGCTTGGTACTACCTGGACATCCTGCATCCTCCTTTTTCTTCTTGCTTTGGGGGTGGACGTCTGCTCTGGTGTTGGGCAGTTTGATGGCAGTTCTGGGGGGCTTGGTGGTACCGGTAGGCCTCCATCTTGCTCCGGTACCTATGCGGCATCTGGCTCATTGATGGAGGGAGGGGTCAAATCCAAGATGGCATTCAGTGTTTTCTTTTTAGCATAATGCCTGTTCGAATTTTTTCTCTCCATTGTTTTTGTTTCCTTTCATATTCTTTGGAGGTAAGATCTTCAATTTTCTTGATCTTACTATTTTCCTTTCGTTTTTGATATCTAGAAATGGAAAGGAAGCATACCATAAAATTAGGAAAAACATTATGGACAGACCCTACACTAGTGTGTGTGCATATGTGTGTCCTACAGTAGGGTTCTCCCTGTGTGTGTGTGTGTGTGTGTGTGTGTGTGTGTGTGTGTGTGTGTGTGTGTGTGTGTGTGTGTGTGTGTCCTACAGTAGGGACTGAATGGCTTACAAAGTGCGAGTGTGTACACATCCTCTAGTAAGGGCCAGAAAGCTGGACATTCTATCAACTAAATGGCTTGTATGAGGCTTCCTATTAAACTAGCATGTTTGTTAATGACTGTACCATTTCCAACCCCCCTAACCTCTCTCTCTCCTTCCTTCTGTACTCGTCCAGCAGGTCAGGGTTGTTGTAAACCTTTTCTCTGAATTTTGCTAGCCTAGCCTTTGCTAACGCTTTCTTTTTCTCAGTGGCTGACTGTCTGCAATGAAACAGGAAAGTTAGTACATTACATCAAAATGAACTGTTGATGATACACATTTTATTATTACTATGTAATTACAACCTTATGAACACTTAATGTTGAAGTGTTACCAATTATTACAATTTAATGACAAAGTCATGTGATGTGTTACCAAATTCTCATTGCCGAAAGAGAAGTTCTCATTACCGAAACACCCATTAAAATGTTGCGGTATATGAGAAGTGTGTTGCGGAGGATGAGAGTAGTTAGCATTTTTAGCTAACAATGGAGAAGCCATGATGACATCGGCAAAAAAATTTCATGGTACATGTTAGGAATGTATTAACCTTTGTATTGATCAAATATTGATGATCAAAACTTTTTTCAAACAAGTAATACTTCATGTTTCAGTAATGAGAATCAATTTTGTCGTGTACAAGGGCTGAAGCGGGAAGTTAGAACTTTTAAGTGTTAACCATTGAGGTGATTTCACTTACCTTGTAGCCATCTTCTAGCTTGTCTTCTTTGTGATGCATCATGGGACAATAAAACTTTATTTAAAAAATACTGTAGTCTTAACAGGAAGGTGAAAACTGTTGCACAGAATGAGAACTACATCCATGGACATTATGTTTTCCACAAAAAATCATTAATTTGTAAATGTAATTGTATAATTCATCAGAATTTCCTTGATGACACAAATAAATAAACAATATTAATAAAGTTTTAGAGAAACATTTTGAGTTTATTAGTTGCCGACTGCATGACTAACTTCAACCCCCTGTCTCTGGCCTTGTTCTGCATGCTATAGCTCCAAGTCCAAGCGCCAAGCGGTTAAGAAAGACATGAAATTCAAATCCGCAGGACCTGGGAAGAAACTCACACAGGAGGCAAGGTAAAACAGACAAACTTTCTAATCAATCTAACGTTGGTCAGCTGTTAGCACAACAGCTAACGATAATGTAGCTCTAACGCCAGTCCATTAAGTCTGGTGTGCTGGTTCGCTAACGCTAATACGTACCTTGGAGAAGCGAGAGGATCACCTCTTTACAGCGTCTAACGTTAACGTTAATCTCTAAAGAAGTAAATAGTATAATGTTAATCGCCCACCCTTCAGAAAGTAGCCCTGTGACTTGTTGGCAGTGGCTAGTGGCTGACGTTAGTTGCCGACTGCATGACTAACTTCAACCCCCTGTCTCTGGCCTTGTTCTGCATGCTATAGCTCCAAGTCCCAAGCCGTGCAGAGCGGTGGTTGTGCCGAAGCTTGCCATGCACCGACGGAGGATAGCACCAAGTCCCAAGCGGTGCAGAGCGGTGGTTGTGCCGAAGCTCGCCATGCACCGACGGAGGGAGCCCAGAGGGCAGGAGCTGCAGCCCTGGCTAGACTTGATCAGCAGTATCGGCCAAAGGTCCACACGTCACAGTATTTCATCAGGAACCAGGGTAAGATGTGCCCTGTAACTCCAGCGGTATACCATTGGGGTTTAGTCTAAATCTTGTGAAATCATAACATTTGTTTGCCTTGCGCGAGGCTAGGGTACTGTAGTAGTTAGTGGAATGGCACCTGCTTGGCTTTCCAAATCAGTTCCATGCTGTTGTTACTGGACATGCATGGTTCAGGTGCAGCCTTTGAATGGCTGATATTCCATACACTGCATGCATTCCGTATACAGCCATATAACACAATATTTACCCCTGTGGCAATCTAATGTGTCGCGCTCTGTGTTTACTCACCCAATAATTATAGATATTTAGTCAAATATCTCCACTTTTCCATGAGATTCACACAGATTTTGAGTATGCGACAGGGTGGCAAACACCAATCGCATGAAAACTCAATATGGTGAGGGGGCAATTGTAAACGCACCTGGCTCATCAACAGAAGTTTTCAGTGCTGAGTATTCTATGGCTGTATATGGAATACATGTAATGTATATGGAATACATGTAACATACATGTAACATCAACTCAAGAGACACTAACAAGCTGGTGAGGAAGGCTAGTTCCATAGTGGGAGTCGAATTGGTCAAACTAGAGTTGGTGGCAGAGAGGAAGATGAGGAGGAGGAGGGAAATGCTGGACGCTATACTGGACAACCCATCCCACACCTAGCCAAGATGTTCAGCCATAGGCTTATCCACCCCCCACCCCGACATACCACAAACCGCCTGTCAGTCCTTCGTGCCAGTAACTATCAGGCTTCACACCTGTGGGCATGGACTCAGTGGCGTTGCGTAATATGTCGGGGCTCCCCCGCAGGTCGGACCATGGGGCCCCGCCCCCTCCCCTAAATCAATAATAGAGTACATGGGATGCGTCTATTCGAAGCCCAAACAATTCATGCTTCCGCGTTCGAGTTTTGCGCTCTGATTGGCCACTGACCTACGCTAGTTAGGCCCCCCTTATCTACGTCAGTTATCTACGCCAGTTCTGCACGCCCAACTCTACTAACAGCCTGCAGCCTGCTCGCTAGTTCTGCCTCTACTAACAGCCTGCATTATCCAATTCATATCAATCGAAATAACGTATTGTTTTCATCTCTATATTAGCGGCTCGCTAGTTCTGCCTCTACTAACAGCCTGCATTATCCAATTCATATCAATCGAAATAACGTATTGTTTTCATCTCTATATTAACGGCTCGCCCTGCATTATCCAATTCATATCAATCGAAATAACGTATTGTTTTCATCTCTCTATATTAACGGCTCGCTAGTTCTGCCTCTACTAACAGCCTGCATTATCCAATTCATATCAATCGAAATAACGTATTGTTTTCATCTCTCTATATTAACATGATTACATCAACACAACATAAATGTTCAAAACACGACAAGACAGTTTGCATCACTTCCCACGGTTCTCGGCACTTATTCTACCGGTAGTGCGGTAGTTGTTGCCATGGTATTGGGTCTTTGGGTGAGTACTTCATTGGCGGGGAAGAAGAACACTGATAGCGGTGTGTGGACAATCCTGCGAGCCCCAGACCATCGCCCCACGGGGTGAATACTTCATTGGCGGGGAAGAAGAACACTGATAGCGGTGTGTGGACCGTCCTGTGAGCCCCAGACCACCGTCCCGCGAGCCCCAGACCACGGCCCTGCGGGGTGAATACTTCATTGGCGGGGAAGAAGAACACTGATAGCGGTGTGTGGACCGTCCTGCGAGGCCCAGACCACCGTCCCGCGAGCCCCAGACGGGACGGTGGTCTGGGGCTCGCGGGACGGTGGTCTGGTAGCTGGTTTAAGGCCACTCTCTTTAATGTCGGTCGTGTATGTGAAGTGAAGACAGGCCGTGGTCCATTCAGTATTTATTTCTCCTGTTGGGAGCTCACATATGCCCTTCCAGCACCCAGACAATCTGGCGTGAAGGGGGAAGTGCAAGGGGAAATACGTCACTTCAGCAGGAAGTGACGATTTCAAAATAAAAGACTTTGAGAATAAAAGATAATAAAACAAATTAAAATAAAACGTGAGGGAGGGATTCTTCGTGGAATACATAACAGTATATTTTATATATACCTGCTACATACTCCCCCCCTGAATTACACTAAAATCCCGAACCGACAGGACACACTAACAGGGACCTCCAACACTACGTTAGAACCGGCACGGGTTTACCTGAAGATACACATCTCCAAAATCAACTAGAAGTTACCTGTCACACAGGTTCAGAGAAAACAAAAGGGTGTACAGTCCTATGTTCCTCCTAGAATCACTCGGTGCCTTGTACACCAAACTACCCGGCTTACTCGAGTCCCATATCTCATCTGTGAGCACATGTGGTAAGTACGCCACTTACAGTGTCACAGTGCAAGATAAAATATTTAAATAATAAAAAAAAACTGAAAGAGATAGCACAGAACGCCTAGAACAGAGCGAGAAGAGACTGGGACCTCCTACCAACTGAACGGCCCCTAAACCATTGTCTCTATCAAACGGTCAACTCTCTTAACCACCCTGCCAACCCGTGTCCTGACTACACCCTCTGTGCCCCCTAGTGTGGGTGTTCGGTAGTCTCGGCCCCGTTCTATAATAGCCGGAATGACTACAGGAACAACGGTCGGGACCCTTGGCACTGTGTCTGATGTGTCAACTGTAGACACTGGTCTGGAGGACTGGGCACTACTTGTAGCACTACTTCTCTGCCAGAGAAAAGGCAGGCAGCGAATCCTGTCCCGGTGGAGCAAGATGTTGAACGGTTTGGACCAACTCTGTTGCCCTGGACTCTGCAGCTGCATCCCAATGGTCATGAGAATCAAGGACCGCCTTCACAGCGTTGTTACACAAAGGTGGCGAACACTGGGACTGCATCACAGCGACGCGCTCTGACCTCTCCGCCCGTTGACACTGGACCCTTAAACGGAAAGCATCTTGAACTCCGTTCACTCCAACCTCACCTGCTTCGGCGAGCAGATTGCCGTAGGACTCAGTGACCAGCCGGCGCCCAACCGTCTTGGCAAACGGATCCCGACTGAGAGCATCAGCCACCACGTTCTTGATTCCTGCGATGTGCTTCAGGCTGAACGTATAAGGAGCGAGCTTCGCGACCCACCGTTGTTCGCAAGCGTCGAGTTTAGGCTTGGTCATTATATAAGTGAGTGGATTGTTGTCCGTCCATACAGTGAAGGAGTTGCCCTTCAGCCAATGGCTGAACTTGTCGCACACACTCCACTTCAGTGCCAAAAACTCGAGCCGATGGGCTGGGTAATTCTTCTGAGAACTGCTCAGGGTCTTGCTTGTGAAAGCTATGGGGCGCGCTTTACTTTCACCAGCTGGTACTTGTGACAACACCGCTCCGAGCCCGTCCAATGAAGCATCGGTTGACAGAATCAAGGGACGTGAGAAATCAGGATGCGCCAGAACCACACAGTCCAGCAGACTCTCTCTTAGACTGACGAAGGCGACGTCACACTCTGAAGTCCAGTCATCGGGTCCCAGTCTCCTGAATGTTCCCGCCTTCACCTTCACCTTCATCCTTCCTTTCCTCTTCTGTCCCCCAGTCAGAGCGAATAGCGGCTTGGCGATGGAAGAGCAATTAGGGATGAAGTGCTGATAGAAGAAGACCATTCCCAGGTAGGATTTGATCCTCCGTACTGAGGGTGTGCACCCGTCTTCTTCCATCAGATCCGTCCTAGACATGCTGGATATGACTTCCACCTTCGCAGGATCCACAGCCACTCCGCTACCATCTATGATATGGCCCAGAAACTTGACAGACGACCTCATCAGATGACACTTTTTCGGACTCAACTTGAGATTGTGGTCTGGCAGCCGCTGGAAGACGACCTCCAGTCTTTGTAACGCCTCCTCTTCTGTTGATCCGAAGACCAGTAGGTCGTCCAGATAGCATAACAGGCTGCTGAAGTTCATGTCCCCGAATATACTCAGCATCATGCGCATAAATGAGGCAGGACTATTGCACAGTCCCTGCGGCATTCTATTATACTCATGCAGGCCTATCGGTGTAGTGAACGCTGTATATCTCTTATCCTCTTCAGCCATGGGAACGTTGTAGAAGCCGGACGTCAAGTCCATCGTGCTGAAGAAGGTGTTCCCTCCCAAGGCGGCCAGAGAGTCCGACTGATGTGGAAGAGGATGGGCGTCCTTGAGTGTTCTCGCATTCAACCATCGGAAATCGGTGCAGATCTTCAGATTACCGTCCTTTTTCCATACCATCACCAGCGGTGAAGCATAATCACTCACTGATTTTTGGATTATCCCTTGCTGCTCCATGTCTGTCAAGACCTGTCGTAGTTTCTGGTAGTGAGCAGGGGGGACTCTCTGGTAAGGAAGGCGGAATGGAGGATCATCGGTCAGTCGAATGCGGTGGACGAAGCCCTTTGCCTCACCACAGTCCATCTCATGCTTGGAGAAGATGTCGGTGTAAGACTCGAGCAGCTGGACCAACTTCTCCTTTCTTGCGTTGCTGGTATGACAGGGTTGGATATCGAGTTTGTCAAGACCAACATCACGTAGCCTCTGCTTGAAGTCAGAAGGACTGGTTGCCGTATGGTGCTCAGTCGGAGGAGCCCTGTCGATCCGACTACAGCCTTGGAGTAGCTCCAAATCCTCCACAGCTAAGCAGGGAGACACATCTGCCAGCTTACAGTTCCTCTTCAGCGTAACAGGTCTATCAGACAGGTTGGTGACCTTCATGGGGACCCACCCATCACCCCACAGAGGTGTCACGACCCGACCAACCATGATATTACGTGGCATGGACCTTGATGAAGTCGGCTCCACTATCACGGTGCTTCCCGGCGACATGATAGTATTTTTGGGTAGTTTACCCCAGACGAGGTGTTCTTGCATCGCCAGAAGAGTGATCGACTGCTTGAGCTTGACCGTGCCGATCTTATCCGGTAGCTCTTCACCCCTCCAACGGGATGTATTCGCCATGAGGTCCAAGAACTGTTCACACCCTGGGGATGAGGATGGACTGCAGACGGAGATGAGCCGCCA
Organism: Notolepis coatsorum; assembly: GCF_963971535.1. Lineage (NCBI taxonomy): Eukaryota > Metazoa > Chordata > Actinopteri > Aulopiformes > Paralepididae > Notolepis > Notolepis coatsorum. The sequence goes on from NC_140166.1 coordinate 185,984,839, forward strand.
GTAATCGTCACTGTCCTTCAACTTGTGCATGAGTAACTTGATCACATTCGTGCCGATGATGAGATCATCCCGCTGGCCCGGCACCACAAGAACTGGTACGATGCAGCTCACCCCATATACTTTCAGTTCAACTTCGTACACACACTTCGGTTTAGTGAGTTTTCCTCCACACCCCACTAAAACCACGTCCTCAGTCATCGGTCTTGGTTCTTGCAATACTTTTCCCTTCAACATCCTTTCCTCTGCATCTTCACTGAAAGTACAGGCCATGGAGCCTGAGTCGAGCATCCCTTGCATCTGAAACATATTATTTACATTGACTGGAGCATAGAACAGCTCATCATACGACTCAACTCTTTGCGTGTTCTGTGCTATGATCTTCACACCAGCCGGTGCTGCACTGCACTCTTTCACATAACACTGTTCATGTTCACTTTCAGCACTGAGGGTTTGACTGTCCTCACCCACACGTTCCCTCCTCCAATGCGGGTTAGTCAGTTTAAAGACTGCTGCTCTCTGGGTGAGTGCGCGACCTGGTCTCTCTGTCTGGGAGGGGAACTGCGACAGTCTCTGCGAATATGGCCAGGTTTAAAGCAACCCAAACATAGGTGCTCCCGCATGCAGTGTGCCACAGTGGAGTGCTCCGCCGATCTGCATATCTTGCAGTTAAACTGTTGTCGTCCATACATTGGCTGGTTGTTCTGAGCCATCGGCCGGTAGTTCTGGATCATCGGCTGGTTGTTCTGAGCCATCGGCTGGTAGCTCTGAGCCATCGGTTGATTGTCCTGAGAGATCGGCTGATTGTTCTGAGCCATCGGTCGGTTGTTCTGAGCCATTACTTGGCTGTTCTGAGCCATCGCTTGACTGTTCTGAGAGAGTGTCCGGTCAAGCAGGCCAATCAAAGTCATCAGACAGTTACCATCTATCTGAGGAGCAGACGTGACACTCGCTCCGACCTGGACAGGGGGCGACTCTGGAAGGCTAGGCGTAGACACCTCCTCAAACACAGGTGTCTGGACATGAACTGTTAAAGGTCTCCCCAGACCCGCACGGTTTGTTCTGGCGTCCAGCTGTCCTCTCATGCTGATCTGATGACGGTCAACATGCTCCTGTATTTCACCAGCTGTCCACTTCTCTGGCGCTTTGAACCGCAAGATTGCAGCAAGGGAAGGATCAGGGCAATACTTTACGAACATCATGGTCACCTCTCGACGGGGGTCATCAATATGTCGCCCATGCCTGCTCAGGCCCTCTTCTGCTGCATCAACAGCCTTGTTAAGTCGGATCCAATACTCGACAGGGTCCTCCCCTGTCACAGGCACAGTGTTGTAGAAATCCGCAAGAGGCATACTTGAGCATGACACGCCACCGAAATGTTGTTTCAGTATGTCAGTTACAACCCTCGGGTTCTCTTGAGGATTTAGTAATGGGTTGCTACGGAGCGTTACTTTCACAACGTCTCTGGCTCTGCCCATCAGTCTGGACAACATCTCTTGATGCTGCTCGTCCACTCCTATACCTCTCTTCCTCAGGTAGGTGTCCATGAGCTCCTCCCACTCACGCACTGAGAGCTTGTGTCGTATATTCCTAAATGAATACTATTAATTACAGCACAATGAGGTTGCTAACTGGAGGAAGGGAAAGATCACAGTGTGATAGCAACATGGTCCTCATCTGGACTCCCAAAAATAGCCAGTAGAGAATAAGTTTGTACAGCCAGACAACCAGAAGCTATGGTCCAATACTTATTTAATTTTGCAGAGAGGCCGAGAGTGGACAATGCATTAGTTACATACAGGAATTGTATTTCATTCAAATGACACATGAGTTTGTACAAAAGGATTGATGAGGTAAATCACAATAGCCCTCACACGTTGGCTCTCTACATCAAAGACAGTATTGCACATACATATTAGTCATGTTATATTTATGAAATAAGACCATAGTACTCCTTGTCACCACATGATTAAACCTGGGTCTAAGATAGGCATCTTACTCTAGTTATCACAAACAGTGATTATTCCATATACAGTTTTACTCACATAGGGACAAAGTAGAAACCATGGTCGGTGATGGAGGCGCAGACTCAGACCCCCTGGGGAACGGTCGTGGTGGGTCATGAGCTGGCCTGCCTCTCCTCACCAAAACCCACTGTTTTATACCCTGACTTCCCCATAGTCTCCTTGCCTCCACACATGGCACCCCTCCCCAGATGACCCTCCGGGGGAGGCTGGTCAGCCCCCCCTGACCTCCCCGCTGGTGTCTTCTTCCAGTTCCCAGCAGCGAGGAGGTCCGACAACCTCAGACCTTTTAACATTCCTTTCTGGGGCTTATTTCTGGGGCTTATTGGTCCCAACATGTCCTTCCTCGTGGGTTGTGGCCCCCTCCTTTTTGTTTCACCGTTCCCCAACTGTCTTCAAGACTCCTTGTATGTGTCACAAACAGTTTTAGCATGAGGGGGCTTTTATGACCTGCCCCCGGTGTCTCCAACTGTTTTCTTCTAATTGCCATTGAGTTAGTCGTTTTAACATGGGGGGTTGGCCTGAAGGCTCCCCAGAATGTCACACAACCCTGCTGCCTGCTACTGCTTGTTCCATCACTCTGAGAGTCCATGTGATGAACTATTTACCATAGATATTTTCAGTTTTCAGGGTTAATCTAACATTTTGATTATGAAATCTCAGTCAAGGATACCACAATTGTCAGACCCATCTCCTCTGTACACTGGAGGCTCCCTCACATCCGACTGCATGACCAGCTTTACACCAGTCAGATTGAGTGTGGAGTCGACGCGTGGTTGGCTCCCACCCGGGTATTGAACCCGCTCTTGACTGCCTTCATTCGCCCGGCTCTCTCCTCTCATCTGAGCCGATATTGACTGTCCCACCTGCTGGGCGATGTGTGATATCAGATCACTCAATGCTGGGTCGTTCCTGTCGGGGATGGCCGCAGGTGAAAAGGTAGGTCTGTGGGCAAAGGGTGTGTGGCTCGGTAGATGGGTTGAGGTGAAGACTGGGGAACCTTCATTGCCCGGGACACTAACCTGCTGGGTCTGACTGGGCGCTCGTGACCTCCCCTCACCTGGGCTCGGCCCTGGGGAATTAAATAGCTGTAACCCTCTCCCTTAAGAATTAAGCAGCGATAAACCCCTCCCCAAACCAACACCCGGCGAGTTAAATCGAGCCAACAGCTGTGCCCCCCTCCCGGAGGCAAAATCACTAGGGCCATGAACCACCCTCTCCCCAATGGCTCCCCCCTCTACAACAGACCCGCTCTCTGCGACGGCCCCCTCTACAATATTGGGATCAATTATTTTTTTTTTTTTATAAAATGAGCTATCAGCAAAGAAAGAAAAAAATATATATTCTACGGATCACAATATTTTCTACCTTGGCTATTACCAATGCTACGCCAAAAGAGGAGAAAAATATTTGATTACAATATTTTTCTTGGCTATTCCTACCACAAAAGAGGGAAAGAAATATCCATAAGTTGGTCACAATATTTCTCTTGGCTATCCCTATGCCAAAAGAGGAGAAGAAAAATATATAAGTTGGTCACAATATTTTTCTATTGGTTATTCCTATACCAAAAGAGGAGAAGAAAAATATATAAGTTGGTCACAATATTTTTCTATTGGTTATTCCTATACCAAAAGAGGAGAAGAAAAATATATAAGTTGGTCACAATATTTTTCTATTGGTTATTCCTATACCAAAAGAGGAGAAGAAAAATGTATAAGTTGGTCACAATATTTTTCTATTGGTTATTCCTATACCAAAAGAGGAGAAGAAAACATATATATACTGATTACAATATTTTTCTATTGGCTATTCCTATACCAGGAAAGAGAAAAACCAGATATTAGAAATTAAAGAGAGAAGAAAAAAAAATTCACTTCGACAACTCTTCCCGGCGACCAAGCTGGTGTTGGCACTTGCATCGTCCTGGTCAACGGCACCAATGTAGCTGGTTTAAGGCCACTCTCTTTAATGTCGGTAGTGTATGTGAAGCAGGGGTGCAGTCGTAATATGGGCGAAGGCCAAACGCCCGCGCAAGCACGCTCCCGCGCACGCGCGCTCCCGCGCACGCGCATACATGTTCCCTCTGTTGCGCACAAAACAGATGATACACCTTGTCTCATCCTTCCAGTGAAGTCGGGAGATCAAGCAACCCCCCACCACACCTGGCTACAGGGCTTGTATTTGGTTGTCGGTATCCTATTATTATGCAAAGTCTAGGTGATAAGTGGCGCGACGAGTCATTTTATCACCTAGACTTTGCATAATAATATGATGCGCGCACTTCGGCCTCAGTCACGAAGGCCAAACGCCGTTTGACCGCGTTTGCCCAGCACTGCACCCCTGATGTGAAGTGAAGACAGGCCGTGGTCCATTCAGTATTTATTTCTCCTGTTGGGAGATCCAAACAGGCACATATTAACATTGGCCAGCAGCTCACATATGCCCTTCCAGCCATAGATATCTATGCTTCCAGCACCCAGACAATCTGGCGTGAAGGGGGAAGTGCAAGGGGAAATACGTCACTTCGGCAGGAAGTGACGATTTCAAAATAAAAGACTTTGAGAATAAAAGATAATAAAACAAATTAAAATAAAACATGAGGGAGGGATTCTTCGTGGAATACATAACAGTATATTTTATATATACCTGCTACACGCGCACCACACCTGCATCAGGAGACCAGAGGCCTAGACTCATCACAAGCAGAGTAGCCAAGAACCATCCACTATACGACCGGTCCCGCTCCCACTGGGAACGATAACAGTCTCTGGAGCGAAACAAAAAGAAGCATTTTGTATAAAAGTATTCTGTACTTCTGTGACAACTAATAAAGAAACTTGAAACTTGAACTGTACATTGGAGGAGGTTGGGTAGGTGGGGTGGGGGAAACTGTACAACTGTACAAGCAAAACTGTACATTGGAATATCGACGAAACCATACTTGGTTCCAAGAGGAGGGTCTCGTGTAATAAATAGCCTATTGTTTGCATGGTATAATTGAATTCCATTTGCCCATTGATAACGTGTAAGTAATTGCCATGAGGCTTGGTAAAAGGCATATACTGTTGTTGTTTTATGCTGCCTCATATTCCCATAATAACAATATATGACTTTTAAGACTGTTGGTGTGTTTAAAAACCTTGTCGCTCACTGTTTGTCTGATTAATTTCTGTTGGTTCAAGAGGTAGAGCGGTCGTCTGGTAATCTGAAGGTTCCCGGTTCGATTCCGCGATGAGCAGAGTTGGTGTGTGAATGGTTTGTGAATGAATGGGTGAATGTGAGGCATAAGTTGTAAAGCGTTTTGGATAAAAGCTCTATATAAAATGCAGTAAATTTTTTGTATTGGTGTGTTGATGTTCTGCATTCATTCCTCTGTAGTGAAAAGAGAGTTGGAGGCAGAAGCTGCTGCAGTGGCTGAGAAGGAGAACCCAGCGGGAGCAGAGGTAAAGGAGGAGGATTAGCCCTATACTGTACTATGACTCAAGGTTCAAGTTTCTTTATTAGTCATAATTATGTAGGTTAACACAAGGTCAATGGAGATATAAAGGTAGATAAAGTAACATTAAACTTTTTTTTAACAGTATTGCACAAATGGAATGAGAGAAATAAAATACAACATAACACATATGACGATGATGATTTGTGTGTAAAAGTAAAGGTCTATACAACAGTATTGCACATTTGGTATGTAGCAGTCCAGGTTCAATAGCAACAGTCATGGTTGATTGTGCATTTTTATGTGAACCGTGCAGACGGCAGGTAAACAGATATGGAATGTCTAGGTTGGTGAGTTGAGAAGCCAGATGGGCTGGTGACTCAGTGTGCTGTAGACACTTTGACATGTGATGGGAATGTTAGTGGGTCGGGTTAAAGTCACAAGATTCACTGAACCTCGGCAGCTGAGTGGCGCAGTGGGCAAGGCGCTCGCCACTAACGCAGGAGATGCTGGTATCGAGCCCAGCTCTCGGCGTAGCTACCGGCTTGGCCGGTCGTCATACTAACACAATTGGCAGTGTTAGAGGGTGGGAAAGCCGGTGGGTGGGGATTGGACGTTGTGGACAGCGACTCCTACAGGTCGGTTGGGTGACGCCGGTACAGCGGAAACAGGAAGTATCTGGGGCAGCGTGAGCCTCCCACACGTTACTCCTTGCCACTGAGAGTTCGGGCTGTTGCGGTGAAAAGATGCGACAGGCTGCCTCCTCGTGTACCGGAGGGGACACGTGATGCAAGGCATCTATCCTCACTACAGCCGACCAGTGGGAGGCATAGTCTAGCAACGTTCAAGACAGGGGAGGGAAGAATTGGAAATACGAAATTGGGATAGGAGAAAAAAATAGAAAATAAGGAGAAAAAGTGGATAAAAAAAAGATTCACTGAACCTCTGAGCTCCCGGGGATCACAGGAGCATATTTACATACTGTTATTTCAATGTTATATTGTGTTAACAAGCCAATGAAGTAATAGTGACATTTAAAACCGTGGTTTTAATTGGGAATTGGGAATAACTTGAAGGATCCCATTGATTTATGCTATCGCTACTTAAACTAATTGATTGAGAAACGAGTGCATGTAGGCTATTATTAATATTTGTAAATGCTCATTCTCTCCAGGGATCCAGAGTGCCAGTGAAGGACCTTGCCTGTCTCTCAGTGTCAGGTGTTTATTTCATCTGCCCACTGACCGGAGCAATTTTAACCAGGAGTGAGAGAGAGGTGCACATCAAAGAGGCCATCTTCATGGTAGGTCACATGAGAAAATGTAATGGTTACATGCTCCAACCTAGAGTGAAATGACCCATGTGTGTTGTAAATTCTAACAGTTTGGTGCTGTATTACAAGCGCGCCTTGCTGAGGTGATCTGAATAGCTGCTGAATGTGGTTCTGCTGGGAGTAAGAACCGCTGCCTCTGTCTTGTTTGTTCCCGTCAGCGGTTTGAAGAGGATGCGGTGGAGGCCTCTGTCATCAAGGACAGAGATAAAGTGAAGGTTGCCATGGACATCATAAGCAAGTGAGACACCGGGTTAAAACGTTTTTCTTGCCTCCTGTGGTCTGTGCGGTCTACGTGGCATCGACAGCGATATTGCACAATCGCTAGGGCTGTACCGAATATAATTCAATCTTTTTACATTCGAAGCTTCTATTGAAGTATTCAAATAAAGCTTTGAATGTGTGTCGTCATATTTTATGCATAATCATAAAAAAATGATCAATAAAATAAATATATATCCTCAAACTAAATTCTCAATTTGAATAAAGTGATTAATCTGACTCTGGGTTAACATTGGGAAGCGCATTGAGAATGCCTAGGCTCAATACCGGCCACATCACGCTAGACGGCGGTATCGAGCACCCTTTCTACCCTAATAGCGTATACAGGCAAGCAAGACATGACAACGTGTACAATGGAATCGACATATACTGCCATAACTAAGCATTTCATGAATTACCCTAGACCGCTCTAAAACCATACTTATATTCACCATGGTATAACACGGGAACGTATGGATGGAAAATATATCTCTTTTTTGCATCTTGACCGGAAGAAACTCAATGTCAAATGACTATAGTATTGTATCCATGGCTATAATATAGAATATAGATTTAGCTCTACAAACAAGGTGACTAACTCCCATCGTTTACAGTGTGGCAGTAGCTACCACAGGATATGGCTAATAGCTGGCAGCCAATGAGTTAATGAATATAACTCGTCAGTTTCATCAACATAAATAATCCAATAAGGGCACGGTTTGTACGAAAGTGATGGTGACGTCTTGATGGAGCTCCTAGCGCCAAGCGGATGCAGATAGGCTACATCATTTATGATAAATGTTTTATTTAAATTTCAACTATGACGAGTCATATACTATAATAGTATAATACTATAATATTAGTGTAGCCTAATCTTTATCTGTAACTGTGGAGAAAATCCCCATTTGTTTAAACAATGAATAGACACATAAAATAAATTGAATGTTGATTTAGAATTAGAATGTCAACGTTATGAATTAAGCTTGGAACTATTCGGTTCAGATGTGGTTCTTGTATAGTATAGTTTAGATATAGTAAGTAAAACATAATGACGGAGTTAAAATTGTATATTGTATAGTAGTGTACATAGGAACCAGTGCCTTCTCAGGAATTTAGCATGTCTATTTTTATCATGCACATCTTATGCACATCTTACACCTGTTTTTTTTCTGTCTATTTTATTATTGTATTATTGCAAATTATTGCATGACCACCCGCATTTCACTGTATGCCCTGGTGCAGAACGTGAACGCGGACCGCCTCCAGCTGAACAGTAGGTGGCGGTATGCAGTCTATGCACCTTTGGCGACCCGCCAGTAAATCGAGAGAAGAAGAGGACTAACGTTAGCTAACGGTCTCATAGATATCTATGAACGGTCTACCCATTTGTGATTTTGCAGGCTATTTTCTGTAACAATTAAAAAGAAATGAAGAAGTTTTTTGATGACATTAAGAAAGACATGAAATTCAAATCCGCAGGACCTGGGAAGAAACTCACACAGGAGGCAGGGTAAAACAGACAAACTCTTTCTAATCAATCTAACGTTGGTCAGCTGTTAGCACAACAGCTAACGATAATGTAGCTCTAACGCCAGTCCATTAAGTCTGTTGTGCTGGTTCGCTAACGCTAATACGTACCTTGGAGAAGCGAGAGGATCACCTCTTTACAGCGTCTAACGTTAACGTTAATCTCTAAAGAAGTAAATAGTATAATGTTAATCGCCCACCCATCAGAAAATAGCCCTGTGACTTGTTGGCAGTGGCTAGTGGCTGACGTTAGTTGCCGCCTACATGACTAACTTCAACCCCCTGTCTCTGGCCTTGTTCTGCATGCTATAGCTCCAAGTCCCAAGCGGTGCAGAGCGGTGGTTGTGCCAAAGCTCGCCATGCACCGACGGAGGGAGCCCAGAGGGCAGGAGCTGCAGCCCTGGCTAGAGTTGATCAGCAGTATCGGCCAAAGGTCCACACGTCACAGGATGCCATCAGGAACCAGGGTAAGATGTGCCCTGTAACTCCAGCGGTACCATTGGGGTTTAGTCTAAATCTTGTGAAATCATAACATTGGTTTGCCTTGCGCGAGGCTAGGGTACTGTAGTAGTTAGTGGAATGGCACCTGCTTGGCTTTCCAAATCAGTTCCATGCTGTTGTTACTGGACATGGATGGTTCAGGTGCAGCCCTTGAATGGCTGATATTCCATACACTGCATGCATTCCGTATACAGCCATAGAACACTCAATGCAATTTCTTGGGAGGATATTTACCCCTGTGGCAATCTAATGTGTCGCGCTCTGTGTTTACTCACCCAATAATTATAGATATTTAGTCAAATATCTCCACTTTTCCATGAGATTCACACAGATTTTGAGTATGCGACAGGGTGGCAAACACCAATCGCATGAAAACTCACAACTATGGTGAGGGGGCAATTGTAAACGCACCTGGCTCATCAACAGAAGTTTTCAGTGCTGAGTATTCTATGGCTGTATATGGAATACATGTAATGTATATGGAATACATGTAACATACATGTAACATCAACTCAAGAGACAATAACAAGCTGGTGAGGAAGGCTAGCTCCATAGTGGGAGTCGAATTGGTCAAACTAGAGTTGGTGGCAGAGAGGAGGAGGAGGAGGGAAATGCTGGACGCTATACTGGACAACCCATCCCACACCTAGCCAAGATGTTCAGCCATAGGCTTATCCACCCCCCACCCCGACATACCACAAACCGCCTCTGTCACTCCTTTGTGCCAGTAACTATCAGGTTTCACACCTGTGGGCACGGACTACTGCCAATAGCTGGAGAGATAATGGCTGGAGAACTTGAGGAAAGAAAGAAAGAACTGTTGGGACTGTCTGACTCTTAATACTAAACACTGACTGCACAGACAACTACGTTATGGACCGTGTATGCTATCATCATCATCATCATTTGTGACTGATTGAATCCTGCTATTCCACTACTATTATTACTATGTTCATTACTATTACTATTGCTATTATTACCTCTTCTGCCTGTACGGTACCTCCCCTCATCCATGCTGCTATGACACCTGAATATATCCCCAAAGGGATTAATAAAGGAACACTTGATTAGACTTGTATGGAATATCAGCCATTCTAGGGCTAGGTTCAGAACAGTGATGATCAGAGGGTGAGTAGTAGCTCTCAATAGCTAGGCAGTATAACACACGTTATACTGCCCCTGTCCCCCTATGAGCCTATCTCTTATCAGCTCCCCTTTGTATGATTTGGAAAAGGTAGTTGCCTCCCAGCTCCAGGACCACCTTAAAAATAACACCCTGTTCGAGAAGTTCCAGTCAGGCTTTCGCTCATCCCACAGCACGGAAACAGCTCTGCTCAGGGTGACGAATTACCTCCTAATGACCGCTGACGCAGGATCACCATCACTCATCCTCCTCGATCTGACAGCGGCGTTTGACACTGTGGACCACACCATCCTCCTGGAGCGCCTCCACAACACTGTTGGACTGTCGGACCATGCACTACAGTGGTTCCAGTCCTACCTCTTAGGCAGGACTGAATATGTCTCACTGGGAGGACACAAGTCCAGGCTGCTCGAGGTCACCTGTGGTGTTCCGCAGGGGTCGGTTCTTGGTCCCATTCTATTCATCACCTACATGCTCCCCCTCGGTCGTGTCATCGGCAGACATGGAATGTCCTTCCACTGTTATGCCGATGACACACAACTCTACATAAAAACGGCCCCAAACCCCTCTGCAGCTCTGTCATGCCTCACCACCTGTCTTGGGGAGATAAAGGCATGGATGAACAGCAACTTCCTTCAACTAAACAGCAAAAAAACTGAGGCACTCCTAATTGGCACCCCTCACCAGGTTCAGTCTTCATGGTAATCCCCCTCTCCCCCTCAGTCACAAATCTGGGGGTTCGATTTGACCCCCACCTGACCTTCAACACCCACATAAAACACCTCTGCAAGACCTCATTCTATCACCTAAAAAACATATCAAAACTCCGTCCCATTCTAACCCTGTCAGATGCAGAGAAGCTTGTCCATGCCTTTATCTCCTCAAGACTGGACTACTGTAACGGACTCTTCATTGGGATTCCTGGCAAGAGCATCCAAAAGCTGCAATACATCCAGAACAGCGCTGCCAGGATCCTGATGAGAGTCCGTAAACACGATCACATAACCCCCATCCTCCACTCACTACACTGGCTCCCCGTCTCATCCCGGATCAACTACAAAATCCTGACGATCACCCATAACTGCATAAACGGACACGCACCCCTCTACCTTCAGGAACTCATCACTCCACAATCCTTCACCCGCACCCTCAGATCCGCAGGTAGCCTGCTCCTTCAGGTCCCCAATACCCGGCTCTGCACCATGGGTGACCGAGCCTTCTGCACGGCTGCCTGTGGAACAGCCTCCCCATCCAGCTGAGGGCACCACAGAGCCTGGACTCTTTTTTAAAACAGGCCTGAAAACCTACCTATTCAAAAAGGCCTTTGACTGTTAGCTTTTTATTTTAATTTTATTGAGCTGTTGTTATTACATTGTCTGTTTATACTATGTTTTTAATTAACTATGTTCTATTTTTATCTTACTTTTATTCTGTATTTTATTTTATTTGTTTTACTAATAACTTTTATTTCTATTTTTTTAACTTATGTTTTAACCCTGTAGTGTAGCACTTTGGGATCCCAGCGAACAAAAAGTGCATTACAAATCCAATTTATTATTATTATGATTGATTGAAAACTTTATTAACAGATTGCAGAATGGGTACAGTACAGTACAGCTCAATACACACAATTGTTAACACTTTGGGTGCCGGGAAACGCTTAAACACGTCATTCCCGGCCATGCTCAAGTTGCCGAAGACGCTTTACAGCGTCTTTAATATCAATATTTCAAAAATCTGGGATCGGATTCATATGTCCCCTCCGCTGGCCTGAGATCCACCAGGAGGACCCACTGAGCTCTCTGGCGGTTCAGGAGCGCCATCTGGTGGCCGATCGGCGCAATCGCTTAACAGGAAGTGCCCTAGAGGTTGTGCTGGACGGCCGTATTACTTCCGGGCACTCGGTGCATGTCCCGGGACTCTGGCTTGTCACACTACATAGCGATCGATTGCCAATAACTCGATAAACAACATGATTTGGACGTATATACCATTATACAAGCTGGAGATGGACCGGGTAAATCTACATCCCATAATGATAAAATTTCTACTCTACGATGATCGCCCAACGGCGCGCGGAGACTGGGGTGAGTTTTAGCGTGTAAAGTTACCGTCTTCGATACTAACTGCTATTATCAACATTTGACCCATATTAGATGATTGGTATAACGCTGCCCACGGAATTATAAACGCCCCCTAGCCCATCCGGTCAACATCAGATGACGTGTAGTAACTTCTAGAAGTACGTCTAGTTGGAATTTTTTATATCGCGCTGATTGCCATAAAACTGTATTGCATCATCAATATAATGTATTTGGGGCTATAGATCACGTTCTGGAGAAAGCTGCAGAAAGAGATGAAAACATACTTATACATTAGACCATACTTTACTATGAATATGTGAATGAAAAAGTTTAACGTTGCTACACAATGAACAATACATATAGGACTTTGAATGGGCCCTAATAATGGCAATGTAGCAATAGAATTTAAAAAGTTATAGCCCTGCAAAGAAGGGGACTTTCTCTATAGACAAATAGAGCCGGCAACCTACGGTTGATAATGAATTTAACCCATGGCAGCCAAAGTGTTAAGGGGATGCAGACCAGAGAAAGACTTTCGTCTTGTTTACACCAGGGTCCCCCATTTTCAATTCATCATAACATAATTATGACATACACAACATACAGATATACAGTACTGCTACATCTGTAGAGGAGCCAAAGCTATATATTTAGGTTATTGTATTATATGAATGTTTATATGTTTCTTTTTATAACCTTACATTGAAACGGCATTAGGAATATTGATTGGATTTAGATAAAGTCATTGAACTGTCTTATTTGTCATAATGGAACATTCTAGAACATTTGTGATGTCACAGTATGATGTCATGGTCGAACATTCTAGAACATTTGTGATGATGTCATAGCCGAGCATTCTAGAACATTTGTGATGTCACCGAACATTCTAGAACATTTGTGTATCTATATATATTCAGCAATTCTCTTTTGTTGGGTCCCGGGACACGCTGGGATTGCGGGGAATGAGATGGCTGACTCCCTTGCCAAACAGAGCCTGGGAAGGGAGGAAGAGATAGGTATTTCAATGGGAAGAGTAGAACTCAGAGATAAGATAAAGAAAGGAGTTGAGGCTGAGTGGCAGGATGAGTGGGAAAGGGGGACCAAGGGAAGGCACTATTTCTCTCTGCAGCCTCGGGTCAAGATCAAGGTGGAGGGATATGGGTCAAGGAGTGATAGGGTGAAGATGTGTAGACTGAGGCTGGGGCACTGTGGGTTGAACAGTAGCTTGTTCATTGTGGGCAAACATCCAGATGGGGTGTGTGAATGTGGAGAGACTGAAACTGTCGGGCATGTCTTCCTAAAATGTGAAAGGTATAGGAAAGAGAGGGAAATCTTTTATAAAAGTCTGGTAGAGCTGGGAGTATCTTCCTTCTCTCTTAAATCATTCTTTGGCATGGATAATGAGAACCACCAGTTGATCACAGAGGCAGTGCTGACATTTCTGCATGCTTCAGAGTTGTACCAGAGGATATAGCGTTAGTGTATGTATTAGTATTGGACAGGCAAGAGGAGCAGAGAAGAAGGAGAAAGTGTGAGTTGAAGAGGCCTAAAGATGGAACACCACTAGTGTAGTATAAGAAATGAGGAGGGAAGAAATACGCCAAGAAAGAAGAAGAAGAAGAAGAAGAAGAAGAAGAGATCATCAAAAGAAGTGCGGAGGGCAGTAATACGCCACGATGCGTCTAATCTGCCGGAAATTCAAAAGAAGAAGAAGAATTACATTTGAGGATGGTGGAGGAGAAAAGATGGTGAAGGTCTAGCTATGGAAAGATGGAATACTAACATGAGGGGGAGTGAGCGGTGGTGGAAGGCGAGCGCTGCAGCTTATGGAGAGCGGGGAGAGTGGATTCCTCGTGAATGGCCCCGGCCGGAGCAAGACAGTCCAGGGTTTTGGGTGAATCGAGATGGGAGCGAGTGGAATGAGGGCTTCCGTCAGGAGGGACGCGAGTCACCGGGTGCGAGCCCAGTGTCCCCTCGAGGTGTGACGTGTGGAGAGGGAAGTGAGAAGGAGGTCTCGGAGATGGTGGAAGACTACGGAGAGGGAAGTGAGAAGGAGGTCTCGGAGATGGTGGAAGACAAAGGGAAGGAGTCGGATGGTGTAAAGAAGAAGAAGAAGGAAGAGGAAGAACGGCAAATGGAGCTAACGACCGATATTCGCGATCAGTCGGAGTACAGTGGGGAGGAGAGGGAGAAAGAAGAGAGGGAGGAGGAGGGGTGGGAAACGGTGAGGAAGAAGAGGAAGAAGCGGACGGAGAGGAACGACAGCGATGGGGATAGTGAGAGTAGGGGGGGAGAAGGGGGGAAGAGGAAGAAAGGGGGGGACGATAGCTCAAGTGGGCCGGGAGACGAGGGTGCAGGAAAAGATGTGGCAAAAGCGGAAGTGATCCATATAGTGGTCAGGCTTGAGGGGGAGAGGGATGAGAGGAAAGTAGGTAGGCTCGAGTGGCCCAAACTCATTGCAGAGCGATTAGGAGGGGTAAAGTACGTGAACGTTTTGTGGGATGGGAATCTGGCCGTAGGGTGTGGTAGTGAGGGGCAGGTGGAGGTGGCTAGGAAGATGCAGAGCATTGGGGGGGTGGGTATAAGTAAGGTGGCGAGAGTAGGGGAGAAGAGGGGGGGGGGATGTAAGGGGGTGATAGTTGGGGTACCGGTCGAGGTTACAGTAGAGCAGCTGGTGGAAGAGCTAAAGGAGGACGGGCGTAATGGCATAGTTAAGAGTGCAGCAAGGATGAAGAGGGGAGCGGAGAGGGCAGTGACGGGGACGGTAGTGATTACGTTTGAGGGTGGGGTTGTTCCTAGGGAGGTGTTAGTAGGATGTATAGCAGGGCTGTACGTTAACTTTTTTTGCACATAGCACTGGTGCTACAGAGGTTGATAGTTTTGTAGCACAGGCCAAAATCTTGTAGCACGAGTATAAAACGTCTCTAAAATCTCTAAAAACAACCACAAGTAGTGCAGCTCATTACTTAAATAGGTATGTGACTGGCAAGGGACATGAATCTTGCATACAGGGCACACAAAATCCAAACTTTAACAAGAAATGCTTTTAGACAAATTCTTTCTTTATTTGCCCATAATGTAAAACAAAAAGAACAAGGACATAACCATATAACCGATATGAAGCAGTCCGAGACCAGGCAGCGCTGGTGTGGACTCAGATTACAGGGAAAGCTAGAAACCAACCTAGAAACACCTAGAACCAACATAACAAATAGATATAATGCATACAAACACCTGTACATATTTGTGGAACCAAATAAATAAATGTATTATTATTATTATTATTATTATTATTATTATTATTATTATTATTATTATTATTATTATTATTATAATTATTCGTGTGTGTGTGTGCACTGCACACGTGTCACAGTTCCAGCATCATGTCTGCTGGCCACTTTTTCAGATCCACACACACACACACACACACACACACACACACACACACACTATTGCATTAATCAGAACTAAGTACAAGGAACTCTGCATGAATGAAAAGGGCTTTATAAATAAAATGAATTATTATTATTATTACCTTATTTGCATATTGTCTCATTATTAGATAGATAGATAGATTGATTGATAGATAATTAATACTTTATTGATCCCGGAGGGGAATTTAAGTAGCCATACGATGGAGTTCTTTTTACAGAGTAAAATTAGCGGCTTAAATTTAGTGAACAGCATTTCTTCCTTGGCGATGCAATATGCCACATTCATCTTAAACTTTACCTCACGGAGATCAGCATCATCCGCTCTGGTCGTCTGTTTACTCAGCGAGTGCAAGAGGGTGCCGGCCCGCGCTCAGGAGTTTGTTTAGCGTTGAAGGCATCCCGGGCAAGAATGTGTCGATGGGACGTATTGTGTTTATTAATGTTATCCCTTTTTAGGATATTGTTACCCGCGAGTCAAGGGATTCTCTGATCGGATCTTTTCCGGAGTCTCCCGGCACCAGTGACAGAATAATAATAGCTGTGCTTCCTCATTAAAAAATATCCACGGAAAATCATTTTCCCACTCTGCGTTATATCTGTACATCTTGTTAATCTTCTCCTTTTGTCTCGTTTCTATTAACGGTGGTCCCTCTCGGGCTCGTTTGGGGTTTTGATCTTGTACTTCTTTTGTTTGATTTAATACCTTAAAAAAGCGCTTCATCTTGTCGAAGTCACCCAGTCAGTGTACATTGAGCTCGCAACTTAGTCGCGGGGATATTGTTCGCTAGGGATTATGGGATTTGGTGTTTGATTATGGACTCTACGCGAGACGGGACATTGTTTTTAATCGCACGAGACTACAAGTACCAAGTGGATAGCGTGGCGCTGTGGTCCATTCAATTTACCGTCACACTTTATTTTTTTTGCTTGCTCCACGGGCCATCGCACCAGTGCTACTGAAGTCAATTCATTCATCGCACAGACTGACGTCAGTGTCGCACGTGCGACATATATGTCGCAATGTACAGGCCTGATGTATAGGGTTAGGGAATTTGTTCACAATCCTCTTAGGTGCTATAGGTGCCAGGGGTTTGGCCATATAGCTACCACGTGTATGAAGGGGATGAGGTGCGCTAGGTGTGGCGGGGAACATGAATATGGGAAATGTGGAGAGGGAGTGAAGCCGAAGTGCTGTAGTTGTGGTGGGGAGCATAGTGTAGCGTTTCGGGGGTGCGAGGTGATGATGAAGGAGGTCGCGGATCAGAGAGAGAGAAGGGAGGGTAAGTTGACGTATGCTGGGGCGGTTAGCAGGGCAGGACAGGGTAGCCAAGAAAGGGTGCAGGGGGTTGAAGGAGGGAATTTGGCAGTGAGGGTAGAGCAGGTGGAAAGAGAGAGGGGAAGGGAGGAGAAATTAGGTATTGTGGCCTTCGTGGCAGGGGTAGTTACTGGTATGGCAGAGGTTACGGGTAGAACAGAGATGGTGAAGATGATTGTTAGGATAGCGGTTCAACATCTGGGATTGGAAGGTCTGGACTGGAAGGAGGTGTGTAAAGAATTGGCTGAGGGGGCTGAGAGGGACAAAGCAGCCCAGAATAAGATTGCAGGGGGCAAGGAGGGTCCCGCGGAGGGGGGCTCAGACAGGAAGTAGCAGCATTAGCTGCACTCCAATGGACAATGTAGTTGATGACGGGGTCCAGTAGAAGAAGAAGAAGAAGAAGAAGAAGAAGAAGAAGAGCCCATAAAAAGAATTGCGGAGGGCAGTAATACGCCACGATGCGTCTACACTGCCGGAAATTCAAATAAGAAGAAGAAGAGGTGTTTGTAGGGCGTAGGATGTTTAGGGTTAGGGAATTTGTCCTCTTAGGTGTTATAGGTGCCAGGAGTTTGGCCATATAGCTATTACGTGTAGGAAGGGGCAGAGGTGTGCTAGGTGTGGCGGGGAACATGACTATGGGAAGTGTGGAGAGGGAGTGCAGCTGAAGTGTTGTAGTTGTGGTGGGGAGCATAGTGTAGCATTTAGGGGGTGTGAGGTGATGAAGAGGGAGGTCGCGGTTCAGAGAGTGAGAAGGGAGGGTAAGTTATCGTATGCTGAGGCGGCTAGCAGGGTAGGACAGGGAAGTCAAGATAGGGTGCAGCCGTGCAGGGGGTTGGAGAAGGGCACTTGGCAGAGAGGGTAGAGCAGGAGGATAGAGAGAGGGTAAGGGAGGAGAAATTTGGTATTGTGGCCTTTGTGGCAGGGGTAGTTAATGGTATGGCAGAGACTAAGGGTAGAACAGATAGGGTAAAGATGATTGTTAGGATAGCGGTTCAACATTTGGGAATGGAAGGTCTGAAATGGGAGGAGGTGGTCAGGGAATTGGATGAGGGGGTTGTGAGGGACAAAGCAGTCCAGAATAAGATCGCAGGGGGCAAGGAGTGTCTCACAGAGGGGGGCTCAGACAGGAAGTAGCAGCATTAGCTGCACTCCAATGGACAATGTAGGGGATGACGGATTCCAGTAGACTGCGGGAAAAGAAGAAGAAGAGCTCATCAAAAGAACTGCGAAGGGCAGTAATACGCCACGATGCGTCTACACTGCCGGAAATTCAAAAGAAGAAGGAAGAAGAAGAGTCAGTGTGCATCTTGAAACAGTGCTGAGCAGTACTGAACAGATAGACTAAACAACATAGATTGAAGCCTGCATTTCTAGACCAGGGTGCCTTGCCTACCGTGTTGCTGTGGAAAGAGCCGGCAAGTTGATTTACGGCTTTCCAGTGTGGAGGAATTTTCATGTGTCGAGTCAGCAGTGATTTTGGAGACTGGAAAAATACAGTTTTCTTACCTTGTAGTAGTGACGTGAATATTTAGGAAAATGGCTTTAGGATCACTTCTGTAAAAGACTTCGCTGTGGAAGAGAAATAAACCATTTTGATATCTTTGTTTTACACCGGAGCGGCTGTGGACCTTATTTTTCTTTATCAACGAACGTACTACTCACGACGAGTAAGCAACTTTAACCAGTAGAGTGGAATGTCGGCCCTCATAACATCTATACATTTATGACATACCAGATTTGCAAATACAGTACTGTTTGTGATACAAAAAGAGTCTAAAAAGAGAATATATACATTTGACGTAGAAACTGTACATTGAAGGACGTTGGGTAGGTGGGGTGGGTGGGGGGGCCGTACATTGGAGGCGGTTGGGTGGGTTGGGGGGGGGCGATTGGGTAGCGTGTATCCTTTCCGCAACGGACTTCGGTTTCCGGGTTCCTCTGATTGGCCGCGACCCCCATGTGACCCGCGCTAGCGCTGCCGCTCGCCTGTGTGTAGCGGCAGAGGTCCATCCCGCGTCTGCCTTCCTCAATTTATACGCATGGAAGTATTGACTGAATGAATGAATGAAAACTTTATTTCCACTTGCACAATCTGAAAGTAGGCACTTCCGGCTGACTTCCGGTTGCCAATGGTACTTCCTGTCCCATCCAAATACATTGGTTTTAGCTACTTTTCTCCCCTTATTTAAACAACTTTGTCGTCACAGAGAGGCAATTAAACGTTTGTATTATTATAGTATAGAATGTATTTAATAAGCAAACGTTTGTCAGCAGGGTTTTTGGGCTGTATTTCATGTAAAAACGTTTACTGTTAGTTTCCTTGCTCAGCCAGCATTAGCTAACAGAAGCTAGTGGTTAAACAGGCCGGATTAGCTTTGAGCTAACTATCTTTCCCGACCCATGTATTCATTCCATTCTAAACATAACGTTAGTTTACAAAACATGACCTGTCTATATAACGTTGAGGAACAAATTATAAGTGTGTGGGTGTGTGTTTTGGTGAACATTGGACTGCAAACAGAAAATGCATCACAGTTAGACAGTAGCTACTGTTAGCTGCCCTTCCTGATTAGCTTTGAGCTAACTATCTTTCCCGACCCATGTATTCATTCCATTCTAAACATAACGTTAGTTTACAAAACATGACCCGTCTATATAACGTTGAGGAACAAATTATATAGACGGGTAATGTTTTGAACAACTAACGTTACGTTTAGAATGGAATGCATCGGCAAAGATCGTTAGCTCAAAGCTATTCCGGCCAGTTTATCAACTTCCTGTCATTTAGAAATATGATTTTATAGTGAAAATCATTACCAAAACGTCCGGAAAAACCTCACAGGAGCATTATAGACTGTCATACAAATGTACAAATGCTATAAGGTGGCAAGAAATGCACTATAAACAATACTTTGGGTCGGGAAAGATAGTTAGCTCAAAGCTAATCCGGAAGGGCAGCTAACAGTAGCTACTGTCTAACTGTGATGCATTCGACAGACAGACCGGCCCAGGCAGTTCAGCGTCGCGGAGCATTTAGCCTGCTGGCTACCTAGCTCCACTCGGGAGCTCCAGCAGCTTGTCGATGTGCTAATAGCCTCAGCAACCTAACGTTAGCTGGCTCCAGCAGATCGACAAGCTGCTGGAGCCAACCTAACGTTAGCTGGCTCCAGCAGATCGACAAGCTGCTGGAGCCAGCTAACGTTAGCTTGCTGAGGCTATTAGCACATCGACAAGCTGCTGGAGCTCCCGATGCTGGTTGAAGTGGAGCTAGGTAGCCAGCAGCTAACGGTAGCTGGCTCCAGCAGCTTGTCGATCTGCTGGAGCCAGCTAACGTTAGGTTGCTGAGGCTATTAGCACATCGACAAGCTGCTGGAGCTCCCGAGTGGAGCTAGGTAGCCAGCAGGCTAAATGCTCCGCATTAATTAATTATTCGTTACGGCGCAATCAATACTTCCATGCATTCGGGACCTCCATGTTTTGGGGGTATTCATCAGACAAATCGGATCCGGGGATTCGGCTCCCATCAGTCGGGCAAGAACTGCGGGTTTTCAGCCTCTCTCCTCTCTCGCGGAGCTTAAGGGGGAGCTTAGTATTCCTGCCTCTGAGGAGGTGGCTACAACATCAAGCCAGCGGGTAAATCGCG
The DNA here is from genome assembly GCF_963971535.1 of Notolepis coatsorum. NCBI lineage: Eukaryota > Metazoa > Chordata > Actinopteri > Aulopiformes > Paralepididae > Notolepis > Notolepis coatsorum. Next base: position 186,005,538 of record NC_140166.1, read on the forward strand.
ATTTTTTTATTTGTTTGTCATGACAAACCAATTACATAATCCAACATATGTGTAAAGGCACAACATATTCCAGTTAACGGTATCTTTTTTCTGTATCTTTTTTTAATTATTCGTTACGGCGTAGTCAATACTTCCATGCGTATAAATTGAGGAAGGTAGGGACCGTGGATAAGGGCGTGGGTCACGTGGGGGTCGTGGCCAATCAAAGGAACCCGGAAACCGAAGTCCGTTGCGGAAAGGATACACACGATTGGGTAGGCGGGGTGGGGGAAACTGTACAACTGTACAAGCAAAACTGTACATTGGAATATCGACGAAACCATACTTGGTTCCAAGAGGAGGGTCTCGTGTAATAAATAGCCTATTGGTATAATTTAATTCCATTTGCCCATTGATAACGTGTAAGTAACTGCCATGAGGCTTGGTAAAAGGCATATACTGTTGTTGTTGTTGTTGTTTTATGCTGCCTCATATTCCCATAATAACAATATATGACTTTTAAGACTATGTTGGTGTGTTTAAAAACCTTGTCGCTCACTGTTTGTCTGATGTTCTGCATTCATTGCTCTGTAGTGAAAAGAGAGTTTATGTTGGGGCAACAGTGGTTCAAGAGGTAGAGCGGTCGTCTGGTAATCTGAAGGTTCCCGGTTCGATTCCGCAATGAGCAGGAATGACCGTTGGTTTGTGAATGAATGGGTCACCCAAAGTTGTAAAGCGTTTTGGATAAAAGCTCTATATAAAATGCAGTAATTTTTTTTTATTGGTGTGTTGATGTTCTGCATTCATTCCTCTGTAGTGAAAAGAGAGTTGGAGGCAGAAGCTGCTGCAGTGGCTGAGAAGGAGAACCCAGCAGGAGCGGAGGTAAAGGAGGAGGAGGATTAGCCCTATACTGTACTATGACTCAAGGTTCAAGTTCAAGTTTCAAGTTTCTTTAATAGTTGTCATACAGAAGTACAGAATACTTTTATACAAAATGCTTCTTACTGTTACGCTCCAGAGACTGTGCAAGACAAGATAAGTATGAGATAAAATAACATAGTATAGCATGTAAATTAGAAGTAAAAAAATGAGGTCACAGTGTTCAGTATAGACATAATGTACAATGTTCGATGCAGAATAAATGTAACTGAGTTACCATATAATATACAATATACTATGCAGTGTACTAATATACAATACTATATAGTGCAAGGCAGAAATGGGATGAGGTGCAATTTAGGTACAATTTACAGTAGGTGTACGAGTTGTAGTGCAAATCCTTTATCAATAAATATAAATATAAAGTGTGTTTGTGTGATCTAAAGTTTCTGTATTAGTCATATGTAGGTTAACACAAGGTCAATGGAGATATAAAGGTAGATAAAGTAACATTAAACTTTTTTTTAACAGTATTGCACAAATGGAATGAGAGAAATAAAATACAACATAACACATATATGACGATGATGATTTGTGTGTAAAAGTAAAGGTCTATACAACACTGACAGTATTGCACATTTGGTATGTAGCAGTCCAGGTTCAATAGCAACAGTCATGGTTGATTGTGCATTTTTATGTGAACCGTGCAGACGGCAGGTAAACAGATATGGAATGTCTAGGTTGGTGAGTTGAGAAGCCAGATGGGCTGGTGGCTTGTATGCTTTCTACAACGGAGTTCGGCGATTAATTTCTGGTCATGTGACATGTACGCCCAATCGTGGGACCGCAAGTGTCCACTGGTTAAGCTTAGGCGCTCTTTCGAAGTTGGTTAAGGTTAGAGTTTGTCTTAGAGCATGGCGATAGATTCTTTCGACGGTTAAGCTTAGGCACTCTTTCGAAGTTGGTTAAGGTTAGAGTTTGTCTTAGAGCATGGCGATAGAACGCCAGGTGCTTTGCAGGCTGTTCGACGCGGAAATGGGCAAGTGGCCAATCAGATTCGCAAATCGCCGAACGCCGTTGTAGAAAGCATGGACGCGGCCTGGTGGCTCAGTGTGATGTAGACACTGACATGTGATGGGAATGTTAGTGGGTCGGGTTAAAGTCACAAGATTCACTGAACCTCTGAGCTCCCGGGGATCACAGGAGCATATTTACATACTGTTATTTCAATGTTATATTGTGTTAACAAGCCAATGAAGTAATAGTGACATTTAAAACCGTGGTTTTAATTGGGAATTGGGAATAACTTGAAGGATCCCATTGATTTATGCTATCGCTACTTAAACTAATTGATTGAGAAACGAGTGCATGTAGGCTATTATTAATATTTGTAAATGCTCATTCTCTCCAGGGATCCAGAGTGCCAGTGAAGGACCTTGCCTGTCTCTCAGTGTCAGGTGTTTATTTCATCTGCCCACTGACCGGAGCAATTTTAACCAGGAGTGAGAGAGAGGTGCACATCAAAGAGGCCATCTTCATGGTAGGTCACATGAGAAAATGTAATGGTTACATGCTCCAACCTAGAGTGAAATGACCCATGTGTGTTGTAAATTCTAACAGTTTGGTGCTGTATTACAAGCGCGCCTTGCTGAGGTGATCTGAATAGCTGCTGAATGTGGTTCTTCTGGGAGTAAGAACCGCTGCCTCTGTCTTGTTTGTTCCCGTCAGCGGTTTGAAGAGGATGCGGTGGAGGCCTCTGTCATGATGGTTCACACCTTCAACAAGGACAGAGATAAAGTGAAGGTTGCCGTGGACATCATAAGCAAGTGAGACACCGGGTTAAAACGTGTTTCTTGCCTCCTGTGGTCTGTGCGGTCTACGTGGCATCACAGCGATATTGCACAATCGCTAGGGCTGTACCGAATGTAATTCTTTTTACATTCGAAGCTTCTATTATAAGTATTCAAATGTAGCTTTGAATGTCTGTTGTTATATTTTGACATAATCATAAACAAATGATAAATAAAATAAATATATATCCTCAAACTAAATTCTCAATTTGAATAAAGTGAGTAATCTGATTAAATTAGTATTTAAAAAAAATTTAAATCCAACTTTTTTTAATGAATATAACTTGTCAGTTTCGTCAACATAAATAATCCAATAAGGGCACGGTACGAAAGTGATGGTGGCGTCTTGATGGCCTTGTGCCAAGCGGATGCAGATAGGCTACATCATTTATGATAAATGTTTTATTTAAATTTCTATGACGAGTCATATACTATAATAGTATAATACTATAATATTAGTGTAGCCTAATCTTTATCTGCAACTGTGGAGAAAATCCTCATTGGTTTAAACAGAATGAATAGACGCATAATTTTTTTTTAATGTTGATTTAGAATTCGAATGTCAACGTTATGAATTAACACATTCTGGGCCATTGGGGCCCGTCTAATCCCACTCTGAGGCCAGCTTTTCATTACAAGTTTTCACTGTGCGTGAGGTTGTTTGTAGAGCTAAATCTATATTTTATATTATTGCTATGTGTCCATTGTCAATTGACAGTATAAACCTTCCCTTCAATATGCCATAAAGAAATAATTTTTTCATCAATACGTTCCCGTTTTATAGCGTCGTGAATATGAACTATATACCGCAATGGTCTGGTGTAATTCCTGCAAAGCTAGTTATAGGGCGCTAAGCTAAATCGATTGGCGTTTCGGCCCTACACAAGCTAGAGTTAAAAATCAAAATGCATATGATTGGTATCATGTTCCACCATGAATGCATGAAAGGGGGGGGCGGGGGAAGTCGTTTCTGAGTGATTATTGATTACCAATAACTGCATTCATTATTGCAACATCATATGCTGACCGGGTGGATGGCTATGAGAACAAGGCCCGATCAGACTGAAATTGACGTCAAATCGCTCTTACCTGTGGCCGGTTGGATTCCAAAAATAATTGTCCAGTTATTTGATCGCCATCTGGTAGATCGATATGTCCATTGGCTGATGCTATATTCCTTTACTGCATACTGAATTCGGCGTCACAAAAAGTATTCCAGGCGATCTGGTGAACCCATAGCTTTAGGCTAACAGAAATGCTAACCCGGAGCGAAAAGAAGTGACACCCGGTCTGTAACAGGGGAAACTGCATTCTCAAGACAGCGCCAATACCAGGATCTGGCCGGTACTGCACTTTCGGAGTCCCGATATGCCTTTTCCAGCCAACATACAGCTCTGTGACAACATCCGGGATATTAGAATGGAATAAAAACAAAAACAAGCTTAACACGTATATATACGTGGTTGGCCGTCAAGCGTCGGCTCCCAAACACGTGTATATATACACGTGGTTGGCCACAAATGTGTTAACACTTTGAGTGCCAGGGACGCGTTTTGTCGTTAGTTCATGCCGCCAGTTGAGTGCCGGCAACGCTATATAGCGTTTGTTTGTCGTATTTTTTTTTATTAGAGATTGGAATTTCATCAATCGAGCCTCACGCTAGTGTTGCAGACTCTCTCTGAGCTCAATTGGGAAAATACCGCCCCCTATCGTCTCCTCATTTTACTTTTCCGTCAAGCCAACTGAAGGATCCAAGTTGATCGCTGGCCCGGAAAACGTGTGGAATATATATTTACAGTACCCAACGCTGAATCAATAAACGCGATCGATATTTGGAATGGCGATCAGGAATTGGAATAATCTTTTTGGAGAACATCTGATATGAGGTAAGCAATTTATTTTACCAGTCTTGGGATAATCAGAGCTGTTTTCACCTATATATCAACGTGTCCCGTGTGTGTGTGTGCTCGCTGATCAGGAAATAAGATAATCGATTTTTCAGATCGCTTCTCTACCGCGCATAAGTACACATATACTATTGATAATCTAGCGTTTATTTGAAAACTATTCATAAATAGGCCGAAAAATTACAACGTTTTTTGTGTATGCCAGAATATTCCAGTAAATGCCGTTTATCACGGAATCTTTATATTTTCCTGAAAAACGAGGGCTTTTCAAAATGCTATAAAACGGAAATGAACCGATAAATTTTTTTTAAATTAAATAAATAAATCCGTTTCGACAATGTTGACTGCAAACAAGTCATTGATAAACAACGGGCAGATTAGACACATAGCCATAATTTAAGACAGAGATTATGCGTTCACAACGCTATCATTCAAGTGGGTGCTGGCATTCAACGGCGGTAAGGCGCACCACATCGCCGGTAATCAAAGTGTTAAGCTTGGAACTATTCGGTACAGCCCTAACATTCGCCAAAACCACCTCAAGATTTGGAAACGACACAGACTCAGACTGTGTTGTAATGATCGCCTCGCTATGGTGTAGGGATGAGCAAAACGTACAATTTGATTCACTGGGTCACTGGGAACTATTCAAATACTAATCGAACCCCCCCCCCCCCCATTTTACTAAGGTTAAATAATGCATCAATCTGGTGCACTTTGAGAGCAAAATAAAGAGGCTAGATGTATGATGAACTTTGTGCTCAAAACACAAAATCTACTAGAGCAGTGCTTCCCAATCCTCTCCTCGAAGCATCCCAGCCGTTCAATGTATTTGTTAAATTCCACCACCAGCACACCTGATTCAACTTAACTAGCCCTTTATTAGTTGAATCAGGTGTGCTGGTGGTGGAATTTAACAAATACATGGAACGGCTGGGGTGCCTCGAGGAGAGGTTTGGGAACCACTGGACTAGAGCATGCATTTGAGCCATCAAAGAAATGAAGCAAAAGTGGTTACCTGTGTTGAACTGGTTAATTTTTTAGAAAATTAAAATATATACTGGATTACTATTACGACTACTACCACTGCCAATACTACTGATACATCCCTATTGGCAAACTTTATATATAAAAAAAAATAATATATATTTTTTAATTTTTATAAAATTAAAAAAAAATTGGTTCATTATAAAACGGTGGCGGGACCAATTAGGGCCGCCACAGTCTAGGTAATTAATGGGAAACACTGCTATTTACATTTTCAGCTCCAGAATAAAATAAAATATCTCGTGACAGCCCAAGTCTTATATACAATGATCAGCACCATAGACGGCAGCTCTCCAACACACAGTGTGATGATGCACAGCCTGAGCGACCCAAAGGACCCCACTCATATTGGGCAGCTGGTAGCCGCAAGCACTGCCCACACAGCGCAGACGCATGAAGCACGAAAGGTGTTCTAGGAGGGAGATGATGACGGGCGGATCATTAAAAATGATTGTTTATTGGGGTTTATATGATCCCAATGGGGTTTATTAATTAAGAAATATGAATAATTATGAAATGTTTTCTTCATCCTCCAGGTACGTTGACAATATATGCAAGAATCCCACAGAGGAGAAATACAGGAAGATTAAAGTCGGCAACAAGGTGTTCCAGGTATGAACCTTGAATCATTAAAGAGGAATGCTTTCCTCTTACCTTCGGGAAGTACTGTTGTTCTAAGCAGAACGTTTGGATGGGTTCCAGAGATAGGATCAGGTCAGGTGATGCACCTCGGATGCTAATTTGACGCGCCACCCTCTTGAGTGTAATGTAAATCAATGGAGGTTAAAATCCAAGAAACGAACTATGCAATTTGAAGACAAACATGGCTTAGTGTTCCCACTGAGTGTTCCACAGAAATCTAAAGTGCAGTGTAATAACGGCAAAGACAAAGAAAATATAACATTACACCGATCTTTGTGAGACACTATTACTATGTATTTTGCTAAACGGATAACACTTTAGATTTCTCTGGCTCATTGACTCAAACGTCAGCAAAGCTTAGTCATAGCTAATGCTAAATGAAAGGAAAACAACGGCTATTAAAAAAAATAAAACATTATTTAGTAGGTACTACAACATGTTAGAAAAAAGCCTGCACCGTATTAAGGCCTGTGCTTCCATTTTCTGGAAGAGGAAACATTTGTATGCTAGGACAGGTATAACTTACATTTCTGAGTTTGGTTGTTTTCCTGTAGCCATTGATTTTGTGAGCTTACTCTCTGGAAAGTGTAACAGTGCAGACACAGGGCTATGTGGCTGGAGTAGAGCGGTGCTCTCGTCAAATTTGGCCGATTAGCTTTTTTGTTTACAAGTCCGATTCAGAAGTCATGTTGAGTGAGAGTAGCAAAGGTGATATTGGTCACAACAATATTTAGTCATTTTGAGACAGGAAATGCACAGGAGAGTAACTGCAACACGTATCAAGCTGAGACCTGCTGCACTGATGTCCTGACTTCCCTTTGGTGGTAAACTCACTAAATCAATGGACACTGGAAAACAAACAAACTCAGAAATGTAAGATATACCTGCCTACAGGTTAGAAGCTTTTCAAATCATCCAAGAACGATCTAAACTTCACATGAAAACATTTATGGATGTTCCTTAAACACCAGCCTCACACTCCGATTTCTATAATGTCCTCAGATATGGAATTTATTTGGCTTTAACACGGCTGTTTTGTCACCAGGAGAAGGTTGGATGTGTGGAGGGAAACAGAGAGTTCCTGCAGGCCCTGGGCTTTGAGAGCACCATGTTTCCCGTAGAGGGACAAGGTAAACCCTGTTGCATCTGATACACGTGTCTTCATTCAACCACTGTTGAACTTGTTTGGATCATTTAAAAGAGTGTATACAAATACAAACGTTGTCAAAGGAATTGTGAGATAAACTAATCAGGGTTCAATAAGCACATGTTATTATTTCTCCTACCTCCTGCTTTGGATGTGTTCATTACCAGTCAACTTGGAAGGAACTTTTTTTTTTTTTTTTTTTTTTTTAAACTTTGACCAGTCAGCTGGGGTTTATCGCTTTTTCTGGTCAAGTATGACCGACAGAAACGGGTTGAATGGGGTATAGATCGGGGGAAAGACACTCTGAGAAAATACGGCGAGTCCGGGAGTCGAACTCGTGTACCCCAGATCCGTGACGCGCACGGTTGTCCCCGACGCCGAAATAGCGTCCGAGGTACGCGGTGAGCTACTGGAGCTCCCCTGGAAGGAACTTTTAAAGGAACATGCCAACATTATGGAAATGTGCTTACTATCTTCTCCCGAGTCAGACAAGAAGATACAGTAGATACCAAACTACTAGCCTATGCTTAGCACAAATTAATGGAAGCTGATACGGACCAGCTAGCTTCCCATAATGTTGGCGCGTTCCTTTTAAATTATTGCCTTAAATGGAGTTGCCTTAAAAGCCTAAGAAATCTCGTATCTTGATCCTCCAATCACAACGGTTCTTTTCTTGGTCCTCACAAGTGTTTCTTTCTTTGGACAGACGGGGCTCGAGACCACAGGTCAAAACCACATTTTCTGTAACAATTTCCCCACAACGGTGTAAACAAAATACTAGTAGAATCCATCGCTCACTCATGTACATCTTTTCCCCCGGGAGTTCAGAGGAGGAAGAGGAGTTCCTGGTGTTGCCTGAGCTGAACGCAGACGCGCTTGACCTGATGATGGAGAGGAGGGATCGTCTTCAGAGAGGAGAGCCTGTCAGAGCTCAGCTGGACCGGCAGCCTCAGGCCTACGCGCCCTCTGCCAACGGCACGCGCTTCGAGCTGCCGTCCGAGTTCTACAACCTGTCTGCCGAGGAGCTGAAGAAGGAGCAGCAGCAAAGGTACAGGTTCACTGGAGCCCCGTGGGTGGAGCGGCACTGCACTAATCCTTCATTCTACAATATACACTTTGATTGATGTCTTTTGGACCAATAGTATCTGAGAAAAGTGGGGGAAAGTACCTCCTCATATCGGTGTCTTCCTGTCAGTGGAGGCTGCTGACCAAATTTTTAGGTGAAGCACAAATTATTATATTATATTATATATTAAATTATATTTTTAAAACATCCCCCACTGCGTGTCAGTGGTCAGTGGACACAGATGAAAACATATTAACATTAGGTGACAGCGCACCTGACCAGATGAAATCATATTAGGCGACAGCGCACCTGACCAGATGAAATCATATTAGGTGAAGGTGACAAGGAAGCCACAGACTCATACCCCCCCGACACTCAACTAACCGCCTCGGACAGTCCTTCATACCAGTGGCCATCAGGCTCCACAACAGTGGGCAGCAACTGCTGCCAGACATCGACCTGGGACTTATAGGAACCCAAGGAGGACAACTTACACTACCTTAGGCATACTGCACCTTATGTGGATACTGTGATACTGTGAATAATGTATATTTCAGTTAGTTAGATAGTAAATTATAACACTACCTTATGCATACTGCACCTTATGTGACACTGTGAAAATATATTTCAGCTAGTTAGATAGTAAATTATATTGACCTATTTGTTTACACTGCTTGTGTTGTTTTCACTACCTGTACCCCCCCCCCTTCCCCCATGCTGCTATGATGCCTGAATTTCCCCAAGGGGATCAATAAAGGAATATCTTATCTTATCTTAAAAGGAAAGATGAAATTCCCTACCTGGGTTCCATCCTATAGAGGCAAATCATTCCTGTGACAAAATGGGATCCAATGTAATAAAACTAAGTCAACCAACGAACTAGATTCCTGTACCGGATCTCCTCTCTGGTAAACAAGAATACCTTGAAGACTCTAACAGGAGCACTCATTCAAGGGTACTACGACTATGCTTGCACCTCATGGTACCAAAGCACCTCAAAGGCACTAAAAACAAGATTACAAACATCACAAAACAAACTGGTCAGACTACTGCTTGACCTTACTCCTAAAACCCACCTCACCCCTGCCCACTTTGACAACCTAGGATGGCTTAGAGTAGACGACAGAGTACAGCAACTTGCAATGGGCCTGGTCTACAAGATACACTACACCACTAAGGCTATGGTTAGACTAGTGTATTCCTGGCGTTTTTTATACGTTTTTGACGACGTTTGATGTCCTATCTACACAGAAATGCGTTTTTTGGCGTTTTTTTGTGGATACGGCTGAAACGCAAAATTGTGTTTGCGTTTGGAGATACGCAAAAAAAACGCTTCGACAACAGCGTGTAGTCAGCACGCAGCAGTTGTTGCGAAAACGCCCATGCGCAGTAGATACCATCTGCGTGCCCTTCCGGTGACAACAGTGTGTGTGTTTGGGACAGAGCTCCGTGTCCCAAATAGCTTCAGCTACCATGTGTTGTCAAGTTATTGTTATAAGGACCCCAGTCCAAGCTACAACAGTCTGCATTCCCTTAACAATTGTTTGTATTGAGCCGTATTGTATTGTACCCATATGCAATATGTTAAATAAAGTTTACATCCATTCATTCTGCTAGCATTACCGATTGCATGAGCAGCTGGCTAACGTGAGCCATCAGGATTCAGACCCTGTTAGCTCAGAGTTCCTCTTTCAACTTAACAAGCATTAAACAAAATGGCCCAGTCATCTATTCACCTTTGTTTAATACACACAGCGTTGTCTCTAATGTTATCTAACTACTGATAGCTCGCGATATCATCAGTTTAGGTGCTGGCTAAGTAGCGTGAGCTAACGTTAGCTTCTAGCCACAATGCTATATTGTTATAATGGCATACTCCATTGACGTTAGCATGCAGCTAACAATGCTACCGATCGTTTTTTAGACTAAACTATCCGCTCTTGGTGGTCACTTGTGTTGATGTTAGTTTTGTTTTCATCAACAAATGACAGGCAGAACACACAGTGAATGTATCCGTTTTGTTTATTGCACTTTTATTAGGCTTTGCTGAAAAATTATTGCTGCATTGAGTGGCAAGATGGTGGCGCGGCATAGGCGCCTGCCTTATTGACATTTTCTTTGCTGGAGCTTCCACCAGGAAGTGTATTGGCACATTCGTTCTGATTGGTTGAAATTGCCTTCATGTTTGCCACCTACTGCCACCTACTGCTTTGGCAGTGTACTACATCAGTGTGCTCGGCTGACAAAAACGAAAAAAAAAACGAAAGTGTGATACGCGGCGATACGTATAAGAAAACAATACGAAATGATACGAAAGGTGTAACCGCAGCCTAAGATACCCATGTGCATGTCGGAATACTTCCCAAAGGTCAGTGAATACCACGACCACAACACCAGAGGGAGTTCCACAAATCATGTTCAACCCAGATAAAATAATTTAAAAAGTAAAAAAAAAAAAAAAAAAAATTTAATAAAAAAATATAGTCATAACTTAGAAATGAGATTGCATAGGTCTATGAATCGATATCGCGATTCTGTTTTGATTAATTGCCCAGCCCTACAGTGTGTACAGTAAGTTAGCTTGGTGATTATCATTGTGATGTAGGCTAAGCTGGCTAGCTACTGTTAGCATACAAGCTTTTACAAACACTAGCCTACTTACTTTTTCATCCACAACGTTTTTTCTGATCCAGATGCATAAGTCCACTTCTTCATGTTGCTCAGTTGCTGGTTTATACTTCGGTCCTAATGTTGGCGCAAAGTTTAATTTAGCCTGACTTTACTTGTTATAGCTGTACAGCTTACTTCTACTAAACAACAACTAAACTACTTCCTTGCTCTTTCAAACAGTCAAAATGGGTCCATCTGCAGGGTCGGAGGTTAGGTTTAGCTCTGGCCAATCTCAAGTTTCTCAAGTTTCTTTATTAGTTGTCATACAGAAGTACAGAATACTTTTATACAAAATGCTTATTTCTGTTACATTTTGTATAAAAGTATTCTGTACTTCTGTATGACAACTAATAAAGAAACTTGAGAAACTTGAGATTGGCCAGAGCTAAACCTAACCTGCAGATGGACCCGTTTTGACTTTGCAATGCAGCAATCTCTGATTGGATTTGCAAGGCTGCCAATCATATTCAACCTCCATGTATTGGATGGCAAGGGCTGTCAATCATTCAATCCTCCATTCAATGGCAAGAGTTTAACTGCACAGACCGTGCTTAGACGAAGTTAATAGCCTATTTCGATTGGCTGTTATTTATTATTTATATAACATTGGGTCACACCTGTGAAGTTTTCTTCGCGAATAATTACTGCAGTCATTACTGCAGTGCAGGCCTGCTCAGAGCTGTAAATTTTGGCCATTTTTTAAAAAGAAAAAATTCACTGGCATTTTTTTTACAGAGGAAAACGTTTCTAATAAAAAAATATAAAATAATAATAATTAAAAAAATAAAATTTTTATATATATATAAATGTATATATATATGTAAATTAATAATAATTATGAATTATAAGTGAATTTGTGTTTCACGTGTTGTCATAGAGAAACCTCCACTGCTTCCTGTGTACGGTAGATTGTAAGGACCAACAATGTTTCGTACAGAGTGAAAGAAGTGACCAATGGTGTTACATATGGTGCAAAAAAACAGGAGTTCATGCCGTGAAACTGTATATAATTGTTTTTCCCAAAGCATTATTCAGCAAAAGTTTACCTATTAGATTAGGGGCGCTCTAGTAGCACACCATGTAACGCGCTGCGTCGCGAAACGGCCGACCCTCGTTCGACTCCCGGACCCGGCGTCCTTTGCCGAATGTCTTCCCCTGCTCTGTATCCCATTTCCTTCTCTACCGGACTGCCCGGTAGTACAAACGAATAAAAATCTACAAAAATATTAAAAAAAAATAAAAAAGATTTACCTATTAAACAAATTATGACCACGTAACATTTTTACTGCCACGCGTATCGCTTATCTTATTCTTTACCCCTAGAATGCCAGCTTTATAGTAGTTTCCGTGGTCGTTCCATTATGTTTGTGAAGCTGTGTGTGTGTTCTGTATTATAGCTTTGGAGACATGGTGTGGCTCATTTTGACAAACATTACTTGTAGTCCAACATGGGAATAATAGTTTGTTTCCACACGATGTAGTTTATTACACGCTAAACATTGCGCATTTCCAAGAGAATCCAGTCTTTTTTCATAGATGTGCAATAAGCCCAAACCGTTCTGGCTGATCCCCTGAAACCCCAAATACTCCCAAATCAAAGGTATATGACATATATGTACCTTCACAAAATCATCAAGGGGGGGGGGCGTTTTAACTCAAAACTGTGATCATGTTTGCCGAGCATGTTTTTCGTCCGGTGAAACACAGAACTGTGATCATTAGAAAAACACGTTTCAGATTTGGTAAAATAGACATAGAATGTACCTTACCTTAGCCAGAAGGTATTCTAAGAAGAAGAAGAATTCCAAGTGATACCAGTGTATATGTCTATACACGTTTCGATGGTCAAATACACTTAGGTAACGGAATTTCGTGGCGATCAATGTGAATTTCTGTTCCAGCAGGAGGAGGGGCAACTACCAAGGAGAAATTAAAGTGAGGCTGAGTATCAACCCCAAGCCATCGCAGTTCAGACACGGACGATACTGCCACCTGGGCCCAGGAGTTCAAAACATTGAATCCCTATTGATTGATTGATTGAAAATTTTTATTAACAGATTGCAGAATGGGTACAGTACAGCTCAATAGACACAATTGTTAAGGGGATGCAGACCAGAGAAAGACTTTCGTCTTGTTTACATCAGGGTCCCCCATTTTCGATTCATAATGAGTTTAAATGAATGAATACAAATCTGATCCAATCAGATAGGGATTACAAGTTTTGAACTCCTGGGCCCTGGTGATAGTCGATCGGCATTGCCAGTTCTAGTGTGTGGGGATGTGCCAAAATGATGCAGATCGCTCCAGGCAAGTCTGTAGAGCGGGGATCAAAGTAAAAAGATCAAACGATCCAAAAACGTAATATCTCATTTTTGGTACTGAAAGTGTTAATAATCGTTTCATACAGGCTAAAACACTGTGAGAAGCACACGTTTAATATAAATGTATGACTTTGCTGCAGTCTCGTCCTCCCCACCCCAGGCGTGCGCGGATATAAATTGTACACAACATGGTTAGTCTACGTAAATCAACAGGAACATGGTTAGTCTACGTTACTGTTTTAACACCATTTTGTATGGAATATGGTTAGTCTATGTCAGGGGCTCGTTGCCCATCAATATGCGGCTCTTCCATCCATAATTTTTTTTTTTTAATTATTCTTATTTTTTTTTTATTTTTCTGTATATTTCTTTTGTCACTCATTCCATAGGGACGTAGAATAAAATTTCTTTTTTTTAATGGCCATTTGCATGTTCTTGGTATCTGAATCTAGGGATCAGTGTCAGAAATAGTGTGTCTGTTACTAGGCTTTGACTGTGAATAACACCATGCTAAAATTGACCAGACCTGAAAAATCTAAGCAAATGAATAAAGGGAAGATGATTGAACAGAAGGTTTTGTAGATACAGTACTGAATTCTGCCATCTTTTTTATAATGTAAATTTCTCCACCATTTTTCATCGTATTGCAACTAGTGGTATGCAAGGGCCTTGAAATGAAGCCCGTGCCCAGCCCGAGCCCATGAACTTCAGGCCCTGCCCGAAAATAAGCCCAACTGTAAATAATATTTTAAGCCCTAGCCCGCGTGAAAACCCGAATTTTGTTGTATTATTATTATTACATTTTTTTTTTTTTTTTTTTTTTAACAAACATATAAACAAACATGACAACTACTAATTATTACATTTTTTATTTTTTTGTATTTGTTTTAAATATTCGAAACACGGTTTTATATGAACTTAATAAATAAACAAAAACGAAAATGTTCAATAGGTCTACCTAAATAACAGATAGTGAAAACTAAAGAAACATTAATTATATAGCCAAAAACTTAATTCTTTTTTGTTTTAAATATTCTAAACACTGTTTATATATTAACTACATTTTTTATTTTAGTTTATTAATACTGTTTAATATTAAACAAAAACGAAAATGTCCAATAGGTCTAACTAAATAACACATATCATGCTGAAAACTAACAACCATTTTATAGCCTTTTTCGCAAATTCTATTTCCCAGCGCTCGCGTTGACTCGTCTCACACAGACTCGTAAAACGTATTTTGAATCTTCTTTGACACACACACACACACGACACAATAGCCTACTCAGTCACTATACAAACAAACAGAAAACAGAAATCAGATTTCGAGCACAGCAACATTTATTATATAATGAAAGCGCAACAGAACAGGGCAGCAGAGCGACCCCACACACCAGCAAATAATAATAATCAGACTCGTCACTCACCACTTCGCTGTGTTGATGTCAGCAACGCGTTGAACAACGTTAACAAAACTTCGCCAACCGGCTACATACATCCAAGAACAAATTAAAACGTTCGCCAACTGGCTATATTCCAACTTCAACCTATGCCACTTCGGTCTGGTTCATTTGTTCATCGTCCACCTGCAGCGCTCCACTCGAGTTCTCCCTCCAGGCTGCGGTAATTACATCCAATTTTATCTGTTAACTAATACATCTTGACTCCTCAGACACGAGGCTTTCACTCTGATGACAGCTCTACGTTACGCGAAAATGAAACAGAAACGTAAGGTTATCCTATAACCCTAGTTATATGAGTATAGCGAGCGCGCAAAAACAAAAGAAAAAAGACGCAATAAAAAACATTTTTTTAAAGAGGGCACTGCCCGGCCCGGCCGAGCCCGAATTATTTATTTAAAAACAAAGCCCTACCCAGCCCGAACCCGTCGGGTCGGGTAGGGCCCCATCGGGCTTGGGCAAGGTTGCAGTGCACTAATTGCAACACCGTTTTTTGCAAGACGTTCACAGAAAGGTAGAGAAACTAACTGCGTTCTGTTTTATGGCAATAACGTTCATGTGTGGAAGATCATCCCAAAAAATAAGAAATAAAAAAGTAAAGTCCAGAAGTCAGATGATTGACGGGGGCTGGTGTGAGCTGGGTAGGGTAGTTTTTCGAAATTCGAAAGCCCTGAGTCTCTTCCTTCAAAAGACTACACTCACTTTTGGCTGTGCCACTTCCTCCTGTCAATATGCACCGGTTTCCGACTCAATGCCCTGAGATTTCTATAATCTTATATTTCACTAATGACAGTTAAAATAATTTGTAAACAAACGTAATGCTGAAAATATACACTTTTACTGTATATCTCTGGCTTAAGAGGTTAACCCTGTGAGGCCCAAATTAAAAAGACATTAGCAACTTCAGAGGCCAGAGGGTGGGACATATAAACACATTTACTATCAAATAGTATTGTGAGGCTGAACAACAGGACCAATTGACTATACATGTGCTTAACATTTTTTAAATAAACATTCTTTTTTTAAATGGCTAAAAGTGATTTTGTAATTTTGCAACCGTGGGTCTCACAGGGTACTTTTAACCCTGTAAGGCCCAAATAAAAAAGACATTAGCAACTTCAGAGGCCAGAGGGTGAGACCTATAAACACATGAAGGGTGCCGTGACTGATAAAAAAGGTTGAGAAACGCTGGTATATGGTGTGGTACCACAGTAATTTTTGTGGCTCTTAGTCTCTGACTGGTTGGCCACCCCTGGTCTATGTTAATCAACAGGAACATGGTTAGTCTACGACGTTAATCAACAGGAACATGGTTAGTCTGTTAATCAACAGGAACATGGTTAGTCTATGTTAATCAACAGGAACATGGTTAGTCTACGTTAATCAACAGGAACATGTTATGTTACTGTTTTTCTTCACATCAATTAATCAAACGTGTAGAATCAATAACTTCTAAATCTTCTAGATCTTGATTTCCCATCGTTATAGGGAGATACAAAACGCCTTGGCTTTAAATGATTTTGGGCAAAGCCAGAACAGCAGTGAGTGACCGGTACATGTTCTGTGTTTCTCTATATTCTTTTAGGAGTGAATTGGTGGAGAAAGGCGCCATGCTGCGCACAAAGGTCATGAGGGAGAAGGAGGAGCAGAGAGAGAGGAGGAAATATAACTACACTCTGCTGAGAGTCAGACTGCCTGATGGGAACCTGCTGCAAGGTAAATATAACTACACTCTGCTGAGAGTCAGGCCCAGTCCACACGATCACGGGTATTAATGACACCGGGTTTTTTTAAATTATTCAAAAAAATTAAACTGTCCACACGACTGGTTTAAACTCTGCACAGAGTGACGTCATATACATGTAGTACAATGCCAAAGCAGTAGGTGGCGATGTTGTTCAGACATGAAGGCCATTTCAACCAACCAGAGGGGTTTAGGGTTAATACCGGAAACTGACCTGACACAAACATCCCTCCTTGCTCACAGCCATTTAGCCAACGTAGCATTTATTTTTCAGCAAGAAAACGAAGTGCAATAAACAAAAACGGATACATTCACTGTGTGTTCTGCCTCTCATTTGTTGATGAAACAACCAACATCAACACAATTTACCACCAAGAGCGGACAGTTTAGTCTCACAAAAAGATCTCCGGTGTTGTTAGCTACATGCTAATGTGAATCGCATTCTCCATGTATAGTTAGCATCGAGGCTAGCTGAGGCTAGCATCGGCGATTTTGTTAACTTACATGCTAACGTAATAATGTGGTAACGTTAACGCTAGTAGAATGAATAGATGCAAACGTTATTTAACACATTGCAGAATGGGTACAATACAATACGGCTCAATACAAACAATTGTTAAGGGGATGCAGTCTGGACTGGGTTCCTTATAACAATAACTTGACAACACATGAGTTTAGTTTAGCCGCAGCTACAGGTTTACTCTGAGCGTCAGGTCAGGAATGCGACAACAGACATCATCAGTCGATCACAACACTCTTCAACACAGACGATACGTTTCGAACAAAAGTTTGTTACAATCATTTTCATATAACGCTACTTGGGACAGCTCTGCTGTAAACACTGGAAATAACCTCGGTTTCTATGCCCACACACAACCACTGCAACCGGGATGTGCGCAAAACTTCACCCTGGACTCTGGTTTTCAAAGACCGCGGTTGCAGTGTAGCAAAACCCTGGTTGTGTGTGGGCGAACAGTGCAACTGCGCACAATCCGCACATACACTCACGGTTACATTAAACCCAGCGCTCGTGTAGACAACCCCTCAGACTGCCTGATGGGTGGCTCAGGAGGTACAGTTAGAGTGGTCTTCCTTGAGTAACACAATTAACCTCTAACTGCTCCCGATGGGCTTGGCATCTTGCATGGTTGCCTCCACCATCGGTGTGTGAGTGAATGGGTGAATGTGAGGCATAGGTTGGTTGTGAAGTGTTCTGGATAGAATCGCTATATAAATGCAGTCCATTTACCAATAATTGATTCACTCATGGTTAGTCACTCTGTCCCTAGTGGTGGCTCACATCTATGACACTTTGTGTCCTTGTTTTTTTAAATATTTATTTAACCACGGTGGAGGAAAAGGCACATACCGTATGCTCTTTTTCATTAAAGGGGAACTATCTTATAAATGGCCTTTGAGTGTTTAGCATTGTTTCCTAGCTATGTGAACTTATATTAATATGATCTATGTCTCAAAATTCTCATATTGGCGCATTCTTCCAATTCTCCTCTCACAATATTCACCCTCACTGAACTGAGTCGTTTGAAAATGTGCCTATATGTGATGTCATATAGTCACTGCTGCATGTTAATGTTCAGGCGAAGACGACGCTCCGCAGTGGTTTAGGAGCCCAGGCTCAAAACAGCTCAAGATCTTGAGGTAGAAAAATGCTGTTTTTGAGGACTTGATTAGAAATAGAAAACAATGAATAAAAAAAATATATATATTACAGAGGTGTTCCATAGACTCACAGGAATTGTGTAAAAGTGCCCAAATAGTGAAAGAAATAGTAAAATAGTTCCCCTTTAAACCCTGCTTCTTCACACTCACATCTATACACATTCACTAGGGTTGGGTACCAAACTCGGTACAACCACATCCTTCTACTGTGCTCCTCTGGAGCAGATGGGCCTTGCTCAAGGGCTCTTTGACGATAGGTGCTGAGAGGCGAATGTTATTCATTCGCTTCCCACACTCGGATCTTCCTGCTAGTCTTGAGGGTTGAACCAGCGACCTTCTGGTCACAAGTCTGCTTCTCTAACCTCTAGGCCAACACTGCTCCCTGGTGTTCCCCATGTAAATGAAATACAAATTTTTTATTTTTTATTTTTTCTATACGTTGAACACAATACATATTTTTTGTCATTGTTTATTTTGTCAAAAGCATGGAATCTTGAGTGTTTAGAAACATTCAGAGCAGAAATGGAATTGACCCATTAATTCCCACCATCTGCGTTCCCAGGGACCTTCTACGCGTGGGACCGCATGCCCGTGCTGTTCCGGTTCGTACGGGAGTCCCTGGTGGATGGCTGGCAGCCCTTTGAACTCATAGCTCCTGGAGGACAGAAGCTACAAGAGGAGGAAGAGGTCGCCCTGGCAGAATGTAACCTGGTGAGTAGAAACCAGAGTCCACCAAGGAGACCAGCTAACACAGGGTGGAGGAAATAAACTGTAATAATTGCATGTTTGTAGAGTCCTCCTGTCTTTTTCCCCCCCTATGTGATACATGATATAATATACACGTGTTTGTGCATAAATGTGTTCATTACCATTCGAACAGCTTGTAGTGAGCCGACCATGTATTTATAGGTAATAGAACTGTGGCAAAGGACAGACATCTTTAAATCAACACTGAATCCTAAAATCTTAAGCGCTCCTCCTTCAGGTCCCTGCAGCTCTGCTGACGTTCAGCTGGGACGCGGCCGTGCAGGCGGACATCGCAGCAGCCGGCGGAAAGGGTCCCGCCCTTCTCAAAGCGGAACTGCTGGAGAACATACAGACCTTTAGCTGAGTGAAATCTTTCCCTGAACTCTCCCTGCTACCTCCCTCCCTGGCACCTCGGGGAGAGGGGGTGATCAGCTTCAAACCCCCAAATGATGTCCTAAGTCATTAGTGGTGATATATTTCAGGCCCAGTTCAGTACAGAGACTGCTCCTCATTCTCTCTCCCTGCCACTGTGGAGGTGGCGCCATCCCCATCTCAGCAAACTGTGCTACAACACACTAATCTATTGAAGGAGAACGAGGGGCAGATAACGCCATGCAGTGTTTTTATTGTTGCATTCTGAATGTACATACTGTATAGTATAGTAGATTAAGTCTATGGAAGCACTCCCCCTGCACTCTAAAGCTATAGCCAACAGTCAGTCAAGCTAAGTGTGGTGTATGGACGGAGGGACCTTGTTTTTCCACTGTCGCTCACCAGTCAAAACAGTTTCTCTCTTCCTGCCAAATGATGCGTCTTGCTTACCCAACAGATGGATTGAGCGATGTACACTGCTAACTTTACAGTCACAGGCATCTTGGTCAGAAAACAGGGGATTGTATTCTAATTAGCAGGTGATTTATCATCAAAACACCCGTGGCTCTCTGTCATATCGGTTGGCTTGTCACGAGTGCTCTGAATGAGACTGAATGGTGACAGCAGCTGGGGGCTGACCGGGCTAACTGGGCTTTATTACAGATCGAGTCACGTTACTGATGTTGGACTAGTCTGAATGGTGTGATAAAACTGCTAATGTAAACATAAGTTGGCGTCAAGTTGTACACTGTTCTGTGACGGCCATGTGCTTGTTGGAGACGTACAACAGATTTGTCTAGTCTTAACATTGTCCTTCAGTAACTGCAGATTCCATTCACCACCATAAATACAATGAAAACTATCGAAAACCCCACTATACTCGGGTTTTGGTGCTCAACGCATGGCGAGATAACCCGACTATAGTCATGGTTGACCGTGAATGAGTTAAAGGTTTCTCGTTTTCTGTGTGTGTCGACACATGCAGACAAGGAAATGGTGAAGTCATTCAACTAAAAATGAATTTTCAAAGGAGCTGTAAGTGGTATTTTTGTGTTAAATAGCTTTACATTCCAACAGCCATCACTGATATAGATGGTCTGATCAGTAACATGGGTCTCAAAGTCCCTCCGCTCTGCAGTAAACAGAAAATACATTTTCTGGTATCCCTTCCCACTTTATCCAATCAGGAGAGAGAACCCTAGATATTTGTACTTATTTCAAGAAATCTTACCAAGCCAAATTTGCTTACTGCACTGGTAATTATTTTTACACATTTGCTTAAAACTAGTTTTTATTTCTTATTTTTGTTAGACCATTTGTACAGTGTGGAGTTCTCTCTTCTGATTATATAAGAGCAGAGGGACTGGGAGACCCATGTTACTGATCAGACCATCTATATCAATGACTGTCTTGAGTGTAGAGCTATTATTGTAACATGTATTTTAACAAAAAATACCACTTACAACACCTTTAAGCACTTTTCAGCAGCAAGCATTTGAGAGAATATATTAATTATATATTATTGTTAACAAACTGACTGAACACCCTGGATGGTAAAGTGGAAACCCCGGTTTGTCCAAATAATGTTTTATGGATGCTCGTTGCAAGAGCTTAATGTAACCACTTTACCCTAAGCACTAGCAGTCGTCTTCCTTTTAGGTGGCAGCATGGAGAAGTCGTTTTGATATTCAGTTGTCTATATTTGTTTTTCTGGTGGGCAGTGTTTTCTAGGGCATGTTCCCATCTCCACCCTCTCTTTTAAGTGTGTTTTGATTCAATCATAATAACCCTGTATTTATTTTAAAAGCATAAGAGGACAAATCCAAGTCAGATGTAAGTGCATTTTTCTGTGACAAGAGTGGAGAATAGTGATTCATGGCATGGTAATAAATTCTTCCATACGTGCAACTGAATTGGTGTTTGTGGTTATTTGTGGGTGGCTGGGGTGACAACAACCTACCTCTCATTACTCATCTGCCCAACAGCAAGGGTGTTACACACAGCACACTGGCCTTGCACTTGATCTTGGTGAAGTTAAAACATGTACCAACTTTACACTTTCATCTAGCTATCAACCTATAACCCATTGGCCGATAAGACAGTATTGAAATCTTGCTGTGTGTATTGAGCCGTACTGTATTGTACCCATTCTGCAATCGGTTAAAGTTTCCATTCATTCATTTTCAAACAGTTGTGGTCTGTCCAGATATTGACATCATAAATTGTGTTTAGTTCCATTTGAACATGCCTGTAATAAAGAATGCATCCAACTGTTTGTTTTACTGAACATGTAGGTCCTAGACCCTTCTGAACCTGGACACCATGTTCACACACAAGCCCATGTACTGTAATTGCTCCAACGGAGTATGGTGTAGCAGTAATCAGCGTTTTTTATTCTAGTGTTGAAGATTAGGATGGTTTTAAATAATGCTTTATTCAAAGACAAATGAACACCTGCAAATCATAACAGTTAAGGTTGACAAGGTATTGAGAACATCTCTGCCACAGACTGAAAGGTGAATACGTTTTTTCTTTTCTTCCATATAATGGACGGCTACTTTACTACTCCACATCTGAACCATTACCAAAACAACATCAACGTGGAGATCTAGAGCAGTAGAAGCTGTTCGCAGTCTGAAAGTGGCACAACAGCACTTGCAGTCTTCTCAGACATTTTACAAAACAGGATTGTGATCAATAGCGACTGATCAGTGGTGTTCTGTTGACAAAGGCATCGCCACAGATGGGGAAGATAAGAAAAGGCATATAAAAGTGCAATACATTTAATCACATCATTAATATTTTTAATGAATTCAAACTGTTCAAGTATTCTTGAAAAATAAAAGTGGGAAGAAAATACATATTTATATAAAAGGAAAAAAACGTATGACACCGGGCCCAACTGTACAGATTAGAGATCAAGCAGAGACAGCAACTACTCCAGCGGGCTCTGAAATCAATGGGAACTCAGAGGATGGACTGGCAGCTTGTAGTAATGCTGGTGGGCTAATTGACCCATCTCTAACCCACCCTCGTTTCTTGATCCGGAAGAGACAGTTGTGATTGGCGGATCAAGAAAAGAGGGCAGGTTTGAAATAGGTCAATTATGTTAAGACCATGACTTGTTTTGAAATTTTATTCACAAAATGTTGTCATGGATTATTAACACTTTTAAAGAACCATCTATTTTGGCCATTAAGAATCCCAAACTTCCAAAACTGTAAAAATAGATGCAAGGCGTTCATTACACCTGTCCGTTAATATATGCTGTCTATTTGGCCCAACTTGCTGTAGCTAGAGGCAGTGCCATAGACAGTCGCCTTGTACTCTTAACCAGTTCCAAGACATCCATAACCGTGCCCGACTGAAACTCCCAACACAACCAACCAAACAGTGACCATTTGAACAAAGCCTGACCCTTGAGGGTTTCACATAATCAAGACACTTCTCATTTACTTATGGTACATTTAGCAGGCAAAGTGTCTCCTGATACGTTAAAGGGAGCTGGGAGGGGAAAGTAAATGCCATGTTGGGCCTGCCACTGAGCACCTCTGCCAGAGTGTTGCTTCATCCTGATGGAGGACCTGGTCCTGTCTTCAATGGGACTCCTACCAGGAGAGGGAGGAGCCCAAGACGCAGGGTCCCAGGGGAGGAGAAGGCAAGGGAGGGAGGAAGGAAGGATCCCTAGGCAGTGACGGGTGTCGGAGCAGGGGAGGGTGTGGGGGGAGCAGCTGTGTCTGAGGGGGTGACTTCCATCTGGTCTGAGCCTGCTCCCTCTGTGGTGGTATGGTTGTCTGGGGTCTTCTTTTTCAATGTGCCTATAAAAAAAAATTATAAATAAAATATACACTCACTCGTACGCAGCCTAATTGATTTAGATTTCTGTCTGCATTCAATTGATTTGATTCAAGATGATTGAAAGATAGGGTATAGGTTGAAAATAACTGGAATGACCCTTTAAAATGCACATTGTGCAAAGTGTGAAGAGGGCCTGAATCTATTATACAGTCAAAAGGAAGAATTGACAGTAAGCCGTCTTCCATCCAGTCCGGTTATAGAGCCCAACTCACCGCTTTCTGTGGAGACGATGACACAGTCTGCATCTTCATCGTCGTCCTCAGTGTCTGCTTGGAAACCATCAGTCTCCATGACCTCCGCCTGGGACAGGAAAGTACAACCATTTGTTTCAAGTTCAAGTTTGTTGATTATTTGTCACAACAAAATACAGAATACTTTTATTTTTTGTTATTATTATTTTTTAGCATTTTTACAGCTTTACTGGTCACGCAGGGCCGACAGAGGAGAGGGCGAACGGGAGGAGATGTGGGGAAGACATGACAAATATCGTCGGGAACGGGAGGCGAACCCGGGACAGCCGCATAGGTGTGCCACGAGGGGTAAAGTGAGTGGTAAGGTGAGTGTTTGTTTAAAGTGAGTGTGGATGTGTGTGCAGTGTGTGTAGATGATGGGTTGTTACATAGTGTCAGTCATTGAGCATCCTGATGGCCTGGGGATAGAAGCTCCTTCTGAGTCTCTCTGTACTGGCCATGATAAAAAAGATTATTAAAAGCAATAGGCCTCAATAGGATACAGGGTGTTGAGACGCTGCATTTTATTTACACTTGGGAATCAATTGAGGGGGACGCAGAGTTCACATGATGGCATCAACAAATCCAAACACAAATGTAAATAAAAATATATCTACTAATAAAAGTTAAAAAATTAAGTTATGCAGCCAAAGGAAAAGTTGTTAAGACAAAATTGTTAAATACAGTAGTAGTAGCAGCAGCATGGTGCAATAGAACAGAATCAAGGAAAACAACTACAGGACGGCCATTGATCAAAAAGTCTAAGACTTCCAAGAGAGACAAGGGAACTACACTTTAGGTCAAGTTGCAAGTTGCAAGTGATTCCATGATGCCGCTTAGGGCTGCACGATTCTTGCTAAAATGTGAATCACGATTTTTCTCTCTAAGAATTGGGATCACGATTCTCTCACACGATTCTTATTTTGTCATCATTCAAAAAAGTTAAGTAAAAAGTATAATTTTTTTTTATCTTAACATTTTTTTAAGTAAAACAATTATTTAAAAAATAGTCATAATTTAGAAATGAGATTGCATAGGTTTATGAATAGAGATCGTGATTTTCTTTCGATTAATTGTGCAGCCCAGCCGCTGCATCAACACTCAGCACATCAAGACAGCCACTGGCAGGTTATGTGTGGAGCAGTATTCCAGGGCAACATGGATTGACATATAGCAGGGCTGTACACTGCGGCCCGTGCGAGTGGTAAATAATATTTGGGGCAACCTTGCGAGTAGTGATTTCAACCCTTCATTCGCGTTTCACTCCTAAATTAAACCATACAAATTGGATACATTTTTTTTAAAACATTAGCCTACAACCAGGGCTGTACAGTGCGACATAATGTCGCGGTGCTATGAAGAAAAATCTGTCGGCGATGAATGAATTTACTGCATAGCCCCCCGTGCGATAATTTTTGCGTGTACTGTGAAGTGAATCTGGGCCCCGCTATTCTACTTGGTAGTTGTAGTCTATCGTGCGATTAAATACCATGTCCCCATCTGCGTAGAGTCCATACATCCAACACCAAATCCCATAATTCCTAGCGAACAATCTAATCGAAACTGAATGTGGCATCGCCAAAGAAGAACTTCCTTTCAATAAGTTTAAGCCGCTAATTTTGCTCTGCAAGAAGAACGGAGCGGGTCCATCGTATGAAAACCACGTCCGATGTGGAGAGATGATAAGAGACCATAGCCGATTAAATTAAGTCGGATCTGGCAGTGATGATTGACACGGACACTTCTAACGTTCAGCCATGCATTAGGTGAGTAGCCCACTATTAGGACGTTTTTCAATACTTAAATACTGTCCACTTAAATTTCCCTCCGGGGACAATAAAGTATCAACCTATCTATCTATCTATCTATCTATCTAATAACGAGACAATATGCAAATAAGATAATACTAATAATTGTCACGGTTCCCCGTATATGAAAGTGGCTTGCAACTTACTGCTGGTAAAATCACTGTTTATTTCTCGTTTTGCATAGTATTACATTCCTCTTCTATAAACAATCAAAGTCCTACCGTAAGAGCGATGGCGAGTCGTTTTTTGGAGAGTGGATGTTGCTGGTTGGGTGTCATGTTGCCTTGTGGCTTTTGGGGGGAGTCTGGTCCTGGTGTGCCGGAGCGGCGTTTTCAAAAGTGAGAGAGACGTAAATTGACCAGTCGAGAGAACTGTTTACTGGGATACGGAGACATGGAGGCGGCACTAGCGTGGAGGGTGGGCTCCCCCTGTCGTGCTGTGTTCCCCGGGGATGGCAAGGTGTATCTGGGGTTTGTTTCCTGGATCGAGGGTGAAGAATGCAGGGTCACGTTTGACGGCTATGAAGGAAACGAGGTGATGGGTATGTCCGCCTTGCAGCTCCCTGATGGAGTGAGCTTGGCGTTGGGAGATGAGGCGGGTAGTGGGAGCGGAGGAGGTGACGCCGGGGTAGGGAATGGCCATGGCAGGGGAAAGGGGTCAGATGATGACAGTATGGAGTGTGGTGCGGGGGGGTGAGAGTGGGGGAGAAGGGTGGAGTAAGGTGGAGAAGAGGAGCAGGGAGAGTGGGGGGAAGGGGCTTAAGAGGAAGAAGGGTAGGGGTGATAGCTCAAGTGGGTCAGATGGTGAGGGTAGAGAGAATGTTATTGCAGAAGTGATTCATATAGTGGTTAGGTTTGAGGGGGAGGGGGGAGTGAGGAAAAGGGAGTTTGAGTTGCCCAAACTCATAGCAGAGCAGTTAGGTGAGGTAAAGTTTGCGAAAGTGTTGGGAGATGGGAATCTGATTATAGGGTGTGTAGGTGTAGAGCAGGTGGAGAAGGCTAGGAAAATGAGGATTGGTGGAGTTAGTATAAGTAAGGTAGTAAGAGTAGGGGAGGGGAGGGAGGGGGGGTGTAAGGGGGTGATAGTTGGGATACCGGCCGAGGTTAGCGTAGAGCAGCTGGTGGGAGATTTAAGGAGAAACGTGCGTAATAGGAAAGTTAAGAGTGCAGAAAGGATGAAAAGAGGAGCTGATAAGATAGAGACGGAGACAGTGGTGATTCAGGCTGCGGTTAGACTGACTGATGTTTTCGTTTCGTTTTGAAGATGAGTTTCGCTTTTCCAGGTCGCAACGTAGTGGCAGCCGAGTTAGACATTCGTTTTGCAACCCGAGCACAGTGATGTAGTACAATGCCAAAGCAGTAGGTGGCAGTAGGTGGCGAACATGAAGGCAATTTTCAACCAATCAGAACTTGAATGAGGACACTCCACATCCTGTTCAAAATCTCAAAAGCCACCAGCTTTAAATGCCTCCGCGAGCCATTTTAGCCAATGAAGCATTATTTTTCAGCAAGAAATAAAGTGCAATAAACAAAAACGGATACATTCACTGTGTGTTCTGCCTCATTTGTTGATACAAAACTAACATCAACACAAGTGACCACCAAGAGCGGATAGTTTAGTCTCAAAAAAGTTCGCCGATGTTGTTAGCTACATGCTAACGTGAATGGAATATGCCATTATAACAGTATAGCATTGTGGCTAGCAGCTAACGTTAGCTCACGTCAGTTAGTCAGCCAGCACCAAACTGATGATATCAGGAGCTATCAGTAGCTAGATAACATTAGAGACAACGCCTCATGTATTAAACAAAAGTGAATAGATGACTGGGCCATTTTGTTTAATGCTTGTTATGTTGAAAGAGGGGCTCTGAGCTAACAGGGTCTGGTAGCTAGGTAGGTAGCTAACGTTAGCTCACGTTAGCCAGCTGCTCATGCAATCGTTAATGCTAGCAGAATGAATAGATGTAAACTTTATTTAAACAGATTGCAGAATGGGTACAATACAATACGGCTCAATACAAACAATTGTTAAGGGAATGCAGACTGTTGTAGCTTGGACTGGGGTCCTTATAACAATAACTTGACAACACATGGTAGCTGCAGCTATAGCTCTGTTGTCACCGGACGTTGGTGAGGGCACGCAGATGTGGGCATCTACTGCGCATGGGCGTTGAGCAACAACGGCTCCGCGCAGATTACACGACACGTTGTCGGCGAGTTTTGGCGAGTATCCAAAACGGAAACACAATTTCAGTGTTTTCAGTAGGGCCAAAACGTTTCCTGCCAAAACGGCATTTCTATCCAACAGGGACAGCAAACGTATTCAAAACGTATTCAAAACGAAAACAGTCTGTGTAACCATGGCCTCAGTTTGAGGGTGAGGTTGTTCCTAGTGAGGTGTTTATAGGGTTTATGGTGTTTAGGGTTAGGGAGTTTGTTCAGAGTCCAATGAGGTGTTATAGGTGTCAGGAGTTTGGGCATATAGCCTTTGCATGTAGGAAGAAACAGAGGTGTGCTAGGTGTGGCGGGGAACATGACTATGGGAAGTGTGGACATACCAGTCAACAGTCCCGTTTTTCCCGGGATTGTACTGTATTTCAACCTTCTTCACGCCCTGTTCACGGTTCACGGAATTGGCACGTTTAAAAAAATTAAATAAAAAAATAAATAAAAAAATGTAAACTCATAAAATATATTGGGTCGCACCTAAATCGGCAGGGTCGGTCGGCAACCGGAAACAAACCATAATTTTTTTTTAGGCCTAAGTGGTTGCCTAGTGGAGATTTAGGATTCACTGACTGTACACTGTAAGAAAAAAAGCTGCAAGAAAACTAAATTTCTGGCATCAAATACATTTACAGATTACAACCTTTATTTAATGGTTAATATTTTGATAAAAGGTCATTTAC
The DNA here is from genome assembly GCF_963971535.1 of Notolepis coatsorum. NCBI lineage: Eukaryota > Metazoa > Chordata > Actinopteri > Aulopiformes > Paralepididae > Notolepis > Notolepis coatsorum. The sequence continues at coordinate 186,033,853 of NC_140166.1, forward strand.
TGTATTTTTATAGCATTTACACTTAAAGTAGGAAAACAAAAGTAATCTGTAAAATAGTGAATTTCCTTAATACAGGTTTAGACCAGCAGATGGCAGCGATGAGGCAGCTCCATTGGGAGGGGGCGGGCCGGGTGGGAGGGGGCGGGGCTAAAATGTGCAAGTTTTTTCTCCTGCCAATGTTGACAGATATGAGTGTGGAGAGGGAGTGAAACTGAAGTGTTGTAGTGATGGTGGGGAGCATAGTGTAGCGTTTAGGGGTTGTGAGGTGATGAAGAGGGAGGTTGTGGTTCAGAGAGTGAGAAGGGAGGGTAAGTTATCGTATGCAGAGGCGGCTAGGAGGGTAGGACGGGGGAGTCAAGATAAGGTGCAGGGGTTTAGAGAAGGGTATTTGGCAGAAAGGGTAGGGCAGGAGGATAGAGAGAGGGTGTGGGAGGAGAAATGTAGTATTGTGGCCTTTGTGGCAGGGGTAGTTAATGCTACGGCAATGGTTAAGGGCAGGACAGAGAGGATAAAGATGATTGTTAGGGTAGCGGTTCAACATTTGGGCATGGAAGGTCTGAAATGGGAGGAGGTGGTTAAGGAATTGGAGAAGGGGGTTGTGAATATTCAGGAAGTCCAGGAGGCAAGGAGTGTGTCACAGAGGGGGGCTTAGTCAGGGAGGAGCAGCATTAGTTGCACTTCATGATGGGGGAGGGAAAATGGATACTGTAGGGGATTAGGGATACCAGGAGATGGCGGTAATGCTAGAGTCGGGGTTAGGGAGGGGAGACTGGTGACTGGCCCGATCCCCGGGTCGGTAGGTGGCGGTAAATGCCCCAATCATGGTGGCCGTCCGCCGTAAAACACCAATAAGAAGAAGAAGAAGAAGTAAGAGTGATGGCCACATACGGGTCAATTAAACCTTTTTGATTAGTCTTTCCTTCGAGCTAAGTTGAACTGAACATTTCACTGTCAAAAGCGCAAACTTAAACAAGGTTGCGTCGCAACACGGTTTTCAAAATAAAGGTCAAATATACAAATACCGTAGTAGGCCTCTCAATTCTTATAAGAAAAGTCCCGGATATACATAAACATTAATTGGCATAGATCTCTATAAACGGCCCAACACATTGATCACTTTAGGCACACACTGAAACCAGTAACATCACAAATATGAAGCGGGTAATTACCCATAAAAATAATAAACCTTTCATGGGGTTATTTACAATAATAATAATTCATTTTATTTATAAAGCACTTTTCATTGTGAAACAAAGGTATGGTTTCTTGTCCTCCTGATTAATGCAATGGTGTGTGTGTTGTGATGATCTCATTCAAGGAGCACTACAAACGCGCACACACACAGTTTGTTGTTTTTGTTCTATTAGTGATTTACACACTTTCTCAGTTGGTTCATTATAAAAGATACAAACCTGAAAACAAAAGCTCTTAAATGTTAAATAAAAGGACCACAGACAGTAATGAGGCAGGAGAAACATATTTTGTTGCACTATAATGGTAAAATTGTTATTTAAAAATGTGCCCCTAAAAAAACTGTGCCCCTAGTGAAAAAGCTTAGCGTACAGCCCTGTATAGGATGGTAGTTTACAGAGCAGCGCTTTAGAAAAGTTCAGATACCAATGATTATCACGTCTGTCAGTTAAGTGAAGACCAACCGACCATATCGTAAAAAGTGGTTGAGTTGCATCGAGTGGCAATTTAGAGGCAAATTGGGAGTATGTAATGAATATGCAAGGAATGTGCCATGTGATTTCATGAGAAAGGCCTAATCAGCTTTTGTAGACAGCTGTCGTCGCTGGAGATGAGCAGTGCATATAATGAAAATCATAACTGGCCAGCAGGTGATTTAGTGTGATGCCCCTCCATTTGGGGGAAGCATTTGAAAGATTTTGTTGTCTCTTAAAGGGATTTGACAGTAACATAAATAAATTGTAATGGAAACGCTGTATTTGCATATAGTCAAGTCAAGTCAAGTAATTTATTTATAAAGCATGTTTAAAAGCTCAAGAGCCAACCAAAGTGCTGTACAATCAAAGCCTAAAATCAATGTCCTAATATAAAATACACAAATAGATTGCGTTCGTCACCAACGCCGGAGACGCTGGATTCGCCTGTTCGAATCCAGCTCCCGGCGGCGTCTATATTAATCCCAGCCGAAGAGTGCGTCGCGTTTCTCTGATTGGCCATGACGCCCATGTGACCGCGGCAGCGCGGAAATAGGCTGCATCCTCCACGTCAAGAAAGACAGACAGGCATTCTCTGCGACAAACCCTAACCTTAACCAACTCCGAAATAATGCCTAACCTTAACCAGCGAAAGAATGCACGTTTATAAAGAGAGATGATAAACATAAAAATAAAAAAAATAAAAAATGAAGTGATTGTGACCAACCGCACCGCAGGCTCCACAGCACGGCGGCATACCAGTTGAGCTAAGCGTCGATGGAAAAACAGCGGGGATTACGGCTACATAATGCCGCAAGCTCTGCCGCTCCGCTCCGCGACAGAGCTCCGCGGGGCGTGTCGCGGCCAATCAGGGAAAACGCGGAAGCACTCGGCAGCAGTCTTCGGCTGGGATTAAAGAATAGGCCTCCCGGCGTTGCTATCAGCTTGGCTGGCCGCTCACACTAATACAATTGGCAGTATTAGAGGGTGGGAAAGCTGAAGGGTGGGTCCTGGGCGTTGTGGACAGCGACCCCTACAGTCCGGTCGGGGCGCCTGCTCAGCAAGGGTAGGATCTAGGGAGAGATAGTGCGGCCTCCCACACGCTACACTCTCCCCGGTGAGAATCTGTGCGGCCAGGCTGGCCAGCCGGCAGGCTGCACATGCGTCAGAGGAAAGCATGCGACAGTCTCCGGTCTCTCGGACCAACAGTAGGGGAAAGTACGCAACAACCAGGAAGGGTGGGATGGGAGAAAAATCGGGAAAAAGAGGGGAAGAAAGATAATAAAAAAAAAATAAAAATACACAAATACACAAATACAAAAATACAAAAAGGCACAACAGGACAAGACCGTACATTCAGAAAATAGGACAACAGTAGGCCAACAAGCGGATAGGGGAGCACAAAGTACAGTATAGCACACAGGGGACAGAGGAGCACAAGAGGGAGGGGGCAGGATAAAATTGCATGCGAGTGTGTGAGTTAGGGTGTGGGAGAATCAGGGTTAATTGAAGGCTAGAGAATAAAAGTGGGTTTTTAGACGGGCCTTAAATGTCTCCAGCGAGGGGGCAGATCGGATCTCCAGGGGAAGCTGGTTCCACAGCTTGGGGGCCACAGCCTTGAAGGAGCGATCGCCTCTCCTTTTGAGTCTGGTGCGGGGGGAACTAGCCGGGCCTGGTTGGAGGACCTTAGTGACCTGGGTGCTGCGTAGGGGGTGATGAGCTCGGTGATGTATAGGGGTGCTGCACCCGATAGTGCCTTAAAAGGTGAGGAGGAGGATTTTGAAGTCTATTCTATATGGTACTGGGAGCCAGTGTAGAGAGGCTAGGACTGGTGTGATGTGCTCTCTTTCTGGTGCCGATAAGGAACCTAGCTGCAGAGTGTTGTACCATTTTAAGGCGGGACATGGCTGCCTGACTGATGCCGGTGTAGAGGGCATTGCAGTAGTCAAGGCGTGAAGTGATGAATGCACACTTTTTTACATGTTGGAGTTGAACTATAAATAGTGCCTGTCAACTATTGTCTCCATAGCTATATTATAGAATATACGATGGTCCGCAAACATCGTGAAAATAGTCAATAACGTTGGCGCCAGGGAGTAAAGATGGGAAAACAGCGTGGCAGTCGATGAGTTTAATGTTACTATTTTACTGGATCCAAGATCCATTCATTATGCATGACGCAACAGGCTTCAACACAGACACTGTATGAGCAGAAGGCGCGCATTGATCTTTCGTGTGATGAGCAGTGTTGTGCTAGTTACTGAAAAATAGTAACTCAGTTACTTTACTAGTTACTTCATTTCAAAAGTAACTCAGTTACTTTACTAGTTACTTACACCAAAAGTAATGAGTTACTGTGAAAAGTAACTATTTAGTTACTTTAAAAAAAAGATTTCTCCCATTAACACTTTCAGTGCCAGCAGGGGGCGCACGATTTAGTGCTCGAGTGCCACCACCCACTTCAATGATAGCGTTAAAACGCCTAATCTATGTTTTAAATTATGGCTATGTGTCTAATCTGCCCGTCGCTTATCAATGACTTGTTTGCAGTCAACATTGTTGAAACGGATTTTTTTTTTTTTTTTTATAATAATCGGTTCATTTTCGTTTTATAGCATTTTGAAAAACCCTCGTTTAAGGAAAATATAAATATTCCGTGATAATCGCCCTTTACTGGAATATTCTAGAATACACAAAAACGTTGTAATTTTTCAGCCTATTTATGAATTGTTTTCAAATGAACGCTAGATTATCGATAGTATATGTGTACGTATGCACGCTATATAGGCGATCTGAAAAATCTATTCTCTTATTTCCTGATCGCTCGCACAGCCACACAGGGGAAAAGCTTATATCTCTGTGAAAACAGGTCTGATTTTCACCTCATCCATCACAGTCTGGTACGGTTCCACTGATAAACACACCAAACACAAACTCCAACGCATCATCAAGACAGCCTCCAAAATAATTGGCTGCCCCCTCCCCTCTCTGGACTCCCATCTACACCTCACACACAGTCACCCGCTCTGGTAAAATAGTCAACGACCCCTCTCACCCAGCACACCACTTATTCCAGCACATGCCCTCAGGTCGCTACAGGTCCATTCTAACCAGACACACACGCTTCACAAACAGTTTTTTCCCCACAGCAGTCAGAACACTGAACACCCTGGTCCGCCCCCCTTTGCACAGACGGGCAAGCATCGGTCACTGACTGACACTGTTACCGTGACTGTCCTATATGTATTTGTTGTGGGATTGGGAGGTGGGAGGGGGGCGTTTTTGATGTTTGATGTCTGTTTCATGTTGATGTAACCAGTGTTTGACAATCTGTGGTGTCACCAAAAAAATTTCTAAATAAAATGGGGTCGTGGGATAAAAAATTTTGAGAACCCCTGATCTAGACACAGGTCTGAAATCTGAATGGGGCCAGAGTGGATCTAGACACAGGTCTGAATGGGGCCAAAGTAGGGGTGCACTAGGGCTGCAACGATTAGTCGACATAATCAACAACGTCGATTATAAAAACTTGTCGACGCCCGAATTTTTGTGTCGATGCGTCGTATTAAAAAAATATATATATATATATCTTTTTTTATATACTTTTTTTTTTTTTTGCACTACCTATCTTTGTGAAAGTGGCTTCTCAGCTCTGATCTAGCTGAAGACAAAGCAGAGGAACAGATTGGACATTGAGCATGACCTCAGAGTTGCTTTGTCTACCATCACCCCAGACTTTGAGACTCTTGTCAGGAGCAAACAACATCCCCAGTTATACCATTAGTTCCCTGGGATGTTAAGCTAAGAAGTCTGCTAAGAAGGATATATTATTTATTATTATTTTATTTCATTGTGTTTTTAGCCCTAGTTGCACTTTTGTTGCAACCCCAGTTATCCCATTAGTTCCCCTAAACTTACTGTCGTCTGTTATGTTAAGCTAAGAAGTCTGCTAAGAGCCCGGAAAAGGAGGCGCGCCCACAGGAAGCAGAGATGGAGGGTGTGACAGAAATAATCGTTAGATTAGTCGACTAATCGAAAAAAATAAATAGACAGATTAGTCGACTACCAAAATAATCGTTAGTTGCAGCCCTAGGGTGCACGATATAGATTTTTTTGACCCGATATCGATAACTTTCTGCTCCTCAAGGTCGATACCGATACCAGATATATATACCGGTATATATTTATTGTATTATAATTTTTTTTTTTTTATGTATATTCCTGTAGTTTTGACCTAACCAGATTTATCATGACATGAGCGTTAACTACTATGAACAAAACAAAGCCAAGAGAACAGTTTTGACTCTTCAAATAAAGTATCTATCGTTAAGGATGTAGGAACGTTTTACTTTTTCATTCACACATTCCTACGAAAATACCAAGAGTATAAATATGTTTTTATCGTTTTCTGCAGTATTTCCTAGAACGTGAGATATAGACATAAATGCATATATTAGATTATCAAATGCCGCTTGATGCCGATCAACAATATATTAAACATTTCAAATGTACATGATCCTAAACGTTATGACTGACCATGCACGGGTGAACGGAGGGGGGGGGGGGGGGGGGGGGATCGTTTATAATTCTGTGACCGACATTAAATGATTTATGTAGTATGGGTGATATTGATCAGAGCAGTTTGTATCGAAAATGATAAACAAAAACGCTGAAACTCACGTCAGTCTCCTCTTACCGTTGGGTGATGAGTGGAGCAAACAGATCCCAGTTATGTGATGTGGATCGAGGCGATCCATTTCCAGTTTGTATATTACTAATACACGCCCAAATCATGTAGATTATTGAGTTATGGCAACGATCTATATCCACGGTGTGTGTATTGAGTCCAGCGGCGATAAACGAGTGGCCGGACGGAATTAGGGGACGGACCGAGCTGCAACGGGCATTTCCGGTTTGGCAACTCGCCGATCAGCCACCAGGTGGCAGTATTGAAGCGGTGCAGAGTTGTGCTGAGTCCCGCAGCATCTGACAAGGCTCCGTGAATGAAATATGAATACCATGGCGAAAAATATGAAATATGATCAGAATAACGCCATACGCCGTTATTGGCAGAATTCGCATGACCTTGAAACACATCGTACGCAGTTATTGGCGAAAAAAGGGTTAACAATGCGTTTCCCTGAACAATGAGTGAACTAAAAACCAACAGGTATTGTGCTTTGTCAGTAGGGATGGGTACCGTTCACATTTGGTACCTGTGAATCGATACCGGTACCCAACGGTAATTTTTTTTGGTACTTTAGTCTCTAAAAATGTAATCTACCTACCTCAGTTGTTAAAAAAAATCCAAACTTCAAATAACCACATTTTCGACCGTTTTCGGCTTGCCATTGCCCCGACTGCTTTGTTGTTGAATCAAGTCAAATCCTAAGTAAGCATATATTGTGCGTGTGAACGTTGACATAAAAAAATAAAAGTAAAAAAATTTATCGGAGCTATCAATACGTTTATCGGGATGACGTCATCATTGCTGATATCGGCCCGATAATTATCGTGCATCCCTAGGCCAAAGTGGTGGAGGGCTTTCTCCTACCTGCCCGGGGTCAGCACATCTCTTCATGAACTTGGTGATTGACATGCTGCCTGTGCTCTTCCTCTTGTTGGACGTGGAGGAAGACTGGGGCGTGTTGGGAGAGTTTCCGTGGGAACCCGTGGCCGCCTGGGGATCGTCTTCGCGGGCGCCCGACGTGAGGTAGGTCCATTGGCAGGGCACCGGAAGGGCCTCCTGATTGAAGCGAGACAGGACCTCCGCGTGCACATACCAGCAACGTCTATGGGTCGAGCGCTTCTCGTACACGGCGTTGCTCTTGATGAGACGTTTCAGACCGATCCTGATGGAGAAAATGGTACATCTTAGTTGAGGCCACAATACAGAACTGAGGAAACACCACTTTAACACCTTGCGGTTTCTACATACCAGCAACTGCTGTAGCCGCACTGGTCTTTTAAAACAGTAAATCACCACACTAGACTCTAGGGACACTAGACTCGCACACACACGCAAGCTCTCTCACGCTTGAGTCGTACACACACTCTCTCTCTCTCACACACACACTCGCTCTCCGCTCTCATTCCAACTCCGCTGAGAGTTGTGTTTCTGTTATGTTTTTCGCACGCGTCATCGATCGGTTTCTGCGATCAGCGAGTAGGACGCATTATCGGAATTCCCCAATCTCATATATATATACCGATTATCGGCCAATACCGATCGCTGGCCGATCAATCGGGGCATCCCTAAATTAATGTCAAGTGCATTTTCTTTTCTCTGTAGGATAACTACAACAAAGTGCATTCAGAACAAAGTGCATTCAGAACAAAGTGCATTCAGAACAAAGCCAAGGTGCTTTTGCATAAAGATCTAGGCCAGTAGATAATAGAAATGATGATGTCACACTAGGATATCAACACAGGTTTGGAAGCTGGAGGAGCTCGATGCATGAAGCAATATAAAGAAACGAATAGCCAATAAATGTGAAGTTATCTTTGAACCTCTGTTGTCAAGCCATGTCAATATACCCCACCCCCCCTTTCCTCACTAATGGAACTGGTGTTGTGGAGTCACTGCGCTGTCTAGGGTATGGCTAACATTAGTTAGCTTAGTGGTGGCTAACGTTAGTTAGCTTGGCGGCTCGCGTCAATTCAATTAAATTGAAGGTCCGAGCTGATCTGTGTCTAATGAAATGCGTTTTGATTACATCATCACAACATCATGTTAGGTTACGAACGTAACCCTGTTCTTTGACATTCGGTGATATTTTTTCTGTGCTAAAACCTAAAGGACCTTTTTTTAACCATTTTCGGTCAATATTTCGGTTGGCTGAATATTCAGTATAAAAAAAGGTATAAGCTGGAAAACAGCGCAGATCCATAGCCTGAAGTCTTATGTAGTAGAGGTCCAAACTTTATAAAAATCCATTCAGAAATGAGTCTGAGAGAGCTCCGGGTAAACCGTGCGAAAAAAAAAAAAAAGCTCTCCAAAATCCATTTCCTCATCCACGGTCGTTCATTCTGAAGTGTGATTCACTTCTGGTTTTCGCTCATCAACTTGAACCTAGATCCCTTATTCGCACCCTCGCATTTATATGTTTGGCGAAAAATGCAGCACCGAAACTCTAGACGCTCACAAAGTGCCGTGACTTTTGTGGGTTATGTGGTTAAATGGTTCATTCGCTTTATTTTTTTATTAGAGAATTAGAAAGTGAAATGGGCAGATTGTGTGCATTACAATACTTTAGAAATGTTTTAAATAATGTATAAACAGCTAACCGGTATTCAAACTGGTTAATGACGGCGGTCAGCTGCTCACTAACCGTTAAGCACATCCCTACACCACTAGGGGTGTAACAGTACACAGAAGCCACGGTTCGGTACATACCTCGGTTTTGGGGTCATGGTTCAATACGAGTTCGGTACAACAGGGAAAAAAGCAACAAAAGTCCCAAACGCATTATGCTAGGTTTATTTTATTTTTGAACAGACAGTAGTGCTTAGCTCTACCTAGTGTCATATTAGTCCCCCCTGAGATTGCTTGTACAGCCTGGCCCTGTAGTGCATCAAGCAGTAAACACAACAGTGAACATTCTTGCATAGGTCCTATTTCTATGCAGGGCGGATAAAAAAAAAAAAAGCAATTGGTCACAATCAGCTACAGAACTGAAAAGCATATCTTAAGTTATAAAAGTACAAAATAAATAGAATACAAAATTAATTCCATATCATCAAGCCTCACCTCACTTATCATCATCTAGCCTAACTTATTATCAACTATTTCCATATCATCTAGCCTCACTTATTATCATCTAGCTTCAATAATCATCTATTTCCATATAATCTACAGTAGCCTCACTTATTATCATCTAACTTCACTTATTATCATCTCTTTCCATATCATCTAGCCTCACTTATTATCATCTAGCTTCACTTATCATCTATTTCCATATAATCTACAGTAGCCTCACTTATTATCATCTAACTTCACTTATTATCATCTCTTTCCATATCCTCTAGCCTCACTTATTATCATATAGCCTGGGTTTTTTATTTCCCACTCAGTTAATGAAGTGGGCGGTCACTGCGAGATAGCTTTCAGTAGCACGGGAGGTTAGTTGAACGGCGGGTGCAGTTAGAGCTGCCGCGGTATTGATTATTTCCTTACCGCACAAATTTGCAAAATATTTCCTACCGCCGCGGTTATTACCGCATGCAACAAAAAATAAAAAAATAAAGTTTGAATGCATTTTTTTTTTAGTAGTAGTCTACTCTTTATAGCATATAGCCTGCCTCTAGTCTAAATGTCTATTTTTAGAGGATGACTTTGCAGCATGAATATTGTTTGGGATTCGGCAAGCACGCATTAGTTATTGAAAGTGAAACACGGATTAGAAGTTTCCACTCTGGCCGTGCGCCGTTCACTCGGTGTCGCGGGCAGGGGTGGTTACCCCTAACCCCCCCGACCCTTTCTTATTATTATTACTATAAAGTTACTACTTTATAATAAAGGCATTCGTTTTGTGGCATTAACATTATATAGTTATACGTTCAATAACATCAGCGTATTTACCGGACAATAGCAAGGCAAGCAATACTCTATTCATATCTCAGTTCCTTTCTTTGCTCAGAGCGTGCTGAGTTGTCCCATTCTGCGGTCTGTTAATAAAGTTTTCAATCAGACAAGTGTATAGAACGAAGGGCTTTTATTATAACATTCGTTGCAGACAGTAAAATCATTATGTCTCGTTTAGTACTCCTTAGGAGCGATGTAGTCCACTCCGGCGGAGAGTTAAAGCTAACGTTATTAGCCGTGTTGTGATGATCTGACATTCAGGAAGTAAAAACCTAATACGCGCTTGCCGATTGGTGGTAACACACTGCATGACGCTACAACGTGTGACGCGTCTCTCTTCTGACCAATCAGTGGTCTGCAATGTTTCACGTGACTTTTCTGGTACCCAATAGGGTCGCTTGGAACCTCGATAGATGAGTAGGGTATATCTGCAGAGCCGCAAGCCCAACGAGAGGAGGGTAATTTATTATTATTATTATAAAAAACAGCGGTGACGCGGTATTCAGCCTACTCTGCGGTGGCCGTGATGTAACAGCGATACCGCGGTAATGCGGTAATCGCGGCAGCTCTAGGTGCAGTGGTAAGCTTGTGCTCAATCACTGCCTGTAAACGGCTGGGACCACGGACCGGCTTATGTGCGCAGGGCTCTACAGTGCGACCAGTTTACTCGCATTTGCCCCTAAGAATATGTGTGTGCGAACCGGAAAAATCAATTACTCGCACAGTGTGCGAGTGAAGATTACAACCTCATTCGTGCTTTTTTCTCTCCGCTGCTAATCGTTCAAAAACTACAAGTCCCACATTGCACTCAAGCCAACGGTCCAATCACAGTAGAGTGACGTGACTGGTTTCAAGGGAAAGAAAAGAAATGACCAATCGGAAGCTCTTATTTGCTTTTTTACTTCCGGAAAGTCCGTCACTGCGCTATGCGAGATTTTTCCGAGACAGTAACATTAAGTTAATGTAACTTATTCTAGTCTTACCAATAGCAATAGATTTTTAGAACACCTAGATTTATCGATAGCAATAGTAATATAACGTTAATGCTAGGGCTGGGCGATATAACGATAAATAACACGATATATTTTAATAATCGATATAGAATATTGAAATAAAAAAAAATCTAAAAATCGTTTTTTTTTTTTTTTTTTTTGTGACCTGCAACAGGGCAGTTTTAAAACCAGAGACAGTGGACAGACTTGTCTTTCTTGCCTGGAACTGAAAGTAATGGCTTTGCTTGTCCAAATGACAATACTGACCAAATTGAGATTTATTTTTCTCTTGTCCATTTATTTTGTTTGCTTTCTAATTTAAAATACAGTTTGAAACCATCTGTACACAGTAGGCTATGTGTGCTAGCAGAACTAGACTCCAGTCACGAAAATAAACTAGCAGAGCCAGAACTGTTCAACTCCCCTGGAGCCACAGCCAGCAGAGAAGCCGGTTTACTTTAGCTTTTAAACCAGCTGCAGCCTGATAACTGGAGTGTGAGGGGATGTAACACTAAAGATGGCGGCAATGACAAAGAATTGCTGCAAAATAAACATACATCTGTTGTATAAAAAAAAAAGAAAAAAAATGTTTTATATACTTATAACAATTAGATAATTATCGATATCGAGAAATATGATAACATTATCATATCGTTATCGCGATATGATTTTTTTCCATATCGCCCAGCCCTAGTTAATGCAACAAAACGAATGCCTTGCTTTGTTAATCATAACGTTGATGCAGTAGCGTATGTCGTTGTGTTGGCTGTAACGGACATGAGAATAACATAACACTGTGTACACATTAGAATTGCGATAATAGATTCTAACATTTTCAAATCGATGCAGTTGAATTTTCCCCTTAGGATCGATGCATTGCGATGTATTGTTACACCCCTACACCAAAGTCACTGGCCCACTTGTGTGCCAACTTGGCTAGCATTATCAACAGCAGAGGTGGGTGCAAGCGGTGTGACGTAATTGGCGGAATCGACTGTCACTCAATTGTCTACCTGACACGCAAACTCAAACAATGCTTCTGTACTGGAGGTTAGGGGTGGACGGTATGGTCTAAAAATGTATATCACGGTATAATTTGAAGCATAGACGGTAACGGTATATATCACGGTATCAGTGTTTCCGTTAGAATAATTTTTTTGCCTGATAGGCAGGCTATATAAAGAATGACATCCTCAAGGCATGTAGATTTATAATATTTTAACTTAAAACTAGGCTACTTTTGCGTATAAAGTCATTATATTCCAAAAAAAATAAGTCCAGAGTCCGTGCTGCTCCCATTGCAAACAGCCGGGCTGGATGCTGGATTTTGCTAGAAGCATATGTAGCTGCAGAGCCGCAGAGCCAGCGGCGCTTTCAGGTCTGGTCACAGCTTTCAGCCGTTGGGTGGGGGGGCGCTGTTGAGCGGACCTGACCTGAAACCGCCGCTGGCTCTGCGGCTGCATGCTAATCGCAAATCCACTGCTGCCTGCAGCCCTCCTCCCGGCTCCCGCTGCAGCCGTCGTTATCATAACACTACACGCATATCATAATGTTTACAGCAAACTGTAGTTGATCACCAGGTATGTTTTATTAACGTAGAATAATTCATATAAGAAAAACGATAGGGACATCTCTTACCTTTCTCCACTGGTTAAAAATGCCAGGAACTGAAATTGAAACTTGCTGTGCGCCGCGGTGATATGTGTTTATTATGAAATGACAATTGCGTGTTGACACGCCCACTGCGCGAAGCCTCCTAAATAACTTTTTCCAGTTTGCACATATCTATTATCTATGACTAATTCTATCTATTTTTAGGGGCAAATGCGATTGAAATAGTAGCGCTGTGGTTACATGACGTCATTGCTATTTTAGAGCTGCTCTACCGGTTACACGGTATAGTCAAAATCCATACCGTAGAGCAAATTAATACCGTTTATACCGTATACCGTTTATACCGTCCACCCCTACTGGAGGTGTACAGTATTTCAATAGGCAACCCTGAAAGGAAAATTTTTCTAGAAGAGGAACACTAGCCAAAACATAGGCATTGTATGCATAAAAGGGGCAAAAGCTAAAGTTAAGTGACTGTTACTTTTGTAGCAGTAGTTCAATGTCAATGCCTTTTTTATTAGGCCTAGTTGTGCCTCAAATTGATCCGCTATCAGCTCTATCTTTAATCTTTCAAAATGTTCAGTTGCTATCGCAGCTCCATCTTACATTTTTTTGTCTGAGAGTGTTTGCATTGCATTAATTTATTTTGCATTTATTTTTAATTTGTTGGACCTTATGGTGTTCTTGTTTTGTTTCTTGACTTATTGTGATGTTTCTTCTTGACTTGTTTAAAGAAGATGTGTCCGGCCCCTGGGGACATTAACGTGTGTTGTCGGGCCTTACAAATAAATTGTATTTGATTTGATTTAGTTGTTGGCTACAACTTTGCCACAGTAGGCATTAATCACTTAAGTTAATAGTTCAAATGTCTGTGTCCCATTCCCGTTTGCACACGCAGATACACACACACGCACACAGTGGGCCAGTGACTTTGGTGGTATGTGCTATTGCACAGATGTGTGTCCCGTTCCCGTTTGCACATGCACGCACAGTATAAATATACAATTATTAAAAAAAAGAAAAAAAAAAAAAACTCTGTTACTTTAAATATTTTCACTGTGCTCCTAAATATTTTTGTGTGCTCCTAAATTTCTTTGTGTGCTCCTAAATTTTTTCATTTAGGAGCACATGTGCTCCTTGGGAAAAAGGTTAGCGTAGAGCCCTGGTGCGCACGGGATGCGACAGTGTAACGAGGCTCGAGCACTTTTAATAAATGTTTGAAGCCGGGTTCCTCTACTATAACGTGAAGGCGTCTGCGTCATCTTGTTTTGGTGTGTGGTCTTCTTCTGCTGTTCTTGTTGACGGTTGGCAAATAGCGTTTAGGTGCTTTATCGCCACCTTCTGATTTGAGAGTGTGGATCAGAACGGACTGATTCAGACGTATTCTTCGTATGGCTGCACGTACCGAACCGTGACGTCCGTACCGTTAATTCGCGGGACGAATACATGTACCGTTACACCACTATACACCACACACACTAAAAACACAACAACATATACACACAAACACTATGATAATACACTGCTGTTTCACCTGGTAGGAATGTTGTCTGTTGAACTGAGGGGGCTGGAAAGGCTGGGTGAGGAGGAGGAGGAGGAGGAGGTGGTGTTGTTCTGGCGACAGTATTCCTGGAACTCAGTGATGATCACCTTATTGCTGTTCGCATTGCCATGCAGCAGAGGGAGCATCTGAGACAGCACTAAGAGACAAGAGAATGTAATGATCAAATAACTACATGTAAACAATCTGGAGCAGTGGTTCTCAGCCTTTTACATGTCAAGGACCCCTGAATTGTTACATATTAGGCTGCGGACACCCATTTGATAATATTTTGTCTCAGAGACCACCATCTGAAGAGACTTTTGTCGTTAGGTATGGCTGTCCTGAATTCTATAGCCAAGACACCAGTCGATAAAGTGAAATAGGGCTGCAACGATTAGTCAACATAATCGACGACGTCAATCATAAAGAATCGTTGACGGGGAATTTTTGCGTCGATGCGTCGTATAAAAAAATCAGAGACGCAAATGTTCATTTGTAACTGCAATGCACTACAGGAAGTGCTGGGGGCAGTATCGTTTCCATTGTCTGATTGCATTCTGTAGTAACGGCCCGGGTAAGAAGAAGAAAGAATGCACCCCGGAGCTTCGGAACATGGGTACGTTTTAGATAGTTAGCCATAGTATTGTATTTTTTACGTTAGCTTACATGTTGGAAAACAGAACGTCTCATGGATATGGATAATGCTTGCTAAGCAAACTATT
This sequence comes from Notolepis coatsorum, assembly GCF_963971535.1. NCBI lineage: Eukaryota > Metazoa > Chordata > Actinopteri > Aulopiformes > Paralepididae > Notolepis > Notolepis coatsorum. The sequence continues at coordinate 186,048,972 of NC_140166.1, forward strand.
GCTGGGGCTTATAGAGGCTGCGGTATGTTGTTGTTGTATGTAACATTAAACAGCGCCAAGCTACAGCGTTGCTGCACGCTATTTCAGTTATACCGAGGCTGCGGTATGACATGTTTTTAGTTCACTCATTGTTCAGGGAAACACATTGTTAACCCATTCCCCGCCAATAACGGCATACGACGTGTTTCAAGGTCATGCGAATTCTGCCAATAACGGCGTATGGCGTGTTTCTGATCATATTTCATATTTTCCCCATGGTATTCATATTTCACTCACGGAGACTTGTCTGATGCTGTGTGAGCCAGCACAACTCTGCAACGCTTCAATACTGCCACCTGGTGGCTGATCGGCAAGTTGCAACCGGAAGTCGATCTCTTGTGATCCCGGTGAGTCTCCCTATTCCGTCCGGCCACTCGTTTATCGTCGCAGGACTCAATACACACCCTGTGGATATGAATCGTTGCCATAACTCAATAATCTACATGATTTGGGCGTGTATTAGTAATATACAAACCGGAAATGGATCGTCTCGATCCACATGACATAACTGGGATCTGTTTGCTCCACTCTCATCGCCCAACGGTAAGAGGAGACTGACGTGAGTTTCAGCGTTTTTGTTTATCATTTTCGATACAAACTGCTCTGATCAATATATCACCCATACTACATAAATCATTTAACGTCGGTCACGGAATTATAAACGACCCCCCCCCCCCCTCCTCCGTTCACCCGCGCATGGTCAGTGATAACGTTTAGGACCATGTACAGTTGAATTTTTTTATATATTGTTGATCGGTATCAAACGGCATTTGATAATCTAATATATGCATTTATGTCTATATCTCACGTTCTAGGAAATACTGCAGAAAACGATAACATATTTATACTCTAGACCAGACCTGGGCATTGTACGGCCCGCGGGCCGGATAAAGATTACATGATAAAAAGATTTTAAATAAATTTTTATTTTTTATTTTTTTCATATCAATGTTCACACGCACAATATACGCTTACCTAGGATTTGACTTGATTCAACAACAAAGCAGTCGGGGCAAGCCGAAAACGGTCGAAAGTGTGGTTATTTGAAGTTTGGATTTCTTTTTTCACAACCGAGGTAGGTAGATTACATTTTTGGAGACTAAAGTACAGAAAAAGGGTACCGTTGGGTACCGGTATCGATTCACAGGTACCGGTACCGTATCGGTTCAAATGTGAACGGTACCCATCCCTACTGAACACACAACTGCAGGGCAAGGGCATTTTTGCTCATGAAATGCATAGCCATGTGAAAGCCTTCATGACAAAGTTGCAATAAATTTCAAGGCAACTAGGCAGCAACAATCTCAAACACATGAAAACCCTGAAAGAAGTCAAACCATCAGCTGATCACCGGCACAGGTACTCATCCATGTTGGGAGCACTGCATGATGAATTTTCAAGACGTTTTCAAGATTTCAAAAAGGTTGAGGATGAAATGCAGCTGGTTTCCTCTCCCTTTACCTGCAGTGTTGATAGTTCACCCACTGATGTTCAGCTTGAACTCATTGACCTGCAGTCTGATTCACTACTGAAAGAGCACTTTAAGTCAGCATCACTGCTAGAGTTCTACTCTGCTCTCAAGGAGGAGAACTTTCCAAACATGAGAAGACATGCTCAGAAGATGTTGGTTCTCTTTGGCTCCACCTATATGTGAACAGACACTCAGTCATGACGTTTACCAAGTCCAGGTACAGATCCTCTCTCACTGATGAACATCTGGCAGCTGTGCTTCGCATCTCCACCTCAGACATGCAACCTGACTTTGATGGACTTGTTAAAGCTCAACAGAGACTGGATTTATCACACTGAATGAAAAAAAAAAGAGCTGAAGAACACTAAAATGTGGAAATATAACAAGTGAAATGGGACACTTGATCTTTTTTTTCTTTTTTTTGCACAGTTCTGAAAACATTAAATGTTTAATATAGGCATGTAAAGTATAAAAAAAAAAAAAAAAAAGGCTACTGGGACACTTTTCTTTACACAGTTCAGTGACATGTAGGGATGGGTACCTTTCACATTTGAACCGATACCGGTACCGGTACCTGTGAATCGATACCGGTACCCAACGGTACCTTTTTTCGGTACTTTAAAAAAAAATAAAAAAAAATATTTTTTATTAATTTTTTTTTCTCCTTTTTTTTTTTTTTTTACTTTTTTTTCTTTCATGTCAACGTTCACACGCACAATATATGCTTACCTAGGATTTGACTTGATTCAACAACAAAGCAGTCGGAGCAATGACAAGCCGAAAACTGTCGACATTTAATTTACCTACCTCAGTCGTAAAAAAAAAATCCAAACTTCAAATAACTACAATTTCGACAGTTTTCGGCTTGTCATTGCTCCGACTGCTTTGTTGTTGAATCAAGTCAAATCCTAGGTAAGCATATATTGTGCGTGTGAACGTTGACATGAAAAGAAAAAAGTAAAAAAAAAAAAAAAAAAATTAATAAAAAATATTTTTTTTTATTTTTTTTTTATTTTTTTTTCGGTTTCTCACTTGATTCGATACTCGGTAGTACCGACGTGTTTCGGTTCGGTACCTCAAAAGTACCGAATTCGGTACCCATCCCTAGTGACATGTCTTGTTTATTTTGGCTATAAGATGATGTGATGTCTTTAGAAAGCTAAGAAAATCCTTGTTTCAATAGTATATGAAACTCAAAATAATAACTTTATTTGTATAGCACTTTTTCATACATGTCCTTTGATATTAATGTTTCACATTTTGTTTATCATTTTGGAAATAAATTCTATTTGAATAAATGATATTTTTGAAAGCTAACCTCACCTTTTAATTGCCAAATAATAACATACACTCTTACCAGGGGTCAAAACAATGCCATTTACTGCTTTTTATATAGAAATAAAATGTATATTATGCATAATTGAGTTTGGAATTTTGGCCCGGCCATCCTAAATATTTTCAGTTGCTCATTCGGCCCCGCGGGAAAAATAATTGCCCACCCCTGCTCTAGACGGTATTTTCGTATGAATGTGTGAATGAAAAAGTAAAACGTTCCTACATCCTGAACGATAGATAATCGATGTTGAATGGGCCATAGTAATGTTAATTTAGCAATTTAGCAATACAATTAAAAAAGTTATAGCCCTGCAAAGAAGGTGAACATCTCCATAGACTTACAGTACTGGCAGAGAATGGTATAAGATGATCAAAGTGGTGGCAGGGAATGTGTTAATGACATTGACGGATTGTGAATTGTGATTGACTGAAATTATATTTATTTGGAAAAATAAATATACCGGTAGTCTCTTTATTTGAAGAGTCAAAACTCAAAACTGTTCTCTTGGCTTTGTTTTGTTCATAGTAGTAACGCTCATGTCATGATAAATCTGGTTAGGTCAAAACTAAAGGAATATACATAAATAAAAAAAAAAAATACAATAAATATATATATATTATCGGTATCGGTATCGACCTTGAGGAGCAGAAAGTTATTGGTATCGATATCTGGGTCAAAAAATCAATATCGTGGACCCCTAGGCCCCGAGGCCTGCTTGCCTCAACGACTACCGCCCTGTAGCTCTCACCTCCATAGCCATGAAGTGCTTTGAGAAGCTAGTAAAGGGCTACATCTGCTCCTCCCTCCCCATCAACATGGACCCCCTGCAATTTGCATACCGCCCCAACAGGTCCACGGAGGACGCCATAGCCCATGTGCTGCACACAGCAGCATCACACCTGGACAAGAGGCAGGGGAACTATGTGAGAATGCTATTCATCGACTACAGCTCGGCATTCAATACCATAGTCCCCTCCATACTCATAGCCAAGCTCAGGGACCTGGGCTTGAACTATGACCTCTGCCAGTGGGTCTTGGACTTCCTGACTGGCAGACCCCAGGTGGTGAGAGCAGGCAACTGCACCTCCTCATCCATCACCCTCAACATAGGGGCCCCCCAGGGCTGTGTTCTGAGTCCCCTCCTCTACTCCCTGTACACACACGACTGTGTGGCTCAGCGGAGTAGCAATACAATCATCAAATTTGCTGACGACACAGTGGTGGTGGGCCTGATCTCTGCCAACGACGAGAGGGCCTACCTGGAAGAGGTCAAGGTCCTGGCGGGATGGTGCCAGGAAAACAGCCTCTCCCTGAACGTCAGCAAAACAAAGGAGATGATTGTGGACTTCAGGAGGTCGGGGGTCAAGGACTACAGCCCCCTCAGCATCGACGGGGCACCGGTTGAGAGAGTCAACAGCTTCAAGTACCTCGGAGCCTACATATCCGAGGACTTGACATGGACCACACACATTGACAGTGTTGTGAAGAAGGCACGACAACGCCTCTACTTCCTCAGGCGCCTAAGGAAGTTCCAAGTCAGTCAGAAGATCCTTAAGAACTTCTACTCATGTACAATAGAGAGCATCTTGACTGGCAACATCACCTCCTGGTTTGGGAATAGCACTGCACAAGACCGAAGCAGACTACAAAGAGTGACACGTTCAGCCGAACGCACAATTGGAGGGGGGCTCCCCACCCTCCAGAACATTTACAACAAGCGTTGCAAGGGCAAGGCTAAGAGAATCATTAAAGACTCCAGTCACCCGAACAACTGCCTCTTTGAACTGCTGCGGTCAGGCAAGCGATACCGGAGTCTCAAGGCGAGCACAGAAAGACTCAGAAGAAGCTTCTATCCCCAGGCCATCAGGCTGCTAAACGAACAATGAATGAACACTACACAACAACAACCACCAAACGCACATAGCACACACATCCACACGCACACACTCACTTTAAACAGACACACTGTAGCACCCACTCCACACACCTTATAGCACACACCCACTTTAAACAAACACACTGTAGCACCCACTCCCCACACTTTATATTTATTGATGAAGGATTGCACTACAACTCGTACACCTTACTGTAAATTGTACCTAAATTGTACCTCATCCCATTTCTGCTTTGCACTATATAGTACTGTACATTAGTACACTGCATAGTATTGTATATTATATGGTAACTCAGAACATTGTACATATGTCTATACCGAACACTGTGACCTCATTTTCTTCTTCTAAATTACATGCTATACTATGTTATTTGATACTATCTTGTCTAGCACAGTCTCTGGAGCGTAACAGTAAGAAGCATTTTGTATGAAAGTATTCTGTACTTCTGTATGACAACTATTAAAGAAACTTGAAACTTGAAACCTATATGTAACGTAACGTTAGCTAAACAACAGCGCCAAGCTTACAGCTTTTATATAGACATATACTCAATGTGGCAGTGTGTGTCACAATCTTACTTAGCTAGTCAGTCTGCAAAAACACGACACTCTGTGCTAACATGAGCCGTCTGTAGCCTAGCCAGCCAAGTTCCAACTAGCTTTCACATTAATGGCATTATGCAGTACATCATCTAAAATAAAGTTTCACACATACACACGCTCCTCTCACACACAGCAAACAAAAGACCTAGAAGTCTGTCTGATCTGTCAACCTCCTCTCCTCTCCCCCTACAGCTGTTCCAAGTCACCCTCCTGGACCAAGTTACATCCCCATCAGCCGCGGTGCTGGGGGCAGATGCTGCTACTTATTTTCTTTCTTTGTTTACATTTAAACACGTTAATTTGCATTATTTAATTAATTAATTTTGTTATGATTGATTGTTGTATTATATTTATGTTATTCAAATACATTTTGATTTAAGCAAGTTGCTTAAGATCCAAATTCAAATGTTTCATGAGTAATTATTTTAATTTGCTATGGGATCATGTTATGTTAACACATTCCCCGCCAATCACGCTGTACAACGTTATTGCCGGCCATGCGTTGTCTGCCAGACCACGCTGTACAGCGTTATTGATATCAATATTAAATTTTTCACCATGGCATTCATAATTCATATATACACCTCCGGCGCTGCAGCTGGACCCTACGGCTCAATACAACGATGGCTCAATACCGCCGCCTGGTGGATGGTCGGGCTAGTTACACTGGTAAACAGGATATGGCTGCTGTGCGTCGATTAAATTCATCCGGCCGTCAGATATTGTCGCAAGGCTCCCGACAGACACTATGTACATAATGGATCGCTTTATAAACGTAATAATCTATATGATTTCGGCGTTTATTGCGACATACAAACCGGAAATGGACCTAGGCGATCGATGTCCTATACCTGGGATCTTTCACCGCCAGTCTCATTAACGCACGGTAAGAGGACGCTGACGCCATTTTCACCCCAATTGTTTATTCATTTCACTGCAAACCGATCCGATCAATATGTCACCCATACTACATAAAGCATTTACTGACGATCACGGAATTATAAACGACCCCCCCCCCCCCTTTCATCCGCGCATGATGACGCATAACGTATAGGATCATATAGAGTTGAATTTTTTAATATAGCGTGTATCGGGAATAAACGGCAATTGATCATCTATATATGCGTTTATGCCTATAACTCACGTTCTATGAATTACTGCAGAAAACAATAAAAACACTTATATTCTAGAAGGTATTTTTGTAGGAAGCTATGAATGAAAAAGTATAACGTTCCTACATCCTGAACGATAGATAATCGATGTTGAATGGGCCATAGTAATGTCAATTTAGCAATACAATTTAAAAAGTTATAGCCCTGCAAAGAAGGTGAACATCTCCATAGGCTTAGAGTGGTGGCAGACTGGCTATATTGATGGATATAACCAGTGGCAGGGAATGTGTTAAGGCAGAGGGACTGGACAACAGGGTGACATTCACAGGTGTGCAGACTTGAGCATGAGAGGTAAAACATGCACTGGAGCCCGGAAAAGGAGCCGCACCCACAGGAAACAGAGATGGAGGGTGTGACAAAAATGATCGTTAGATTAGTCGACTAATCGAAAAAATAAATCGACAGATTAGTTGACCAAAATAATCGTTAGTTGCAGCCCTAAAGTGAAACCTATGATCAGAATAGTCACTTGTGTAGAATTTCTAACCTCTTGTGAATTAAATAGTAAAATTAAACTATCCCTACCCACCTTCAAAACCGCTCTAAAAGGGAGGCTGCAATTCGAAACTGGCCCCCGTAAATGTCCGAACATCCTCCCTCCCACCCACCCCCTCCTAATGTACATTTCCCTCCCACTTGTATGTATATATTTACTGTTTAACAGTACTGTATATTTGCATATCTCGTATGTCACAAATGTAACAGTACTGTATTCTGTATGTTATGTATGTCATAAATGTCATGATTAGATTAGATGATTAGATTAGATTTTTATATCTGTATACCTGTATGTTGTGTATGTCATAAATGTCATTATGAATTGAAAATGGGGGATCCTGATGTAAATAAGACGAAAGTCTTTCTCTGGTCTGCATCCCCTTAACACAATGGGGACCAGCCACGAGTTTATACGGGTTTCGAATCCATGCGCTGTGGACCAGAGGCACGTATATAGCCGTGGCATTTTTTTATTTTTTATCCACTTTTTCTCCAATTTTTCTATATTTTCTCCCATCCCAATTTCGTATCATCCAATTCAACCCTCCCCTGTCACGAACGCTGTTTCTTGCCTCCCACAAGCCGGCTGCAATGTGGACTAAGTCATACATAGCACAAGTCCCCTCCGGTACTTGAGGTAACAGCAGTCGCATCTTTTCACCTGCGCAGCTCGATCTCTCAGTGTCGAGGAGTAACGCGTGGGAGGCTCACGCTGCCCCCGACACTTCCTGATTCTACTGCGCAGGCGCACCAACCGACTTGTAGGAGTCGCTTGTTCACAACGTTCGATCCCCACCCTTCAGTTTTCCCTCCCCGTAATACGGCCAATGTGTACTACTGCGGACGTGCCGTGGCATTTGTTATTGCTGTTATTCCATTTTAATAACCGGCTCAAGGTCGCCGACCGGCTCTGCAGATCTACCCTCGTCTGTGAAATCGAGAACATGCGCCATCGCTCCACTGCAGTATGCCCTGTGGGCGAATGGAAAACTTTTTCATTTTTTTTCAGTTTCAGTTTCATTGTAGCCGGATCCTGAACCAACACAATGTACTGTGGATTACGTTTCGAATCGCAGATTTCACCATGGAATAATGGGATTTATCATCAGCCAATGGACATATCGATCTACCAGATGCCGATCGATAACGGGGAAATTCTGGGGGGTATCTTACGGGCTCACGGTAAGACATTTTTCACCTAAACAGTGATAGTAAAAACTCAGGGCTGGTTTAGGTTGTTGACACTGAAACCTGCAGACATCCTAATCCTGTTAGCACAGTAAAGACAAACACCATGTGAACACAGTATTCAGGTTGGTTGACCATCCCTGGCAGCTCAGGCCCTGTCCACACGCGGGGTGTTATGTAACCGAGCCTTAATGTGCACGGTTGCACTGTTGGCCCACACACAACCGGGGTTTTGGAACACTGCAACCGTGGTCTTTGAAAACCGGAGTCCAGGGTGAAGTTTTGCGTGCATCCCGGTTGCAGTGGTTGCGTGTGGGCATAGAAACCAAGGTTATTTCCAGTGTTTACAGCAGAGCTGTAGATGGCAACCCCATCATTCATTTAGTTGGGTCAAGAATCAAAATTCTGTGACCATTCTCTGGCTAAGATGTTTTGATGATTGATTTGACTTCTATGGACCTTTTATAAAATATTTAGCCCCCGTGTCCCTCCCAAAAATCCCGACATTTTTTGTCAGATGGCCAAATCCAAAATACCTGCTGATGCCATCTTGAAAAATTAACTTTTGATCCAGAGCACCTAGAATCATGTATGAATACACTTTTTTGTGTAAGTCAACCATGACGATTCCAATTCTGACATCAGTTTGACTCTATGACATCAATTTGACCCAGAAATCCAAGATGGCCACCATCTAGTAGAGCGAAAATGTAACTTTTAATGTCAAAACCAATTTTACCATGGTACTGCTGTACTTTAAACAAACTACCTTCATAAGGATCTCAGCAAAATAATTGATGAATGTACAGTATGATAAGATAACTAATTATACTTCAAAATACGCTCTCTTAAATAGCTGTAACTTGAACAGATTAACAATGAAACCACTTATCTTTTTGGATTTTTTTTTATTTATTTTTTTTTACTTTATAGCATTTTCAGCTTTTTCTGGCCATGCAGGACCGATAGAGGGAGAGAGGGAGAACGGGAGGAGAGGTAGGGAAGACATGCAGCAAATGGTCGCCGGGACTGGGAAAGGAACCCGGGATGACCGTTTCGCGACTCAGCACGCTATGTGGTGTCCTACTGGAGCGTCCCAACAATGAAACCACTTTAAACATGTCATGATCAGTCCGAATCAGAGCATTCTGCCTCACTAGATTCTGAATCATCAGATTCCAATGAATCACCACCCCTCCTCCCCCATACATCATCTCCCTTCTCATCATCAACCTCCTCACTCTCCTCTTCCTCACTTTCTTCAGCTGGCCCTGGTGCAGGTAGATGTGTTGGGAGAGCAGGTCGTGTGTGGCGGACAGGGCGACAGCGACCACCCACCAGCTCCCAGCCATGTCCGAGTGGAGAAGGGTGTCGCTTCAGGGAGGGGTGGCGCACTAGATATGCCAAGTAGTTGGCACGGAGGCAGTGTTGGCGTAGGCTATCTGCATCTGGAGGGAGATGGATGAATGATTTGTTCTTCATTCTCTTCCACTTTGTGGCACAGGCCTCAGCCATGGTGCTACTCCTCTTGTCGCCATAAATAACATGTCGTGTGAACTCGAACAGCTCCTCTAGCACCTCCTCCTCAAGGCTATCTCCACACCGCGAGAGCAGCCGTCGTGCCATAGGCCTCTTTGCCACCCGTCATACACAGACGACTTACCCTTGCCATAGAAGCCTGAATTGGCATCACAGCCTGTAATACAGTGTAGCTGCACAATACAATCTGACATCTCCTCAGTAACCAGGCCACGGCAGAAGACCGTGTCCTGCTTTCTCTTGATAGAGAGCATACCGGGCAGCTGTTGAGAGATGACCGCTGCCGTGACATAGGCATCGGTGTCGGCTGCATCAATGACCACAGGGCCACTGTAGCCTGACTCACGTAGAACTGTGTAAGCAGAGAAGAGGATGGTGTCAGCCTCAGACTGGTCAAAGCTGTAGTTCTGCATTGGTTGCTGGGTTGACAAGTTGGTGCAGTGGGAGCCAACAGAGTAGACGATCTCTGTATCTACACCCTGTGCAACAAGGTCAGTCAGATAGCTGCATATTACTTTTTGTAGCCGCTCCTTGTTGCTGACGCTACACAGCAGTGTTTTGAACTATCTGGCAGAGGGGAAGGGGTCGCCCAGCTTCATGTAGGTGTTGGGGACATGTACCTTACCTTGTACCCGCAGATCTCGCTCATCATCTTTAGTCGAGTATGCTGCGTCATACGGGTCATTTACACAGAAAATACGGTCAGCATCACCATGGCGGGCAAGGATGATGGATGATACCTTGTGGACATAGTCCAACCACTTGTATGGGGTGCCATCTTGTGTCTGCCGATCTTCTGCTGATGGGGTTGCCATCCTCCAGATCATGCCCATGTCGACAAGCGCGGTGTAGGGTTCTTGCAGATCTACAGATTGGAGAGAGCTTCTGAATGAGCTTGCTCTTCTGTGTCCTCCTATATGTGCCATTGGAGTTGAATAAGGCCACACATTCCTCGACAACACGATGTTCCAGCAACTCTGAGAAATTCACAAGTTGACTGACCTCAACCAGGTCGATCACTGCCTTGAGAGCACTCCGCTCCATCTCAGCAGCTCTTGCTTTGAGTTCCTCCCCGGGCTTCTCCATGCAGGGCTGCTTGGCAAATGTCAAGCGTTTGCTCAGAGGGACAGGTGCATGGAGGGAGGTTCTTACTGAACACTCGGTCTCGCAAGAAGCTGGTCAACTTCTCCTCTCCCACAGCATAAGCTGAGTTGAAGTCCGCGATGAGTTCATCAGAGGCAGGCATGGCTGACTGTAGGGTGCGGAGGGTGGGTGAGGCTGGATCAAATGGGAAGGAATCAAACTCATGCATGCATGCGACCAGGTCCTGCACGCGCTGCTCATCTTCTCTCATCCTTTTCGGACCACATTTTATGTGCTTCCTCTTGGCTTTTTGTGTGGCCAGGGCATTGTGAGCCACCCGGATCTTGGCCAAATTGTTCACATTTCTGGAGTGCACCAGCAGCTGCTTCTCATTCTGGAGGATGGAGAGCCAGCCAGACTTCATTTTGCTGCCCTTGTTCATTGTACACTCGATCCACATGTCCCAGGCCATGTTGGAGTAGGGGTTGCCTGTGATGGACTGAGTGAAGTCAGTATGAAGGAAGGTGACCTGATCAGCAGGGAGAGCCGTCAGCATTGCCCAGAAGTCAGGCAGCCACCTTCCATACCTATTGTTGTCGTACACTACCATCCATGGCAGAATGGCACGCAGAGAGCTGACATACTCATCCCAGTTGCAGATATGTACTGCATGCACATTCTGCATGAGTGCATCTGTCATAGACAGGAAGTCCCTCCAGTAGTCCGCCATGTCACTGGCCTCCACCTGGGTGAATAAATTGGTGATGAGGCTCTCGAGATCAGTATCATCCTCCAGTGCCGCATGTGCAGCTGCACAGGGTTCTTGGGAGAGACTCGTATCTCTCAGAATCTCAAGGTTCTCCCTTGTCTCATCAGCCAGGTTGGGCATGAGCCTCCCCTTTACCAGCTGACTCATGAGTGCCTCATAGATGAGCCTCAAGCAACGCAGCCGCCTCTTGTAATGCTTGCCTTTCAATGCACGGTCGACGGAGCCCTCTGCAATAACTCCTCCTGCCACAAGTACATTTCCTAGCTCACTCCCCTTGTAGCGCTTGTAGATAGCGCTCATCATCACACACTGTGTATGGAAGGGACCAAGAAAGGGTACAATGTCATGGTACTTGTTTGGGTTCTCGGCCTTGAGCAGAGTGATGAGGACGTACACAGGATGATCTCCCACTAAGAAGGCGAAGGGCATGTGCTTAGTGGCGATGATGGTAGACAGCTTCTCCATGATGTCATTCACAACTGACTTGTTGGGCGGTTTATTGTAAGATGTATGAAAATAAGCCTTGCTCTTCCTCTGCTCCATATTCAAGCCAGCGTGAAACCCATTGTATGAAGGGATAGTCTGCTCAACTGCAGCAAGATGATCACCATTTGTATCTGCACGAGCAAGGGCATGAATAATACTCCGCTTGCGCTGAGGCTCTGTACTTAATGAGAACATAGTGGGCTTAGGACGGATGGGATGCTCACCACGCTTGATGGTCCTATACGGCATAACTGCCTGCATCTCAGTCAGTGCCTGCGACACAATCTTGGCATCTTTTATGCACGCATGCTCAACCTGGATGTTTGCCTCATAGTCCTGTACATGACATTCTAGACGTTGCAGAAACATCCAGTTACAGCGGTGTGCAGTACCCCCTCCTGTCAAGGTGTCATTGAGAAAGTCGTCATTGTCAATGATACTGATGCTTGGTTCTCCCTCAGCGATCCCGCCAGGACACACCGAACACCGCTCACGGTCATGCATGGTCCAGCACATTCTGGTAGCTTATCCCCATGCCCAGCTTGTAGTAAGAGTCAACAAGCTCCTTGTTTCGAGTCATCCCATGAAGGGTGACAGTGGCATTGATGGCGGTAGTGGTGAGTCGCTTTATGACGTACTGTGTTATGAGAGAGGTGAGAGAGTGTGTGCTTGGAGTCAGATCTACCCCCTTCTTCCCCCGCAAAGCAGATAGCAGCTGCACCATGAGAGGCGAAAGCTCTTCCTCCTCTTCTAGCTCCTCGACCCTCGGTGGCCAAGGGACAAGTTTGACTGACTTCATGTCATCCCTGAGACGGTCAGTCACATTACGTACCAGTTGCTCACTGCTGACACAGATGGAGGAGAGTGCTGCTTCGACATATGAACCACCCCCAGACGTGTCATAGACTAGATCGCTATGGCTCCTCTGAGGGAGGGAGTGGAAGCCAATCTTGCTCTCAAACTCCCGGGTCAGGAGGTCTTTGATGTAAGATGACTTGACCCCTGGATGTTGGGAATCCATATAGAGAAATTATAGAGCTGTAGTCTCGGAGGAGACTCTGCAGTGATCTCAGCTCATGTTCCTCAAAGATAACTGTTCTGATGTGGTCAAAGAAGATAGTCTGAGCCTCACGGAGAGTGACATTGTGCATGTGTGGGAGTTTGTCATCTTATTTTCTGGTAATTACGCACATATTTCAACCAGCATTTGAGGTGATACAGTATCTGATTTCAAGTGCATAGGGCTGATCAGCTGTATAATCAATCAGACAGTTGATTCTATCTCGCATTCTCTGGTCTTCCAGGGCCACCGTGTGGCTCTTGAAAGCTGCCCATGCGTGATCGTACGAAATCAGTACTAGCTTTGATTCTGGGTGCTTGGACGACTCTGTCTTACAGCACCAGACACATTTGGTTTTATCATGCATCAGCCCAAGACTCGATCTCAGCCGCTTGGCAGCTGGGGAACAAACATCAGACATAGACGAAGACTCACATTGGCTTTCATCAACCTCTCGTCTTTTCTGTCTTTTCTTGGCCTGTTCCAGTTTCTTGGCATTCCATAAGGTCAACCTACATGTATTATGGATACATTGTCCGACGGGACCTTTATCCCAAGCCACAGTTGCATGGACGTTTTTCCGAACGTGTCAAGACCGCTCCATAACAGTGCCTTATTCTTTATATTTTCCCACCTCTCAATTGAAGTAATGGAATCGGTGGCTTCATCACAAAGCCTGCCACACTGAAGGATACATGTAGTCTGATGGGTTATGCACTGTCTATTTGTCCCTGTGAGTAGAGTGATTTCTTCCATTTTCAAGCTGTTATGCATCTACACTGTGCATCTATGCAACTACTCTTCCTTTCAAACTCTAACCTTACTCCGACATAGAACCCTGGAAATACCCAGCATGCATTTAAATGTTGTGGGTAACTCTGGGTCAAATTTGGGTCAGTCAAGATTCATCTTTGATCTTTAGACACCCTACCCCCACCTCTTTCCTCCACGGGAACACTTAACTTTTTGCAACATACACCTGTTCTCCCAATCCCTCTGGCACCCCTCCCCCACAAGAACTCAACCTCTCTCACAGAATATGGACACTCATATTATTCTTGAACGTAAACACGCACATGCACGCACACACACACACATGCACGCACGCACGTACGCACACACGCACCACACTCTCGCAGTCTGTTGAAGAAGGCCTGGATGAGCAAGGTCAACGGGAGTTCTTCATGTCAAGGAATGGCGAGATGGCGTGGTCCAAGATACCTTTTGAAACAGAAGGCTGAGCACAAGCTCAGAACATCATCAAAATAACTCCTGAAAGAAACAGCTTTCAAACACAACACAAGGGTTAACAAACCCCAAACACAGGGCTACAATGACTATATTAGCTAACTAGTTGTTGTTGCTAGCTAGCTAGCTAGCTATTGGGAAAGTTGTTAGTCTGAAGCCCTGCCCAAACACCAAATCTTACCTTCCCATTCAAAAGTTACATTTTCGCTCTACTGTCTCCATCTACATTTTTGCTCTACTGGATGGTGGCCATTAGGGATGCCCCGATCGATCGGCCACCGATCGTTATCGGCCGATAATCAGTATAAATATGCGATCGGTGATCGGTGATAATGCTTTATTTTCGCCGATCGTCAAAACCGCTCTCATTCGCTGAGTTCTGTCTCAGACACCGGGAGCTGCACTCACTCCCACACAGTGGTGCAGTGTCTGCTCCCTCGTCTGCTCCCTCCAGCCCCTCCCGCGCGCATGTAAACACGGGTCTAGTGACTCTAGTCTAGTGGGACGGGAGGACGGCGTCTCCCCGAGTTAACGTTAACTACCATTACAAAATGACCCAGTCAACCATTCACTTCCAGTCCAATACATGAGGCATTGTCTAACCGAACGGTATCTAGCCGGCCAGCTACCGATAGCTCCTGACATCAACAAACGTTCCAGCAAGTCTAGTAGAGATGTGTATGATACCTCAGCTGTACTCACGTTAGCGCAAGTTAGTTCACTGTTCAAAACGAAATGTCCCACTGAACTAAATAGTTCACCGAGGCGTTGTATCAACGTTATATAGCCGGCCAGCAGTAGCCACAGATAGCTCCTGATATCAATGTTTTATAACACTAATTCGATGCGTATTCGAGCTGAGGGCATGTTGTTGAATATGATCAATAGGGTCTAGCTGCAGCTCCGGAGAATCCTGGCCGTAGCTGCAGGCTACTTGAGTATAAGGTCCAGCTGCAGCTCCGGAGAATCCTGGCCGTAGCTGGAGGCTACTAGAGTACACACAGACAGTGGAGCTTGTTGCGTGGTGGCGATGTCTCGCAGATAATACAAGTACAAGTCTAATTATATAATATATATATTTTATAAAAAAATATATAAAATAATTTTTTAAACGATCGGTATCGGATCGGTATCGGCCGATATGGCTCACGACGATCGGTGATCGGTATCGGTGGCAAAAAACGTGATCGGGGCATCCCTAGTGGCCATCTTGGATTTCTGGGTTAAATTTATGTCAGAGTCAAACTGATGTCAGAATTGGAATAGTCATGGTTGACTTACACAAAAAAGTGTATTCATACATGATTCTAGGTGCTCTGGATCAAAAGTAAATTTTTCAAGATGGCGTCAGCAGGTATTTTCCATTTGGCCATCTGACAAATGCCGGGATTTTTCAGAGGGCTAAATATTTTATAAAAAGGTCCATAGAAGTCAAATCAATCATCAAAACATCTTAGCCAGAGAAGGGTCACGGAATTTTGGTTCTTGACCCAACTAACTAATTCACTTTATCTAAGACTAAGACAATCAATTGAGGGAGACCTTCAATGGGGGAGGGATGCCGAGCATGAACTAAGACATCAAACACAATCAATAAGCAAACCAGGCTGCTTCCTAATCTTGAACAGACATGGGGTAATTGTCAAATAATTATCCAACATGGCAACTAATACACTCACTATACCTACAGAAGGATGGACCTCCAGAGGAAAGGGACTGAGCCTACTACACCAGTCACCTGCTGCCTAGAATCAACAAATAATATATCATTGACATGTGTATGTTATTTATTGTATGCCCTCACCTAACATATTGATTCTTTAAAAAAAATTACTTTTACCAAATACTATTAGACTTGTCAAATGGTATTTTTCTTTTTCTGCTGAACGGTACCAAACCGAAAACCACAACGCTAACAGTTATATGAACCGAACCACGATATTTGTTCCATAATAAAGAACGCACGGAGTTCGACAAGAGCCATGTCGTTTGGAAAATGTGCCATGCCAAAATCAAATATTCTGGAAACACAACGAATCTGAGAGCATACTTATAGTCCATGGTCCAGAGGCCAACATTTCACTTGTCGGTGTCACTCAGGGTGACTAAACTTAGATATCATTTTTTCAAAGATCTATGTCTGTAGATGATATTTTGTAGGGATGCACCGATATGAAAATTTGCCACCGATACCGATTGTTCAACTAACACAATCGGCCGATACCGATATTTGTGGCAACAAATTATTTTTAAATATTTTTTAAATATTTTTTTTTTGTAGTATTTTTTTTTCTTTTATGAAACTACTGTATATTTGTGTTACAAATTGTGCTCACCGATATGAACATAGGCCTCTTTACTTACTTAAAAAAAGGAAACATCAAGAAATAGCACTCTCTCTCTCCCAGTATGTTCTGCAGGGCTGCAGCTAGATACTAGTTCTCCCAGCATGGTCTACCTGCTGGGCTGCAGCTAGATACTATTGTCTCAACCAATGAAATTTTGATTGACAGTCAATTCTTCCAATTACGTCACACACCGCTTGCACCCGCCTCTGCTGTTACCACCAATCGGCAAGCGCGTATACATTTTTTACTTCGGCTTTTGTCCGCCATTGATTTTGACGAGAGCTTTTCTACAACAACAACAACGGCGGCGCGGCTGACTGCAGCACTCTGCTGGGATACTATGACTTTTCTGAGGATGACTGTGCCAGCTCTTTCAAAGGAAAGAGACAGGTGAATCCGTTGAATAATCTGCAGAAGAACCCTAGATTCCAGACGGCTTTTAGTCAGCTTGGCGCATTGTTGCTGGTAACAGATGAGCTCCAACAGGAGATGGAGTCCTTCACATGCATTATGGATGGCCATGGTTGGATGAAGTCAGTTGATGCTGTGTGAGCCAAGATGCTGCAGAAAATGGGTGCTGATAAAGTCCTGGATGCAAACTCCAAAGTAGACATTGAACGCCTGCCTCCCCCCAAGGTCTGTCTCATCCCACATGTACAGCCAGCCAACTTCATAGTTGCCTGCTACAAAAGAGCAGAACAGCCAATATTCAAGAGGCCCAAAGCCTATGATCAAAGTATGGACTGGGAAAAACAATGGATGAGGAGGTGTTAGAACCTGTTTGGACGGTTGGACCCATCCTCCGTCCTTCTCTTGTTAAGGTACTGGCCCAGAAAGTGGAGTCAGAAGAGCAAGAAGCTCTTGATAAGGAGGCAGATTACACAAAAAATAACATGGATGAGGAGGATGGACAGTACGAGTGTGATGAGGCGGAGGAAAAGATGGAGATCGAAGAGATAGACTTTGACAATTGTTTTAGTGATGATGATGATTAGTAGTTTAGGGTACAAAATACAAATAGAAAAAGACGAATGTTGTGTCAACAAAGAAGATATCCAGTCCATGATATCCAGTGCATATGAAAACATATAGTTTGGGGAGCTCCAGTAGCTCACCGCATACCTCGGCGCTATTTCTGCGTCGGGGACAACCGTGCTCGTCACGGATCTGGGGTACACTAGTTCGATTCCCGGACCCGCCGTATTTTCTCAGAGTGTCTTCCCCTACTCTATATCCCATTCAACCTGTTTCTGTCGGTCATGCTTGACCAGAAAAAAAAACATATAGTTTGAACCTTAAAGGATAACTCCACTATTTTGGGAAATTAGCTTATTTAACATCTTCCCTGGAGTTAGACAAGAAGATGCATACCTTTTTTGTCTCTGTGCGTGCATTTTAGCTTTGGGAATAGATGCTCCGTTAGCATAGCTTAGCTTCATCACTGGAAGTGAGGCAGGACAGTAGCCTTACAGTGCCTTACAGCGTATTGCAAGGTCTGACATTGACCAAACTTGATATGCATGACCTTGGTGGGCTCTAGGTCAACTCCTGAAAAGGGGGTCAATGTCAGACCTTGCAATCAAAAGTTAGGGGCGCACTGAAATTATGGCAAGGGTTATTAGCCCCCTAACTTTTGATTGCAAAGTCTGACATTGACCCCCTTTTCAGGAGTTGACCTAGAGCCCACCAAGGTCATGCATATCAAGTTTGGTCAATGTCAGACCTTGCAATACACTGTAAGGCACTGTAAGGCTACTGTCCTGCCTCACTTCCAGTGATGAAGCTAAGCTATGCTAACGGAGCATCTATTCCCAAAGCTAAAATGCACGCACAGAGACAAAAAAGGTATGCATCTTCTTGTCTAACTCCAGGGAAGATGTTAAATAAGCTAATTTCCCAAAATAGTGGAGTTATCCTTTAACAATAAATAAATCACAAAAAACAATATTACCGTAATTCCTCTAATAGTAACCCCTGCTTGTATTTGTTTCAACTGTAGCGGGTACCAGGCTTGTATTAGGAGGAGGCATGTATAAGAGAGAGGCCTATATTTCTAATTTTCAAACAGATCATAATGAATAAATCAACATTTTGTGTCAGTTTGAACCCAGTAAAATGTACTGGGTTCATTTATTGAAACCAAGTACTGTATGAAATAGTAAACAGTGCAATTACAGGTGGTCACTGGTCATTTCAACATTTTCAAAGTGAAATCAAGTAACTAGCTCAGTATGCAGCTCAGTATATTAGTAACCCGGCTTGTATTAGGAGGTCGGCTTATAATTGCTTAGCTCAAGAGCGCACCCGGCCATTAATAGAGACCCGGCTTGTATTTGAATACCGGTTACTATTAGAGGAATTACGGTAACCTAAAATCGATCTCGTCCAATGCACTACATTTTAGTAAAAAGGTAAAATAGAGACGTGATATACGTATTTTCAGCGTTTTTTTGCTTTTCTGTCCTGAAATTTAATCAAGATGCGTTTGAATCTTAAAAATAACAATTGTACTGAATTCCTTGGGTCAAACTTGTTTGGGAAAATGTTTTAATTTGTTGTTAACTTCAAAAGTTATGCTGTTTTCTTTTTCAGGTTTTGGTTCAGGATCGGTGTAATAAAGGCTTAAAAATAAACCCCATGGGACATTATTCCAATCTGTTACATGTCAGAATCTTAAAATAGACACTTCAAGGATTATTAAAAAAAAAAAAAAAAAAAAACAGGTGGTGAAAAGAAATCCATCCTATACAGGTGGACCTATGTTTCCATCTACTATAGTGGCTGTTCTGTATAGTTTAATAGGAGCCTAATACTGCTCTTCTAATTTAAGGCTCACAATGACCTGTAAGTTAACAATGAAATAGTAGGCATATTATACATTTCCTGAATCCTTATGGTCCCGAAAGTGTTGTAGATTTTGTATTTTGTCTCCCTGTTGCTCCTAGATGACACAAGGCTAAAAGATAGTACCGGTATATCATTTAGGCGAAAATCGTGTAAAATGTGTGTTGTTGACTGTTCAAAGAGCTCCAGTGACCTCTATATTGGTCAGAAAGATTCACATCTTAGCTTGAATGAAAGATGACATAGTCCCCTTTAAAATGATACCAAACACAATATTGTGGAACATTGACAGATGTCCTCTACGTGAGTCTAAACAGGATATGCGCCAGCATCTGAAATGAAATTTCCTGAGCGGGTGGGTATACTTCATGACTTGATAATTATGATAAAGCTACCACTTTGGAACGGCTATCATACCAAAATATCATCTACAGACATAGATCTTTGAAAAAATTATATGTATGTTTAGTCGCCCTGAGAGGCACCAATATATGGTCTGGCCCATGGACTATTAGCAAGACACCATTCTTGTACAACTTATTTTCCCCATATTTCCCCAAGAGGATCAATAAAGAAATATCTCATCTCAACTAACAGAAGAGCAAACGGCTAACGTTAAACGAGTAGATCCAATCTCTCTTGCAAAGAGTCGCTTTGAGCTCTTATAAACAAGATGGAATGATTTTTAGAACAACCAGCCATCTGTGCAGCGCTGCTTTCAACAGTGGATAGGATGTCTTCACACTGTGCCAGGCTGACTCAAGCTATAGGGATGGCACCTTGGTAATGTCAGAGGAGAGCATGCCCACTCTGTCCATCATGGCACCACTTCATGCCATATTAAATTTTTTTCCTGTCAAAATGTAATATAACACCTTGCCTACAATATCACAGTATATCATAACCCCTGTATCATGATACGTATTGTATCATTAGATGCTTGCCAACACACAGCCTATTCTTCACTTTGAGATATAAATGATGCTAGAAATATGTCTACCAGTAGGCTAGTTTAATAAAAGATTTATTTTATTTAAATAACTAAAATAAAAATATGTAAACAAGACAATTTAATTCAAAAATATGTAAATAATATATAACTACCATGTTTTATATTAGGTGTTAGTATTACTGGTAGTCTACATTCTGGTCAGATAGGTTTCTTTATAAAACAAGATTTTATCTTTTTCCAGAAACAAGTCTTGAAAAAGGGGGTCTCATATTCGGGTCAATGCCATAATTGGCTTGCATTTTATTTTTCTGATCCAAAGATGTTCCATATTCTCCTAAAAACATCTATGCTACATGGTTGAAGGGGCAAACCACACCCACCAGGTCGGTCGGTGCCAACTTCTGTCCCTAGATGCAGGTAAGATCAAATTAATACGATGCACTCACATTGCTCGTTGTCCCTGCGTTTCTGTGCCGACTGCTCCGGGCTTGGAGTGGTGTCCGGCTTGGCTAAAGGCTCCAGCAGACACAGGGAAAAGGGCTGGAAAAGCTCCAGAGGAGGGCCCTCTCCTTCCCAGACACAGCCCCTCACCACCGCCACCAGCACCTTCACCCTCTTCTTGGAGGACATGAGCTCATCCCACTCTCTCGCCTTCAGCTTCTGACGTACTTTCTGCTTCTCCGGGTCACCGCCCCCCTGGGAGGTCACACAGACGAGAAAGAAGAACACAGGTTAACTTTTATATAACAAACAACAACTGTGTTCCACTACTCTGGGTGGTGAGAAGAGAGGAGAGGACAACATGTAACAAGGTGACAAGGTGAGAGATGAGCCGTCTTTATACCTCCCCCTCCTCCTCCAGAGCCCCCTCCCCGTCCGACAGGTAACCATGTGGCACAAAGAAACCATCATCGTCGTCATCGTCGTTGTCGCCTGCCTTGACTCCCTCGCCTCCCTCCTCTTCATCCTCCTGAAAGTGACAGCAAGATGAAAATGTCAGGTTCTGAATAATAATCATTGGCGGTCGACTGATGGCATTGATGCCAATAAAGATAATTAGAGAGGGCTGATGGCCGATATAATGAAGAACATTACAAAATACCGTTGCATCCGATAAAATACGTAAGGGATAATGAATGACAAGCCGGGCATTGTGCAGTTTCAATTACCTCTGAGGTTTGTGAGTTGCCTGAGGCGCAGCCTAAATTATGAGATAATAATAATAATAATAATAATAAATAATAATAATAATAATAATAATAATAATAATAATAATAATAATAATAATAATAATAATAATAATAATAATACTTCGTTTTATATAGCGCCTTTCAGAGGACCCAAGGTCGCTTTACATAAGGGGGGGGGGGGGGGGGGAGATAACAAATTAACAAACATAGTGGACAGACACAACATATACATATAAAGTGAGAAAGTTAGGGGTTGAAGGCCAGGTTGAAGAGGTGGGTTTTGAGCAGTTTTTTAAATGAGTCCAGAGTTGGGGTGGTGCGGAGTTCTGCGGGGAGGGAGTTCCAGAGGGTGGGAGCTGCCACACTGAAAGCTCTGTCCCCGAACGTCCGTAGTCTGGTTCGGGGGATGGAGAGCTGACCAGTGTCCGTGGATCGCAGGGACCGTGACTGAGTGTAGGGGTGGAGGAGGTCAGTGAGGTACTGAGGTGCCAGGGCGTGAAGGGATTTGTAGGCGAGCAGGAGGGTTTTGTAGGTGATGCGGGATTTGATGGGGAGCCAGTGGAGCTGGATGAGGATGGGGGTGATGTGCTGCCAGGGTTTGGTGCGGGTTAGAACCCTGGCAGCTGAATTTTGAACATACTGGAGCCTGTCCAGGGTTTTGCTTGGGACCCCGGACAGGACCCCGTTGCAGTAGTCCAGGCGGGAGGTGACGAAGACGTGGATGAGGGTCTCAGCTGTGGTGTCGGAAAGTGATGGTCGGAGTCTGGAAATGTTTCGGAGGTGAAAGAAGGCGGATTTGGTGAGGGAATTTACATGGGATTGATAGGAAAGGGTGGAGTCCAGGATAACGCCCAGGTTGCGGACCTTAGGGGATGGGGAGATGGAGCAGCCGTCAATGTTGAGGGTGAGATCCCCAACCTTCCGGAGCAGGGCCTTGGGTGCCACAACCATGAGCTCGGTTTTATTGTTGTTGAGCTTGAGGAAATTAGATGACATCCAGGTTTTTATTTCGTGCAGGCAGTTGATAAGGGAGTGTGGGGGGAGATGAGACTTGCAGCGGGATTTTCTAAATAAGAGTATGATATGAACCGATCTTTTTACGTTGCATCGATCCTATTGGATCATTGATAATTAGATCGATGTATCGATCTGGATCGATGTATCGTCCCACCCATTGATGTCATTGTGTTTACTCTACTAGATCTAGTAGAGTAAAACAGTGATGTCTAATCTAGATGTCACTGTGTTTTACTCTACTAGATGTCACTGTTAGACATCACTGTGTTTTACTGTTAGACATCACTGTTAGACGTCACTACTAGACTAGATGTCACTGTTTTACTCTACTAGATGTCTGGTGGTTTGATCCCCACTACTGA
Source organism: Notolepis coatsorum (assembly GCF_963971535.1). Classification (NCBI taxonomy): domain Eukaryota; kingdom Metazoa; phylum Chordata; class Actinopteri; order Aulopiformes; family Paralepididae; genus Notolepis; species Notolepis coatsorum. The sequence continues at coordinate 186,072,071 of NC_140166.1, forward strand.
CAGTACCAATACTGCTGAAGTGCCCCTGAAGGGCACTTAATGTACAGGCACTACAAATTAACATTTATTTGCAATATGTCACTGTGGTCGTCACCTGTACTTGTAAATACCTAAATGGGTATTGGCAGTGACAAAGTGATCTGGGTGCACCCCCTACCCCAGGAACAGACTTACCCCCTCACTGTGTGACAGCGACTCTCCAGGTTCCTCTTCTTCCCACTCGTCATCACTGTCCACCTCATAGTCCAAATGAGTCTATGGTGGAATTCATAGGGATTATGTCATTCACTGATATGCCAGCTTAACGTTTACGGAAAGGCTGAAATGTGTAAAATGGGGTATTGACAGGACAACGCATTTAGTGTTACAACTATAATATGAATATATTCATAACTTTGATACATTTTCAATGAGTGAAATGACGAGAATATTACTTGCACACACGTGAATATTTGTGACGATGTTTAAACAGATTTCCGATCTGTAATGCAACGTCAATACTTTTTACAGCATGTTCTTTGCAGCAGTAACATCAATAAAATACAATAGGATAAAAAAAAAGAAAAAAAGACATGAACACAATAACAGTAGTGTAAAGTAGCAGCAGGAGACAACGTTGCAGTAGCTCTGAATATAGTACAAAATATAGGATTACATAAAATAAGATTACAGCAATCAAAATAGTGTAACACCCATTCTGTGCTTCACAACTGTGCTTCCCAGGGTTCCCACAGACATTGCAAAATTGTATTCAAGGACTTTTAAGCACTTCAAGGACCTTGTGCAAACCCTGGCTTCCATATTGAAGTGTGTCTGTGATCTACGAACATGCATTCCATGTCTCTACGTGGCGGGTCAGCCTCACCTTGTCCTGTCGGAGGGGGCAGCGGGCGGAGACGTTGGAGCTCGTCTTGCTCCAGGTGCCCCAGTAGGCTGGGCGGTGGTTCTCCCGGAACTGCAGCAGCTTCATAGGTCCATAACGTTTTCGGTCCGGCACCCCGTCGGGTTTAGGTCCCACCAACTCACACTCTCTGGGGGGAAAACACAGGAGGCAAACAGAACAGATGGTTTAGAATGAAATTGAACCTGGTTGAACGAGTCCAACTGCTATTTTAAATGTGGCCAGTTGTTAGGGTTGAGAGAAATAGGATAAGCTTCTCCATTTCTCCTTCTCTAGTTTCCTTCCTTTGAGTTACCTTTTGTATAAGCTGGTTTTCATTGAGAGAAATACCATCTGGTTCAACCTGATTGATAAATGTGTGGGAATGAGTGCACATGTGGGAACTAATCATCCCAGAAAGTTCATCTGGCCATGGCTTGGGCATCAGAACATAACCCCTGAAAAAGACAGCAAGTGGGAGCAGAACGACGACCGGATGCTAGAGGTATATGTTTGCACTAGCGCAAACACAACAAGCACAGGGTTTCTGAATGCATTCTGGAGTCGCTGCAAGTGAATCTCCCAGTATATTTCTATGGAGTCAGTGTCTGACGTGCTCAGAAAATAGCTTTGATGCCGAATTTTATCCCTAGCCCTCCGCCAGCTGTACCTGCCGTGTCCGGTGTGGACAACATCGCCTATTAACATGGGTGCCGTTCAGCAGCCATTCCGCTTCCAGTCTGTCCCAGCTGTCAGACTCAGAATGCCATTTGTGTTGGTAATGAAGACTATCCAATCGCCTGACATTATAAGTCCCTACAACACCATAGTGACCCATCCACTCACCAAACCATGGGCATTGATCACGTCCCTTTCTCAGTCAGGAGGGGTGACCGTGAAGAGAGGGAAAGCCATTGGATCTTCAAAGGCAGCAAAGTACCCTGGGCTAAATGAAGACAACTAAGTACCCTGGGCTAAATGAAGACAACCAAGTACCCTGGGCTAAATGATTATATGGATTTCACTCCTTTTTGTGAACTCTATATTGCCTGTCTCTTTTCTTTCTTCCTTCCTATTTAGAATCCAGTAGTCTCACCCATGAAGATCTGTCCGCCTGGGTTTTGTGGGGCCTGATCTGCGGGGCTTGTTCCTGGTCCAGTCATTGAGTCCATCCAGATCACTGTTGGGTTCTAACAGGTACCGGTCCAACTCCTCCAGAAGAGAGTCCTCACACTGTACCCGGGTCAGCGGTGCCAGACCCATATTTTCCTTGATCTCAAAGGGAGCAAACTTCCCACAGACGGCCGCAAGGATCTGGGGAGTGGGTGAACAGGACGGATATATAGTTTGTTCTACTTTTGGTTCAGTCATCTGTTCCAACTTATAACACCAAGAAGACACATTTTGTAGGCAATATTTATGATCATATATTTGAGCACTTTAACCCTTTGGGGGAAAGAACTACCTATGCAGAGCTTGCCAGATGGAATAACTAAGTGACATATTAATGTCACATCTTTCAGTCATTTCATGTGAGAAATAGTACCTTCGGAGCCTGCTGAGTCTTGGGTTTCTGTAGAAACCGTGTGATTTCCGCTTTCTCAGCTTTGAGTCTCTGTAGACAAGAGACACGTGTGAAGAGAGATGCATTAGCCAGTCTACTTGACCATTGGAAACATGGAGGAAGACGGTGGTGACTGAAACATGGAGGAAGACAGTGGTGACTGAAACATGGAGGAAGACAGTGGTGACTGAAACATGGAGGAAGACAGTGGTGACTGAAACATGGAGGATGACTGAAACATGGAGGAAGACAGTGGTGACTGAAACATGGAGGAAGACGTAGTGACTGAAACATGGAGGAAGACGTAGTGACTGAAACATGGAGGAAGACAGTGGTGACTGAAACATGGAGGAAGACGTAGTGACTGAAACATGGAGGAAGACGTGGTGACTGAAACATGGAGGAAGACGTGGTGACTGAAACATGGAGGAAGACGTAGTGACTGAAACATGGAGGAAGACGGAGGTGACTGAAACATGGAGGAAGACAGTGGTGACTGAAACATGAAGGAAGACAGTGGTGACTGAAACATGGAGGAAGACGTAGTGACTGAAACATGGAGGAAGACAGTGGTGACTGAAACATGGAGGAAGACGTAGTGACTGAAACATGGAGGAAGACAGTGGTGACTGAAACATGGAGGAAGACAGTGGTGACTGAAACATGGAGGAAGACAGTGGTGACTGAAACATGGAGGAAGACGTAGTGACTGAAACATGGAGGAAGACAGTGGTGACTGAAACATGGAGGAAGACGTAGTGACTGAAACATGGAGGAAGACGTAGTGACTGAAACATGGAGGAAGACAGTGGTGACTGAAACATGGAGGAAGACGTAGTGACTGAAACATGGAGGAAGACGTAGTGACTGAAACATGGAGGAAGACAGTGGTGACTGAAACATGGAGGAAGACGTAGTGACTGAAACATGGAGGAAGACAGTGGTGACTGAAACATGGAGGAAGACGTAGTGACTGAAACATGGAGGAAGACGTAGTGACTGAAACATGGAGGAAGACAGTGGTGACTGAAACATGGAGGAAGACGTAGTGACTGAAACATGGAGGAAGACAGTGGTGACTGAAACATGGAGGAAGACGTAGTGACTGAAACATGGAGGAAGACGTAGTGACTGAAACATGGAGGAAGACGTAGTGACTGAAACATGGAGGAAGACGTAGTGACTGAAACATGGAGGAAGACAGTGGTGACTGAAACATGGAGGAAGACAGTGGTGACTGAAACATGGAGGAAGACAGTGGTGACTGAAACATGGAGGAAGACAGTGGTGACTGAAACATGGAGGAAGACGTAGTGACTGAAACATGGAGGAAGACAGTGGTGACTGAAACATGGAGGAAGACAGTGGTGACTGAAACATGGAGGAAGACAGTGGTGACTGAAACATGGAGGAAGACAGTGGTGACTGAAACATGGAGGAAGACGGTGGTGACTGAAACATGGAGGAAGACAGTGGTGACTGAAACATGGAGGAAGACAGTGGTGACTGAAACATGGAGGAAGACGTGGTGACTGAAACATGGAGGAAGACAGTGGTGACTGAAACATGGAGGAAGACGTAGTGACTGAAACATGGAGGAAGACAGTGGTGACTGAAACATGGAGGAAGACGTAGTGACTGAAACATGGAGGAAGACAGTGGTGACTGAAACATGGAGGAAGACGGTGGTGACTGAAACATGGAGGAAGACAGTGGTGACTGAAACATGGAGGAAGACAGTGGTGACTGAAACATGGAGGAAGACAGTGGTGACTGAAACATGGAGGAAGACAGTGGTGACTGAAACATGGAGGAAGACGTGGTGACTGAAACATGGAGGAAGACAGTGGTGACTGAAACATGGAGGAAGACAGTGGTGACTGAAACATGGAGGAAGACAGTGGTGACTGAAACATGGAGGAAGACAGTGGTGACTGAAACATGGAGGAAGACGTAGTGACTGAAACATGGAGGAAGACGTGGTGACTGAAACATGGAGGAAGACAGTGGTGACTGAAACATGGAGGAAGACGTAGTGACTGAAACATGGAGGAAGACAGTGGTGACTGAAACATGGAGGAAGACGGTGGTGACTGAAACATGGAGGAAGACGGTGGTGACTGAAACATGGAGGAAGACAGTGGTGACTGAAACATGGAGGAAGACGTAGTGACTGAAACATGGAGGAAGACGGTGGTGACTGAAACATGGAGGAAGACAGTGGTGACTGAAACATGGAGGAAGACGTAGTGACTGAAACATGGAGGAAGACAGTGGTGACTGAAACATGGAGGAAGACGTAGTGACTGAAACATGGAGGAAGACAGTGGTGACTGAAACATGGAGGAAGACGTAGTGACTGAAACATGGAGGAAGACAGTGGTGACTGAAACATGGAGGAAGACAGTGGTGACTGAAACATGGAGGAAGACGTAGTGACTGAAACATGGAGGAAGACAGTGGTGACTGAAACATGGAGGAAGACGTAGTGACTGAAACATGGAAGCCAGCGGTGACAGAGCTCTCTGGATCAACTCACATCTTTCTCCTCCTTCAATCGTTTGTCCTCGTCTTTTTTCCGTTTCTCTTCAAGTTTTGCCCTTAAGCAAGGTTTGCAAGAAAACATATTTATCACAAAAATACATTTCTGCAGTATAATCATATTTGCAAGCATAAACACTGAAAGTATGTTAAAAATAATACTGTGCAAACACTAGATAGAAAAGATCCCACACACACAAGAATGAAAGGATATTATAGATCTGACGTACTCTTGTTTGGATCTACGTTGTTCCTCTTTCGCTTTTATCCTCTCTGCCTTCTCCTTCTCCTCCTTCTCCTTTTTCTCACGTTTGTCTTTCTCCTCTTTTTCCCTTTTCTCCCTTCTCTCCCTCTCTCGCTCCTCCTTTTGTTTGCGAGCCTCTTCCCTCTTCTTCTCCTTTTCAGCTTTAGCTTCCTCCTTCTGTCGCTCCTTCTCCTCTCGCAGGCGGAGTCGCTCCTCCTGCAAACCCTACGGTCACACAAATGAAATGTCTAGTGTTTTCTCAGAATTCAACTAGAGATTTCTACTGGACAAATGATATTCACTCGAGATTTCTACTGGACAAATTATATTCTATTGGACAAATAATATTGGTAAGTGGGATAAGAAACAGTGCAATTCAGGACAACAGGGGCAGAGGTGAGACCACAATAAAGTACAAGATGGATGGGTGGCATTGGGTGCTGTGAGAAATTGGACAGAAGAACTACAGCGCAGTTCGGGCCTTCATTCAAACCCATGCATTGTCTGGTATAATAACACCACTAAAGGCTCCCACATAGTCGGAGGCGGCTACGTGGCGTAGTGGGCAAGGCGCTCGCCACGAAATCTGGAGACGCTGGGCTTGCCTGTTCGAGCCCAGCGCTCCACATTTGCTTTCAGTTTAGCTGGTCGTCCGTACTAATACACATTGGCCGTATTAGGGGGTGGGAAACTGATGGGTGGGGATCGGGCGTTGTGGACAGCGACTCCTACAGGTCGGTTGGTGCGCCTGCGCAGTAGAATCAGGAAGTGTCGGGGGCAGCGTGAGCCTCCCACGCGTTACTCCTCGCCACTGAGAGATCGAGCTGCGCAGGTGAAAAGATGCGACTGCTGTTACCTCAAGTACCGGAGGGGACTTGTGCTATGTATGACTTAGTCCACATTGCAGCCGGCTTGTGGGAGGCAAGAAACAGCGTTCGTGACAGGGGAGGGTTGAATTGGATGATACGAAATTGGGATGGGAGAAAATATAGAAAATGGGAGAAAAGGTGGATAAAAAAAAGGCTCCCACATAGTCGGGCGGAAGGGACTCCGCAGAGGGCAGCATGGACTCAAAACACAAAGCTCAAATGTTCTAACCGTGCAGACGTCCGTGTCGCTCACTTGGTGTCACACAAAAGGCTGCTCGTCGTGTTGGTTGACATCGACATGCATTAAATGCGACACTGATCTGCATTTTACTCTGAACACTCACTCCGTGCCAAGAGAGAGTAGGGCAGGATCATGGTTCTATGGGTAGGATTGGTCCGGTAAAACTTCGACAGGTAGACGACATTAAATTTAGTTTTACTATCGCTAATCGTTATCCATTCAAATTCATATACATTTGGACCATGTCTTTTTTTCATCATCTGAAGAAACTTGAGAAGTTTGAATGGCTTTTCTAAATGAAGTGTGTAAAACTGCCAGATTTATTTCGAAATCTTGGAAAAGGAGATAACCTAGACTCTTTATTTTGTCATTGGTGGACGACGCTGCGACATAAAGTGTAAATAGGATTGTGGGAAATGTAGTAAACTGGCACGAGAAATGTAGGAAATTGGTACGTGGTGGTACGCTCAACTATTAAACCTCACGCGACTGCGGACATGCCGTGCAGAGTACGGTCCGCTCACAGTACGGCCGACTCTGTGGGAGCCTTTAGTGTTGATAATGAAATAAAAGTCAAATCTGTGCCACAAAGGAAAACGTGCAGTCTTACCTTCGATGAGCGTCTTTTCTGATCTGCTGGTATCTTGGGAGTGGTCTTTGGCTCCTATGAAGAAAGAAAAATATTGAGAACCTACCTAAATACTGTGACTATGCTTCATAGGCTATATACTGTAACAGAACTATCTATTTGGTCTGTATAAGGGTTGCTGCAGATGTAGATTTGTCCAGACTCACTTCAGATTCTGTTACCCGTAAATTTAAATAATGCATTTCAGTTCTAGATGACTAACTCCTTAGAAGTCTCTGTCCCAACCCGTCCTTGAAAATGGACACGACAACAAGACATTAACAGCTAAACCTAACATCTCGTCTGCACTCACTCTAGGTGTGGTGGTAGTGCTCTCAGATTTGGCCTGTTCTGGTGAGCTCTCCGTTGCGGACGAGGAGGTGACTGATGAGGGAGACAACATGGACTCGTTCCCTAGACTGGACACGTCTGCCTTCGCAGACTCCTCCTCCTCCTCCTCCTCTTCTTCCTCCTCCTCCTCCTCACTTTCAGACTCCTGCGTTGTGTCGTGCAGTGAGACAGATGTAGTCTCCTGCTCATCTTTCTCCTCTGTCTCAGTTACATCTTCGTCCGTCTCCGCTTCTTTGACTCCTTTGCCCAAAGCACCAGTCTTGGGCCTGTGATCACCGTTGGTGGATTTCCCAAAAGAGGGCTCTTTGTCTTTACTCTGACGCTTGTCTTTTGTCGGGAGGCGGGGGGAGACGGAAGCAGGTTTTGCAGGGAGCTTTGTGGGAGACGAGTCTGTGAGATCTATGACCATGTCCTCTGAGGGAGCAGGACGACCACGACTCATGAAGCCATCAAGAGGCCCGCGTCCATTGACCAAGGCCGGCCCGTGACGCGCAGGGTGCGGGGAGGGCTCCGTCTCATTCTCCCCGTCAGAGGCTCCTGGTTCAGCGCAGGGCCGCTTAGGCTCAGGGCACTGCTTAGGTTCAGGGTTCAGACGCTTGAATGGGAGACGAGCTGAGGACGGAAGACAAAAAGAATGTTAACCATTAGGGATGCTCCAATCAATGTGCCCCTGGTAAAAATCAGACATATATTCTAAATTAGTCTTGGCCTTTAAATTGGCGTATCAGAGGAGAAAATCTGGTGTTGTAATACCCAAAGCAAAATACAAAAGGCAGCAATAAACCAAGAGAGGCGTCCAACCTACCAGAAACTTCAGATTACTTTAGTGATATTAGTATAGACAGTAACATGTTTACGTTTTATTCTACCCAAATACAATCTTCCGATTTTATTTTCTAACTTGACTGATCGATAATATTTTCATAGCATTAGATAGCATTGTGCTAGTACTCAGTTATTGGTATTTGTGACATTAATAGATACAAGAATTTTAGCCTGGTACTCGTAAAAAAAAAGATCCAAAGATGTATGGTAGTAGTAGGGCTGCACAATTAATCGTAAAAAGAAATTGCGATCTCGATTCAGAAAGTATGCGATCTCATTTCTAAATGACGATACTGAGATGAGAGGTAGGAGCTGGACAACACAACAGTTCCATAGCCTGAAGTCTTAGTCATACAGTCCAAAGTTTATAAAAATCCCACGGAAAATGAGTTTTGTAGAAATGTGTAGCGGTGTGTGTACCGTAGAGGCTGACATGCAAGTGGATTTTGACTCCTGCTCCTTCCCACTCCCACAGAAATAATCCCATCCCATCCCAAGTGAGAGTTTAAAAAAAATCCCACTCGCACAGAGGACTGCTCCCAATCCCGTGCCAAACTTTTATAGAATCACTCCCATTTTTTTTAAATTGCAATATTATGCGCCTCCATTACTCTCGTGCTGCTCAACCTAACAGGATTGAGGTTGCATGCCGGATGCAGTACTAGACTTCCGGTGTAGTTCGTTTCTCTTGTGCTGCAGTGTTTTGTGACTGAATGAAAACTACGAGGGTGAGAAATGTTCACATATCACTCCCGTCAAAATCCTGTTGATTTTGTTGTCATAGTTCCCACTCCCTTCTGCTCCTGTTGACTTTTACTCCCGGTCCTGCCCAATCACGTGATTCAAAGTGAAATTGACTCCCATCCCGTGGGAATCCCGAAAAGATGTCATCCTCTAGTGTACTGTACCGGTAAAAACAGCGTGATTATCCAAAATGGCCGTCCACTTCATAACATTCTGTCGCTAGAGTCAAAGGTCAGAACCGAAAGTGGTCATTTGACGGAACGCTTGGCAAATGAAATGACGCCCTGAGCTGACTGACAGGCATAAGAGAGGAAAAGAGACTAGAGTTATTTTGTATGTTACAAGAGACTTTTAAGTTTAAGTCAAGCACTTTCATATATGTTATGCTTATGTTTAAGTCAAGCACTTTGATATACCGGTATGTTATGTTGTCTGTTTAAGAAAGAGTGCAATAAATGTTTTTTTATTGAAGAAATAATAATCGTGTGAGAATCGTGATCTCAATTCTTACGGAGAAAAATTGTGATTCACATTTTAGCAAGAATCGTGCAACTCACCTACTTTGATAAGTACTACTACCAAAACGTTAGCATGTTTTGTTTGATGGCCAAAATAAATTGGTGAAACTGAGGCACTGTCCTTGTCTCTTTAAGTTGGTGAGTGCTACCATACATAAGTATATGTTTTGCGGTCAGCACCACAGTAAGAGCTTCTTTCTGGGAAGATGCTCTTACTGAACTCCTGTCACCCATCCTCTGTGCACCTCGCTGACCTCATATTTCAATAAAATAATATAAAAGTGGATTTGATTTTATTTCTAATATATTAAATAATAAAATGTCATCAAGGAAATTACTGCTTATGGTAAGTATAAAGGCCCCAGCCTATTATTGTTTATGAACCGTCGTTGACATCTGCATGTCCTTTACTAGCTGCATTGGGCATTCCAGAAATAGACATGGCTATGTTCGAGTAAACAATTTGATTATGACATGTTGCGAGTCATTGGGGAAAAAGAACTTTTTTTTAATAAGCAAAAAAAATCACCTTTTCTCTCCAAGTTGACATACAGCATTTTGAAAGAAATCTAATCACAATTTTTGCAGGCATTATCATTGCAAGACTTTAGATTCCACCAATAGTTTATATTGGCCACTGATACAACCTGTACTGAACAGAGAAACCATACAGAATACCTTGAACAAGCTTCTTCTTGGCACTTTTACTGGTTTTACAGTCCATGCCTGCAAAGAAAAAAAGTAAACAATGGTAAATCATTAGAAAAAGTTATTTAATCCATTCTCCGCCGATGACGTGTTAACACATCATTCTCCGCCATGCGTAATCTGCCAATGACGCCGTAAGGCGTCTTTGGGATCAATATTTCATATTTTCGTCATGGTATTCACATTTCACCCACGGAGTCTTGGCTGGTGCTGTAGGACTCCGCTCAACTCTGCAACGCTTCAATATCGACGAGTTGCCAAACCGGAAGTGGCCGGAAGGGCTTGGTCCGTCCCCTATTCCGTCCGGCCACTCGTTATCGCTCCCGGGACTCAATCCAGACACCGTGGATAACGATCCGTTGCCAATGCCATAACTCAATAAACAACATGATTTGGACGTATATTAGTATTATACAAACCGGAACTGGATCACCTCGATCAACATCACATAACTGGGATCTGTTTGCACCAGTGTGATCGCACAACGGTAAGAGGAGGCTGACGTTACTTTCAGCCTGTTTGTTTATTATTATCCATACAAACTGCTCTGATCAATATATCACCCATACTACATAAATGATTTAATGTCGGCCACGGAATTATAAACGACCCCCCCCCTCCGTTCATGATAAGATGATAAGTCATAACGTCTAGGACCATGTACAGTTGACATTTTTAATATAACGTTCATCGGTGTCAAACGGCATTTGATAATCTAATATATGCATTTATGTCTATATCTCACGTTCTAGGAAATACTGCAGAAAACGATAAAAACATATTTATACTCTAGACGGTATTTTTGTATGAATGTGTGAATGAAAAAGTAAAACGTTCCTACATCCTGAACAATAGATAATTGATGTTGAATGGGCCATAGTAATGTCAATTTAGCAATACAATTTAAAAAGTTATAGCCCTGCAAGGAAGGTGAACATCTCCATAAACTTACAGTGCTGGCAGAGATCAAACAGCGATGGATATAAGCTCCGGCAGAGAATGGGTTAACTAAACACAACAACTAAAAATGGTAATGTTTTGAGTAAAAATAATCATTGAATTGTTGATACTAAACCACTTTAAATGTGTAGGGAATGAGGAGACACTGCTTAATCCACTAAATGATTGCGTAGCATCTATATAGACGGTTTCAAAGTAGCAACAATAACATTCTGAAAAAGCCCCTAGTTTATTTCCTGTTGAAATGTTTGCTAAAGCAATATCTGACATTACATTTGGGTCCAAACTGTTCCCTAGCAACATAATTCCAGTGAAACTGTCAATAATAGCACCAACCATTAGGAACAATGGCTACTATGGAACATGACAACGAGAATAATTGTGTTTAGAATGGGCAGTAAACTGGTGCTAGGTCAGCTGTAATCCTTACAAAATTATCTCTATAATGCCAATCACCTTGACTTTGACATAAACTTGTAGTGTCGATCCAAGAACAAACAAATTACGATTTTGGTAATGTCGTTTCATCAGAATGTCAAACTTGTTTTGAATAGCTTGCTATTCTAAAAAGGCACAGGCTTGTGTTTGGATCGCTCTCCCGCCATTCGGTGCCTGACCCGGGCTGCAGTGAAGGAGGCCCGGCGGGGAGCGAGCAGACACCCGGGGGACTGCAGCTGGTCGAGTCGCAACGTTGCCAACTTGCAAATGTATATCATAGCAAGCTGCTAAACTTATCATAAACGTACTGCTAAACGTCAATAAATAGTCAACCGGGTCGACGTTAGCTTAACTAAACGGGGATGTTGTGTCGAAGTGTTGTTTTAACAAACTTCTTAGCTAACGATATAGCCCGTCTGTTAGCATAGCCTGCCGACACTACTGAGAGCTACCTGGACACACACACACCAGCAACTGTTGCTAGCTAGCCCATGTTAAATCCCATTTGGCAGCTAGCGTTAGATCACCGTGACAAAACGACAACTCCATTACAATACACCAAATAGTGAATTCACCGAAGAACAAAGTTGAGCTCTGACCATTAACCTGAGCCAGTGAAGCAGGCTGTTGGTGCTAAACCTGCACGTTATGTTAGCATCCAGTGCGAGTTAATAATGTGCAACAGGTTGTTTGGTTTGTCTTCATATGCTGCTCGCTAGAAAACAGCATCTCTATTGTGCGACCTGTTCAACTAAAACAGCAGACTAACAACTAGTTGGCTGAAAGCTCGCTAGCCATGCAGCTGGTGATAATAGCTACCTCCTCTGCGCGGGGTCGCCGCTGCGCGCCCGTCCGCTGGTGGGCTCTTCTCCGCCGCCAACATCACCACCGCGACCCGAGGCTTCCCTCACTTCGTCTTCAGTGGAACTAAATCAAAACAACGGAAGAGTTCTTCTGGTGTACAAAATACTGACAGGTGTCTCCGGCGAGTATCCGAATATTAGGTCACTGTTTTTAACAAGATAATGTATCTATTCTAATACTTTTATTAGCCCCTCCAAAAAGTGTATTCTTCCCGCATCTCCCACACCGTCGCTGAGCAGCTCCCTCTCTTTGCGCACGCGCCGCGCCGCCTCGCGCTCCGCACTCAGAATTGGCGGGAGTGTGTCTGTTGCCGCAATAACCATCGCTGATTGGTCAGCGCCAACGACGAGGTATAGCAATGGGCAATGGGGAGCGTTTGTTTATAGTGGGGGCGTAGCTCGTTTACACAACTGTTCGTTTTGTAATGTGATTTGAATCACTTATGAATGAATGAATGAATGAATGAATGAAAACTTTATTTAACAGATTGCAGAATGGGTACAATACAGTACGGCTCAATACACACAATTGTTAAGGGGATGCAGACCAGAGAAAGACGTTTGTCTTGTTTACATCAGGGTCCTCCATTTTCAATTCATATCATTCAGAGCTGTGGTGTTCCACAAGGAAGCATACTAGGACCGCTACTGTTCCTAATTTATGCAAATGACATGTCGTCAGCTTGTGACTGCAATTTGTTCCTGTTTGCGGACGACTCAGCCCTGCTGGTCTCTGACAAGAACAAGTTACAGGCTGAAAAAACCCTCAGCTCGGAACTAGGCAGAATCTGCATATGGCTCGCTGATAACAAACTATCATTACACATGGGCAAAACAGAGTCCATTCTCTTCGGTTCAAATAACAAACTCAGCAAGACCGACGGCTTCTCAGTTACAGTGGGTGACAATATTGTCACAAGGAAAGATGAAATTACCTACCTGGGTTCCATCCTAGAGGCTAATCTCTCCTGTGACAAAATGGCATCCAATGTAATAAAAAAAAGTCAACCAACGAACTCGATTCTTGTACCGGATCTCCTCTCTGGTAAACAAGAATACCCTGAAGACTCTGGCAGGAGCACTCATTCAGGGGTACTACGACTATGCTTGCACCTCATGGTACCAAAGCACCTCAAAGGCGCTAAAAACAAAATTACAAACATCTCAAAACAAACTGGTCAGACTACTGCTTGACCTTACTCCTAGAACCCACCTCACCCCTGCCCACTTTGACAACCTAGGATGGCTTAGAGTAGACGACAGAGTACAGCAACTTGCAATGGGCCTGGTCTACAAGATACACTACACGACCAAGGTACCCATGTACATGTCAAAATACTTCCCAAAGGTCAGTGAATACCACGATCACAACACCAGAGGGAGCTCCACAAATCATGTTAAACCCAGATTCGGCTCAAATAAGGGACTAAACACGTTTCGCAATTATGCCACATCAATGTGGAACGCCCTACCCAAAGCTGTAAAGGAATGTGGATCACTACCCACTTTCAAAACCTCTCTCAAGGGACACCTACGGGAGACTGCAATTCAACACTGGCCCCTGTAAATATCCTAACCCAACCCCCTCCAATTTACAGTCATTTACCTAGTATGGTTTTGTCAATAGTCCAATGTACAATTTTGTTTGTTTGTACAGTGTCTCCCCCCCCCCCCTCAATGTAGTTTTGCTTGTATATACAGTGTGCCCCCCCCCCCCCCCCCCAACCACCTCCAATGTAGATTACCCAGTATGGTTGTCAATATCCCAGTGTACCCAACCCCCCCCACCCAACCTCCTCCAATGTACAGTTTCTACGTCAAATGTATATACTCCCTTTTCCTGACTCCTTCTGTATCACAAACAGTACTGTATTTGCAAATCTGGTATGTCATAAATGTATAGATGTAGCAGTACTGACTATCTGTATGTCATGTATGTCATATATGTCCTGATGAATTGAAAATGGGGGACCCTGATGTAAACAAGACGAAAGTCTTTCTCTGGTCTGCATCCCCTTAACAATTGTGTGTATTGAGCTGTACTGTATTGTACCCATTCTGCAATCTGTTAATAAAGTTTTCAATCAATCAATCAATCAATCGACATTTATGACATACACAACATACATGACATTTATGGCATAGGGACATACAGGTATTTAGTACTGATACATTTGTGACATAAACGGTATTCAAATATACAGTACTGTTACCCATAGATCCTGACAGAGTATATCAAGTCAAGAGTCAAGTCAAGAGTTTTATTTGTCACGGCATACAAGTATACAATGATTATTTGTCACGGCATACAAGTATACAATGAAATGCGGGTGGTCTTGCGCGCAACGATGTGCAATACAGTAGTGCAACATATAATAGAATCCAATAAAACAACATTGTGCAATAAACAGGTAACATAGTGGGGCATCTCGGTATTTGTACATAGTTATTTACAGGGCATGAAGGACATGCTAGGTCCTTTGGTAGTGCAATACACTGTTACTGTTGCTATACTATTTTTAAAGTGACCTTTCCTTTGTGGCCATAAGTGTGGGCGTGTGCCGCATGAGTGTGTGCTTGCTCATGTTAAAGTGGCTGCTAGTGTGCGAGCGTGTACAGCGTGCGTGTCATGTGTGTGCTCATGTGTGCTTGTGTGTGAAGAGTTCAGTGTTCTGTGGCACTCAGTGTTCAGTGTTCAAGGCTCTGATGGCCTGGGGGAAGAAGCTGAGCCGAAGCCTCTCTGTCCTAGTAGCTGGGGTTCGCAGGCGTCTGCCTGACCTCAGCAGCTGGAACAGGCTGTTATTGGGGTGATGAGGGTCTTTCATTATTCTGCAGGCTCTGGATTTGCACCTCTTGTTGTATAGAACCTGCAGGGGAGGTAGTGCAATACCCGTGGTATGCTCGGCTGAGCGCACCACTCTCTGTAGGGCCTTCTTGTCCTGTGCCGTGCTGTTTCCATGAATGAATGAATGAATGAAAACTTTATTTAACAGATTGCAGAATGGGTACAATACAGTACGGCTCAATACATACATACAATACATACATACCAGGCAGTGATGTTTCCAGTCAAGATGCTCTCTACAGCTCCAGAGTAGAAGGACTGGAGTATCTTCCCAGATACTCTGAACTTCCTTAACTGTCTCAGGTGGTAGAGGCGCTGCTTCGCCTTTTTTACGACTGTGTCTATGTGTGTTGACCATCTTAGATCCTCTGAGATTGTGGACCCCCAGGTACTTAAAGCTGCTCACCCTGTCCACGGTAGCCACGTTTATCCTCAGTGGTGTGTGTGTCTCCTGCTGTCCTCTCCTATAATCCACGATCAGCTCCTTGGTTTTACCAATGTTCAGGAGCAGGCTGTTGTCCTGGCACCAGCGTTCCAGTACCTCAACCTCCTCCCGGTAGGCCTTCTCGTCGTTGTCCGAGATCAGCCCCACCACCACCGTGTCGTCTGCAAACTTCACTATGGAGTTGGAGCTGAACTTGGCCACACAATCGTGTGTGTAGAGTGAGTACAGCAGGGGGCTCAGAACACAGCCTTGGGGGGACCCGATGCTCAGGGTGATGGTGTTGGAGGTCTGACCCCCCACCCTGACCGCCTGGGGTCTTTCACTCAGAAAGTCCAGTACCCAGGCGCTCAGAGCGGAGCTCAGACCCAGCTCGATCAGCTTGTCCACCAGTCTGGTGGGGACTATGGTGTTGAACGCTGAGCTGTAGTCAATGAACAACAGTCTCACATAGCCCCCCTTCTGGCGGTCAAGGTGAGAGAGGGTGCTGTGCAGTACCTGGGAGACCGCGTCATCAGTGGACCTGTTTGTCCTGTATGCAAATTGCATAGGGTCCATATCACTGGGGAGGGAGGCACAAATGTGATCCTTGACCAGCCTCTCGAAACATTTCATGACCACAGAGGTGAGTGCCACCGGTCTGTAGTCATTGAGACATGTTGGGGAGGGTTTTTTCGGTACAGGGATGATGGTAGACATCTTGAAGCAGGCAGGGACCACTGACTCCGCCAGGGATTGATTAAATATGGTGGTGAACACAGGGGCTAGCTGGTTGGCACAGGACTTAAGTATGCGTCCTGTTATACCATCTGGGCCAGCCGCTTTCCTGGTGTTCACCTGCATAAATGCTCTTCTCACACTGTGTTCCGACAACGAGAGAGCGTCCCCGCCCCCCGCGGTTGCCCCCTCCACAACAGCCGGCGCGCCAGTGACGTCACTGGCCGTTGAGCCAGCAGCGCCACCGTCTACACCAAACCGAGCGTAGAAAGAGTTGAGTTTATCCGCGAGAGAGGCGTCGTCGCTCCCCATTGAGGGGGCGCTGACTTTGTAGTCAGTTATTGTCCTCAGTCCCCGCCATAAGCCTCTTGTGTCGTTTTGTGCCATTTGTGTCTCCAGTTTATCAGCATATGTCCGTATTGCAAGTTTTACAGCCTTGCGCAGAGTATAGACTGAAGCCTTGTACTCCTCCATGTTTCCTGACTCTCTGCCCAGGTTGTAAGCAGTGGTGCGAGAGTTCAGAGCTGTTCTGATAGTACTGTCCACCCACGGTTTCTGGTTTGGGAAAACCCGCACCTTTTTCATGGGGACAATACTGTTAGCGATTGTTGTTATGAAGCTCACAACGGTGTCCGCGAACTCGCTGACGTCACTGGCGCTTCCTTAAAACATATTCCAATCCGTGTCTGCGAGCGCGTCCTGAAGCGTGGCCTCTGATTGGTCGGTCCATTTTTTTGTCTCACGTGACACGACGGCGTCACGTGATCTTTGTTTGTAAGCACAAGCAGGAAATAACAAGATGGAGTCGTGATCAGACGAGCTTGTAGCACCCGTCAATGGTGGAGCCGCTACAGCCTTGTAGCCGGCTCTGAACGGGGTGTAACAGTGGTCGAGCGTGTTTCCTCCTCTTGTGGAGCAGGCGATGTGTTGAAAAAAGGACGGCATCACTTTTTTCAAATTCGCCTGGTTGAAATCACCAGCTACGATCGTCGCAGCGTCTGGATGTTTGATTTGATGTTTATTGAGGTGGTCGTGTAGCTCCACTAGCGCTTTGCCAGTGTTCGCTATATACATATGATGGGGAGGGGACTGTACATTAGGAGGGGGTGGGAGGGTGGGAGAGAAATATACATACAGTGGGGTGGAGACTGTACATTTGGAGGGGGTGGGTGGGTGGGAGAGTCTGAGAGAAATATACATACGGCGGGGAGAGAATATATACATGCGGTGGGGAGGAGACTGTCTATTAGGAGGTGGTGGGGGGTTTGGGCATTTACGGTGGCCAGTTTCGAATTGCAGCCTCCCGTAGGTGCTCTTTAAGAGTGGTTTTGAATGTGGGTAGGGATTCACATTCCTTTACAGCTTTGGGTAGGGCGTTCCACATTGATGTGGCATAATTGCGAAACGTGTTTAGTCCCTTGTTTGAGCCGAATCTGGGTTTAACATGATTTGTTGAGCTTCCTCTGGTGTAGTGGTTGTGGTATTCACTGACCTTTGGGAAGTATTTTGACATGTACATGGGTACCTTAGTCGTATAGTGTATCTTGTAGACCAGGCCCATTGCAAGTTGCTGTACTCTGTCGTCTACTCTAAGCCATCCTAGGTTGTCAAAGTGGGCAGGGGTGAGGTGGGTTCTGGGGGTAAGGTCAAGTAGTAGTCTGACCAGTTTGTTTTGTGATGTTTGTAATCTTGTTTTTAGCGCCTTTGAGGTGCTTTGGTACCATGAGGTGCAAGCATAGTCGTAGTACCCTTGAATGAGTGCTCCTGCCAGAGTCTTCAGGGTATTCTTGTTTACCAGAGAGGAGATCCGGTACAAGAATCTAGTTCGTTGGTTGACTTTTTTTATTACATTGGATGCCATTTTGTCACAGGAAAGATTTGCCTCTAGGTTGGAACCCAGGTAGGTAATTTCGTCTTTCCTTGTGACAATATTGTCACCCACTGTAACTGAGAAGCCGTCGGTCTTGCTGAGTTTGTTATTTGAACCGAAGAGAATGGACTCTGTTTTGCCCATGTGTAATGATAGTTTGTTATCAGCGAGCCATATGCAGATTTTGCCTAGTTCCGAGCTGAGGGTTTTTTCAACCTGCAACTTGTTCTTGTCAGAGACCAGCAGGGCTGAGTCGTCCGCAAACAGGAACAAGTTGCAGTCACAGGCTGACGACATGTCATTTGCATAAATTAGGAACAGTAGCGGTCCTAGTATGCTTCCTTGTGGAACACCACAGCTCACTGTGAGGGGGGGGATAGAGTACCGTTTACCTCTACCATCTGTTCTCTCCCCTCCAGGTAGGATTGCATCCAGCTCACTGATAAACTATCAAAACCAATTGCTTTTAGCTTGTCAATCAGGATGGAGTGATTGACAGTGTCGAAGGCCTTTTGTAGGTCCAGCATGACCATGCCGCAGTATTTGCCCACGTCCACCTCTTGTTTGATGTGGTCGTTCAAATAGAGGAGGCATGTGTCAGTGGAGTGGGACGTTCTGAAGCCAGATTGGAATTCGTAGATTAGATTTTTTTTCGACCTGTTCGTAGACTATTTTCTCCATGACTTTCGAGATGGAGGTAAGAATAGAAACAGGGCGGTAGTTGCCTGGGTCTAATTTGCTGCCCTTTTTGTGCAGAGAGGTCACTCTCGCAATTTTGAAGTCCTTGGGGACGTGTCCCTGTTTTATAGAGAGGTTTATTATGTGTGTGATGACTGGGGTGATGGCGGCTGCTGAGTCTCTGAGGAATTTGGAGGGGATGTTGTCATGGCCAGTGGCCTTGTTAGGTTGGAGGGCGCTACATTTTTTGAGTACCTCATCGGTTGTTACCATTTCAAGTTTGAAGTCGTCTTTGTGGACCCCTAGGTTTTTGTAGTATGCTACTATGTGTTCTACCCCATAATGCCCTGAGTGGGAGGGTAGTTTGTTTACCAATGTTTGTGAAGAAGATGTTTAAGTAGGCTATGTAATAAGTGCATGTTATTAAACATGTTGCATTGTATGCGTTAAACTAATTATAAATAAACTCGGCAAGAATAGGGTTTCTGTACTTTAGTTAATCTGTGGTCCAAATAACAATATTCTTTCTGCCCCACCAGGCAGATCTACACTTTAAATCGTGCAGGTCGAGTTTTGTCAAACCGGTCACGCCTTCTGAATGAAACTTTCGGGCTTTGTGATAGGTCACAGAGCTTGTCTGTCAGAAGTCCGGAGGGCGTCTATTCGAAGCCCAAACAACTCGTACTTCCGCGTTCGAGTTTTGCGCTCTGATTGGCCACTGACCTACGCTATTACGCCCCCCTTATCTACGCCGCAGAGCTAGTCTCTGTTTCACCTAACACTATTGCTCCGTGATCATAGCCATTCATCTCTAAAGCTAACCACTATTTGTCATAGCCATTCATCTCTAAAGCTAACCACTATTTGTAAAAGCCACAACCACGTTACCATATTTGTAATAATGTAAATCATTGTGTCGTTGTACATATTGTGTATATAACGTTAGTAGCTAAATTATGTTCTGAAGCCAGATTGGAATTCAATTCGCAGATTAGATTTTTTCCTGCGAGGTACTTTTCGACCTGTTCGTAGACTATTTGTGGCTATGTTTGTGAAGAAGATGT
This sequence comes from Notolepis coatsorum, assembly GCF_963971535.1. Lineage (NCBI taxonomy): Eukaryota > Metazoa > Chordata > Actinopteri > Aulopiformes > Paralepididae > Notolepis > Notolepis coatsorum. The sequence goes on from NC_140166.1 coordinate 186,092,061, forward strand.
TTAAGTAGGCTATGTAATAAGTAATAAGTGCATGTTATTAAACATGTTGCATTGTATGCGTTAAACTAATTATAAATAAACTCGGCAAGAATAGGGTTTCTGTACTTTAGTTAATCTGTGGTCCAAATAACACTATTCTTTCTGTCCCACCAGGCAGATCTACACTTTAAATCGTACAGGTCGAGTTTTGTCAAACCGGTCACACCTTCTGAATGAAACTTTCGGGCTTTGTGATAGGTCACAGAGCTTGTCTGTCAGAAGTCCGGAGGCCGTCTATTCGAAGCCCAAACAACTCGTACTTCCGCGTTCGAGTTTTGCGCTCTGATTGGCCACTGACCTACGCTATTACGCCCCCCTTATCTACGCCGCAGAGCTAGTCTCTGTTTCACCTAACACTATTGCTCCGTGATCATAGCCATTCATCTCTAAAGCTAACCACTATTTGTCATAACCATTCATCTCTAAAGCTAACCACTATTTGTAAAAGCCACAACCACGTTACCATATTTGTAATAATGTAAATCATTGTGTCGTTGTACATATTGTGTATATAACGTTAGTAGCTAAATTATGTTCTGAAGCCAGATTGGAATTCAATTCGTAGATTAGATTTTTTCCTGCGAGGTACTTTTCGACCTGTTCGTAGACTATTTTTTCCATGACTTTCGAGATGGAGGTAAGAATAGAAACAGGGCGGTAGTTGCCTGGGTGACTAAGATGCTTCAATTGCCAAGAATTTGGGCATATAGCCAAGATGTGTAAGAAGAACAAGCAATGTGCTAGATGTAGTGGGGAGCATGAGTATGGAAAGTGTGGAGAGGGAGTGGAAGCAAAGTGCTGTGGGCTGTGGCTGTGGTAAGGAGCATAGTGTTGCATATTGAATGTGAAGTGATGAAAAGAGAGGTGGCGGTTCAGCAGATGAGAGTGAAAGGCAAAATATCCTATGCAGAGGCAGCCAAGATGACAGGACAGGAAAAGCAGGATAAGGAACAGGGGGTTAATAAAGGGCAAACATCAGTAATTATTTTACTCAATCAACTAAGCTGCAGTAAAAAACTTAAAACCAGATTTTCAAATATAAACATAAAGACAGATAACACGCTCATCACAGACAAGCTGGATGTGGCCAATTACTTAAACATTTTCTTCACAAACATAGCCACAACACTGGTATAAACTACCCTCCCACTCAGGGCTTTTTGGGGTAGAACACATCCTAGCCTACTACAATAACCTAGGGGTCCGCAAAGACGATTTCAAACTAGAAATATCCCAATATGACAATATCCCCTCAAAGATTCCTCAGAGACTCAGCAGCCGTCATCACCCCAGTCATCACACACATAATAAACCTCTCCATAAAACAGGGACACATACCCAAAGACTTCAATATTGCCAGAGTAACCCCCCTGCACAAAAAGGGCAGCAAATTGGACCCAGGCAACTACCGCCCTGTTTCTATTCTTACCTCCATCTCGAAAGTCATGGAAAAATAGTATACGAACAGGTCGAAAAGTACCTCGCGGAAAGAAATCTAATCTACGAATTCCAATCTGGCTTCAGAACATCCCACTCCACTGACACATGCCTTCTCTATTTGAACGACCACATCAAACAAGAGGTGGACACAGGCAAATACTGCGGCATGGTCATGCTGGACCTACAAAAGGCCTTCGACACAATCACTCCATTCTGATTGACAAGCTAAAAGCAATTGGATTTGATAGTCTATCAGCGAGCTGGATGCAATAGAATAGAATAGAATAGAATAGAATAGAAATACTTTAATTATCCCGAGGGAAATTTGACACTGCAAATCGCTCAACATTAAACATTTAGACAGGTCACGAATAAGAATAACAAAACAAATCAAATTGCCAAGGCGGCTACGTGGCGTAGTGGGCAAGGCGCTCGCCACGAATGCGAAAGCGCTCCACATTGCTTTCAGTTTAGCTGGTCGTTCATACTAATACACATTGGCCGTATTAGGGGGTGGGAAACTGATGGGTGGGGATCGGGCGTTGTGGACAGCGACTCCTACAGGTCGGTAGGTGCGCCTACGCAGTAGAATCAGGAAGTGTCGAGGGCAGCGTGAGCCTCCCACACGTTACTCCTCGCCACTGAGAGATCGAGCTGCGCAGGTGAAAAGATGCGACTGCTGTTACCTCAAGTACCGGAGGGGACTTGTGCTATGTATGACTTAGTCCACATTGCAGCCGGCTTGTGGGAGGCAAGAAACAGCGTTCGTGACAGGGGAGGGTTGAATTGGATGATACGAAATTGGGATGGGAGAAAAATATAGAAAAATTGGAGAAAAAGTGGATAAAAAAAACAAATCAAATTGCCTAAGAATAAGAATAGAATAAAATAGAATAAAAATAGAGTAAGAATAGAATAAAATATACAGTAAATAAATACAGTAAAAATATACTGAAGTCTACAGTAGATGTAATATTGCACAGTGCTGTTTCAAAAGTAAGAGTCCAGGAAGATTTTAACTGTCACTCTGTGCTCAGTGATGCAGTGAGGTACAGTGATGCATTGTATAGTCTGATGGCTGTTGGAATGAAGGACTTCCTGTGCCGTTCAGTGCTGCATTTACAGTAGGTAGTGTGAGTCTAGCACTGAACATGCTCCTCATGTCTGTGTATAGTGGGTGGGAGGGGTTTTCCCTGATGGCCTGGAGCTTAGCAAGGCTCCTCAGCTCCACCACCCTCGCTAGAGAGTCCAGCTCCGCCTCCACCCCAACCAGGCTACTGGCCTTCCTGACCATCTTGTCCAGCCTGTTTGTGTCCCCTGCTCTCAGTCCGCTGCCCCAGCAGGTCACAGCATACAAGAAGGCGCCCGCCACCACCGACTCATAGAACATCCTCAACATCCTTGTACAGACATTGAAGGATCTCAGCCTTCTGAGGAAGTAGAGTCGGCTCTGGCCTTTCTTGTACTGTGCCTCTGCGTGTTTTGACCCGTTCAGTTTGTTGTCGATGTGCACACCGAGGTATTTGTACTCCTCAACCATGTCCACATCGACTCCCCTGATGGAAACGAATCCTACCTGGAGGGGAGAGAACAGATGGTGGAGGTAAACTGTACTCTACCCCCCCCCCCCTCACAGTGAGCTGTGGTGTTCCACAAGGAAGCATACTAGGACTGCTACTGTTCCTAATTTATGCAAATGACATGTCGTCAGCTTGTGACTGCAACTTGTTCCTGTTCGCGGACGACTCAGCCCTGCTGGTCTCTGACAAGAACAAGTTACAGGTTGAAAAAACCCTCAGCTCGGAACTCGGCAGAATCTGCACCTGGCTCGCTGATAACAAACTATCATTACACCTGGGTAAAACAGAGTCCATTCTCTTCGGATCAAATAACAAACTCAACAAGACCGACGGCTTCTCAGTTACAGTGGGTGACAATATTGTCACAAAGAAAGATCAGTATATCAAAAAGCAGGGTAGCCGGACCAGCACTCACAGGTTCAATGTTTTTTAATGGCAGTCTGAATAAAAAGCAGACATGTTTCGGACAATGTCCTTCTTCAGTGATATGGCTAGCACTGGAAATACATTCAAGGTGATCGTTAAATACACCTGGCAGGTAATTACATGACATGACACGGCAGGAAATTACATCACAACGCAGGTGTGCCTGTGCAATATGACCAAATGAATGACCTATCTGAATAGAGTCCAATCATAAATTATACATATATATAGATATATCTATATCTAACACCAATCTATATTATAAACAATACAATACAAAACAAAACAAAATTACCAGAAACTTGATAACATATAACATGCCCATTAATTTATAGGGCTAATTGAGCCACTTTACGTATTTAATTAATTAGTTTCAAATTATACATTGGGCATCTTTGTGAAGCATGCCTCTAGTTTAGCAACAAACAACAACTTTAATAAAACCAGAAATAACACTGTAGGAGTAATGAGGTTAGAGGAAACAGGTTAAAACGTCTGTCTCCACCTCTCGCTGGCCTGAGTACTAACTCTAGTCCCATATATTTGAGATCGTTGACGGTATGTTTACACTTAGAGAAATGTCGAGCTACCGACGACTTGACATCTGAATTTCTCACAGCACAAGGAAAGATGAAATTACATACCTAGGTTCCATCTTAGAGGCAAATCTTTCCTGTGACAAAATGGCATCCAAGGTAATAAAAAAAAGTCAACCAACGAACTAGATTCTTGTACCGGATCTCCTCTCTGGTAAACAAGAATACCCTGAAGACTCTGGCAGGAGCACTCATTCAAGGGTACTACGCCTATGCTTGCACCTCATGGTACCAAAGCACCTCAAAGGCGCTAAAAACAAGATTACAAACATCACAAAACAAACTGGTCAGACTACTACTTGACCTTACTCCTAGAACCGACCTCACCCCTGCCCACTTTGACTACCTAGGATGGCTTAGAGTAGACGACAGAGTACAGCAACTTGCAATGGGCCTGGTCTACAAGATACACTACACGACCAAGGTACCCATGTACATGTCTAAATACTTCCCAAAGGTCAGTGAATACCACGATCACAACACCAGAGGGAGCTCCACAAATCATGTTAAACCCAGATTCGGCTCAAACAAGGGACTAAACAAGTTTCACAATTATGCCACATCAATGTGGAACGCCCTACCCAAAGCTGTAAAGGAATGTGAATCACTACCCACTTTCAAAACCACTCTCAAAGAACACCTACGGGAGACTGCAATTCGAAACTGGCCCCTGTAAATGTCCTAACCCAACCCAACCAAGTATGGTTTTGTCAATATTCCAATGTACAGTTTTGCTTGTATAGTTGTACAGTGTCCCCCACCCACCTGTACTGTACTGTACCCATTCTGCAATCTGTTCATAAAGTGTTCAATCAATCAATCAATCAATCAATCAATCAATCAATCAATCAATCAATCAATCAATCAAACATGTCAAAATACTTCCCAAAGGTCAGTGAATACCACGACCACAACACCAGAGGAAGCTCAACAAATCATGTTAAACCCAGATGTAACAGTACTATATACCTGTATGTCATGTATGTCCCTATGCCATAAATGTCATGTTGTCATATTATGTTGTGTATGTCATAAATGCAGGGGTGTAAAAAGTACCCAGAAATTATACTTAAGTGAAAGTATGGGTACTGTCTCAAAGTCTGACTCAAGTAAAAGTCAAAGTATCTGGCTAAAAACACACTTGAGTAAAAGTAAAAAAGTCCTACTTTTAAATGTACTTAAGTACTAAAAAGTAAAAAAAAAAAAAAAATTTGGAAAGGGATAGACCAGTGGTCTCAAACTCATTCCATCATCGGCCAAGTTTTCATTTTAACTATACATTGCCAGGTGAGTTAGTTGAAGAGGTGAGCCAATTAGTGAAATCATCAGCTGGTGTTTAGGCAAGGCTGGAATGAAACCAAGCATACACTCTGCCCACAATGGAACGTGTTCTGTGATAGACCATGCTGAAATGAAAGAACAGAGGACACTTTTTTTGCATTAAAATTATTTAATGCACTTCTCCATTGAAGGTAAACTAATGTTCACATCACAGCATGAATAATATCACAATATTAAAGGCAGAATACTGGAGTATCCTGAATAATATCACAATATTAAAGGCAGAATACTGGAGTACCCTGAATAATATCACAATATTAAAGACGGAATAATGGAGTACCCTGAATAATATCACAATATTAAAGGCAGAATACTGGAGTACCCTGAATAATATCGCAATATTAACCACAGCATACTGGATTATTCTGAATAATATCACAATATTAAAGGCAGAATACTGGAGTACCCTGAATAATATCACAATATTAAAGACAGAATACTGGAGTACCCTGAATAATATCACAATATTAAAGACGGAATAATGGAGTACCCTGAATAATATCACAATATTAAAGGCAGAATACTGGAGTATTTTATCAGTATCACACACATTTATCAGGTTTTTGAATGATGGCAACTCAATAACACTATAAGGTTGGAGTCCTTGAACTATGTATTTTTTATGTAGATAGGGCCATGGATGCTCGTCTTGTCCATCCACGCCGTCGCCGACCGTTTCGTCCTCTTCATCACTCATTGTGGCCATCTTCTATGTCTTGTCACTCTGACTGTCTATTCTTCTGATAGCAGGTGTTTAATCAAAGATCCCCGCTTTCTAGTCTTGCACAAGGACCAATCAGCATGGGTATGGGCGGGTTCATTTTCCATTGATGGGGATTTGATTGGCTGTTTACCTGCGGTCGCAGGATTAATAACGTTAACGTTAGTTTGGCCAGATAAACAATTCAAATATACTAATTAAAATGGTTGGACCTGCGAGATTTGTACTTTGTACTTTGTAGGTCTGCATTTTAAATGTAAGGAGTAAAAAGTATGTTTTTTTTCTCTGAAATGTAATGGAGTAAAAGTACAAAGTATACAAACCTAATAATACTTGAGTAAAGTACAAATCCCCCAAAACAGTACTTAAGTATTGTAGTGAAGTACAATTAATCAAGTACTTTATTACACCCCTGCATAAATGTCACTATGAATTGAAAATGGGGGACCCTGATGTAAACAAGACAAACGTCGTTCTCTGGTCTGCATCCCCTTAACAACTGTGTGTATTGAGCCGTACTGTATTGGACCCATTCATTCATTCATGGGACAATATTATGATAAAAGGACATTGTAGGAGGTAAACGATTCCAGAAGATGGCGGTAATGTAACGTTAAGGATGCAAGCTGCCGTTAAACCAAACAGAAGAAGAAGGACTAAAACGGGAAGTAGCATTGATTGAAAACTTTATTAACAGATTGCAGAATGGGTACAGTACAGCAAAACTCGCTAACAAAAATAGATAGCCAAGTCACCCAAGAATATATTTCCCCCTCCATCATTGGTTTCAAACACTGCAACTTTGGTTCAGTTATTTTGTTCATTCTTATTCATTTAGTTTTAAATGTGTCTGCCATACACTCTATTGTAGACTTTCTTTTGTACCAGAGAGCAATACAAAAAGAATGAATGAACAAAGTTGATAATTGTATGATAATTAAACTAAAGCACGTTCTTCCTCTAGTCTCTACCCTAGAAAAGTTCGAATTGATCTTTCGTTGTCACGGGTTTGCCGTTTTTACGCCACATATGAATCCTGGGATCTGTAGTTTCCTAGTAAGTACCGGCGCGTTGAAATGACAAGACTGGAAACAGATTTTGAACTACATGTACTACTATGCAGTGCAGTTATCTTCCACGGGACTTGGACACTCGACAGCGCATCCTGAGTGATCCACGACAGAAACCCCGATTGGTGCCAAGAAGGTAACACAGAATATTGAGCGGTGTTAATTATTACGGAGTTGGATGCTTTGTTTTTTGTCTCGAAGCGAGTTTTAATTCTTTCCATTGATCACTGACAGCTAGTTAGCTAGCTAGTTAGTCACTGAAGTGGATAAAGAGGCGCTGGTCGGCTGCTCATCTTCCGACGTTGGTAAGGCTAGCTATCCACATGCACGTCTAACGTTAGCATGCTCAGCCTAAAGCAGCGTTTACCGGATCACTTCTCGCTGCAGAAGTGAACGTTAGAAAGTTAATAACGCGGTGTCTGTGTGAGTCTGTGTGCTCTCGTTGACCAGGTCCAGAGAGTCACCTCATCTCACTAAAGACAAATGGCCAACGTACATTCAACAGTTTTAACTTTATTTTGTTTTGTTTTTTTTGTTTCCTGTTTATTTGTTTGCATGTAATTGTAGCCATCTTAATTGTTAGTTTCATTATGCATTGTGAGTACTGACTTTTAATAATTTAGTTTTGCAATAATAATTGTTTTTGTATGTTTTGTTGTTGTGTGGACCCCATGAAGACTAGCTGGTTGCTATTGATTGATTGATTGAAAATTGTATTAACAGATTGCAGAATGGGTACAATACAGTACAGCTCAATACACACACTTAATTGTAAGGGATTGCAGACCAGAGAAAGACTTGTCTTGTTTACATCAGTGTCCACCATTTTCAATTCATTAACATACATGACATACAGATAGACAGTACTGCTACATCTATACATTTATGACATACTAGATTTACAAACACAGTAGCCTACTGTTTGTGATCCCAAAAGAGTAAAAAAGAAGAGCGTATATACATTTGACGATGTAGCTATGGCAGGTCGCCGGGATCCATAATAAAATAAAATCAAAACAGTTTTAACTGTTTAGGCTAACTGCAGAAAATTATAGTAATTAAGATATTAAATGAATTGGCTAGCCACGCCAACAATCAATATATAATGGCAATCATTATTTGAATGTTATTTCAATCACAATGTCCTCAAAGCATAAACGTTAGCCCCAAAAGTGGCTTTGGCGATTGTGTTTTGATATTTGGACGGACACATTTGTGGCAAAACACAATCTCCGAAGGCACTGTTGAGGCTAGACCGCAATGGTGAATGTGTGAAGTCTGTCCAGGCATGAGAGGCGATGAGTATCAAGAATAATGTATAAACCTTGATACCAGGCTGGCTGGATTAGAATGTCATAGGAAAGAGACTTTGGTATGGTGTTAGCTGTGTTGTGTTTTAATGGTTGCTAAAAGGTTACCTGATGAATTGAAAATGGGGGACCCTGATGTAAACAAGACGAAAGTCTTTCTCTGGTCTGCATCCCCTTAACAATTGTGTGTATTGAGCTGTACTGTATTGTACCCATTCTGCAATCTGTTAATAAAGTTTTCAATCAATCAATCAATCAATCAATCAGGTTTGAACATTGATGTCTAAATGCATTTTTATTTTATTTTCAGGAAGCAGCATTTAGGATTTCAAAATGACAGGTTTGTAAAAAATTAAAATAATAATGGTGGTGGAATTATGCATCTATTTCCGGAGTAGTAAGAAGGGAAGCTATTTTATCTCTACTCATCACTCACTACTATGCAATATCTACACAAAGCCTACGCCCTACTGGTTCCAACGAACTCGATTCTTGTACCGGATATCCTCTCTGGTAAACAAGAATACCCTGAAGACTCTGGCAGGAGCACTCATTCAGGGGTACTACGACTATGCTTGCACCTCATGGTACCAAAGCACCTCAAAGGCGCTAAAAACAAAATTACAAACATCTCAAAACAAACTGGTCAGACTACTGCTTGACCTTACTCCTAGAACCCACCTCACCCCTGCCCACTTTGACAACCTAGGATGGCTTAGAGTAGACGACAGAGTACAGCAACTTGCAATGGGCCTGGTCTACAAGATACACTACACGACCAAGGTACCCATGTACATGTCAAAATACTTCCCAAAGGTCAGTGAATACCACGATCACAACACCAGAGGGAGCTCCACAAATCATGTTAAACCCAGATTCGGCTCAAATAAGGGACTAAACACGTTTCGCAATTATGCCACATCAATGTGGAACGCCCTACCCAAAGCTGTAAAGGAATGTGGATCACTACCCACTTTCAAAACCTCTCTCAAGGGACACCTACGGGAGACTGCAATTCAACACTGGCCCCTGTAAATATCCTAACCCAACCCCCTCCAATGTACAGTCATTTACCTAGTATGGTTGTCAATAGTCCAATGTACAATTTTGTTTGTTTGTACAGTGTCTCCCCCCCCCCCCCCTCAATGTACAGTTTTACTTGTTTATACAGTGTGCCCCCCCCCCAACCACCTCCAATGTAAATTACCCAGTATGGTTGTCAATATCCCAATGTACCCAACCCCCCCCACCCAACCTCCTCCAATGTACAGTTTCTACGTCAAATGTATATACTCCCTTTTCTTGACTCCTTCTGTATCACAAACAGTACTGTATTTGAAAATCTGGTATGTCATAAATGTATAGATGTAGCAGTACTGACTATCTGTATGTCATGTATGTCATATATGTCCTGATGAATTGAAAATGGGGGACCCTGATGTAAACAAGACGAAAGTCTTTCTCTGGTCTGCATCCCCTTAACAATTGTGTGTATTGAGCTGTACTGTATTGTACCCATTCTGCAATCTGTTAATAAAGTTTTCAATCAATCAATCAATCAATTCCACTACTTGATTGCTATTGAGATGTGTAGCAAACTAGTAGTGAATTATGTAGTAATGAGTAGAGTTTTGGAACATATGCCTACTGATGATTACTACATAATGACTATTTACATCACTGCATGATTATCACTTAATTATTTCCGTCTCATTGTTTAGCTTTTGGGAAATTACTATATAAAACTACTCATTCCTTCACATTTATTATTGTATGGACTATGCCTTCACAATCCCTACGTTGTTTCACTACTGATTACTATTTAATTGCTTTTTGTTTCTACACAAACCCGTTTGAATTACTATTGAAAAAGGACACATTTACTATTTACACAAGTTTTATTTCAATAATTCTTATTCAATTGATGAGATATTGTCCAATAAGTTACACTTCATATAGCATTTCTACACATTTACATGTTTTTTTTGTTTTGGACCTTCTGGGTTGTTGTCCTCATTTAACTTTAACTTTTCTTTGCTGCAGCCACACTTCTCCATCATGTAATATAATCTGTATGACAAAAAATACATGCACAGCCACCTGTTACATGGGGATTTGCAAACAGAGGTTATATTTCGTATTTGCATCGCGTCCCGCTCTGAGCCTTACGAGATACTCTGTGATACATATTGTATCTCCCACGAATAAAAAACACATGCACCCCACCTGTATGGGGCCCCGCCCCTAATGGTGGCCACCACCCATATAACCATGACTCTGGTCATGAAACACCCTTCCTCTGTTTTCGTCCCAGCGTATTGGATGCGTGCACCATACGAGTCTAGCGGAATGAAAAGATTAAGGAAGATTAATAATGTTGGAAGCTTACCGGAGGTTGCTGGCCCCTGGCATCTTCGATGCATGTTTTCGGCGACACGACGGGCCTGTGTTGATGTTCCTCGTTTGATGACTGCACATCGAGGTTTAGCTGTACAAGGCTGGCTGTCGGGCCAGCTTGTACTCAGGTAGGCCCTGTGTCTTCAGGCATGGGTATTAGTGTTAGTAATGCTGGTTTGTTTTGTTAACACAACCATGTTGTGTGTTGGCGCCGGGGGCAGGATGGTTTGGTGAACGTTCTCTGCAGGGAACGGTTTCCAAGCTGTCTTGGGCGTGCTGCTAAAACATCTGAAGCTATGCTACATGCTATCGCTACTGCCGCATGCTATTACTACTGCTAATTGCTATGCTGTTTTAATGTCTCCGCCGTGAGTTGTTGTCACTCTCCCGCCTCTTGCCCGGTTCATCAATGAAGGTCAGTCGGTAGCTGTTGTGGGGTTTTTGAGTTCTATTTACCTTTTTCGGGTAAATGGGTTGACAACGGGGTAGGTCGTGGCTAGGTTCCTAGCCAGGTATTTCACCTTGTGTTCCGGCGGGGTTTGTTGAACGGTGTTCCCATCTGGGTTGGCGTCGGGTAGTGGGGCTATGGGTCCAGCCGACATGATAAACATGTTGCGTGTCTGTGCACAGGCAATTGTTGTCTTGGGTCCCACATTGCCTGGCGTTAGGCTGCAGTAGTATAAGGGCAGGGCCGCCTGGGAGAAATGTGAGGCCCTGTGCGTTTTTAGACGCAAGGCCCCCCATCTCCTGGGGCGGCCCTGTGTAGGGGGCTATTGTTTCGTTTTGTCACTCTGCTATGAGAAGGTCTGTCTTGCTACAGCTTTCTCTCCTCTCAAACCATTCATACTGACGGTCAATCGGTATACTGGGGGAGTAGTGCGGGGGGGGGGCTTTGTTTACTTTTTTTGGTAAATGGGCTAAACTAGGGCTGGTGTTCTGTTGTGAATATTTTGAATGAAGACGGGTCTGGTCCGTCTCCCCTTAAACTTTGTGTGTATGGGTTTGCTCATTCTACAGTTTTTGTGGTTTAGCTCTTTTATTCATTTAACCCTTTCATGGTGCACACCACAGTGGAGGGTGCTGTTTGCAATCACCACTGGTGCTCCATGTTAACGTCAGTCCTTTGTTTTTGATATATTGAAACAATGCCCCGCCCGGCCGACACCATGGGTGGGTCGGCCTGGCGAGTGGCTGGTGGGCTGTTAAGGCTTGTACCGCCACGGTATGGAATTGGCAACGATTAGAACTGTGTTCGAATTGGTGTTTTTTCTATTAAAGAAATGGTGTCTGGTGGAGGGGCCTTGAGGGCCAGCCGACGTCGACACATCGCGCGAGGTTGTTGACGTTATTAGCTTTGACCCAGCCGCAAGCTATAACCGCTCAGGGTTCCCCTCTCCGCAGGGGATTTTGGTCTTCTGCTGGAGCGCGGGCGGTATTGTCCTAGGCCCTACACCGCCTCACACCGCGCAGCCAGAAGAAGAGAGAGCACGGCCTCGTCAGCGGCGATGACGGGGCCCTCGACAGGCGGCCATGTTTTTCCCCCGCCAGAGGTATCCTGGGCGTTGATTCGACAGGTGTCCACAAGGCCGACAGCCTTGGCGGCCGAGGGATCGGCCATGTAGGATGGGTTCGGCTTGAACAAACAAGCCGTCACCGTCCTGCCGCGAGCAGCCCGCTCTCCGATCACTCCAGGGTTCGAAATTAACGGGGGCTTGGGGCAAAATGCCCTCGAAAATTGACCAAATGCCCTTGATAATCAGTTAAGCGGGGCAAAAAAAGCCCCCGACAGTTTACTAATTATATATATAATTATATATATGCTCTACAGTGCGTATTTGCCCCTAATAATATGTGTGTGTGCACACCGGAAAAATCATTTACTTGCAGTGCGAGACAGACGAGTGATTGTGAAGATTACAAAACAGCTCCGCTGTTAATAGTTCAGATTGAAACTGGACTGAAATTCAGTTTTTGGGTGGAATGTTTGTTCCAAGGAGGAGGGAGGCGGGGCCCGCTGCGTGTTACAGGGAGATGCTTCCAGGCACTTGAGAGGTGCGAACACAGAGAGAGCGCTCTGCTCTCATCAAGCATTACACTGCTATCTTAACGTTAGCAAGCTAAGCATCTGCATAGCGCGACCCGTGTAACGTTAAGTAACTTGTGTTCGGCGGGGAAAGACCGTTCCATTTGTAACACAACTACAAAGAATAACATCCAAATCCGATCCCGATGCGCATTTCCTTCATTCCACAGCGCTGAGCGCGCAACGTATTTCATTGATCGATCTGGCCAGAGCCTATACTCAGAAACGTTGCGTGTGTGGGGTTTTTCATCAATTTGAAACAAGCCTCTTGACTGTTGGAATTAGGGATGTTAAAAATAAAATATCTAATAATATTATTCAATATTAGACATTCATTGATCCAGAGGCAACCGGTTATTCGTCTGCTATTTGTAGATGTATCAAGAAAACAACACAACTTGCCCTCAGGGACAATAATATTTAATCTATTTAGATAGAGTATGTATGTATTATTTACAGATAATTGAAGGTACGTACCTCAAAACATGAAACCAAGCCATGATGTCACACATCGTGTGTGTGTGTGTTACTTGAACAATTGTCACTGTGCTCCTAAATTTCTGTGTGCTCCTAAATTTGTATTTAGATTTTATTTATTAACATTTTATTTAGGAGCACATGTGCTCCTTGGGGAAAAGGTTAGCGTAGAGCCCTATATATGGAGACATTAACATTACGTTATCAAACATAGGGATGAAGACTGTAAAAAAAAGTGTCAACAATGTTTTATAATCTTTATGTTAATTTTCATTATAAAAATATTGTGCCCCCGAAATACAAAAAAAAGCCCCCGAAAAGCAATTAAGGGGGGCAAAAAAAGCCCTTGAAAAAAAATGTTAATTTCTAACCCTGGATCACTCCCTTCCCCAACACCAGCGGGAGAAGTGGGCTCTGATTGTTTCCTTTGGCTGCGGGCCGCGTGCCTTCGTTGATGCGCGGGCGGCCCCACTTTTCGCTTCTCATGGGGACAGGGGCTGACACCCAGTTGATGGCTGAGCCTGGGTCTGTCCGTGAGAATGTTGTGCTGTCAAGCGGCTCCCACACCTTGAACTGTGTTGGTTGAGCCTGGTGTTACGTCTGTCAACTTAAGTGTTGTCAGCAGGGGGGCTCGAAACCTTTTGAGGCACACAGTGCGGGCTTCCCCGGCCTCGCCTTCGCCAGGCCAGGTATCATGTTGGTGCCTCCCACTCCTGAAATATTGGCAAGTGGTCGCAGCTCACATGGTTTGGGGTGGTAGTAATATCACTGCAGGGCTACGGTGTGTAGGAACCCATGGGGGCCTTACACCTTGCATGTCCGGCTGCAGAACAACTCCTTCAGCATGTTCTGGAGGGGTGTTCAGTGGGGGGGCTTTTTTCATCGGAAGCCCCCCGTATCAGATCGGCCCTTTCTGTCGGGGTTCCCCCTTGGGTGCGATTGCCTCGTGGGTGTGTCAGGGTCAGGTGTTCCGACACGGAACGCGCTCCTCGCACGGTTCCGGGGTTGTCTACGCACAGCGGGGGGACCGGGCCAACTATCTACAGTTCCTGGCGGACCTGCGCCATGTGACGGCAGGTGCGTTGGGAGTGTCGTCACATATGACTACGGCAGTACCATATGTCGAGGTAGATGGAGAGAACGGTGAGGCGGGGACTTGTGTTTACACAACCCCACCCGTTTTCAGGTTTGGTACAGACCCTGTTGTCGGGGTCTCCAGCAGGGACAGCTCTGGTCGACGAGATCCAATCTCTGGACGAAGCAAGCCATCGTCGTGGCGTTCTCCTCCCGGTGTTCTCAGCCCGAGAAGTCGGGAGGGAGGGGTGTAAGACCCAGGCTGGACCTGTCCCATGGGAAGGTTCAGCATTTTTTGGATCGTCTCCTACCTGTTGAACACTGTCAGGTGGGGGTCTGGTTCTCCTCCATAGACCTGTAGGATGCGTATGCGCATCCCCGATCTTCCATCCTAGGGCTTACCTACGCTTCCTTTGCAGGGTTAGCGTATGAGTACCAGAGGCTGCCGTTCGGTTTTCTCTGGCTCCCCGCATCTTCACCAAGTGCGTGGAGGCCGCACTGGGGCCTTTGCGTCGTCCGGGGTTACGGAGTGTTCTGCCCTGATGACGTTCTGGTCCTTCGCGGTCAAGGTGGATCGTCAGGTCTCATACCAGGCAGGTCTCTACCAGCCTGGGGTTGCTGTAGACTGGATGTAGAGTATTCCTCTTCCCAGTCAACGGTTGGAGGGCTATGGGCATCCATTTCAGAGCGTGTTGTCAACACGCTCGGGAGGTTCCGTCCTAGGACGGTTACGGCGCTGTCTCACGTCGCGTTTTCACCGACGCCTCCCTCGCTGGTGATGCGTCGGGCCAACGCAGTAGGGGGCAGCTGGCAAACCATGCTGCCCGGTCTGCGCTACGTTCAATGTGTTGGTGTTGAAAGCGGTCCTTCTGGTCCACAAATGGTGTTGATCAGGACGGACGTTACGACGTCAGTGTCGTGTATCGACAGACAGGGAGGAGTACGCTCCCCCTGTCTGCACCAGGCGGCGGGCGGCTGGCTATGGGCGTCCTCCATCTGCGCGGCCTGAGGGCTCCCCACATCCCCGGCAGGGAGAATGTGGGTGCAGGTGTACTGTCGCGGGGCGGCCCTCATCCTGACGGGTGAGGATTGCGTCTGGACATGGCCAGGCGGGTCTGGGACCGATGCCGTGCCGCCAGGGATTCTTCCCCATACATCTGTTAGGTCAGTTGTTGGGACGGGTACGTTGAGGGGCGCAGGTTCTTGATCCTGATGGTGTTACCATCTGGAATGCGCATGCTCCCTCCACTGTCGCGCTTACGCGGGCAGATGACGTATGTTCCAAGTGTGGTGTAAGGTGGGGGGCCGGGACTCAGTCTCCTGCCCCCTGGATGCTGTCCTTAGTTACCTCCAGTCTCTCCTTGATAGACTGTCGGCTTCGACGGTGAGGGTATATGCAGCAGCTATATCCTCCTATCATGAGGGGTTTGAGGGGATGTCTTGTTCAGCCACCCTCTTGTGAAGCGTTTCCTGCTTGGCGCTCGACGCGTTAAGCCGGTGCAACGCTCCTTGGCTCCGACTTGGGATCTTCAATTGGTCCTCGGTCGGTTGTCCTTGGCCCCGTTTGAGCCGCTCGAGCGGGCGCCGTTGGGACAGCTGTCCTTCAGGACCGCGTTCCTTCTGGCTGTCACTTCCGCTAAACGCGTAGGTGAGCTCTGTGCTCTCTCGGTACGTCCAGAGTGCCTGTCTTTTCGGACCGATTGCGGTGTCACTCTGCGACCTGATCCTGCTTTCGTGCCTGAGAATATCCGGAGTTCCTTCCGCTCCCGGGATATTGTGGTTCAGGCGTTTCGTCCTCCTCCTCACACTAGTGAGTTAGATGCGGGCCTTCACCTGTCATGTCCAGTCCGTGCTTGGGGATTTACCTCAGCCGTACTCAGGATTTCAGGGTTACCGACCAGCTTTTTGTCTGTTACGGTGGGGCTCGTGCTGGTAAGGCACTGTCGGAGCAGCGTCTGTCCCATTGGTTGTGCGAGGGTGTTGCCCTCTGCTACACGCTGGCTGGGCAGGATCCCCCTGGGGGCGTCAGGGCGCACTCCACTCGTGGGGTGGCTGCCTCTGCCGCTCTCCTGGGTGGGGCCTCGGTGGAGGCCATCTGTGCTGCAGCTTCATGGTCCTCCCCGGGCTCCTTTGTAAGGTTTTACCTCATGGACATGACCGGGGGTTCTGTCTCCCAGGCGGTTCTGGGGTCTGTGGCCTTTCCTGCTTCCCGTCCTTTGGTCGGGTAGCAGGAGTGTGTGGGTATGGGCCACAGTGTGTTGGGTCACACGTGGTTCCGCCTGTACGGTGTGTTCAAGGGGTTCTAGCTCTCTCTTGTTCGCATTCAGGTGGAGTTGACTGCGCCCCCCCTTCATTAGGAAGGATGGGGTGACAGGGCTCCCCGCACCCCTTGATGTGGGCTTACAGGTCCTCAGGGGGTACATCTGTCGGGTCTCGCGCCCGCTCTTCCCCATTATCTCGTAAGGCTCAGAGCGGGACGCGATGCAAATACGAAATATAACGAAAGGTTATGTAGATAACCTAGTTATATTAGTATTGGCTGAGCGTCCCGCTCTGCGCGCCCTGAGTTCCCTCTTGAGGGATCTTTTCCTGGGACGGGTTTTTGGCGAGGAAGGGTGTTTCATGACCAGAGTCATGGTTATATGGGTGGTGGCCACCATTAGGGGCGGGGCCCCATACAGGTGGGGTGCATGTGTTTTTTTATTCGTGGGAGATACAATATGTATCACAGAGTATCTCGTAAGGCTCAGAGCGGGACGCTCAGCCAATACTAATATAACTAGGTTATCTACATAACCTTTCGTTATCCTCATGAGGTCTTACCAACAACTTCCTCCCATTTCCTGATGTAAAGAGCCTGCTTTGTATCTGTTTTATGAACCTCTACATGGTTACTATTTAAAAGCCTGTGTAGTAAAGTAGTAGTGTTTTGACAATGTATTCACTACATATTCACGATACAAGCAAGTAGTAGAACCTCTACATGGTTACTATTTAAAAGCCTTTGTAGTAAAGTAGTAGTGTTTTGACAACTTATTCACTACTAACACCAAGTAGAACACTCTAAAAACTCTGCTTTCACTACAGAACTCTACTGGTGTATCATGAGTAGTACATAAACTACAGGTTCACTGCACAATTCCTACATGTCACTACATAGTTACTGCCACACAAATATGTTTTGTGTAGTGATTCAGTAGTACTTTTTAATGAGGTAGCTACATCATCTTCTGTATGTTAAAAAAATAAAAAATAATGCCCATAAAAATGTGCATGTTTTGTGTATGTTGTATTTTGTATCCTCTCTATTGATATGGAGAAAGTCACCCATACAGTATGTTTAACTCTTCATCGGCTTCAGTCAAAGGTCCTCTAGCATCTCTAGCTTATGCAAAATGCCGCAGCAAGGCCCAAGTTTAGGTCTTAGTATATCATAATAAAACTCCTTCACTCATATTATTTTTTTTTTTTTTTTAGAGCCACGGGTGAATAACTTCCCTCCCCTGCCTAAGTTCATAAGAATTAAGCCCTGCTTTTATCAGAACATTGAAGAGGAAATTCCAGCACCACACCAGGCACTGGTGCGCAAAGTCTACGTCCTTTGGATGAGTATGTCTGTATGTCTGTCTGTCTCTCTCTCTCCTCTCTCTATTTCCTCTCTCTCTCTCCCTCTCTCTCCCTCTCTCCATTTCAAGTTATCAGTGGAATAATGTTTTCAAACTTTATCTAAAGATGGTTAGTTGGAGTATTTAGTTAATTCATAGTTAAAGACGGAGTACTTTCTGGTGATATAGCACATTCACACCAAATTGACTTTACAAGTGCAAATACACGGGCTGTCCATAACATTTTAGAACAGAGTCATCTCTCCGTTTATCGTCTCAAGGATTCAGTCGTTTGTCAAGTTACATTTAAAAACAAAACTGTCCATCGCCGTCTCACTGTCTGTATTCCTCTGCAGTGTATTCAGGCACACTGTGTGCCAACGTGATCTCGTGCATCGCCTGGTGGGCAGGTGGAGGATCTGCTATCAACTTTGCTTACTCCCTGCTCTGGCTCCTCCTCTTCAGCCCCTGTAGCTTCGCCTGCTGGTTCAGACCACTCTACAAGGCTTTCAGGTGGGCTCACCTCCAGCAAATCTCACAATCGTGTATTTCAGTACACTTCATTTCTTGACTGTAGTAGTGTTGATGTCGTCTGATCAAACGGCACCTGTCCAGTGACATATTATCTAGCAGTCTTACCGGGCAGGTCCGCAGCACTGGAGGCTGTCAACCTTTGAAGATAGATCTGAAAGTTTATTGTTATTATTATTGTTGGTCTTCTGACCACCAATATCATAACCCTTTTCCATCATTGTAATTGTTTCTCCTCCAGTCTTGTTTTTTTTTATGTTTGTTAACTAGGGGTGTAACAATCAATGCACACATTTTCATCAAATTCTATTATATGAATTCAGATGTACGTTCAATAAACGGGTCATCTGGCCCCCCTCCCTCTTATAGGTACTGACGTCTGTGCATGAACCGTGTTGGTAGGTTGTTCTTATAGGTTACTACTGAATTTGCTTCTAAATGAAAAGCTTTGCAAAAGGACATCAAAACGTATGCAGCTTTAACTTCAGCTCTACCGCTGCTGGCAGTTGGCTATGCGACCAAACAGGCCCATGCTGCAGAATCATTTCTAGTAAGATATGACCACTGCCATAGGCAACCTTGGTCTATTATATACAGTACAGATTTGACACTTTCACCATTGGACTGAGTCATTGTCCAAGAACAAATTAACTGAACTTTGGCCTGTTGTTAAATCAGCCTGCATCTAGGTTTACTTGTTAACAATAAATTAACCTGTATTTCTTGCACCATTTGCCATATTGTCTTGCTGTGATAACTGGATTTGTTTTCAGGTAGCCCACGATTTCTAATAATTGGCATGTATTTCAATGTCTACATTATTTCCTGAAGCTAATAATGGCCCTAGCCTATAGGTTTTCACTATCCCGTGTTGCTGAAAGATGCCGGAAGGTGAGACAATGGCGCTTTTGCAGAAGGCTAATTAAATGTGCTGTATGTCACACATAGACACTGGCACATGTGAACGACACAGGAAGTCCTTCATACCAACAGCCATCAGAGTGTTAACGCCTCACTGAGCACAGAGTAACAGTATAAATCCTTGTACATTCTTATTTTAGATTTGACTACCTAAATGTTTATTGTGAGCGATCTGTGGTGCTGAACTTCCCTCGGGATTAATAAAGTACTTCTATTCTATCCTAAATGTTCACTGTGAGTTTGCTAATGCAATGTTGGATATCTGTTCATATTTCTTCAAGAGCAGAGACCTGGAAAATAATTAAACATTTTCACATGGCCTCAACACTTGGTATTGTCAGGTAGTGTTGCCTATCAACCCGTCATCAGTAATAGCTGCTCTAAATAATGAGGGGAAACGTAGGCTACATAATGGGAGCATGGTGCATGCATCAGCCAGTGACCAGTTCTTCAGCTCTGTTCAGCCCTCCGGTGTCCATCAGCTGCAAAGGAACATTACATCTGGCTGCTTGTATTTTTAATGTCTATTATCTTTTCTGTTTGATTTTTAGGGCAGACAGTTCCTTCAACTTCATGGCCTTCTTCTTCGTCTTCTTCCTCCAGTGTGTCCTCACCCTCATCCAGGCTATAGGCATATCAGGCTGGGGAACCTGGTGAGTAGACCTCTCCTCCTCTGTCATGTTAGTGATGCTGGGAATGCAGCCCTTTTCATAAAAGTAAATCACAAGGTAAACAACCCTCCCCCCACCCCCCCACGCAAATAACCTTACATTAATTTGGATATAAATGCATATCAACTTGTTTACATTTGTGTATGCATGGTATATAAAGCTCATTTGTGTGTGTGCGTGTGCAGCAGTTTTCTGTTTTGACCAGTGAATTATTTGTGCAACTTTTTCTACCACAACGATTTATTCGCTGCTAGTACATGTCTTCATCATCACAGTTCAGCGACATGTTGCGTCATGCCGCTTCATCAGATGCTGAATCATGGCTTATTTATTGTATTATTTATTTTTTTACACCACGTCTGTTCAATCACGGCACTGCTTCATGCCTTCATAAATAACTGGATGTTGATATTTAATCCAATTAGCTAATGCCGGATAGTGTACTAACCCACACTTAACCCCACCTCACCTCTCACCAACCCACCAAAAGCGGCTGGATCGCCACAGTGATGTTCTTCAGCCAGAACGTGGGCTCTGCCATCGTGATGCTTATCACTACTCTGCTCTTCACTATGGTGACTATACTAATGGGATTAGTTCTCCTCAGGGTGAGTCCAGCGCGCACAGCCACACACACACACACACGGTTTAATTATCTTGTTGTCTTGTGCTGCAGACACGTGCACCTACACTTACAGACACTCATGTGTACACACACACACACACACACACACACACACACACACACACACACACACACACACACACACACACACACAGATAAATGAGCACTCTGGTAAAAGTCCTCCATTCAAATTCTACTTAAGTAACTGTAGAGAAGTATTTGATATTGAATGTATCTAAAGTAAAAGTATGCATTCTACATGGTGTTTGTGTATTCCAGTGCTTGGGAGCATTCAATACTCGATCCATTGGCCTCTAATGGTGATGTTAACCTCTTAACAGGCACCCAGAAAAGTGCAAAGCATAGCTTTATACTTATAGCACATGCATGAGCCTGGTCTCTTTTCAAAGATTAACATTCTCTTACTGTTACTAATGCAAAAAAAGGAAAATCACTTTTAGTGCTAATGAAATAGAGTAACAGAGGTCTGAACTTGAGTTGAACTTCAAAAAAAGAAAAAAAAAACTCTCAAATCCATTTCCTCATCCACGGCCGTTCATTCGAAATGTGATTCACTTCTGGTTTTCGCTCGTCAACTTTCACCTAGATCCCTTATTCACACGCCCCACGTGGGGTATCATTGGAAAGCTACACCCATTGCTGACCAATCATTTTCACCATCAGTGGATGATTGGCAGTTCTGGAGCATCGGGAGTCTGGGGTGGTCATCTGACACACACGCGTAAAAAGACGCTCGCCTGACATATCGTCATGTAACTCGAGAACCGAGGCACGGATTTGGTTGAGTGAGGTGGCGTTCGAACAGCAACAAATAAGATCTTTCGAACAGTAATTTATATGTTCGGCGTATACGTCCCGGTGCACGTTAACAGGTTAAAGTGGTATGTGGTCCAGTTATGCTGCTCTGATTACATCCTCTTGAAGTTGACAGGCTACAAATGTCAAAGTATATAATCTTCATACATTCTTGCCATGTTTTTTTAAATGTGGTGGAGTAAAACTATGAAGTAAAGTAGCTGGAAATTATACTTAAGTACACAAAAAATAAGTCTTTCCACCACTGCACACACACATATCATGGGATTAATGGAGGAGGTGAGAGCCCTCAAGGCCCAGAATATAGAGAAGGACAAGAAAATTGAGGTGCTGGAAAACCGGGTTTGTGACCTTGAACAATACTCGAGGATAAATGACATTATTATATCAGGTTTGGATGTTAAACCGAGGTCTTACTCCCGCGCACTACGAGGAAATGGAGGTGAGGAGGAGACTACCGACCAGGACTCTAATTCAGTGGAGCGACAGGTGGCTGATTTTTTCCAGACTCGTGGGATCAATCTGGACATCAACAACCTGGAGGCATGCCATCTTCTTCCGAGTTAAAACTGACAAACCAGCTGTGATCTTAAGGTTCACGAACAGAAAATTCAAAACTGCACTACTGAAACAAGCTACAGCTACAAGGAACAAATGTGTACTTGAACGAACACCTGACAAAGAGGAATGCAGATATCGCCCGCAAAGCCAGAAAACTCGGATACGAGAAGAAGATCGACTCAACATGGACATCCAACTGCAAAATATACATATGATCTTACCAATTTCCATCATCCTTGCTAACATTATTTTATGCGGGACTATGAAGAACATTCTGGACTGGTTGTCCATGGAATTGAGTTGCCAATTATGTCTGTCTTTGACAGGGGAGAATAACGAACTAGGCTTACCGTATTTACGAGCAGCCACTGGGAATATGAAAATTGGGAAACTTGGACTTGGTCAATAGCCGCAATTGAACATTTGCTGTGGAACCCGAGATCCTGTTTCCCCCCAGCCCTGCACAATACGGGTATACAGGTGTTTGGCAAGTTCAAGATAGTTGAAACTTGTATGATGATGGTAATTGACGACTTTATGTGAATGTATTGCTATTGAAATTGACATGGGAAAAAGGAAGAATATCATTGTCAGTTGCATTTACAGAGCTCCCAGCTCTAGCATAGAAAGATTCAGAGAAACGATGGAAGATCTGATTACAAACACCGACCAGAAGGTTACTTTTATTTGTGGTGATTATAATATAGATTTTTAAAATCCTAACAAACTATCATTGATAGAAGAATTTAAGGATGCAATGTAGGAGTCTATATCCTATTATTACAAAACCAAGTAGAATCACATGTCACTCAGCAACATTAATAGATAATATACTTTTAATAGATAATATAGAGAGTGGACTATTAATAAACGACATTAGTGACCATTTACCGGTGTTTGTAGTCTATCATTGTGATGTTAAAGTGGTTGATAGTAAAGTAATTATGCAAAGGAGATTAAGAACGGAGGACACCATAGAGAATTTATAAAACATAGAAATAAAGAAAGAAAATTATAAACTATTCAAAAATAAACTATTCAAAAATAAACTAACTGATATTGTTAGAAAATGTAAGAGTACTATAATAATGTATTAGAAAAAAAATAGAAATAACATAAAGGGAACATGGAATATATTAAACTCAATTATAAGAAATAAATCAACTAGTTCTGGCTTTCCAGATGAATTTATAGATGAGGGAAAGTCAGTAAGTAAGAAATGAGGTGGCAGAAGGGTTCAACAGATTATTTGTTAATGTGGGGCCCAAACTGGCAGAGGAGATAACCCTGCCACAAGGGGGAGGTGTTTCTAATTATTTTGAACGAATCCCATGTACTATCTTCTTGAGAAATACGGATTATTGATACTGTGAACAATTTTAAGAATAAAACATCAACAGATTGGAACGGCATTGACATGACCTTAATTAAACAAGTAATCATAGCCATAGCAGACCCTTTAGTGCATATATGTAACCTCTCATTCAAACTGGGTGCCTTTCCCACCAAAATGAAACTGCAAAAGTGATACCGATCTTCAAAGCAGGTGACAAAAATCTATTCACCAATTACAGGCCGGTTTCTCTCCTTTCCTAGTTCTCAAATATAATGGAAAAATTATTTGCTGCACGATTGGACAGTTTCATTGATAACACGCATTACTTATAACAGTCAATATGGATTTAGATCGAATCATTCAACGTCAGTGGCACTAATGGACCTAGTAGAAGAACTGACAAGCATAATTGATGATAAGAAGTTTGCAATAGGGGTCTTCATAGATCTGAAGAAGGCTTTTGACACTATAAATCATGATATTCTGCTACTAAAATTGGAAAGGTATGGGATCAGAGGAGTAGGGCTCAAATGGTTAAAAAGTTACTTAATAGAACAAAGACAACAGTTTGTGCAGTTGGGGGAGTACAGGTCCACTCAGTCAAACATAATCTGTGGTATGCCGCAAGGGTTTTTGATTGATTGATTGAAAACTTTATTAACAGATTGCAGAATGGGTACAATACAGTACAGCTCAATACACACAATTGTTAAGGGGATGCAGACCAGAGAAAGACTTTCGTCTTGTTTACATCAGGGTCCCCCATTTTCAATTCATCAGGACATATATGACATACATGACATACAGATAGTCAGTACTGCTACATCTATACATTTATGACATACCAGATTTGCAAATACAGTACTGTTTGTGATACAGAAGGAGTCAAGAAAAGGGAGTATATACATTTGACGTCGAAACTGTACATTGGAGGAGGTTAGGTGGGGGGGGTTGGGTACATTGGGATATTGACAACCATACTGGGTAATTTACATTGGAGGTTGTTGGGGGGGGGGGGGGGGCACACTGTATAAACAAGTAAAACTGTACATTGAGGGGGGGGGGGGAGGAGACACTGTACAAACAAACAAAATTGTACATTGGACTATTGACAAAACCATACTAGGTAAATGACTGTACATTGGAGGGGGTTAGGTTAGGATATTTACAGGGGCCAGTGTTGAATTGCAGTCTCCCGTAGGTGTCCCTTGAGAGAGGTTTTGAAAGTGGGTAGTGATCCACATTCCTTTACAGCTTTGGGTAGGGCGTTCCACATTGATGTGGCATAATTGCGAAACGTGTTTAGTCCCTTATTTGAGCCGAATCTGGGTTTAACATGATTTGTGGAGCTCCCTCTGGTGTTGTGATCGTGGTATTCACTGACCTTTGGGAAGTATTTTGACATGTACATGGGTACCTTGGTCGTGTAGTGTATCTTGTAGACCAGGCCCATTGCAAGTTGCTGTACTCTGTCGTCTACTCTAAGCCATCCTAGGTTGTCAAAGTGGGCAGGGGTGAGGTGGGTTCTAGGAGTAAGGTCAAGCAGTAGTCTGACCAGTTTGTTTTGAGATGTTTGTAATTTTGTTTTTAGCGCCTTTGAGGTGCTTTGGTACCATGAGGTGCAAGCATAGTCGTAGTACCCCTGAATGAGTGCTCCTGCCAGAGTCTTCAGGGTATTCTTGTTTACCAGAGAGGAGATCCGGTACAAGAATCGAGTTCGTTGGTTGACTTTTTTTATTACATTGGATGCCATTTTGTCACATTCTGGGCCCGAAACTATTCATACTGTATATAAATGATATAGGTAATGCGTAATTTCTTTTGAACATTTTAATTTTTGCTGATGATACAAATGTCTTCTGTGAGGGAGAGAACCTCCAAATGCTGTTAAAGAATGTCGCAGCTGAGCTATCCAAGCTGAAAGTGTGGTTTGATGCAAATAAATGATCATTAAATATAAAATAAAAAATAAAAATGCATGATATTTGGTAAACGTGATATACAAGAAAACACACCGGTTGAACTAATCATTGATAGTATTAAACTGGAAAGGGTATTTGAGAATACATTTCTGGGTGTAATAATAGACCACAAACCCACATACATTCATCCACATATCCTGAACTCCTGTTGCTATCTCTGTACCTGCTAGGTCCACTCAATGTACCGTGGCGGTGGGGGGAGCATGCAGCGCGCCCAGGATGAGTGGAGCACTGGACTGTGGAAAAGTGCCCCCGTGAGGGAAGCAGGGTTCAATGCAGTCGCCCAGACGGCCCAAGGCCCAAGCCTGCCAGAGTACCCCGCAGCCGTGCCGAGCTACCCCGACAACAGTCACTGGTGATGCCCGGAACGGCCACTAGATGGAGACAGATAGCTGTATTTTTTTAGCGACAACGTTTGTAACGGGATCATCAGATGAACATTATGCCGCTCTGTTATGAGATTGAAAAAGGAGATTGAACCAAAGGGCTTCATCACTGGAGCTAATTTAAGCCTTATTGTTTGGGGAAAGAAGGATCTCTTTAAATTAAAATAGGATCCATTCCATTTCACCCGTGGTTACTTTTAAATTCATCAAGTCTGATTAATTTCATTTTTAGAGGAGACATAGAAGGAAATGCATTTGTATGCAAAGACTGAATTTGTCCAGGTAGGTGTTCTATTTTGTAAATACCTCCTTAATTGAAAACATTATTTCAAAGGGTAGCATCGTGATCAGACTGTTTCAGGACATAAGTATTTCAAAGGTGTGTGTCTTATGGACCTTTTTACAGAGTAGCTTTGTCCTGTGCCTTGGCTAACTTGCATGACAGACGTTCTAGCGGACTGAGAGGCTGAAGACCAGAGCGAAGGAAGTTTCTAAAACTGCACGATTTTAATCTGGTGACAATGTTTTTCAATGTAGCCTATTGCTGCACTTCAGTTTGTTTTGATACCTGTGCTTAATGCTTGTCTGTTTTTTTTTTTAGTTTAACATGCCTTAATCTTGAAAGCAGATTTTGCATGTGTGCACCGACTTGCTAACACTTGTCTGTTTTCATCCCTTCAGTGCACAAATAACACCAAAAGCAAATACTATGTAGTAATCAGCCTTTGTGTATTTATCATGCTGTGCACTGACAATTCCTCTCTTGCTTTGAAGCTACACATACTACTCTGTGCCCTGCTGTGGAAGCACCTTCAGTGAAACCTTCTCTCACATCGTCAGTGTGCCATTCATTACCTCCGCCAGGTGGTAACTTGTGGAGATTGTGTGTTTGGTCACGGGTATCTGTGTGTCCGCAGATAATCTCTCAAAACTACAGGGCCAGTTTGGATGCAACGTTGCACATGGGCTGACAGCAGGCCAAGGACCTGAATTTGCGAATATTTCTCAATCGGTCAACAAGTATTTTATTTGAATCATTGTCCATTGACATACATATTCATCAGTATGATGTTACACCTTATGAACACCAGAGGGCGATACTACACACCTCCCTGGCACCTGTTTACAACATGCCATGGTGAACCAATTGTCGTTGATATACATATGCATTGAAACTATTTCCCCAGTGAATATCTTGGTTACATCAATATTGTGCTGTCAGAACAGTCTTATGTTTGCAGGTTCAGTATTTAATGTTTGCTATTGCCTATTCAAGCCACAGTCATCTTATTAACCAGGAAATGCTCACGTGAAACCGAGTTCTATGCCCGAAACGTGTATTAGAAGTTGATAATGGTGATCTATGGAATGAAAAAAAATAATCGTAGTTAAAACATTGTATAAGTTAAGCAGGGTTGTGATTTATAGGTGAAGTATTTCCACTGTTCACTGTTTGGTGGAACAAGATGGCTGCTCTGGCCAGAGGGGCCATCACTCTCGGGGCTCTACAGTGTGACTGACGACTTAATGTTAGCAGCCCATTAAACCCTTATTTCAATTAACAATATTGGAAATAATTTCATGTTTTAAATGCATAGGTATATCAACTATGGCATTTCTATGTTGTAAATGGGCCAGAGAGCTGTATCGCCCTCTTCCATTCAAATGCTTGATACTGAATATCTATTTCAATCGACAATGATGGAAATTAATTTAAATAAAATACTTGTCGTTGATCAATTAAAATATATTTGAGAATTCAGGTGTGATGTTTTGTCCAAATCGGCCCTGT
Source organism: Notolepis coatsorum (assembly GCF_963971535.1). Classification (NCBI taxonomy): domain Eukaryota; kingdom Metazoa; phylum Chordata; class Actinopteri; order Aulopiformes; family Paralepididae; genus Notolepis; species Notolepis coatsorum. The sequence goes on from NC_140166.1 coordinate 186,119,862, forward strand.
ACGTTTGCAAGATTAGCTGCCGACAGTTACGCGGCTTCTGACATTTGGATCTTTTGATAGTAAATCCACTTGCATGTAACTTTAGTCATGGATCAGCACATGAGCCATTTAGAGGACTGTTTAGGTGCAGTTCAAATAAACTAAACACCTGCAGATGATGCAACAGTTCTAACTATGTTTTAATCAGGTTGTTTCGGCAATGCAATTTGAAGGTTGCATGTAAACATCTGAATGATTCTTCTTTCTTGCTGATGAAAGTGTCCTTCCCAGGGTTGACTGCCATTAGAAAGTGTTTTCTTTTTTAACATTTGTTTTATTTGGTTAATATTTAATAAGTGACAACATATCCATGGATGTATTGATGGAATGCCAAACTAACCTTTCAGTACATTTCAGTAAACGTTCTTATTCACATTTTGATGATGTGGCCAAAGTCAATCACCTGGAATGAATGTTGGTATTGTATGATGCGACTCGTATCATACGAGTCCGGAATGATAATTACAAATAAAAGACTCAAACATTCAGTAAAAAAGTTTTGTATTTGACTAAATTCACGAGGCAGAGTTTTCACACAGTCAATATTAATTTCCAGTGAGGCTTTTACAGTGATAAAACCAAGTAAGCTTTATATAAGGTCAAAGTGGCTAAATATTGCTACATGATGAGCGATGTGACTGGTGAGTCATCTATCCAAGAAAAATATGACTGGTCTTAAGTTAACCCTTCAATTCAGGGTTGTGTTTGCACTGAATTCCATAGTATCCTATAAGATTTTTGCAGAGTTTATAGATAATTAGCACTTTTACATGAATGTCCCAATTACAAAATAAATCTGCAGTTGTGGGCGATTTATTAAGTTATTAGCTCACGAGACAAACAGTCTACGCATTCGTTCCTGACAATTCTCCCCAACTTATAACGTAATACTGCAGGCACTATAGAGAAGATGAGAGAAGCCCCGCATTCAAACGTAAATAATAAATTTTACTTCAAATATGAAGCAGCACTGAGGGCTGTCGGTAATGACAGAGTTGGTGGAAAAACAGGAGACTCCGGCCGTGTTCCTATAATTTAGTTTGGTGTCAGACATTCAGACCTTTTCATCGAAAACACACAGTCTGGGTGTTTTTGTAGTCACGTCACCCAGGAGTACCTGTTCCGAAAAGCAGGATAATGAACGTGATAATATGTTGTTGCCGTTGATCTTTTCAAGGGTAGATAATCACTACCGACAACCAGACCCTTCTCAGGCTCCCAAAAATGATAATTCTTAAGAGTTCACATTGTTCTTTTGGCCGAGGGCAGTCCAATTAGCATTTTAGAGTGAGCAGGTATAACCCAAAGCTAGAAACCAAGGAACCAAAACTAACTTCTGATGTCTGATGTACGGCCTGAAGCTGCCTCACTTGCGTGTACTGTGGACACTTTCTTTCCGTCTTACATCCAAATGAGATGCATTTTGGAGTTAGTAAATGCACGTTTATACAGAAAATAATTCTGGGTTACAGGGTTACACCTTGTCCATTCTTCATGGAGCTATACACGAGTATAACATTACAGATTAAAGATTAGAGCGACCCCTTTGTTGTTTCTATTGTATCAGGCTATGGGAGACAAGTGAATGTTGACACAACCTTTTTTTAAATTGTGGTGTGTTTGTTCTTCAAAAGCACTCTGGCTAACTCAGTAATCCTGTTTTCCATGAACTGGCCCCAGGAGACACGACATGTGTTAGACCCAATACCATAGTCCATACCATCACATACAATGTGTAACGCATGAATTCAAATTAAAAGCACATTTCACAAAATAGACAGACAGAGAAAGATGAAATGTCTATGGAAACCACTGGTCAAAAATATTACTTGTTCATCGTGGACCTCAAATCACAAAACGTTGGAATATTGAAATAAAAATCTCAACATTAAGTCAAATAAATAGTACTTGGCAAAATGCCACAACTGTACAGCATATATTACAAAAAATGTATTATTCACAATATGTCACTATACAAAATATGCCTTTTGACGTGATGATGAATCTACAGCACATGACCAAGCACAGCAGTACATCAGCTGCCTGGCTGGAAATAAGAGGAGAGTGAACACTGAAAATGGAGGTTTCTGGAGCCTAGTCTAACTCCGATAGAGCTGGTGTTTAGCCTACATTCAATCAGCAATCCCCCGCTGCTGAACATTTCCCTCTGCTCCTCCTACAGAGAAATGTCAATAATACAAACTCAACCGCCAGACTTATTCACCCTAGGGCCAGTGTTTACAATTGGTCCTGGTGAAAAGAGAGCCTCTTTGGAACTGCAGTTTGCTCTGGAAATGGACCTGGGACAGGTAGCCTGACTGCGTGAATACTTTGGGCAGCTTCCGCGTTCGAGTTTTGCGCTCTGATTGGCCAGGTCATGTGACATGTGCGCCAATCGTGGGACAGCAAGTTCTGCGCCTATTTCCGGGTCTAACAGCCTGCAAACTACCTGGCGTTCTATCGCCATGCTCTAAGACAAACTCTAACCTTAACCAACTTCGAACGAGCGCCTAAGCTTAACCAGTGTAGAAACTTGTGGTCCCACGATTGGGCGTACATGTCACATGACCAGAAATGACCTGGCCAATCAGAGACGCGGAAACACTCTTCGGCTGCCCAAAGTATTCAGGCAGCCTGGCTGCTACAAAACACCCTGAGGGACATCCCTGGATTGGTAAATAGTCATAGATTAGATTACAATCAGATGAACTCCCATTAGGGCAAATACGATTTTATATTTGATCAGCCTGCAGCGGCTAGTTTCCAAAATGGAGATCAGTTATAATCTTGGACTATAGAGATCTACATCCAAAGGAGTTCTTAGCTGTAAACCAATCTGTGTTCTAGAGACTGGCCCTGAGAATCCCCATTGAACAGTAATTTGAGTAAATCTTTAGTCTGACTTATAAGAGGAACTACACGCAATTTCAGTTGTGTTATTCCTCTGGTATAAGGCAGTACAATATATTAATGAAAATGACTCTCCCAAATCGAAAAACTAGAGTGGTAAAACCCAAACTTGTGATGCCATCAAGTATAAAGTTGAAAGCTGCTCCATACACAATCCATTAGGAAAGATTTTATAGATGACACTTGAGAACACCCAGGGGAATGTTCCGAGTTCATCGGTACATTTTCACAACTTAGATCACTACTATAGAATAAAGCTAATTTGGATCCACATTGGATCCCATTAATTGGCAACGGATCCGCTCCAGACTTTGATTCTCACTCCTCTGGTTTCTGGCTTTGGGAGAGTAACTCATGTTCACTTGTCATTCGAGAGGTGTTCCCCTTTAAACTGTCTGAGGGAGCCCTTCGGTCTTTAGCGGGGGTCAGATCTCAGACTCGTCGTTGATGTACCCCAGACCATCCAGACTTGAAATGTTGGCCATGGGTGTGAAGTGGCGCTGCTCCCCGTTCCCTTTGAAGTCCACCGCGGTGTGGTTGTTGTTTGCGGTGCGCGCGCTCCCCGACACAGGTCCGTTCATCTCTGAAGTCCGGTTCTGAATGTGCATGTATTCAGCCGAAGGCATTTTCGCCTGAGTTCGGACGGAGTTCTGTGAAAATCCAAGACGTCCTTTACACAGGTTCCAAGCCACAAGGCCAAGCAGAGTCAGCGACAGCAGAGCTACGGCCACCTTCAGGCCCACTATCTCCCCGGCCTCGCTCTGAGCCTCGGGGGGGAGAGGGCTCTCGGTCCCCGGGTCCGGGAGCCGCCCTAGCAGCATGGTTGTACTCTGAGTGGGTTCAGTGTTGTTGGGGGGGTTCGTCACCCCCTCCCCTCCGGCACCGCTGTCCCCCTCCCCTGGCTGTAATAGGTAAACCGCCATGGTCCTGTTATATGTCCCGCCGTGGATCTGCTCTACTGAGTCGCAGGCGTACAGGCCGGCGTCCGACTCTGAGGCACTTAGAATGAGGAGGCCTCCGTCGTAGATGTAGTATTTGTCGCCGGAGCGAAGTATTCGGTCCGAGAAACGCCAAAGGATCTGCGCCAAGTTGGAGTCCGGACGGCAAGGCAACTGAATGTTGTTGCCGGGAACTAGGGTGAAGTCTTCAGCTGCAACTGGCTCTGGAGAAAAAAAAAGAGAAACACACACACACACACACACACACACACACACACACACACACACACACACACACACACACACACACACACACACACACACACACACACACACACACACACACACACACACACACACACACACACACACACACACACACACACACACACACACACACACACACACACACACACACACACACACACACACACACACACACACACACACACACACACACACACACACACACACACACACACACACACACACACACATTAACTTGGTCTCAGCTGGAATAGTTAGTTGAGAATATTGGCAAGGAAGTAACATATTTTAATAAATGCGAATTGTTTAAAGGGGAACTATCTTATAAATGGCCTTTTTCAGTGTTTAGCATTGTTTCCTAGCTATGTGGACTTATATTAATATGATCTATGTCTCTAATTCTCATATTGGCGCATTCTTCCAATTCTCCTCTCACAATATTCACCCTCACTGAACTGAGTCATCTGAAAATGTGATGATTTGTGATGTCAGAAAGACACCGCTGCATGTTAATGTCCCAGATGCCGCGACGCGCAACGGCCACACACAGTGGTTTAGGAGCTCAGCCTCAAAACAGCTTAAGATCTTCAGGTAGAAAAATGCTGTTTTTGAGGACTTGATTAGAAATACAAAACAATGAATTAAAAAAATATATAATTACAGAGGTGTTCCATAAACTCACAGGAATTGTGTAAAAGTGCCCAAATAGTGAAAGAAATGGTAAAATAGTTCCCCTTTAATAAAATCTATCCAGCAACTGATCGAGTGCTACGTTTACCTATCATATTATAATAAATTTACCTGGCGGCGGACATCGTGAGAAGTCCCTCTTCTTTAGACTCTGAACGGCAGTGACTGAGGAGGACGTCAAGCTGAGGACTGGAGAGCATTGGCCAGTGGAGAGGTCCCACGCACAGTAGGGGTCCCTGGCCAAGACACAGTCCACACACGACTCATGGCGACTACAGTTACTGACTGGCATCTGGACAGCACCGAATTCTGAACCTGCATACAGCTGGCCCTGTGTGCATAGGCGCGCGCACACACACACACACACACACACACACACACACACACACACACACACACACACACACACACACACACACACACACACACACACACACACACACACACACACACACACACACACACACACACACACACACACACACACACACACACACACACACACACACACACACACACACACACACACACACACACACACACACACACACACACACACACACACACACACACACATTAAATGAGCATTAGTTGAGTGAGTGAAAATAGAATGACAACATATTCAAACTGATACATACATACAACATACATGTACCCTATTGTAATGGCTGAGAACATAAATGTTTATGTATTATGAAGTAGGTGCCAGTGCATTATTTATGATCTAGGTAAATCATAAAAGGCAATATCACACCAATCCAACTGTCTTTTAGGCACTACTTCCTCAATCACTTCATGATCTCATTTAAATGATGAAAGACTACATAATCTGTGTGCATTGTGAGTCTACATTCTTTATTCCTTCAAGTGTTTCTACTAGGCACCCAGCACCAGACCACTATCTGACTGAAACACATATGAGCGCCATTCCCCTCAACTACTGCACATTGATCTGGAAATAAAGTGTTTTGCCCTTCATTCCCAATAAGTACAATTAGACAGATAAACATAAATTGATTAGCAGTCACCTTGCTGGAGGAGAGGCGTAGGGTCTGAACAGCATCCAAGTTCTCATACAACTGGATCTCTTCAATAATGAACATCTCTCCTGCATAGTTGACAGCCTTCTGGACATAACCATTCTCTGTTAAAAGGTGATAAAGACCCAAGTGAGCTATAAGCTATAAGCTATACAGTACATACACTTACAGACAGCTATGTATGGTATAACAACAATTTATCATTAATTACCCTCTGATTAACTGGTACCGTGTGGCCAGTTAAATGTGTTCTCTTAAATCAAATCAAATGTATTTGTATAGCCCGAAATCACATGGAATTGCCCCCATGGGCTTTACAGGTCAAGAAGAAACATCACAATAGATCCAAAACAAAAAACACCATGAAATCCACATATGCAACACCCCCAGACTTTCCCCCATGAAGATGAGGAACGGCTCACTAAAACCTAGCAATAGGGGGGGGGGGGGGGCGGACACCACAGGCGCCGTGGTGGGGAGAAACCTCAGATGATGAAAAACCTATTTGTTAAACCAAGTAGTGGGTTTTAAATTCTGGGGCAAGTTCAACTACATCACATGTCATATAGAGTATATGAAGCATAAGAGTCTCAGACCTGTCCTCCAGAACTAGAACTATAGAGAACAGCAGTACGAGTAGGATGAATGCATCAATGGAGGGCAGGGGTGTAGCGGTAAAGGGAAAGAAGCCCCAGATCTGTCCTTGTGGCACAAAGTAAAAGGCCTTGGAATACACCAGGGAAGGAAGAAGTGTTTGGTAAAAGGGAATGCAGGGTGGCTGCGATGATCAGTCGGTTGGAGTCCAGCGAAAGGTAGAAAAGCACAGTTGGCAGGATATCAGTAACCCTGAGGAGGAGGGGATGTAGATGGTACTGGGGCCAGGCTGCTGCTCGGAGATGTGGGGGATAAGCTAGAGTTAAATGGCCTATAGGGCAAATGAAAGGAAGGAATGGGGGACAGAGATTTGATGAGATGGGCTTAAAGGAACCCATGTAGAGATCCATTTATGTTTGAATGTTCAGCCAGAGAAAGGGAGGGCAACTCAAAGCAAGAAGTGATACTGTATACTGTACCGCCAGATTCAGACAGCCAAGATAGAGAAAATAGCAAGACCTGGCAAATGCGTTTGGTTCAGTACTGCATAGCCTTATTTAGAGTGCTTTCCGAGTGCCAGGGGTGATTGTAAACAGCCAGTTTACAAAAGCACTAAAGCACATTCTAATATCTTGGAAATATGCTTTCACCATGTTTAGAATCAGAATCAGCTTTATTAGAATGTGATTTAGTACTATATATTTTACAACAGTATGGCAGCGACTAAAAATAGGCATTATGGCAGGGTGTATTATTTCCCCACTAGCATTCACAATGGAGATGCAAGTAATTATTAGATCATCAAGGTGGGTGGTAGGTGGGGAGAGACAACAAGGCGGGCTGCGCTTCCCACTAATTAGGACTTACATGGATGATATGACACTGTTGACCAGGACAGTGCCTTGTTCAAAAAGTTAAATGAGAATCTCAAGGGTGAAGATTAAGTCTAGTAAGTTGAGAAGCTTTTCATTCCATCCATCTATTCCATCTATAAGGCACAACCAGTGAAACTTTGGGTTAGGTGGCATGGTGGGGAGTTGAATGATAGTGAACAGATAGAGCAACTTAGGAAAGCTGTTGTAGAGGGGATAGGAAGGATATAGAAGTCAGGTTTGCAGTTTGGTTCATTCCCTAAGTTGATGTGGCCATAGTCAGTATATGAAGTGCCAATATTAAAAGTGGAAAGGCTTGAGCGGTTGGTTAATTTGTATATTAGGAAATGGTGTGCAGAACGTATATTAGGAGTTCCTGTGTCTTAGTTGTGTGGCATTGTATGGAGGATTAGTCCCAAATCCAACTAGAGGGAGGAAATGGAACCAAAGACAGGAAGGAGGCAGCTCTTAGGCATACAGACATGTAGGTAAAGTGCAACAAGGAGGCTTATGGCTCAGCTCATAAAAACCAGTATGGAGCAAACCAGGTCCCGCGGAAAGGAGGAAGCTGGTAGGATGGCATGTACATCGACAAGAGGAAGTTGTGAGATGTACAAAGGCTGTGGCCCAGGCTAAGCAGGGAGAGTAGATGGGAAAGTATAGAAGGAAGAGGAAGCTTAGCTGAAGGGACCTGTTGAGTATGGGGGCTACTTATGATGTGCTGCCATCACCACAGAACCTAAAACAGTGGGTAGGTGGGGACCCCGTCGTGTCCACTGTGTTCAAGGTCGGTATACATGGTGACATAATCAGGGTTTGAAAAGCTTAGTGACAGGAATTGAAAGCAGAATAGTACAGGTGAAATCAGGATGTAATCGGGTAGAGTGCAGCCATTCAATTTGTCCGCGAGGGAGAGCAATGTAGAGGAGGTAGGTTTTTAGGCAGGCATGAGTCAGGCCATCTAAGGGGAGCTAATTATTGGGAGATGAAGGTCGATTTGGAAGGAAAACTTGTTGTTCCATGAGAGATAGTTAGCACTAACTTCAGGTCTGACCTAGTGTTATGGTCTGCGAGTCAGCGGATAGTTTATTTTATAGAATTGACAGTGCCCTGGTAGGATTCAGTGGTGGAAGCTTATGAAAGGAAAAAGCTTAGATATGCAGATTTGGCAGCAGAAACTCAACAGCGAGGATGGAAAGCTAGGATTTGTCCAGTAGAAGTGGAATGCAGAGGGTTTGTAATACGATCGACTATATTATTATTGGGAGAGTTGGGGATTTGTAGGCAGAGTTTCCGAAAGGCAGTAAAGGAGATGTTTGAAGAAGCATTGAAAGGAAGTCAGTGGATTTGGTTGAGGAGAAATAATGTCAGCTGGGGTCCAAAGGGTTGTTTTCTGTTTTGTGTGTGTGTGTGTGTGATATTGTTATCAGGAATAGTTCTGTTGTCGACATAAGGATAGGATAACGCAAGGAAGTTCTGCATGTGGGTATCATGGACAATGACAGCTATCATGGTGGTTCTGGGATGTTGGAACAAACTGTTGAGCCTTCCCGAGGTGTCGTGGGCCTAACTTAATAAAACACCAGTGAAGGGAGTTACCCACTTGATAACCCTGGTAAAATGCTGGCTCTCGCATATATCTACACGTTGGGTTGTGGTGGTCATTGCGGGCCATGTGGTAGGGTATGTAGCATTGTCAATACCTGGAGCTCGCACAATGAGGCACAGGTCTGTTGAAGTTGGCAATGCTGTTTGGGGACCGTTATGGGCCACATAATACATTCATAGTGTGTAGTTCCATAGTGTAAGTATTTATAGGCATGTTAGACTTTCTTTTGGCATTGGGATTGGGTCTCTCCATTGAGCCCTTATCCTTATCATTAGGGCACAAGTATCTTTATAGTGTTTTACTATAAAGGAAGCTCCTTCAGTATTTCCAGTCCACAGGGGCTCACTACATTATAAACATATTGTGCTGCACTGCACCTATTTTTTACCATGTGTGGCAGATATCAAATCAAATCAAATGTATTTATAAGGCCCGACAACACACGTCAATGTCCCCATGGGCCGTACACGTCCTCCCCAAACAAGTCAAGAAGAAACATCACATCAAATCAAGAACAAAACAAGAACACCACAAGGTCAAAAAAAAAAAAAAAAAAAAATTACAAATTATAAATTACAAATTACAAATTAAAAGTTAATTAAAATAAATGCTAAATTAATTAAAGCAACACTCCCAGACATACCCCACGCGAAGGTAAGGAAAAGGAAAAACTCACTAAAACCTAGCAATAGGGGGGGGGTACCAGACATGGGAGCAAATAGACATCCTAACTAACCTAGACAGATTAATCTAAGGGTCAGACCCCGATCAGGGTAGGTTGAAGGAGAGAGAGAAAAGATGGGTCTTAAGCAGGGATTTAAAAGCTTCGACAGAGCAGGCGCCCCTGACAATGGCAGGTAATTTGTTCCACAGGTAGGGAACGCGGTAGCCAAAGGCTCTGTGGCCGGCGGATTCTTTTTTTTTTTGTTTTTTAACTTTGACCAGTCAGCTGGTTCTTTTAGCGTTTATCGCTTTTTCTGGTCAAGTATGACCGACAGAAACAGGTTGAATGGGGTATAGATCGGGGGAAAGACACTCTGAGAAAATACGGCGAGTCCGGGAGTCGAACTCGTGTACCCCAGATCCGTGACGCGCACGGTTGTCCCCGACGCCGAAATAGCGTCCGAGGTACGCGGTGAGCTACTGGAGCTCCCCGGCGGATTTCTTTTTAACCCTAGGAATCGATAGAAGCCCCGCATTTTGTCAGCGCAGAGCAAGAGCGGGCGAGTATCGAGAGATGAGATCGGATAGATAGAGCGGTGCAAGCCCATTTAAAATTTTGTAGGGCGGACAAAACTGGTGTGATGTGATACAATTTTCTAGTTTTAGGCCCCGTTTAGACGGAAACGCTAGCAGGTGAATCCGCAAAAATATTTTTTCGGATGTGCCTTTCGTTTATACGGAAACAGCGTTTTTACGGGGTGAAACCGCAAAAAAGTGAGACTACCTTCCAGGGTGGAATTCCTAGAAACGCAAAACCTTTGCGCTCTCGTCTAAACTGTCAAACCGTATAAATCTGTTAAAACGATGACGAAAGGGTTGTCACGGCTCTGGTCGCGCGTACTGCTTATGTCACAGGTAGCAGGTATGCGCCAGTAGCCGAGACGTAAACAAAGCAAATGTCTGACTATATCAACGGAGATCACTTGAAGGCTACATTGGCAGTACTTTTAAATACACAAGAATCTGTCCCGCGGCTATCACAACTATTATGACTGGACCCACTGTCTGTGAGTGACTCTGCTTTGGTCCAATCACATTCCCCACCCACACTCTGCGAATCAGAGGCAGAGTAGGGCGGGTCTTCACAGCACGTCATGTGACATATGCGCCAATCGTGTGACAGCGGGGCTCCGTTGTCTCGAGTTGTTACAGCCTCGTCTAGACGGAGAATTCCACCCCAAAACGCTCGTCTAAACGCAAAATTAAAAGTGAAACCGCAAGACGACTTTTGCGGTTTCTGTTCAGACTTCCATCCCAAAACGCTCGTCTAAACGTAGCCTTAGTTAGTATCCGTGCAGCCGCATTTTGCACGAGTTGAAGATCTGTGCAGCCAACATGCCCTTCCGCGTTGCTCTGATTGGCCGAGCGTGCGCATGAGCCGCGACAAGCTCCTCAACCAATAAAAAAATCACGAATTAACCGGTGGCTACAACAACACACAATAACTACATGCATCATTGTTCATGACAAACCAATTACATAATCCAACATGTGTAAAGAAACAACATATTCCAGTTAACGGTATATATTTTTTAATGATTCGTTACGGCGTAATCAATACTTCCATTTGTATAAATTGCTTTAAGCGGCTGAGGAGGAGCTTGTCGCGGCTCATGCGCATGCGCACGCTCGGCCAATCAGAGCAACGCGGAAGGGCATGTTGGATGCCAAAAGTATTCACGCCTCTGGGATACATGACAAGTATCAAAGTTGAGGGAGATGTCCTGAGACAAGCCTCTGTGGTTTGGGGGGCCAACAATTAACATCTCAGTTTTATCTGCATTAAGGAGTAGAACGTTTTGCGACATCCACTTTTTGACGGCAAGCAGGCAAGCCTCAAGATTTTGTAATTGGGAGGAATCATTTGGCTTAATAGGCATATATAATTGGGTGTCGTCAGCGTAAAAATGAAAGTTTATGCCAAATTTGCGTATGATATTGCCGAGGGGTAGCATGTAAATCGAAAATAGGGCCCAGGACAGAGCCTTGTGGGACCCCACATTGCACTGGGAGGGTCTCAGATGTTAAATCATTATAGACCATGCAGTGTGTTCTATCAGTTAAATAAGATTTAAACCAAGCAAGTGCGTGACCCCGAATGCCAACATGATTCTCAAGCCGACCTAGAAGAATCGAATGATCAATAGTATCAAAGGCTGCACTGAGATCAAGCAATAAGAGCACAGAAGTTAGGTTTGAGTCAAGAGAGAGCAGCAAGTCATTTGTGACTTTGGTAACCGCCGTTTCGGTGGAGTGTAAGGCTCTAAAGCCAGATTGAAAAGATTCATTAAGATTATTGTTTGATAGATGGTCAGTAAATTGCGTTGCGACAATTCGTTCTAATATTTTGGATAGGAACGGAAGATTGGAGATGGGTCTGTCATTTTTTAAGATTAGAGGGTCGAGGTTCGGTTTTTTAAGTAGTGGTTTAATGACGGCTGATTTAAAAGCCAGGGGCACCACGCCAGTAGACAAGGAGGTGTTGAAGATATTGAGTAGGGCAGGGCCTAGAGTTGGGAAGAGCTTTTTTTTTTTTTTATCTTTCTTCCCCTCCCTTTTCCCGATTTTTCTCCCATCCCACCCTTCCTGGTTGTTGCGTACTTTACCCTACTGTTGGTCCGGGAGACCGGAGACTGTCACATGCTTTCCTCCGACGCATGTGCAGCCTGAGGCAGGCCAACCTGGCCGCACAGGTTCTCACCGGGGAGAGTGTAGCGTGTGGGAGGCCACACTATCTCTCCTTAGTTCCAACCCTTGCTGAGCAGGCGCCCCGACCGAACTGTAGGGGTCGCTGTCCACAACGCCCAGGACCAAACAGACAGGTTGAGGGTTTCGCCGCGCCAACCAGTTTAGAGAGGGCACTAAGTGAGACGTTTTTCAAGGCAGCATAGCGTATGGCTGGATTCAAAGTCGGGGGGAAAGCCCATCAGAGGTTGGGAGGGACTCTGATTGATGAGGCTATCATCCCCCGTCCCATGGCTACGTGAAGGATGGGAGATACTACTGCCACGGGAGGAGGAGAATCAATTAGGCAGCTGATTAGGACTGATAGAACACACCTGTGCACCACGAGATCACCCACACCCCACACACACACACACACCAGACACACATAACATAAAACACTAGGACAGACAGAGTATTGTTGAGTGGAGGTGAGGTAGGAGCGGAGTACAGAGAGAGAGAGAGATTGAGATATGGAGTTTTGCGAGGCGAGAGGTTGTTGAGAGGAGACGTAAAGGCGAGAAGGTGTTCATTGTGTACTGGACCCTAGACTGGCTGATAAACCCCCTTGTGTACTGACCCTGGACCGGAAGACAAAACAACTTTTTTGTATGAGAGCCTGTTTTGTGTTTTTGACCTTGGACTGTATTACGACTACTCTAATTGCCCATCGGACTATATTCTGCCTTATTCAATAAATATCTTTTATTGATTGAAATTGCGCTTGTGTGGACAGTTGAATTAGTTTGTTTTTTAACCGTGACGAGTCTGAACACCACCAGGCTCGTCACACATGTTACAATAATTACCTGTGCCGATAAACATGACGGGGTATCTCTCTCCATCCAGTGCCAACACACTGTCCACTACAATACGAGTGAACATAGCTCCCTTCTTGACCAGCAGTGGACCCTCCCTTATCGGGCGCACAGCCTCATCCATGAGGGGCCGGTCTCTTATGAACTGAAGGGTCTTGTCAGGGAGATCCAGAGAGCGCTTCATCCCCATCCTCCTAGCTGCATCATTGATACACTGAAATACAAGAACATGACATTAGTTGGGGGGGTTGCTGAAGCTTCTGTAAGGTAGTGTGAGTCTGCTTGCCTTGTCGTGTGTGTGTGTGTGTGTGTGTGTGTGTGTGTGTGTGTGTGTGTGTGTGTGTGTGTGTGTGTGTGTGTGTGTGTGTGTGTGTGTGTGTGTGTGTGTGTTGGGGGGGGGGTCAAGGTATGAATATGGTTATATCAGTTCTGGCTGTTTTTGTGCATTAAAATTTACCTATCTCAAACCCCACCCGTTTTTCTTGATCCTCCAATCACAACTGTTGCTTCCCTTGGACAAAAAGTTTGTTTGTCTGAGGGAAGCAACAGTTGTGATAAGAGGATCAAGAAAAGAGGGTGGGGCTAGAGATAGGTAAATTCCTATCAAAGTGTTTCTACTTGACTCACAGCTCCAGGTCGGGGGTTGGGCAGTTCTCCGCTGTACATCACCCACTTGACATGAGAGGTCTCCACAGTAACAGGCGTCTTAAACTTCCCCTCATCGAACACATTTCCGATGTCTGACACCCTGTACGCACACACTGCAGACATGTCTGACGACCTCCTGGTAACACCAGATCAATCAATCAATCAATCAATCAATCAATCAATCTGTATTTAAAATATCTAATGTAAAATGCTGATAATGTAGTTTACTTACATCCAAATGAAATTAAAACAAATAATAATTAAAACAAATAATAATAATAATAAAAAATTGTGCATTAGACTATTTATATACAAATTTTCTTATCTTTTTCAACTTCATATCAAATATCTGTAAAACATTTAATAGCCTAGAAACCTACATTGAAGTAAAGATACATTTGTCACCTTGTATAATTCACCATAGCATGCCTCCTACATTAAAGCCCAGCTGAAACGGCTTTTTGAGAGTATCTAGCTTCTGTATCACTGTATTGTGATACAGGCAGGACATAACCTTGAGAGGAATTTGATTTGATCATTGAAAACATCGGGGTCAACACTTTGTCTCCAGAGCAAAAAAGTTGTGATATTATTGGTTGAAATTGGTTTGTGCAAGCCTACGTAAGCACACATCATATTTTGTTTTACAGGAAGAAGACATGATTGGATTTTGATATAAGAATACAAAGAAAGAATATATATGTATTCTTTTGGCATATATTGTTAAATAGGTGCATAATATAACCCGGGAGTGATAAAAAATGGTAAAAAAAAAGGAGGCATTATTAACGCACAATTCTTTTAACGCCACTATTTTTTTAACGCAAGATTAACGTTTACAAAATATATATACATATATATTTTATTTTTTTACTTAATTTTTTTTACTAGACTTCACTCAGGTGTATTATTGATACTATGTTTGTTTCTGACTCAAAGTGTGTGTGTGTGAGAGAGAGAGAGAGAGAGAGAGAGAGAGAGAGAGAGAGAGAGAGAGAGAGAGAGAGAGAGAGAGAGAGAGAGAGAGAGAGAGAGAGAGAGAGAGAGAGAGAGAAAGGGGCAAGAGAGAAATTGAGCTGGGAGAGTGTGTGTGTGTGTGTGAAAGAGAGAGAGAGAGAGAGAGAGAGAGAGAGAGCGAGAGAGAGGGGGGGTCCTTAGCACTTGTGTGGGTGAATGTAACAAGTTCCTAACGTTTTCTTTTGCCTATTATTTCATGGACACTTTATTCACTGTTTTAAATTATTATTTTCTTTTAAGTTATTTTGTGCATCACTCTGTTTTTAATTTGATGCAAATTTGCAATGCATGAGGGTCATCCTTTTGTGTTAAATGGCTGCATAAAGCAAGCATTTGTTGACTCTCATGTTGATAAGAGTATTAAAACTTCAGAAAAATATCAGTTTAAGGTAGATTTAGAACAGATAGAAAATATGTGATTAATTAGCTATTAATCGCGAGTTAACTATGGACAATCATGCGATTAATCAGATTAAATATTTTAATCGATTGACAGCCTTACATTTTTCATTTCAGCTCGACTTCAACACTCTGGTCACCCTGACCTGTAAAACCACAGCACCCCCCCCCCCCCCCCCCAACCACCTCCAATGTACAGTTTCCCCCACCCCACCTACCCAACCTACCCCCCCCTACTCAACCTCCTCCAATGTACAGTTTATTAATCAAATGTATATACTCTCTTTTTTAGACTTTTTTTGTATCACAAACAGTACTGTATTTGTAAATCTGGTATGTCATAAATGTCTAGATGTAGCAGTACTGTCTATCTGTATGTCATATATGTTAATTTAAGATGAATTGAAAATGGGGGACCCTGATGTAAACAAGACAAAAGTCTTTCTCTGGTCTGCATCCCCTTAACAATTGTGTGTATTGAGCTGTACTGTATTGTACCCATTCTGCAATCTGGTAATAACATTTTCAATCAATCAATCAATCAATCAATCAATCAATCAATCAATCAATCAATCAATCAATCAATCAATACTGTAACTCTACTGTAACTTTACTGTAACTCTACTCACGACTGAGGAGTGAAGACAGCATAGAACACACTCTTCCTCCAGTCCCGGTGCTTCAGCAGAAACACATCCTGGACAATGGAAGGCAAGTTGGGCTCCGGGAGGGAACAGTCCAGACGAGCCTTCAGGAACGACGTCCATTTCCTCTGCAGGGTGCGCTGCCCGCCCATATCCCCCTAAACACAGTCCAGGGTCGGAGACACGAGACAACTCGAGTTATGTGTTATCCTGCTGCTCGCCCATATCATCCTCACCCATAACAATGATGGTGTCAAGGGGACAGACTTGGTCTGGCAGAGATATTGAACCTTTAAAATAAATATATATAATAATAATAATAATAATAATAATAATAATAATAATAATAATAATAATAATAATAATAATAATAATAATAATAATAATAATAATAATAATAATAATAATAATGTAACATAGTGTGGATATCAAAGATAAAACGTTGTATAGACTGTGGGGCTGTACAAGGATTAGAGATTATCCTGTGTTCTGTACTTTCAAAAATAAAAACCTATAAACACAAAAAGTAAAAAATTATAATAATAATAAATCCTTAGGCGGCCAGGTGGCGCAGCGGTCTAAGCGCTCGTCACCAACGCGTGAGACACCGGTATCGAATCCGGCTGTCAGCGTTGCCTCCGGCTTGGGCCGGCCGTCATACTGACTGAATTGGCAGAGTCAGCGGGAGGGGAGTCGATGGGTGGTAATCTGGTCGTTGTAAACAGCGACTCCTACAGGTCGGTCAGGGCGCCTGCACAGCAAGGACAGGAGATGTCGAGGGTAGTGTGAGCCTCCCACATGTTACACCTCGCCAATGAGAGTCCGCGCTGGCAGGTGAAAAGAAGTGGCTGGCTGACTCTGCATGTATCGGAGGGGACATGCGATAGATTCTTCAACCCTCCCTATGACCGACCAGTGGGGGGCACATGCGAGCAACGATCAAGACAGGGGAGGGGGGAATTGGCACGACTAAAATTGGGATGGGAGAAAAACAGAAAAAGAAGGAGAAAAAGTGGATAAAAAAAATAATAATAAATCCTTGTATCACGAATACCTTGCAGATGCGGGCTACTCGTGACACCACCAGTTTGTTGTAGAAGTCATATTCCATGGCGGTCTCACTGAAGAATAAGTAGATCTTGTCATCGTCACCATCAAGGTTGCCTACACTCTCACGCACAAAGTCCATGTAGACAAAGTTGGGCTCTGAAATGTGCAGACACCATGGAATGCAAAATTAGACCTGTATGTTAAGTCCAACACTGTTGCATGTCGAGCCTCTGCTTCATAATATATTGATGTATTATATATATAGGCATGGTATGCATTATATAGGCATGGTATGCAACACTGCTTGTGTGTGTATGTGTGAGGGGATTGGCTCACCATTGAGCCAGGAGCTCTTAAACTCGGTGCGGAGAGCTGCGTCTGAGCTACGGAGAACCACAGGCTCAGAACCCAGGAAGTTGAGGGAAGTAGCAGAATACAGGTCATTTCCTGTTGGCCAGGATAACGGAACAAAAGTCAGAACTAGTAGAAACCCATTACTCAGGATTTAGTTGGAGGAATAGTCCATTAGTCTGTCTACATATGGAGTGAAGCAAATACAGTATCTTTGGTCAACTTCTGAAGTCGTAGACAATAGTCGTCGTAGTGGCAATAGCAGATTCCATACATTTACTTCCGATTATTGAACAAATAAGGAAGTAGCAATCATGGTTGCAAACTTCCAAACTCTGTAGACACTCAAGTCGTTGTATATGTTGGGTTGATGCACTTTGAACACACTGAACAGTACAGTGTGTGTCGTTTCCAGAGACTCACCAACCATGAGGGAGGTGTATCTCTGCGAAGGATCAAAGGGACACTTCCCCTTTCCCTCCTCCTGCCTTCCCTCCAGACTCAGTCGTCCATCAGAATATGTCTGTCGGGGCACAAAACATTGCACGTTGATATGATGCATGCACCCTCAGGGGGTAAAAGAGTGACAATGACAGAGAGAGAGAGAGAGAAACAAAAGAACACGAATGCCTTGGGATTTAAGACAGGGATGTAACAAGCCAAATAAACATAGAGTACAGCGTAGACTGTTCAAGGCATATGTCTACAAATATGTCTACTGTATTCAAATAAAATGTGTCAAGACAGGCTACTACTAGTAAAGCGTCTGCGGGCAGGTGCTAAAGAGGTACAGTATGTCAGCAGGGTAGACTATTTCACTCTAAACATTCGGTCAGTGACACGGCAAGTCAAGTGTCAAACAACACTAACTCAGCTATTCTTACAGGCAGAGGTCCTGCCAAGAGAAATAGCTATTCAAAGTCATCCTATCTGGCCTCAAAGATGCTACTACTACTTACCAAGTAATCACAGGTGGGGCTGAACGCATTCGTCCCACACACATACATTCTGGTGTCGTTCACCGTGTGTAGGGTCCGAATGTAGTTCCGGCATTCCACCTGCAATGGGATACGGCAGGGCAGAATGCCAAGGCCAGAGATGTGTTAAGTTCTGGGCAGCCACAAAAACACAAACATGCAGAGAAAGATAAACAGGGTAGTAGTTGGAGACCACCAGGTCAAGGCTGTGTGTATCCAAGCCTTTATTTGGGCATTCAGCGAAAAGCTTTGAGCCAGGCACAAAAAAAATAAAAATAAACTCCCACATAAATGATTTACAAACGTACAGAGATAAACTGTGAGGAGAAGTGTACTCCCTTCATCCACAGCTGTCCTCTATGTACGGGTTAAAGGAACACGCCAACATTATGGGAAATGCGCTTTACCATCTTCTCCAGAGTCAGACAAGAAGATAGATACTGATTTCCTCTCTGTGAGTTCAGTAAAAAGCTATCCGACCACTACGCTTAGCTCAACTCCAGGAGAGGTGTTTTTGGCCAAACGCTAGGCTAGCTGGTCCGTATCCAATTCCATTCATTTGTGCTAAGCTAGGCTAGCTTGCAGCCGGATAGCTTTCTACGGGGTCATCCCCATGTTCCCCGGGTCCTATGTTCCCCGGGTCCTATGTTCCCCGATTGATTGATTGATTGATTGAACATTTTATTAATTTGTATTATTTTATTCATTATTAATGTCCGCCTTATTTCGAACTGGTTATGCTTAGGCCCTCTTTCGAAGTTGGTTAAGGTTAGAGTTTGGAATCAGGGCTGGTGGTCTGACTATCTATCGCTACCGGGGAACATAGGACCCGGGGAACATAGGACCCGGGGAACATAGGACCCGGGGAACATAGACATGCTCCCCTTTCTACTGAACGTGCAGAGAGGAAATTGGTATCCATCTTCTTGTCTGACTCTGGAGGAGGCGGTAAGCGCATTTTCCATAATATCGGCATGTTGCTTTAATGCATGGTGGAGTGTGTTAACATTGTTTTTTTTAATGACTTATTTCACAAACCTCAGCATGTTTCCCCTTGTATGTGCACTCTCTCTGTTTCTCCTCGGTTACCCGCCAGTAGACCTGAAGCAACAGGGCAGAGGTTTCACACAGCATTAGTCCTCGCTAGAGGATAATCTAACTGTGACTTGTTCATGCTCCTCCCAACATGTTTGTCTGGATATCAAAAAGGTGGTGTGCCGCAGTATACTGTATAATGGAGTACATACTAACCAGGTACACAACAGGAGAACTCCAGGAAGCAGGATTATAGACAGGTGGCCAGATAACTGTGAAAAATATTTAGCTATATCTTGATGTTATGGTTTTGAATCTGTAAAACTAAACTTGAATATTTGATGACAATATGTCTTACAAACAATAATTTTTAATTTGTTTCATGGCATACGTTTTATTAAAATTATTATTATTATTATTATTATTATGAATAATAATAATAATAATAATAATAATAATAATAATATATATTATTATCTGTCGAATTGTAATAGCCGTTGCATATTATACAATGTATTATATCACTATACTGTACACTTCATAAAGAAGTGCTGTAAAACGCTCAATGTGATAGAAGAGAATCTTGTCTCTATACATCAGTTTCGAATATATGGATTAAGCCTAGTCCTAGACTAAGAATTTGCTTTCAATTGAGATCTCTATTGAGGAAAAATCCATAGTCCTGAACTAGGCTTAATCCATGTGTGTGAGACTGGATCTGTTCCACCTCCTGTCCTGGACCTTCTTACCACAGCCTTTTCAGCAGAGATGTCATTGATGTCCAGAGCATAGATGGCCTCTCTGGCTCCGAGCAGCAGCAGCCCCAGGTCCTCCCTCATCAGCATTGTGGAGTAGTTCCAAATCCCTTCCTCTCTGAACGACTTTGACTCATCTAAACAGGAGATGGATCAGATCTGTGTTAGTTCAGCAGAGATGTCACTGATGTCCAGGGCATACAGTAAATAGCAGGGTTCCTGCAGGTTTCACCAAGTTCAATTTAAGACCAATTTGAATAGAATGTATTACCCATTTTACGGCCATACTGGCAAAAAAGTATAAATGAAAATTACTATGAAAGAAGTGATTCCATCCCTTACTTTCCCCCCAAACACATTTAAATGTGCAACATAGAAGTAACTTCCTAATCCAAATTCAGATCAAATGTACAACTTTTTAAATAGATAACATCTCTCACCAACTGCACAGAAACAATTGGATTTGCAGATTCATAATGATACATTATGATGGATTGTTAAATTTTTACTTTACTTTAGGGGGCACAAATAATGATTAAGTACCTTGGAACTAGTGTGGAATCATTGTTAAAGTGTAGGAACAAATATAATTTAACGGATAGTTCACTTTTAGAGTTAGAGGTAAGCAGGTAGAAAATAGGGATTTGCGAGTCAGATGGATAGTTCTGTAAACTATAGAATCATCAGTCACAGTCAACCAGTACCTGCTAACGGGTCGGACCCTTTAGCTCAACTGGTTGACGCGGCTGTTGCGGAGCACAAGATCACAAGTTCAAATCTCTCGGTTACATTGGTGGCAGCGGTGGGATTCCGCTTCCTTGCGACCATTTTGGTGGGGGCTCAACAATAAATGACAATCAGAAATGTAAGTTGCATGTTGTTATTCTAACCAGCTTAGTTCTGTTGCATTTCCAATTTATTTATTTAAATTATAAATGTATCAGGAATCGATAAAGAATCGGATTGATAAGCAGAATCGATAATGGAATCGTATAGATAAAATCTCATCAATTCCCATCCATAAGAATCGCAGAGGTTACATTTTCTATGGCAAGCGAACAAGTTGTTCCTCGTTCTGTGCAATGGCAGAGAGAGGACGCACTTTCTCGGGGGGAGGACGTTTCCAATTTGGATGAAACTTCGCACATTGAACCCTAAGAATTGTTTTTTTTTTATTTTCTTATAAATAATAATGTATTTCCACCATTGTCCATTGCAATTAATATTGTTACACCTTTTGAACGTGCAATACTACACATACACAAGTTCACTGCTCTGCCTCACCAGGGTTGCCATTCCATCGGGGTTGAGCAGGAGACTCCGGTTACAAAAATACCTTTGTGTTTATAGGTTAGGTATTCAATGTTCGCTATTGCCATTTGGCCAGTTATCATGTTAACAACCAGGAAATTCCCAAGTGAAACCCACATTAGAAGTTGATGAATCTAGTGACCTGTTTTTCAGCTAATCTCTTAGTTACAACAAGATTGTGTTAGCTAAGCATGTGTGTGTTTATAGGTGACGTATTTACAATGTTTGCTATTTGGCCAAATAAGACACGGCTGATCTGGCCAGAAAGCACATCACTTTCTCACTACACTAGTCTACAGTGTAGGAAAAAAAGTTAAATTCAAATATTTGTGACAATTTCAGAGAGACCAGTCACAGCTGTAGAAGTAGAATTGGATGTGGCAAATGATCAGGTACACTCAGACGTGTTTGTATGTAGAGAGGGGGGAGAGAGAGATCGAGTCTTGTGCACCCAGGCGTGCTAGGTTACTCCGAACATTATTACTCTTTATTATGGCAACATAATATTATAAAAGAAAATATATTAAATTATAAATAAATATAAATTATATTATATAATTTATATGTGTATATGTAACCCCTTGGTTTTGAATTTGGTAAACCATGGAGCTGGAGTCGATATAATTCAGTGCAGAGCTTGACCACCTGTAATCAGTTTACTGCCTATAAATGGGGCACCTGCCTCAGGTCTGTGTTGTGTCTTCAGAGGTAGAAAGAAAGATGTAAAGGCAAATTTTCCTCAAGAATCGGAATCACAGCTAGGTTAAGTTCTCTATGGCAAGCGAACAAGTTGTTCCTCGTTCTGTGCAGTGGCAGAGAGACAAGTTAGACAACACTTTGATGTTGGTTGTTTTCTCGTGTACTGACTCACATAAAACATCATTGAATGCATTGCAATCCATTATAGACTGTGCTGTTGAAGTGAAAAGCGACGACACATTTTCCACCAGGACAAACACATCACTGGGTGTGGTTAGCTGTACTGCAGCTGGTTGGTGGGCTACTGACATAGCTGATGTTACTCAGATGGGGGAGACCTGAAGGCTTTGCCTGCTCCCACGTGGGAGTGGGCATCTCTGAAAGTGTCATTCTAGTTATCATTGTGCCCCCTAAAGGGCCTGTATGAGGAAACCATGAGAGTTGGGGGACTTACTCTGGTAGGGGACAGTCTTCCGTGGAACACAGTAATGAGTGTCGTATGCACTGTAGGACAGGGGGAGGAACAATCCACAGAGAATGCTCAGGGCAGAGAGAGGAGACATGGCTTAGAGTCCAGGTACAGTCCTGCTCTGCCACCAAACCACAGTGCAGACAATTAGAGTCCGGTCATGATTGAGTCTATAGGTCCTGTGGCTGATTTGGCTGCTGCCTTTTTCTTTTCTTCAAATGGTGGTAATGGTGCTGCCCTGGGCGTGTACCACACTGCTCCAGGTCAGTCCCGTTTACACTCCCTCTATAAACAGTTCAGAAGTTCACACAGGTCACGCAGGACGCAACATGTGGCCACTGGCCAACACAGAACTTCTTGGTTCAGTTCAGTTCAGTTTGGTTCCCAAAGTGTGATGTTTCCGGGGTGGCTGGATGGCTATGTTGGCGTTAGCCTCCAACACAGCGCCGGTGAGACGCCAATGTCTTCTCTGGAAGGTGAGAGAGAAGCCATGCTGCCACGGCTACTGGTGAGGGATGTTGGAGGAGAGCTTCTTCATGCTGATCCACAGACTTCCTAGAAAGAGTAGGAGGGAGTAGTGTGAGAAATAGCCTACAAGGGAGAGTGAGAGAGAGTCAAAGAGATGGTCAGAGAGAGAGAGAGAGGGAGAGGGATAGATGAATAATCAACGAACAAAAAAACAGGGCGGACGGACGGACGGACAGACAGACAGACAGACACCAAGTTTTTCTTGTGTATGTTATTCTATACAAAGACATATGGGGGCAGGCATAATGAGAGAGAGGAGAATAACAACAACAACAACAACAACAACAACAACAACAACAACAACAACAACAACAACAACAACAACAACAACAGTGACTGCAGTTCACACATCAGATTGCTCACTGATTTCTGGTGCATGCTTGTCAAAGCCATAATGTTAAATATGGGCCAGCCTTAGCCTCATATCAACAAGGGTAACCCACAGCAACAAGTATCACACTCGGGTACGAACATAATAACATATGCTGTGAACTTATCTGACCGTGCACAGCAGAGGAAACCAACGTGAAATGCAGCGAAGAAGACACTCTCTCTCTCTCTCTCTCTCTTCCACTCTCTTCCACTCTCTCTCTCTCTCTCTCTCTTCCACTCTCTCTTCCTGTCCTCCTCCCAGACACAGGCTCTGCTTCCTCAGGCTCAGCTGGATCCTGCATGCAGTAAGTAGTGTGGGATCTGCTCAGCTGGATCCTGCATGCAGTAAGTAGTATGGGATCTGCTCAGCTGGATCCTGCATGCGGTAAGTAGTGTGGGATCTGCTCAGCTGGATCCTGCATGCGGTAAGTAGTGTGGGATCTGCTCAGCTGGATCCTGCATGCAGTAAGTAGTATGGGATCTGCTCAGCTGGATCCTGCATGCGGTAAGTAGTGTGGGATCTGCTCAGCTGGATCCTGCATGCGGTAAGTAGTGTGGGATCTGCTCAGCTGGATCCTGCATGCAGTAAGTAGTGTGGGATCTGCTCAGGTGGATCCTGCATGCAGTAAGTAGTGTGGGATCTGCTCAGCTGGATCCTGCATGCAGTAAGTACTAGTGTGGGATCTGCTCAGGTGGGTCCTGCATGCAGTAAGTAGTGTGGTATCTGCTCAGCTGGATCCTGCATGCAGTAAGTAGTGTGGGATCTGCTCAGGTGGATCCTGCATGCAGTAAGTAGTGTGGGATCTGCTCAGCTGGATCCTGCATGCAGTAAGTAGTGTGGGATCTGCTCAGCTGGATCCTGCATGCAGTAAGTAGTGTGGGATCTGCTCAGCTGGATCCTGCATGCAGTAAGTAGTGTGGGATCTGCTCAGGTGGATCCTGCATGCAGTAAGTACTAAGTAGTGTGGGATCTGCTCAGGTTTGGACATGCAGGCAGATGACGGTGATAATGTAGCGCTAGGCCTAACAAAAATAATGGTTTGGTTCCGGTTGCCGACCGACCCTGCCGATTTAGGTGCAACCCAATTTATTTTATGAGTTTAAAAAAAAAAGTAAAAAGTAAAAGAAAAATAATAATAATTTACAATAAAGTTTCATAAAAATCTTAGTCAAACCTTTAGTATTATGGATATTAAACATGCTGGCAGAGTACATGCATCCATGTTGTCGTGAACATTTTAATTAAATAAAGAAATTCCCTATCCATAGTCGCCGTGGGAAGAGATAAAATAAAAAAATTAAATAAAATAAATTCCCTACCTACTCATGGCCTTAACTGACAACCAACAGGAACCAAACAATATTTTTTTTTATGCCCTACTTGCTCAACACAGAGCCCCTCTCCTCTGTTGTGATTCATCCCGGTTGAGACCTGGCAGTTAGCAGCACTCAGTTAGCAGCTCTCATTCTGTTCTCACACCTAGGCATGAAGCAGCTGCTGCAGAATGCATACAGAATACAGACAGCGACTTTGTCTCTCATATATTCAGAGCTGTATGCAAATGATATACTATTTGGATTTAGCATTTTGAAAGAAATGATAACCTGACAAGTCTTTCAGAGTTCTCACATGAAGGTAACATCTACAGTAAATAGCTTGAGAGAGAGAGAGAGATACTCACCTACACTTAGTGGTGGAAGGTAACAACATATTTGCACTCAAGTACTGTATCTAAGCACGATTTCGAGGTACTTGTGCTTTAGTATTTGAGTATTGTAATTTTTTGGGAACTTTGTACTTTTACTCCACTACATTCCTAAGTAAATATTATATTATTTTACTCCACTGCATTAATCTGAACCCATCAGACGTTAATTTGTCTAGTTAATTTGAAGAAAATTATTTTGCATAAAAGAAACATGGCAAAAATGTATACCATTATGTACTTTTCAAATTTGAAGCCTACCAACTTCAAGAGGACGTAATCAGAGCAGCATAACTGGACCACATGCCACTGTAACATAACCTTTAGAGGTCAACGGTTCGAGGGTTGAACTCTCCCAAGCACTGGAATACAAAAACATCATGTAGAGAGTGCATACTTTTACTCTAGAGCGACTACTTCTCTACTTTTACGCAAGTCGAATTTTGAACGGAGGACATTTACTTTGACCAGAGTGCAGTTTTATCTGGGTAGTTCTACTTTCACTTTAAGTAAAAGTAACTGTGTACTCCTTCTTCCACCAACTACCTCCCAACAACCTCAGTTGGGAAAAGCGCCTTCTGAAACAAACCGGCGTGCTGGTTCCTTGTTGTTACTTGACGGAGCCGTGGGACAAGCTGGTGCATGCATGGAGCTCCTCTGTTGGCAGAGCAGGGATACCTTGCATACTTTACCCCTGAGGCTCTGAGGGAGGGGGGGGGGGGGGTAGAGCAGAGCACTACAGCTGGTTGGAAGGACTGCAGGTTGTTTTTCACAGACATTTCCAAACAGTGTGGACAGGCAGGTATGTGTACAATAATAGAACGGAACACTGCAGTTGTCGCTCTTTTCTCTTCCCATGTTTTTCTTGGGGGTCTCTCTCTCTCTCTCTCTCACACACACACACAGACACATGTGGTCTGGGGCGCGAGACAGAGACACATAGCTGAGGGATTCTACTACAATACATATAAAGTGTGGACTCTGGAGTGACTTGGAGTGTTGTATGCACTCAATGAGTTAGTGTTACTTGTGGCGCCGCGGAATGCTTACATTTTGGTCTTTCGCTGTTAACCATGGTCCTGTGAGGCATGTTTTTAAACCAATGGGCTCCTGTAAATCACTTATATTAGATTAGCCGTTGTACTGACTTCATTGTGAATTTGGCAGAAATTCACACAATTACAGGTTCGATTACAGGTTCGAAACAATCAGGTATTAAACTGTGTGTGGGTATCAAGCTATAAAGACTGTCAGGCTTTAAAACTGTGTAGGACCCAGGCCTAGAACTGTGCCCTGAGAGAGGGAACTGCACCCTGAGAGGGAGGTTTGCCCTGAGTGGGAGGTTCGAAGGGTCAAACTGGGTTTCAAACAAGAGGTAAGACTAAGGTTTTAAACTGTGGATACCAAACAGAAGGTAAAGACGACTTTGAACTGTTAAAACAGTAATCCAGAACAATTTTATTGCACTGTAAAAAACTGTGATTTTATATGTCTGCACTTTATGTGCTCATTTCATGTCTATTCTATTCTACTAAAACTGAATCAAACCATAAACAAAGTGGCCTGTTGGGATGTTAGATCCTAATGTGAAAAACTGTGATTTTATATGTCTGCACTTTATGTGCAAATTTTACCCTTGCTATTATTTTACTTATTTTTACTTTTATTTCTACAACCCACTCTCTGCTGGGTGCATACTACATTCAAATAAAGGCACTTCAAGGATCAATCCCTGTTTCTTCTCAGCCCTCTGGACTATATCTTTGCTTTGTGTTTACTTTGAAATAACATCTTCCCCCTGCAACACACATATTCAAAATTATATCATCAGCCTTCCAGCACAAGTTAATTGCTTTCCCTGACACAGGTTTATCTTTTGACCACATTCTGACACATTAGCATTAGTACTACTACTAAACCACCATCAGCTTTCCATTGAGGCAGAAACACACTGGTGTGAAATCCAATGGTGTGCTTCTTTTAAAGGGGACAAATGCTTTTTCTCAGTACAGCCAGCAAAACCTGCTTAAAGGAACACGCCAACTTTTGGGGAAATTAGCTTATTTGTCATCTACCCTGGAGTTTGAGACAAGCAGATACATACCTGTAACTGAGGGGTACAATTCCCTGACTGTATTACTAGATATGATACTTACTACCACTACCTTTGTACTTAATATTCGGCCACCCAGTACTCGGCATAAATATATTATGATGAACACTGTCACGTAGATGAAACGGATCCAACACAAATGTACGAATTAGAAATAGGTCTTTATTTCTACACAGCGATGGTGTGTAGAGCAAGCACTTAATCAAATCAATCACATTTATGAATGGGAATTAGTATGCACTTTTATGGCAAGAGTATTCGTCGGTATATCAATAGAGAATGTCCAATCTCTGAAGGCGCAGGTGGTACATATACGACCTGGAATAGTTAAGGAATAACAGCAATGTTACTTTAATGATTATAGACTGGATACACTAGGGGGGGTTACTCCGGTCGCTTGTAAGCCGACAGGAGTAGGAAGGGGGGGGGGTAGAGTCCGGTTGCCTCATCCGGCCAAGGGTATCCCAGGTGAACCCACTGTAGTGCCGTTCAATGCGCCGGCGATCCTTGGACCACAGATGAAAGCAGGTGGACTCTCTGTGAGCCGGCTCTCTCCGGTCCACGGGGGAGAGACGTGAAGCGACCTCGTCTTGCAGAGCGTCTCCTCACCTTGCGTCCTCTCCAGGGGGGGGGGTTCCAACACACGGCAGTGTCGGGGGTCTTTATCCATGGAATAATCAACGTATACAAAGCATAATCCGTGCCTGGGAAGGCGGGCTGTCGTCGGTAGAATAATCCGGTATACAGGTCCACTCGCTCGTCGGCTCTGGGGCTCCTCGGGTGCAATCTCACATGGGGTCAATCATCCTGGATAAGCAGCCAGTTTTCTGCCCGAAACGATGGGGTGCTGACTACGGTAGTATTCTCACCGCACGAAGCACTATATATTAACAGACTATTATTAGCTTAATAGACTACGTCCAACTCGACGATATAGTGCCAAATATGACTATTCAAATATTAATATACACGATGTCTCAATACCGATGGTAGGCCAAACTTGGCCTTACTCCCACACGTGGCGTCGCGGGGAGGCTTTACGTCTGTCACTCTATTGGAGGGTAAGAAACTGGACTGAAAAGGAAGTCCTACTTTAGTAGCGCAGTATATATACGCACTATGAACAAATAGTCCCATTAGTGGTGCGGTAGCCAGATTCCTACGCGGAACTAGGACTTGTTCGTACATGTTGAGCGGTACGTTTGAACTGGGTCTGGGGGGTATGGCAGCCTGGCACCAAGGTCTCGACCAATAGTAGAATGGAGACTATTATGGGATGTTCAGTAGGCTAGAATGGATATTCAATGCATATTGTACAAGGAATATACAAGGGATATCAGGGAATATTAGAGAATATACAAATACAATTAAATATATATATATAAATAAATATATATATTCGGTTTAATCTGGCCCTTCACAACAGCCACCCCTTGATTGGTCCCAGACCTAATCAGTTAAGCAGAGACAGATTAATCGCGTTGTCTATTTACACATAAGGGTTTGCTGTAGGGGTCAGTCAACTTCACAAAGTCATAGGGTTATAGGGTCATGGTCATCATCGATTGTGTCTGGGAGTCGGGGCAGTTCTATGAGCCTCGCCACGGGACGGGTGTAAGTGCGACCCTGGACAAGCACTTCAGCTGCTCGGACCTTGCCGTCGGCACCGGTGATCACTTTGCTTACGCGGCCGGCCGGCCACATAGCTCTGGGCAGTGATTGATCAATAATCATGACGACTGTTCCTTCTGTCAAATTGTCTCTCTCCTTTACCCACTTCTGGCGGGTCTGTAGAGACGGTAGGTAGTGCAGTAGGAAACTGCTCCAAAACTTGTCGGCTAATACTTGGCTGTACCTCCACATTCGTCGGCCGTTCGCTTCTTCAGGCCGGTACATTGTCTGGGGTAACGCGGGATCTAGCCGCCCCATCAGGAGTGTGTTGGGGTCTGCGGAGATAACAGTGCTCAATCCACAGAACACAGGCTTCTTATTCTCAGCCTCCTCCTGACTGGCTTCCCTCGGGATAGGCGTGGGCCACTCTCCTTCCGGGAGCTTTAGGAATGCTGGGCCGTCACTGTAGACATTGCGATGGGTGAGGTCATCCAGGGGCATCCCCCGGGTGATGACGTCAGCTGGGTTCTGTTTTGTATCAACGTAGCGCCACTCTGTTTCTCCGGTTAACTCTTCGGTTAAGTCTTGAATCTCGGTGACTCTGACTCCCACGAAGACTTTGTACTTGCATGAGTCCGATTTGATCCAGGCGAGTACTGTCGTGGAATCTGACCACAGGATTGTTCTAGACACCGGTATGGTGAGCTCACGTTGGATGAGCGTGGCTAGGTGCGCTCCGGCTAGGGCTGCGCAGAGCTCTAGACGTGGGATAGATTGTTGCTTGCGTGGGGCTATTCTCGAGCGGGCGAGGACAAATGCTGTGTAGATCTCTCCCCCCCTTTCTTGGGCCCGCAAGTAGGCTACTGATCCGTATGCGACCTCTGAGGCGTCACTGAAGACGTGTAAGTCCATTTTACATGTCTCTGGCCTCACCGTGGGTGGGAAGTAGCTTCGGCGCATATTAACGCCTGGGAGTGAGTGGAGCTCCATCTCCCACTCTCTCCAGGTGGATGCAAGGTGTGCGGGAATGGGGTCGTCCCAGCCCTGGTCCTTGTCCCACAATGCTCGTACAATCATTTTTGCCCTGGTGGTGTACGGTAGAATACATCCTAGCGGGTCATATTGTCGGGCGAGTGTTGTGTACACACTCCGTCTGGTGGTCGGCGCCGCCGCCGACCTTCCCTGCTCCGTAGTCAGGGGCTTGTGTCTGTAGTGAAGCGAATCTGTTTTGAATCGCCACACCAATCCCAGGGTCATCTCCTGGGCTTCTCCCGGGATTGTAGCCATCCAGGTCTCGCTGCTGGCTGCCTTGTCCTCGGAGGAGAGGCTGCGCAGTACTTGCGGATCGCTGCTGGCCCACTGCCTGAGATCAAAGCCGCCTTTGATCAATGAGGCGCGGAGTTTAATCAGGAGAGCCTCGGCTTCTTCCTGGGTTGAAAGGCTTTGTAGACAGTTGTCTACGTAGAAGCTGTTCTTTACGCTGTGTCGGACCTCTTCGTCCGCTGCTGGGTCCTCTGCTACATGTTTCTGTAGTGCAAATGTAGCACAGCAGGGGCTGCACGTCGTTCCGAAGGGGAGGACTTCCCATTGGTAGATGGCTGGGTGCTCATCTCCTGGCTTCTCTCTCCATAGGAACCGTAACAGGGGCTTGTCCTCCTCTACTAATCTCACCTGCAGGAACATTCCTTTAATGTCCCCGCTGATGGCCACCTTTTCCTGGCGGAAGCGGAGTAGAACGCCGAGTAGGGAGGGGCCGAGTGTGGGACCGGGCAGTAACTCTTTATTCAGATTTTGGGATCCGATCTGGTAGCTGCAGTTAAATACTATGCGGTCTTTACCGTTGTGATGGACCTTGTGGTGAGGCACGTACCACGATTCAGTGGTCTGGTCAGCCTCTTTAATGTCCATCTTTGTGACGTGTCCCGCTGTGATGAGCTTCTCAATCTCAGCGCGGTATACACTCTCTTGGGCGGGGTTCTTGGCTAAGCGCCGCTCCGTGTTCAGCAGGTACCGTTCTGTGGCGTCTGTCTTGGCGTGGAAAGTAGGCATTCCTTCTCGCCGCAGGAGTGGCGTGGCGTATCTCAACACGCCGTTGACCGGGACTCTCTTGGTCCCTGTCTCGAGGAGGTGAATGGCGTAAATGTCATCTTTAGAGCGAATGTCTTTCTTTCCGTTCTTAAAGGGCATTTGTTCCAAGGTCCATAGCCGCTCTACGTGTTGCAGGAGTGCGGTTTCTCCCTCTGTGACTCGGGAGTGGAGACATCTAGTGGCTGTACTTCGGTTGAGAGATTTGGTGAGCGGGCCTTGGAGAGTCCATCCCAAACGGGTCTCGACTGCTGCAGGACAGCCTCGGGGTCCGGTATGAACCCGGTCTATCGGGACAATGAGGTCTGCATGGTCGGAGCCTATCAACAGGGTCGGCATAGCATTGTCTATGAGCGGGATCGGTAACTTGCGCAGATGTACATATTTCTCCATCAGCTTGGCGACGGGGTATGTGTACCGCGACAGTCCTATTTCTTGGCTGGTGAAAGCGTCTGTAATCTGGTACCGTCGCTCAGGCTGGCCGCTTGCTGCGATAGAGAATGAGACATTCTCGCCCTTTATCGTCTTCAAATCTCGTCTTATTGTCCGAATTGTCATTTGGGTTTCGCTTCCCCGCAGCCCTAGCTGGGCCGCAGCGGAGGCGAGCAGAAGGGTCTTCTCTGACCCGTCATCGAGGACGGCGTAAGTGTCCAGGACTTTATTCTGGTAGCTTAGTGTCACACGCACTACTTTTAGGAGTACTCGGGCTCCACTGCTGCTGGCGGGATCGATGTACATGACGCTCGCTTTGCTGCTGGATGGTGCGGGTGAAGGGCGCCGTCTGTTACTGTCGTGAAGTATGTCCAGATGGGCTCCATCGCACTTGGTGCACCTTTTCTTTAAGCGGCATTCGGCTGCCATGTGTGAGCGCGCACAGCGAAAACAGCGCTTGTTGGACTTTATCCATTGACTTGCTTCCTCCGCGTTCAGCTTGGGGAAGGAGTCACATTGCCCTAGCCAGTGTTCTTTCTCACAGTAGGGGCACACTATCTTCCACTTCTCCGTTCTGGAGGGGGTACTGTGGCTCCTGCTGCTCGGTACTGACTCCGATTGGTGCATCACAGTCACCGATCTTCTTCCATCATTTAGTCGTCTGGTTCCTTCTCTGGAGCCAGGGGTGCTCCGTCCGAATGTATCTAGCCGTAGGCTGCTGACTTCTCTCGCCAGGAAGTCTGCTAGATCGAGGAGGTTCGGTTCGGGGCCATTCGGGTCTCGGTGGTCTCTCTGCCGCCTAAAACGCTCCTGTCGAGCGGGCGGCAGCTTCTCCAAGATCCTTTCCACATTTGAGTTGGCGTAAAGTTCATGCCTCCCCTTCTCTCTCTGCGCTCCCAACATCCCTACCAGGGACTGCACTCTGATGGACAGGTCGTCCAGTGCTCGATTGTCTATTGCTGGGGGTAAGCGGTCGATGTGTCGGATCTCCTGGATCACGTAATCCCATATGCGCCCATACCTCTGGTCCAATGCTACCAGCGCTGCTGTGTATGGGGTGGTGGAAGTCGCGTAGGCGAGCGCTATATTATGTGCGCAGGGTACCTTTAAGTGCTTCAGTAGGATGGCGTATTTATGGCGTTCATCCAATACATCCACCAACATGGTCTCCAGACACATGCGGAGTTCTGTATACTGGGCCCGGTTCTCTTGGGTGAAGTCGGGTACCATAGGCGTGCCAATGTATGACGCTGACTGTGGATACATCGGCGAGCGTTGGGGGAGAGGCCTCCTAGGTGAGTCTCCTCCCGCTCCTTGGTATGGGCTGGTACCGGCAGTGTACCATGGCCCGCTTGTCCAGGTGCTGTTCCTCGGTGCGGGTCGTGCGTCGTGCTCACCCGTGTATAGAGTCGGGGGTCTGTAGCGCAGCTCCGCGGGAGTATAGCCTGGGCTGTACCGGACCTCCTGGTCCGGTAGAGTACTGTGCTGTCGTCGGGCGTGGTTCTCCTCCTCTTCCTCTTCGTCTTCAGTTAGGTCATCCAGTGCTTGTAGTCTCTGGTTTAGCCTCTCCACAGGATATGCTGCTCCTTCCCGGTTGCTAGGTCTCGCTTGGACCGGTGGGGGGAGGTGGTCTGTGGGGGGTATAGACCTCGTCTGTTGGTCAAGTTCAGGGTTGTTTACTCGGCTAGGGGATGCCGCCCTGGAGGTGTGTCTAGACGAGTTCCTGGAGCCTCTGGCGGAGGGAGAGGGTGTTGTCCGTCTGATCAGCTGTTCTATTAGTTGCGCTTGCTGTCTGTCGCGCTCTGCGTCCCGTAGAGCACCAGCAGCTGCTCGCTGGCTGTCTGCTCGGTCTCGGGCCACATTCTCTTCCCTCTGAATGCGTCTTATTTCTAGACGTATATGCTCTTCTTCGCTCCGCTGCTGGATCTGCAGTCGGTCGCGTTCAGCAGCGGCGTTCAGGCTGATGAGGAAGGCCTGCTGTAGGGTCCTCTCTGCCTCGCTGGGAGAAGGCGGTTGTATAGGGGAGCCTTCCCTCGGGGTACTCCTTGCGGAGCCTTGGAGCTCTATCTCCACGGTGCTCTCCCCGTCTTCTTCCGTGCCGAGTTCTCTCTCGGTAGCGTTGTATTCCTCCCGGGACTCATCGGGGACTACTTCTTCAGTACTGGCGGGGTGTGAAGTCATGTCTGGTTCCCACTGGTCCCCACCGTGAACTTGGTCAGTTACATTAGAACCCGTAGGGGCCTCTATGGTCGGGGTAGTCTGGGCGTTGGGGTTAGACATACTTTTACTTTCTAGTTTTACCGCGTTTACTGTTAGTAGAAGACTAGGTTGTTGACTGACAGCGTAAGCCTCTAAGTACTGAGGGAGCCGTCGTTCGCGCTGCGGGCGTTGGTTAGGAGGATCGTTTCGTGGAGTGTTCATCATAGGCCATTTCAATATTAATAACACTATATTAATATTACACTAATTACCCTCCGGCTCGAAGGACCAATTGTAACTGAGGGGTACAATTCCCTGACTGTATTACTAGATATGATACTTACTACCACTACCTTTGTACTTAATATTCGGCCACCCAGTACTCGGCATAAATATATTATGATGAACACTGTCACGTAGATGAAACGGATCCAACACAAATGTACGAATTAGAAATAGGTCTTTATTTCTACACAGCGATGGTGTGTAGAGCAAGCACTTAATCAAATCAATCACATTTATGAATGGGAATTAGTATGCACTTTTATGGCAAGAGTATTCGTCGGTATATCAATAGAGAATGTCCAATCTCTGAAGGCGCAGGTGGTACATATACGACCTGGAATAGTTAAGGAATAACAGCAATGTTACTTTAATGATTATAGACTGGATACACTAGGGGGGGTTACTCCGGTCGCTTGTAAGCCGACAGGAGTAGGAAGGGGGGGGGGGGTAGAGTCCGGCTGCCTCATCCGGCCAAGGGTATCCCAGGTGAACCCACTGTAGTGCCGTTCAATGCGCCGGCGATCCTTGGACCACAGATGAAAGCAGGTGGACTCTCTGTGAGCCGGCTCTCTCCGGTCCACGGGGGAGAGACGTGAAGCGACCTCGTCTTGCAGAGCGTCTCCTCACCTTGCGTCCTCTCCAGGGGGGGGGGGTTCCAACACACGGCAGTGTCGGGGGTCTTTATCCATGGAATAATCAACGTATACAAAGCATAATCCGTGCCTGGGAAGGCGGGCTGTCGTCGGTAGAATAATCCGGTATACAGGTCCACTCGCTCGTCGGCTCTGGGGCTCCTCGGGTGCAATCTCACATGGGGTCAATCATCCTGGATAAGCAGCCAGTTTTCTGCCCGAAACTATGGGGTGCTGACGGTAGTATTCTCACCGCACGAAGCACTATATATTAACAGACTATTATTAGCTTAATAGACTACGTCCAACTCGACGATATAGTGCCAAATATGACTATTCAAATATTAATATACACGATGTCTCAATACCGATGGTAGGCCGAACTTGGCCTTACTCCCACACGTGGCGTCGCGGGGAGGCTTTACGTCTGTCACTCTATTGGAGGGTAAGAAACTGGACTGAAAAGGAAGTCCTACTTTAGTAGCGCAGTATATATACGCACTATGAACAAATAGTCCCATTAGTGGTGCGGTAGCCAGATTCCTACGCGGAACTAGGACTTGTTCGTACATGTTGAGCGGTACGTTTGAACTGGGTCTGGGGGGTATGGCAGCCTGGCACCAAGGTCTCGACCAATAGTAGAATGGAGACTATTATGGGATGTTCAGTAGGCTAGAATGGATATTCAATGCATATTGTACAAGGAATATACAAGGGATATCAGGGAATATTAGAGAATATACAAATACAATTAAATATATATATATAAATAAATATATATATTCGGTTTAATCTGGCCCTTCACAACAATACCCTTTTCTTCTCTGTGCATGCATTAGACTCCAAAACTTTCCTGTAAACATGTTGTGACCTGTGTATTTACCATGTGGAAAAAATTTATAATTTTTGTTTTCTAAGCAGATATATACCGTAATTCCTCGAATAGTAACCGGTATTCAATTAAAAACTGGGTCTCTATTAATGACCGGGTGTGCTGTTGAGCTAAGCAATTATAAGCCGGCCTCCTAATACAAGCCGGGTTTCATGTATATTAGAGGAATTACGGTATTTCCCTCAACGGATTTACCATAGGCAATATATTTAGTTATTGTTGTTATATGCTGGCCTGGCTGTGCAGTAAATACCATATAATGGTATGGTGTTAATGTTTACCAAGAGAGTAAGCCTACCTCAGAATTGTATAAAACGAAGTTATTATTATTATACCAGTATTGTGATTGCACTATTTTACTTTATTAAACTTTTTTTGACCACCTGTAATTGCACTGTTTACTACCGTATTTCATACAGTACTTGGTTTCAATAAATGAACCCAGTACATTTTACTGGGTTCAAACTGACACAAAATGTTGATTTATTCATTATGATCCGTTTGAAAATTAGAAATATAGGCCTCTCTCTTATACATGCCTCCTCCTAATACAAGCCTGGTATCCGCCACAGTTGAAACAAATACAAGCCGGGGATACTATTAGAGGAATTACGGTACTCTGAACTATTTTATGCCGAACCACTGCTGCCTGGGCACAGTTTTTCAAAAAACAACCGGGCTTTTGAGGTCATGAAATCATTGCGCCCAGGCAGCAGTGGTCCGGCAAAAAAAGTATATATCTGCTTAGAAAACAAAAATGTCAAAACAAAAAAAAAGACAAAGACCCCAACGAGTGCAGTAGTTATAGACCTTTAAGCCTCCTCGGAACAGATATCAAACTGTACTCCAAGGTATTAGCCATCAGATTACAAAAGCATATGACGTCTTTAGTTCACCCGAACCAAACTGGCTTCATAGGAGGCCGCCTGATCACTGAAAACATAAGACGAATACTGCACGTACTAGATGCAGACAAAGAGGACACCACACCTAAGGCGATGCTGTCCCTGGATGCTATGAAAGCCTTTGACAGGCTGGAATGGTCGTATCTATGGGCAGTGCTAGAAAGGATGGGGTTAGGAAAAGGATTCATCGATATGATTAAAGTATTATACAAAGACCCATCGGCCATGATTACAACAGGCACAATCATCTCCAAAATCGTTCCGGTATCACGCTCTGCCAGACAGGGTTGTCCTCTTAGTCCCGGACTGTTCAATCTATCATTAGAGCCTTTAGCACAATATATAAGACAATCCCAATCCATAGAACCAATCGTAATCAAGGGCACACAACAAAAAATTTGTTTATATGCGGACGATGTAATATTGTTCATGCAAAACCCCAACACCACATTGCCTCATCTGCTCAAGTTGATTGAGGACTTTGGTGATTTATCGGGATTTAAGATAAATTGGCCGAAGTCGGCTTTCCTTCCACTTAACACCCCTGCAAAAAAAGATACAACCCTCCCAGGAGAGATACCGATGGTTAAACATTTCAGATGCTTGGGAGTGGAAATATTCCCCACCATAAGACAAACGGTGAAGCACAACTACACAAAAATCCAAAACAAAATCAAAGACGACCTTGATAGATGGGCAAAACTTAAAAACACAGTACAAGCACGGATATCAATAGTTAAGATGGATGTACTACCTAAAATCAACTTCTTCAGTTCAATGCTACCGTTACCCCCTCCAGAGGGTTACTGGAAAAGATTACACTCCTCCACATACAAATTTATTTGGAATAACAAACCACCACGTATAAAAAGATCCACCGCACAGAGAAATAAAGCAGATGGTGGCATGGCATTTCCAGATTTTTTCCTATATTTTAAGGCGTACACATTAAGTCCATTGACAACATGGTTTGACTCCCAAGCATTAGCATCCTGGAGAAAATTAGAAGAAAACATAGTAGCCCCACATAGACTGAAGGACATAGCATACACTAAACTACCAATCAAGCACTGTGAACGAAAATTTGGCCCCATAATTAATTACTCATGCGATCCGGATATGGCGTGAATCACAAAAAAAAATCATAACCCACAAAAATGGCACAATTATACTCCCTTATTCAATAACAATGCACTCTTAATTGGAAAACGACCTATAAGATTCCCTATATGGGAAGAGCAAGGCATACACTCATTAGGGGATGTTTTTAACAAACAGGGTTTTTGTAGTGATAAAGAAATACGCAAAAAATTTAATCTCACCAAGTCCACATGGCTTTTTCACAAACAGTTAGAGCTATGTTTGAAGTCTCACGGTGTTCCATTAGACAGACCAATTGAACACCACAGATACCACAAATTCTTCTACGCAAGAGAGACATCGAGAGGTTTTGTTTCAGAATTTTATCATCAATTACTAACGTCCTCGTATGAAACCCTCCAACTAGACTCTGTCTGGAGGAGGGATATACCAGACCTGGAAAATGACTTTGATTGGCAAGGAGCCTGGGCAAATGTCCGACT
The DNA here is from genome assembly GCF_963971535.1 of Notolepis coatsorum. NCBI lineage: Eukaryota > Metazoa > Chordata > Actinopteri > Aulopiformes > Paralepididae > Notolepis > Notolepis coatsorum. The sequence goes on from NC_140166.1 coordinate 186,157,784, forward strand.
TACATCAAGGAACCCGGATCATCAACAAATCAATCTTAACTATATTCACAGGACATACTTGACTCCTATAAGACTGTGCCGAATGGGGCTTAAACAAGATTCCAAATGCACCCAATGTACACATGGGGACGAAGGGACATTTATGCACATGTATTGGGACTGCTCACCAGTTAAGGCATTCTGGAAAGATGTGACCCAACAAATATCAAAACTCGTATCTTGGAATATACCTGTACACCCCTCGGTATTACTATTGAATGATGTTTTTGAGTTTGCAGTGAATCCACAGCTAAAGAGATTGGTTTTATCGGGTATCACAGTAGCCAAAAAGCTGATCGCATCACGCTGGTTTCAACCGGAAAAAATTTGCCGTAAAGTTTGGTTTCTTACATATCTCGATGTAATTTACCATGAAATATCTACAGCAAGAATTCTGGGTCTCAATGAATCCAAAATGTCAATGTGGTTAGAAGTGGTGGAGAGAATAAAAGCTAGCTTATAATGGTAGTGTCTGGTTAGGTGCGAGGGATAGTGGAGGTACTTCTCAAGGTGGGGTCCGGGAGGGGGGGGTTCGAGCTGGAGCATATGTGTGTAGGTTTTTTAGATAACAGGTATTAGGGGTATATCTTATATAAGACAACTAACTAAAATGTGATCTCATTGGATGTGCCCTGACAATTAATGCTTGTATATCTTATCGTGTGTTGTCATGTTTGTTTATATGTTTGTTTAAAAAATAATAAAATACAAAAACAAAAAAAAAAACTCCACGTGGTAAATACACAGGTCACAACATGTTTACAGGAAAGTTTTGGAGTTGTATTTGGAGTGTATTTCGTGACTGTTGGGAACTAGGCTACAATGGCACACCTACTTCCAGTGAATGCCGCTAAGCTAGGCTAACTGTTCCCTAAGCCTAAAATGCATGCACAGAGAATAAAATGGTATGTATCCGCTTTCCCAAAAAGTTGGCGTTTTCCTTTAAACTTTTTTAATTAAAGTCATTAAATCACACAAATGAATTTGATTCTATGCCATGTTCAAGTAGGGCTGGGTGATTTATCGAGTTTCAACTTCAATTATGATTTTGGCTTCCTACGATCATGAAAATAAGATAATTGAGATAAGATGATTATTGTGCTGCATGCAGTGTTACTTTAATTTGGTCTGGTGTGAGAAATGCAACGCACCCTTCGCTCACAGCAGTGCGCACCACCCCTCCCCCAAAACCCAAACAGTAGTTTCAGCTTGTGTTGAGAGGGAGGAGGGTTATTTTGAAAGAAGAAAGGTAAAACAAATTCAGATTTTTGCCATAATCGGGCAGCCTTAGGTTCAAGTTCTATCATTTGTAGTTCAGTCACTACACTTTTGTAGCCTAAACATTTATCTATAAATTATTGTATGTTGTGCTATGTAATAAAAACACATTCATGTAGAACATGCATAATGATCTTGTTTATAGCCTGCACATGTTTCTCTTTAAGTTATCTTAATGTTTGAAGTACCAGCTGTGTGTAAATATCTACAATAATATGTAGGGCTGGGTATGGAAATTCAATCATCTTATGGTATTGATCGAATTGCTTCAATACTATCAAATAAATATATTGAAAAATGCTCAAATCAAATTGTATTTGATATCGAATGACCCTGATTCAACACTAAATTTCAGTAATGAAGAAGTTAATCTCACCAGTGTCAGTGAACCGTTTTTTCCAAGATATAACATTTCTTCTGTTTAACCACAATCCAAAATCATCCAAAATGTAACAAAGCCTCCGATTGGCTCTCACAGCACACAACTCAGCAAAGTAAGGTAGCCAGGTAACCAGCTAGTCCCAGTGTTCACCACTATATTCAACCTATCCCTGGCCAAGTCCGTGGTCCCTGCCTGCTTCAAGGTGTCCACTATACTCCCTCCCTGTACCAAAGAACTCGTCCCCAGCAGGCCTAAATGACTACAGACCGGTGGCACTCACCTCTGTGGTCATGAAATGCTTTGAGAGGCTGGTCAAGGATTACATCTGTGCCTACCTCCCTAGTTACTAGGGCCTAGTAACATGGACCCATTGCAGTTTGCATATAGGACAAACAGGTCCACTGACGACGTGGTCTCCCAGGTACTGCACAACACCCTTTCTCACATTGACAGTCAGAAGGGGGGCTATGTGAGATTGCTGTTCATTGACTATAGTTCAGCTTTCAATACCATAGTCCGCACCAGACTGGCTGACAAGTTGATTGATCTGATCTGGGTCTGAACTCCACCCTGAGCGCCTGGATCCTGGACTTTCTGACCGACAGGCCCCAGGCAGTCAGGGTGGGGGAACACACACGCCACTGTGGATTAACTCATTCTGCGCCAATGACAAAAAGTCGGGTTTTAATCGTTATTTCTTTTATTCGCTATATCCATTCATTTTTCATCCATCCAGCCTGATGTTATCATTGGGAATGGGTCTGAGCTTGCAAAAGGCCAATACCGCCGCCTAACGCCTTGCGGCCGGTATTGCACATCATTGGAATCCCTCTGGCTGGGGCTGTGCATCGATTTAAGAAGTCCGGTCCGGGTTTTCCTTCTCGGGCATGACTAACGTTATAACACACGGATTGGGGACACTGGGAGCACCATGGATTCATGTGTTTTGGTTGATAAACGTTGGACAGACGACCGCGATCAATATTTGGAATGGCGATCAGGAATTGGATTATTCTTTTTGCAGTACATCAGATGTGAGGTAAGGACTCTATGTTACCAATCTTGGGTTAATCCGATGTTTTTTCGTAACGATCACAACGTGTCTGTGTGTGTGTGTGCGTGCCGTTGGCACCGACCAAAGCACGGAGGGGCGACTTTTCCTCCCCCGCTTTCGTGCGTGCATGATGAAACATAATACCGATAATCTAGCGTTTATTTCAGAATGATTCATAAATCAAGCGACAAATGGCACGATTTCGAAGGAAATGCATTGAAGTGCCGTTTGTTGGAGTTTATTGGGATTCGACAGGATCACTCTAAAACTATACTCATATTCACGAATCACCACGGTATAAAACGGAAATGTATGTATGAAAGAATTTTTCATGTTGACTGGAAGAAACTCACTGACAATCAACGTGTTTATTAGATCCATAGCTATAATATTTAATATAGTTTTAGCACTCGCAAACACCGGCATTATCCCCATTGAACAGAGTGCTGGCCTTCTTACCACACGGTAAACAGCGACCTCTAGGCGCTGAATGAGTTAATGGGGCTATCGTGGACAGGGTGAGCAGTTTTAAGTACCTGGGAGTCCGCATCACAGAGGACCTGACATGGACAACACACACAGACACTGTGGTAAAAAAAGGCAAGGCAGCGCCTCTATCACCTGAGACAATTAAGGAAGTACAGAGTATCGGGGAAGATACTCCAGTCCTTCTATTCCGGGGCTGTGGAGAGCATCCTGACTGGGAATATCACTGCCTGGTTTGGCAACTGCACTGCCCAGGACGCGTGTACCACTTCCGCAACGGATTTGATTTCCGGGGTTGGCCTGATTGGCCACCAAGCCCACGTGACCCTACACTGGCACGCCCCCCTTGCCCCGCTTACGCCTGAGAGTCACACACCAGCTAGCGGCAGCCAGCGAGCCTTGCTACTACTAGCCGAGTGATGAATGAAGCTTTATCTGTTTCACCTAACAGCACTATTGCTCCGTGATCATAGCCATCCATCTCTAAAGCTAACCACTATTTGTAAAAGCCACAACCACGTTACCATATGTAATAATGTAAATCATTGTGTCGTTGTACATAATGTGTACACCGTTAGAAGCTAACGCAGCTTAGCCTGGTAGCTATTGTTGTGCTAACTTGTGCCAGCTTGTTAGCCAGCATGAATGCCCGATGTAGAAGGCATAGACGCAGGTCGCTTGTTGGCCGGCATGAGTGCCCGATTTGGGGTGGTTCTCTCCTCTTTGTGTGCCTTTGTCCTTGCGGGTGTTCTGCCGGGGGAGCTTGTGGACGCGACAATAGTGGTGGTTGTAGGGTGTTTGAGCTTGTAGCCTAGTTAGCTCGCAGCTATCGTTAGCTTCTAACGCAACGGTGTATACACAATATGTACAACGACACAATGATCAAACACCTTATAAATACTATTGTCATGTCCATAAGTTCCCTGGCAGAATACTTGTGAGGACAAGGGTATACAAGGAGGAGAGAACCATTTTAAATCGGGTATTCATGCTGGCTAACAAGCTGGGTAGCTATGAGCTAACTAGCGCTACAAGCTCAAACACCCTACAACCACCACTATTGTCGCGTCCACAAGCTCCCCCGGCAAAACACCCGCAAGGACAAAGGCACACAAAGAGGAGAGAACCACCCCAAATCGGGCACTCATGCCGGCCAACAAGCGACCTGCGTCTATTGAGATGGATGGCTATGATCACGGAGCAATAGTGCTGTTAGGTGAAACAGATAGAGCTTCATTCATCACTCGGCTAGTAGTAGCAAGGCTCGCTGGCTGCCACTAGCTGGTGTGTGACTCTCAGGCGTAAGCGGGGTAAGGGGGGCGTGCTAGCGTAGGGTCACGTGGGCTTAGTGGCCAATCAGGCCAACCCCCGGAAATCAAATCCGTTGCGGAAGTGGTACACGCGCCCAGGACAGGAAGGCTCTACAGAGAGTGGTGTGCTCAGCAGAACGTACTACGGGTATTGCACTACCATCCCTGCAGGACTTATACAATAGGAGGTGCAAATCCAGAGCCTGCAGAATAATGAAGGACCCTCACCACCCCAACAATAGCCTGTTCAAGCTGCTGCGGTCAGGCAAGCGCCTCTGCATACATGCAGCAAGAACAGAGATACTCAGACTCAACTTCTTCCCCAGGCCATCAGAACACTGAACACTGATCTCTCCACACACAAGCACACATGAACGAACACACACACACACACACCACACATAAACATAAAAGAAAGGGTCACTTTAAAAAAAACATAACTGTATGTTTTTGTATAGTATAGTTAGTAGTATAGTATAGTTATATATAGTATACCTGTATATTGTATAGTATATTGTATAGTAGTGTATATAGGACTCATTACCTTTTAATTTGTAAGCTTAGCATTGTATTGTATCTTACTACTTTTTATCGTGTCTATTTTATTATCTATTCTATTTCATTCTATTATTATTAGTATTTTTTGCACAATCAAGGCGGGCATGGCCACCTTCATTTCACTACATGTCTCGTGTATGTTTGTGACGAATAAATCTCTTGAATCTTGAATATAAGGTATCGCAAAAAAAGTATTGTTTTATCTATATTGAATTCCAGGTGTCAGTATTGGCACCGGTATCAAGACATTTTCAAACAAAACCCAGCCCTAACAGTATGGTAATACCACATGTTTCAGAGTTAACAAAGATGAAACAAAACAAATAGAAGCAACAAGAACTTCATCAAGATTAAACTTCCTGTTAGTTAGCCTTCAGTTCCTAATTTAACTGTGAAGCAGTGAAACTGTTAATTAATTAATCTGCTTCTTGTATCTAACCAGGATAGTCTGCTAACAGACAATAACAATCATGTATTGGAGTAGTGCAGCAGATTCCTTTATTGCAGTCTTGAGGCCCACAGCATGAGGTTCAATGACTATACATGAAGCTGTATCATAAACTTAATATGCCCTGTAGCTGGGAGGCATATACAACGTCATGGATCCATGCAAAGATATGGATTCTTACTGTACAAATCGCAAAATGATACATGTTTTTTGTGTTATTCTAAAAATAATTTCTTGGAGCAGTATTATTAAGATTTTGGATTAAAATATACACAACTGTATTACAAAAAAATACATCATATAGATGTGAATTCACTTTGATCATGTACTTTGCACTTGGAAAAACCAAATACTGTTATACCATCAAAAATAAGAAGAATATCATGGTAGGCCTGTCATATTTTGACCATATTGCCCAGTCGCAACATCTTTGAACTCTACAGGCATGAACATATCTATATCTCAGCAATATCTCAGGCACACTATTAATATGGTTGTTGTAGAAAACAACAAATACTGGCTCAACAGCAACTAGGTGCTCTCTGCATAGTAAATCCCCAAACTACGCAATTTAAAACATGCGGTGACACGCACAGCTTTTCCGCGAACATGAGTCATAACAACCGGAATACAAAGGCTTGTGAACATATAAACTAGAAGTGCCCTGTTGTTGTGGTCCTGGCTGCATATTGTACTGTACATATAGGTCAGGCCGAAATACTCCTGTCACTTCTACATTTGAATCTATTCTCAAATGAATGAATGTCTGTGGGTTGTTCTGTAACTGATTAACCACAGGGCAACAATCAGAGGAGTCGGTTGGTGACCTGGTCGGCTAGCTGCTCAGTGGTTCTCAACCTGGGGGTCAGAGCACCCAAGCGGGACGCAAGATGATTTTGGGGGGTTGTGAAGATATATAATAATAATAATAATAATAATAATAATAATAATAATAATAATAATAATAATAATAATAATAATAATAATAATAATAATAATAATAATAATAATAAACTTTATTTGTATAGCACCTTTCCTACAGGAATTTCAGCCCAAGGTGCTTCACGGCAGGAAATACAGTAAAATATATAGAAAATTAGCATAAAATAGAAAATAAAAGCAATGCAGAAAATAACAATACAACAAATAAAAGAAAACAATAGAAATATCATAGGAATAGCATAGCAGCATAAACAGCTAAATAGCTCTCATTTACAATACAATAATCACAGTGTGGATGTAGTGAGTGTAACGTGGCAGAATGCATTAAAAGGCTAAAGTGAAGAGATACATTTTTAGCTTCCCCTAATGTCCATAGGTTAAGTGTTCCATAGCTTTGGTGTGTAATTAGCAAAGGCTGCATCCCTGATTTTCTTTAGGCTGTTGCTGGGAACCTTCAATAAACCAGCAGTAGATGATTATAGACATTATAGACAGATTACAGACAAGAGAATTGGCAAGGTAGCGTGGTCCTGTTCCATTTAGGGCTTTGTATATAAGGAGGAGGACCTTAATCAATACAATTTGTTTACCAGAAGCCAGTACAGAGTAGCTAAAACTGGACTAATGTGCTCTCTCCTCTTGGTTCTAGTTAATTAATAGTCTAGCTGCAGAGTTTTGAATGAGCTGAAGTCTCTCCATGTTCTTTTCCGGGAGGCCAGTGAAGAGTGCATTACAGTAGTCAAGTCGGCTTGAAGTAAAGGCATGGTATCCGTTTTTCAGCGTTCTTTTGATTTATAAATGGTCATACTTTAGCTATGTTTCTAAGGTGGAATAATTATGTTTTTGTAACCTTGTTAATGTGGGACTTAAAGCTTAGATCTAGTATAGATGCATTTTTGGTGTGAACTAATGAATATTTGAAGCATAAAGCCCTCCTCCAATCATTAATCGCTAAGTTAGGAGAAATTGTGTGAATGTTCACCAATCTGACTATGCTTGACTATCGAGGTGGGGTCACAAACAGGCAGACATCCCTCTGTTTTTAGCGGTCACAACCCAACAAGGTTGAGGACTACTGGGCGAGCTGACTGGCTGTTTGGCTGGTTGATCGGCTGATATGCTTTGAGTGACCAGTTAGCTGCCTGTAAAAGCGAGCTGACTGGCTGTATGTCTGTCTGTCTGCCTGCCTGTGTTATTGCTGGCCAGCTCACTGGCAGGCCGCATCTCTAGCCGTCTGGCTGATGGGCTTTGTCCCACTGTGTTCCATCAACCAGCGCCTGAACAGGAAACTGGCTGTGGGAGGGTATTCACCTCTGACACTCCTTACGACACAGCCAACGATGTTCACTGGGAAGTGGAAAACACACCCCAGTTCAGCAGCAGGTTATATTTTGCAGAGATAAGTCAAATCATTTTTTTTTAATCATAACAACAATAGCTTGCCATCTTTTGTTTTGAGGGTTAAGCTAAATGTAATTAGTTGTGATAATAATAAAACGAGATCCCAAAACCTGATGTGCTTCTGATTTTCTAGCCAACTGAGGTGAAAAGTTATATGTAATCTACACTACTTACCTACCAAGATGCATGTTAATAATGATCAAAGAGATTTTAAGATGAACAGCAAATGGGTAGCAACCTGTTCTTAATGTGACAGCTCTGACTCTTACAAATTGAGCATTATTTGTCAGGGTTTCCGCCAGGAACGTGTTTTAGTCAAGGGGGGTAGTAACTTATCACACTCACACACACACACACACACACACACACACACACACACACACACACACACATACACACACACACACGTCTCAGCATGAACTGGGACACAAAGGGAAAATATGAACACCCTAAAATCTGTCATCCTGAATCATCCTGTGTAGTGTGACCAGTTCTCTGACAGATGGAGGCAGCGAACTGGGGATGATGTGGCCCGGAAACTAAATATTATGGGCATTTAAACTGGAGTGGAATTAAACTGGATAACGTTTTTTGATTGAGGTGAATTCCTTTAACTTTGCAAAGTTGATACAATGACTGATTGTACAGGTGTATTAACACAGGTGTGGCAAAACAAACATGGACACAGGGAGAGAGCAAAGCGCTGTTATCACAATCACTGTTCTGGAATCTGGTGGCAGAAATACCTTGACTTGAGTGCATGCATATGTGATGATTCCTACCACATTACAACAGTTAATTATAACGCTAATTCATTCTAAATTAATTATATCAACAAACAGAAGCTTGTCATTTCTATATTTTGACTTAAATGTTACAAAATACTTTTTGCCCGGGGTTGCCCAATTAATTCACTGTGTTGGTGAATAATTATGTGCTACTGCCTACTGTCTCCTTAAATAATGAACACTATTTTGGTAGGGACATACCGATATGAAAATGTTGACAAATACCGATAACCGATATTAACATTTCTGTTATAGCCGATAACCGATATTACTAATGTCGATATAATCTGTATAAATTAAACGAATTTCTATACGAAACAATGTTAGCCCACAATCCAAGTAATGCAAGTAACGTTACCCTAACAAACTGGCCAAAGAAATAAAAAATAAAACACACACACACAACAGCAGCTAGACGGATCACAGATAATCAGTTGTTCACATAAGCCCAGTTTTGCTCATCGGACTGATACTGATACAGTATGAAAAAAAACCACTATTATAGGCCATTACCGATATGGTCACTGATGTATCGTACATCCCTATTTGGTATTTATTTGGTATGATGACATTATTTGGCTGTTGTTAACGTATCCTACTAAAAGCCAAAAATAATACTTGCCATGTGGAGGCATGAAGAAAGGCAGGCATGAGACAAGTTAAAACGTCCTTCTCATTTACCTTTTTCCTTTCTGAGTCCGACCATGTGCCACTGTTTTGCCTTCTACTCTGATTCCCCGGGGTCAAGTTTATCAGGCTTCTCAGAGTGTCTCTGGTGATTAAAAAGTCACATGACCCAAAAACAAGACAAAACGTATTCTAAATCAGTGATCACTTGTCAAATGGTATTAATGTATGCATGCTGCTACTGTACGTGTGCATTTAACACTAGTTAAAGTTTTGTATTTGACATTTGGTTTTAGTTTATATTTAGTTTTGTTTTCAATTCAGTTTAGTTTAAGTTTGTTTCCAGAGTGGGTTTGCTAGTTTCAGTTTAGTTTTTAAAATGTGTTAGTTTTAGTATAGTTTCTAATCTATTAGTTTCAGCATTCATTTTCGTCTTTTGGTTTATTATAATATGGGGTGGTATTTGTCAGGATTTAAGAAGTTCAGAGAGTATACGTATTATGTAATACAAACACAGCACTTTGACAAATTTGACCAAATTGACAAAGATAAAAAATATTTTCTGTACATGTTTATTTTAGTTAATTTTGTTCATAATATAGTTTCAGTTGGTTTTCGTTTTTTTTCTTTTTCTAACGTCTAGTTTTTGATATTTTTTTCAGTTAACTAAAATGTTTTCACACCTAGCTTTTGTAGTCAACTATAATAACCTTGCTCAGACCACAGTGTCCAAGCATACTGTGTACTATGTCTGCCCTAGCACAGTGCAGTCTGAGTCTGTGCAATGAGTTAACACGTGACCCCACTGAGAAAGAGCAGCTAAAACTGGGCTAGTCCCCAGACTGTGTGACACCACTTAACCTCCACACCCCTAAGCAGGTCATGCAATTTATACACCATCCCATCATAGTGCTACATTCTAATCGTGTGCAGACAATATCTCAATTGTACACCATATTGTAATATTAGGTGAAAATATGTATTATATTATTGAAGTCTGTTATGTCCAATAATTAATAAAAAAAAAATGACGACATTCTAGCTTTTAGTTTCTACATTCTAGTTTGCTGCTATTTTGTGTTAAAGGATTTATGACATTTAGAGCACAATCCTTGACCTGAACGTTGTTTCATTTGAGATATCTCTCTTAGCCTAGGACTCTGTATCCTGACTTTTTGTTTTCGTTTTTTTGTAGCCAAAATTTTGTTTGGTCATATTGTTGATCTAATAATCAGTTAGTTAGTTAGCAAACCTTATTGCAAGTTCTCCAAACGTGCTACAAACCAAGCCCATGGAGTAGCTACATAACACACCCCTGTAACAGGTGGGGTCTTCACTTAATACATTGACAGTCACACATAATCTATAGACAATGTCTATAGTAAACACGTCTTGACGTCATAGAACTGATAGAACCACGTTATTATTAGATCGGGACAGCCTATAATCTATTCTACACGACCGAAGTCGCAGCACCTATATCCATCCCACAGCCTGCCAATCCAATTCGCTGTAGCCTGAGCTCCGCGGAGAAGCGTTGACTTGTGGACAGGAGGAGGACAGACCCATAATGCAAAAAAAAGAAAAAGAAAAAAAAACACTTGTAAAGATCCGACTCAAGTCACTACTCACCCAAAGTTAGATTTGTTTTGCGTATACATTGGCGACTGGTTTAATTCCTTGATTTGCGCGTATCTGGCTGCATGGTATTTGCTTGTGTCTCCCCACCTGTAACGTTCGCCACAGATCCAGATTATCCTGACAGCGATAATCGCGTGTTTGGCTACACCCCAGTTCAGTGGGCTTCACATAGTGGGCTGTACCTGGCAATAGTGCTCTCAGGACCCGCATTTCTCGGAGACGCTCTCTGATTGGCCCACGCCTGTTTCTACACTGGTTAAGCTTAGGCACTCTTCGAAGTTGGTTAAGGTTAGAGTTTGTCTTAGAGCGTGACGGCAAGTTCTTTCGACGGTTAAGCTTAGGCACTCTTTCGAAGTTGGTTAAGGTTAGAGTTTGTCTTAGAGCATGGCGATATAGAACGCCAGGTAGTTTGCAGGCTGTTCGACGCGGAAATGGGCAAAGACACAGCTCGTTACGCGATTGGGCAAACATGTCAGTGGCCAATCAGAGAGCGTCAGTCAGTGGTCAATCAGAGAGCGTCTCCGAGAAATGCGGCTACGGAAAAAAATAACGCACCTGGGAGAGAGGAGTCGATCACGTCACGTGGCATGTGTTTGTTCATTTCAAACTGTTTCGCTCACAGCGAGCGAGGCAGTGTAACAATTTAGCCAAAAAGTTGCCCCAAAAATGAGACTATACATTTAAACTTTGCAATTTTTTTTATATCCACATGGGTTTGCAGCAGTGGCCTGTAGCCAAACCAAACAGAAATTTACATTTAAAAAATGAATTCAAAAGGAGTAAGTTAGTCGTAGAAGACGTTTTCAACAACAAAAAACCCACCAATGATAATAAACTATGGAGTAGAAGGAAATGTAACATATACATTCTCAGAGCAAGCACGTGTACTTTTTAAATATAAAGGTATTACACTAATTATGCTTCTACTTTACGCACGACTCGAGTCAAAGCCATGTGTAAATATCGGATCTTGACAACATGCAAAGGTGGACATAGTTTACAGTAGGCTAGTTTTCTCCCTAATACAATGGCTGCCATCTACTGGAGCAACATGGACATTACATTTTACATTTAGTCGTTTTAGTAATCGAAATTGAGTGCTATACTAGTAGTATAGTAGTATCGACATATTAGCATATGTAGTAGTATTATAGTAGTGTATAGTGGTGTATGTAGCAAACTGAGTCGGCCCCTTGTAGTGCGCGTTTCAGGAGCGCGCAAGTGCCCTTCAAATAAGGAGGGGATTGATTGATTGATTGAAAATTGTATTAACATATTGCAGAATGGGTACAGTACAGTACAGACAGCTCAATACAAGGGAATGCAGACCAGAGAAAGACTTTCGTCTTGTTTACATCAGGGTCCCCCATTTTCAATTCATCATAACATAGGCTATATATGACATACGTCGACATACAGTACAGACAGTACAAATCTGTAACGTCTGGACTTCTCTCCCTATTCAGGATTGGAGCCCCCTGCCGCCATCTTGGAATTCTCACTCTGCTGATTGTTGTCACCTGCCTGTAATTATGTCACTGGTGCTGATTGGGTCTGCTGGCTGTACTGAGGCCTTTATAGTAATACTTTGCCCCTCTCTCCCTGTCGGTTCTTCAGCAGTGTTACTGGGAACAGCCGTCTGTGGGCAGAAGTCGGATATCTCGCCTGTTATGTGATTGATTGATTGATTGAAAAGTTTATGAACAGATTGCAGAATGGGTACAGTACAGCTCAATACAGCTCAATACATACAATTGTTAATGTAAGGGATAATGTATAGCTACGAGGTCATTGTCGCAAAATAATTGACCGACACAGAGTTTAAAATGTTTTAAAAGTCAGTGAAGGTCAATTATTTTGCGACAATGATCGAGTATAGCTATACATTATCCCGCTTATTACATGGCTAACTTACTAACAATATACCTAATTCATTTTACATCGACAGGAGGGGTGGGGGGGGGGAACACTGTACAACTGTACAAGCAAAACTGTACATATTGACAACCATACTTGGTCATTTACTGTACATTGGAGGGGGTTGGGTTAGGACATTTACATGGGCCAGTTTCGAATTGCAGTCTCCCGTAGGTGTTCTTTGAGAGTGTTTTTGAAAGTGGGTAGTGATTCACATTCCTTTACAGCTTTGGGTAGGGCGTTCCACATTGATGTGGCATAATTGCGAAACGTGTTTAGTCCCTTGTTTGAGCCGAATCTGGGTTTAACATGATTTGTGGAGCTCCCTCTGGTGTTGTGATCGTGGTATTCACTGACCTTTGGGAAGTATTTTGACATGTACATGGGTACCTTGGTCGTGTAGTGTATCTTGTAGACCAGGCCCATTGCAAGTTGAACTCAACATTCTTACCTGGATTCCTAACACAAATCAAGTCATCAAGTACAAAGTCTCTGGAGCTGCTCCATTGACGATGAATAGGAGGCTGATTTGGACCCACAGAATGTTTGTTTTATTTAAAAAAAATTAATATGAGCTTTATTCTATAGTAGTGGTTTCAGTTCTGAAACAGTAAATGTACCTATATGAACTCAGAACATTCCCCTGGGTGTTCCCAATTCATTGTCTATGGAGCAGCTTCAGACTTTATACTACATCACAAGATTGAGTTTTAGCACTGGATTTGAGAGTTGCTCGTTTTCGTGCAACCAAAATATTCAAGGACCCTCTCCACCCAGCTCATCACCATTTCCAGCTCCTGCCCTCTGGGAGGCACTATAGATCCTTAGGTGGAACCTTCTTTCCCCAAGCAATCCAGAAACGGAATTCTACCCATTCTACCTCCTAGCCCTTCCCCCCCCCCCCCCTTACCAGACCTACCTTCAGATTTTAAAAGTGCTAGAGTCATCCCCCTCCATAAGAAGGGCAAAACATCTGAAAAGGGAAAACTACAGACCAATTTCAGTTTTAAGTGTTCTCTCCAAGGTCATGGAAAAGATTATTCACCAACAGATTAATGACTTCATAACGAGTCACAACATTTTATTCAAACTGCAGTCAGGTTTTAGACAATCCCACTCTACTGAAACATGCCTCCTTTATTTAACTGACCGCATCAGAAAAGAGGTTGACGCGGGCCACTTTTGTGGAATGGCCATGCTCGACCTCCAAAAGGCCTTCGATACGGTTGTGTGGGTTGACCATGGCATCCTGCTAATGAAATTAAAGGCCATAGGCTTCAGCAGGTTTGCAATTGACTGGGTAAACTCCTACCTTTCGGGTAGGACCCACATTATTGATATAAATTGTACCTTTTCCTCTCCCTCTCTTTTTTAAATTATATATTAATGACATGAAATCTGCCTGTATGTCTGACCTGTTTCTTTACGCTGATGATGCTGCTATTCTTGTGTCTCACAAAGACATAGGAGAGGTAGAGAAGACTAAGTAAGGAGCTTCAGAGTGTGGGAACTTGGCTGGCCGGTAACGAGCTGTCTCTCCACCTTGGATCCAAAGTTAAGCTGCAAAAGTCCCCAGGGTTGAAGTTTTAAGTAGGAGAGTCTGTCATTGCAGGTAAGGATTCAGTAGTTTATTTAGGATGCACTCTAGATAAACAACTCACAGGGGAGGCTATGGCCTTGAAAGCCCTCACTAAAATAAGCCATAATACCAAATTCCTGGCCTCATAAATCCGAGATGTTGGATATTTCAACCCTAAGGATGTTATCAGGTGACCTACTGGTATAGTAGTGCACCCCAGGGAATAAAAAATAAACTTCAGACTGACAAAAATAAAATGGTTACAGTAGTGATGAAGCTTCTTACCTGCACTCACCTGAATGTAGCTATATTTAACCAATTTAACTGGCTCCCAGTGGAAAAGCGGGTTATACAAATTAAGTTGGGCCTTACCCATAAAATCATGTTTTAATAGGGTCCCCTCATACTTGTCCAACTATTTAATGTGCTTTAGGGACACCCACACATATGCGACCAGGGGTAGTTTAACTGACATTAAACTGCAAATTCAAGAGCTCAATGGGGGAAAATACCTTCCAGTACTCAGCAGCTAGTTAGTGGAATAAACTGCCAGTGTCCATAAAAAGTATTGAGTCAGAAATAATCTTCAAACAGGCCCTGAAGAAATGGCTTAGTCACTCAGGATAGGGAAAGATCAATGCAGGAGGTGCGCTGTTGACTTTGTGTTTGTTTGTTTCATTTTATTCCTTTATTCAAGTGTAGTGCTTGATTGAATTTGTGCATGTCATATTTGTGCCTACTTATCATCTTGTCTCCCCCCCCCCCTCTGAGGACCACAATGGAAATAAATCCTCAACGGTTTTAAATTATAAGTGATGGCTGTACATTTTGTGTACCAGTATTGTATGTGATTTAGATAAATTAAATCAATCAATCGACCATTGAGAACAACAACAACAACAACAACAACTGTCAAACAGTAAATTCCAGGGACACGCATGATCTCTAGATGTGGGCCTGAAGTGTTACAGAAATGAAAACTTGCACATACTGTATCTAAGCAGTAACCACACACAGATGCACCGTGTTGAGCAGCGTACAACAAGAGACAATAACTTGTTTTTATTTTGAAGTGTTACAGTATAGCAATGGATAGGTTTATCTGTAGTCACTTCAGACATGATTGGATTTAGTCTCTTTCAGAATACACTGGGTACTAAAATTGTGTTAGTATGTGTGTATACACTAGACTATACACACACACACACACACACACACACACACACACACACACACACACACACACACACACACACACACACACACACACACACACACACACACACACACACACACACACACACACACACACACACACACACACACACACACACCTGGTGTATATGTAACTATAGTAATGGTCGTAACTTCCATCACTGTTATGGAGAAACAAATGTTACTTTTAGAAGAAAATTACATTAATTGCAATGTAAACTATTTAAATTTCACTATTTAAATAACGACTCAACATTACTGCAATTCATACTTACTGATATCTACTTGGGTTCAATTGCTGCAATCTATATAAAGCAGAGGGATTTCTACCGTGACTTTACAAAAGTACCACCCCTTCAGAACCTTTGTGAGAGTAAAATTGGACCAAGTCTTGTCAGCTTGTTGGTCTTGATCTTTTGAGCCCTGCTTCAGAGTTTCACTCTTCAATTCCTTATGACAGTTACAGGGGTTTGAAGCACCACACCACCCTGACCTTCTCATGTGGCTCCAAACTGCAGCTCAGAGATAGAGGGGACCCCAAAGGAACTTCCTCTCTTCCAGGTGGCTGATCCAGAATCAGACGACTTGAAGCTGATATTACCAAAGTTGCTACTTCCATTGTAGAGTTAGAGAGAGAAAGAGATAAAGAGAGTGTGAGAGAGAGGTCAATTCAAATGCTTAATATGGATATACATATTAATAAAACATGAATTACATTAATTACTATTAATAAGTAAAATGTATAGTTTACAATACAGTATATACAAAATACAGCAAAAACAGCACTTTGTTTATTGTACATTTATGTACAAATATGATCTATTTATTATATAAGCAAAACAGAATTGCTCCACCTGCCGGCCAAATCCTCCCCCCTGACCGACCTCTCCATCACAGTCGAGAATGCAGCTGTGACCGCGTCCCCGACCGCCAAGAACCTTGGTGTTGTCCTCGACGACCAGTTGAACTTCTCTGCTCACATCGCAGCGACAACCAGAACCTGCAGATTCCTCCTGAGCAACGTCAGAAGGATACGCCCCTTCCTGACAAAAGAAGCCACCCAACTCCTCGTCCAATCAACAGTCATCTCCCGCCTCGACTACTGCAACGCACTGCTAGCTGGCCTCCCGGCCACTGCCACCAAGCCTCTTCAACTCATTCAAAACGCAGCGGCCCGCCTGATCTCAAACCTACCGAAGTCGGCCCATGTCACCCCACTTCTTAGGGACCTGCACTGGCTCCCCATTGCTGCACGTATCCGCTTCAAGGCCCTCGACCTAGCATACCGTGCGGCAAAGGGAACCGCTCCCGCCTACCTCCGGTCAATGGTCTCTAACTACACACCCTCAAGACCCCTACGCTCTGCATCTTCTGGCCGCCTCAGACCTACTCCTATCCAAGCTCCCGGAGGGTCATCAAAGAGAAGCCGCCTATTCTCAGTCCTTGCCCCACAATGGTGGAATGAACTACCCATCCCAGTTAGGACAGCCGAATCCCGTCCAATCTTTCGCCGTCGACTAAAGACTCACTTCTTCAACCATTATCTGAAATGATAAAAAAATAAAAATCTAACCCTGACTAACCTTACTGTCATGCACTTGTCCTAATAAACTAACCTACACTGTAACACGCAACACTTGATGAACATTGTTACTCAGCTGATAGAGTTGTACCCTTCTTGCTGTCTTGTCGTACAGAACTTGTAAGTCGCTTTGGATAAAAGCGTCAGCTAAATGACTAAATGTAAATGTAAATGTATATCAATGTCTAAAGACAGGCTAATGTTATGCTTCCCAAAAGTCCCATATAAATCTTATCTGTCCACGTTAATGACTTAACAGTAAATAAACCATTTCAGCCTGTCTCTGCCCATTATACAATGCTTGAGCGAGTCACTTTTGAAATTACAAACTATATTAATTCACCTGTTTTATTAAACATATCCATATTATGTCTTACTAAAATGCCTTCACACGGCCAGGTTTGCTCTGAATAATACCAGTGTAAGAGATTAGTACCTGTCAGTAACAGCAAAATCAGCCTTCTCATTCGGATGTCCATTCTATGTGACAAGTGTTCTTCATCTCAGCCTCATCCTGCCACTGCTGCCTTCTTGTCTGAGGACTGCTGTAGAGGAGTGTAGGTGGAAGGAGGAGTTTAACTCTTACCACACAGACAGACAGGCTGCAGTGGAGGATGCACAGATGAGGTAACACATGTACAGTTTCTTCCCCTTCGGATGTATATTTTTTTTATGATCTCTTTTTCTTACACAGTACTGTATTTATGTATCTGAAGTGACTACAGATAAACTTATTATTTATTTATTTTATTTTATTTTTGTTGTATACTTGTATGTCATAAATGTCTTGATGAATTGAAAATGGAGGACCCTTATGTAAACAAGATGAAAGTATTTTTCTGGTCTGCATCCTCTTAGCAGTTGTTTGTATTGAGCCGTACTATATTGTACCAATTCTGCAATCTGTTAATAAAGTTTTCAATCAATCAATCAGGTGAAGATGGAAATATATATGATGTAGAAATTGAACAAAAGAATGTCCTTAACATTAGTAACGTGTAGCATCAGCATTATGTATTAATGCATTTGAAAACTCCCAATTCAGATGTTGCAAGGTCTGTGGCATGAACTTCAAAATCAGGCAAAGTGACTGTAGCTTCAGAGTTTCTTTTAAGTACATTCCAAGTAGAGTACATGAAAGCCCATCTTCTCAAACTCAGTGCGAGTTCTGGGGACTGAGGCATAAAGATAGTCCTGAGATCGCAAGCTGTAAAATTGATTATTGTGAGGTTTTGCCCGCTGCTCACTACCTTTTCTCTGTCTTCTTTAAGCCTACTGTTAGGAATTCCCTATTCTCTGTCTTCTTTAAGCCTACTGTTAGGAATTCCCTATTCTCTGTCTTCTTTAAGCCTACTGTTAGGAATTCCCTACTCACTCTCTCTAGCCCCCACCCTCTCGTTCCTTACCCTTAGTGGCCACACCTGTTTGATATTCTATTATCTCTCGCACCTGTGGTGGCAGGCTAATTAGTCCCCCTGTGGGCTTTAAATACCAGGGCGCTTCCCCTCGTTTTGGCGTGGGGTCGTGTTGTATTCATGCTGAGTCATATTCTCTAACATCTAGACTTTTTCGGGAGATCCTCTGGTCTACCAATGCTGCAAGATGGATCTCTCCAGCCTTGAGATGTTTGCTCCAGCCTTCGTCTGCTGTCGCCGTAGCCTGTGGAGGAGACTGTTCTGCGCTCCCTGTAACTTCCACGGGAGGCACCCCAGTGCTCCACTGCAGACCCCAGCGCAGCTGTTCGTCCTGACGCACATCGAGACCAACGCGCATCTCCCGGACCCTTGGGCTTGGCACGCTCTTCAGTCACCAGCGCGCAACGCGCATCTTCAAGGGCTTTGGCCACCTGTCGCCGTTTGCCTGGAGGGAGACATTGTACTGCGCTCTCTAATTCTCTACGGGAGGTATTCCAGTGTTCCACTCCAGACCAGCGCGCCAGATGCGCTCAAGCCTTCGCCACCTGCCGCCGTTTGCCTGGAGGGAGACACTGTACTGCGCTCTCTAATCCTCTACGGGAGGTATTCCAGTGTTCCACTTCAGACCTTCGAGCTTGGCACGCTCCTCCGTACCAGCGCACAGACGCGCATCTTCCAGACCTTCGAGCTTGGCACGCTCCTCCGTACCAGCGCGCGGACGCGCATCTTCCGGACCTTCGAGCTTGGCACGCTCCTCCGTACCAGCGCACTGACGCGCATCTTCCAGACCTTCGAGCTTGGCACGCTCCTCCGTACCAGCGCACAGACGCGCATCTTCCAGACCTTCGAGCTTGGCACGCTCTCCAGACCTCAGCGCGCCGACGCGCATCTTCCAGACCTTCGTGCTTGGCGCACTCCTCCTCGCAGACGCACCCCGAGGCGTCTCTCTGTTCCGACGCGCACACCAAGGTGTGGCGCGCACTCTGTTCCTCGGCTCCGACAGCGGCTACCCGGTGGACGACGCCCTCGCCACCGCCACTGTTCCGACGCGCACACCAAGGTGTGGCGCGCACTCTGTTCCTCGGCTCCGACAGCGGCTACCCGGTGGACGACGCCCTCGCCACCGCCACTGTTCCGACGCGCACACCAAGGTGTGGCGCGCACTCTGTTCCTCGGCTCCGACAGCGGCTACCCGGTGGACGACGCCCTCGCCACCGCCACTGTTCCGACGCGCACACCAAGGTGTGGCGCGCACTCTGTTCCTCGGCTCCGACAGCGGCTACCCGGTGGACGACACCCTCGTCACCGCCACTGTTCCAGCGCTCTGTTCCTCGGCTCCGACAGCGGCAACCCGGTGGACGACATCCTCGCCACCGCCGCTGTTCCAGCGCTCTGTTCCTCGGCTCGGACAGCCAGCCACCCGGTGGCGATGCCCTCGCCCCGTTGCTGTCCCTGTACCATTACGCATACGCCTGGGTGAGTTTTGATTGTGATGTCACTCACCCAGCGTAGTGCCCTTGCCCCCCGTTCCCGCTGCTGCCCCTGTACCTTTACGCATACGCCTGGGTGAGTTTTGATTGTGATGTCACTCACTCAGCGTAGTGCCCTTGCCCCCGTTCCCGCTGCTGCCCCTGTACCTTTACGCATACGCCTGGGTGAGTTTTGATTGTGATGTCACTCACTCAGCGTAGTGCCCTTGCCCCCGTTCCCGCTGCTGTCCCTGTACCTTTACGCATACGCCTGGGTGAGTTTTGATTGTGATGTCACTCACTCAGCGTAGTGCCCTTGCCCCCGTTCCCGCTGCTGTCCCTGTACCTTTACGCATACGCCTGGGTGAGTTTTGATTGTGATGTCACTCACTCAGCGTAATGCCCCCTTTAGTTCTCACTTGGATATTATTTTGGACATTCCATCTCCCACTGTGTGTTTGTTCACACGAAGATAGTATTTACTTTGTTACTTTGTTTTTTGGACTGTTCTGCATCTGCTCTGTTTTTTCCCTTTGAATATTAACCCTCTCCTCTGTTCTGCAGAGCGGCCCAGATGTTTTCCCACCAGTCCCCAGTTCCTCCCTGTCCCCAGCCCGCCTCCGCGGTCCTCTGTCCCCAGTTCCTCCCTGTCCCCAGCCCGCCTCCGCGGGCCTCTGTTCCCTCTGTCACCAGAACCTGGCCCTCTGTTCCCCAGAACCTGTTCCCTATGTTCCCCAGTACCTGTCCCTCTGTCCCTAGTTCTCCTAGTCCCTAGTCCTCTGTCCCAAGGCGTTCCCTTAACCTTCCCAAGGCGTTCCCTTAACCTTCCCAAGGCGTTCCCTTTACCTTCCCATAGTGTTCCCTTACCTGCCCACCTCTTCAAGGCACTTTACCTTCCCCTCTTGTGTTATTCCAGTGTTTTGTGTTTTCTCCCTTAAAGGGACAGTGCCCTTTTTCCCTGTTCTAAATAAATATCTGTTTCTTGGCAAACCATCATACCTGTCTTGTGTTGTGCGATTGGGGTCGGTTACAAACCATAACAGTACGACCCCACCAAATCGACGACCCCAGCCAGCACAGATGGTGTATGTTGAGTTTGCCTTTTTTTTCTTGTTCCCTCTAGTTCCCCTCTAGCTCCCCTGTTAGCCCTGTTAGCTTTCCTGTTAGTCCTGTTTAGCTCCCTTGTTAGCCTGTTACTCCCCTGTTTAGCTTGTTAGTCTCCCCGGTTAGCTCCCCTGTTTGCTTCCCGTTTTGCCCTGTTTGACCCCCCTGTAGCTAGCCATGCCCTGGCAGCTAACCCAGTCCCTCAGCAGAGCCCCTGTCTGCTAGCTTAGCCCCGGCTGCTAGCACAGCCTCTATGTTTATGCAGCCCTTTCTGCTGGCATAGGCCCTGTAGCTAGCCATGCCCTGGCGGCTAACCCAGTTTCCCTCTGCATGGCCCCGGTCTGCTAGCTTGGCCCCGGCTGTTAGCACAGCCCCTATGTTAATGCAGCCTTGCAGCTGGCATAGGCCCTGTAGCTAGCCAGGCCCAAGCAGCTAACCCGGTCCCTCTGCATGGCCTCCACTTTTTTGTGTAGTTTATCCCACTGCTAGGACTGCCCTTTCAGCTAGCAAGGTCAGTTTTTCTCACACAGCTAGGACTGTCCTTCCAGCTAGCTTGTGCTCTCATGCTGGTCCAGCCCTGTCTGCCAGCCTAGCTCCGGCAGCTAGCGCAGCCTCTATGTTGATGTAGCAGTACAGCTAGCATAGGCCCTGTAGCTATCAGTGCCCTGGCAGCTAACCTTCCCTCTGCTAGCCCTTTCCCGGTGCTTCCATGGTTACCCCTTAGCTACCCTGCTTGCCCCTCAGTTCCTCTAGACCAGTTGCTCTAGACCAGTTCTCTAGACCCAGTTCCTCTAGACCAGTTCCTCTAGACCAGTTCTCTAAACCAGTTCTCTAGACCAGTTCTCTTGCCCAGTTCGCTAGACTAGTTCTCTAGACCCAGTTCCTCTAGACCAGTTGCCCCTCTGCTACCCTAGTTACCCCTCGGCGACCCTGTTTCTTTTGCTAGCCCCACTCTTGTGGTGGCTTCCCCTACTGGCTTGGCCAGTGCCTTTGTTTTTGTCTTGTTTTGCCCCCTGCCACTCTGTCTGTATTTGTTTTGGGTCGCCGGGTGGCTCCCGTTGGAGGGGGGGATACTGTGAGGTTTTGCCCGCTGCTCACTACCTTTTCTCTGTCTTCTTTAAGCCTACTGTTAGGAATTCCCTATTCTCTGTCTTCTTTAAGCCTACTGTTAGGAATTCCCTATTCTCTGTCTTCTTTAAGCCTACTGTTAGGAATTCCCTACTCACTCTCTCTAGCCCCCACCCTCTCGTTCCTTACCCTTAGTGGCCACACCTGTTTGATATTCTATTATCTCTCGCACCTGTGGTGGCAGGCTAATTAGTCCCCCTGTGGGCTTTAAATACCAGGGCGCTTCCCCTCGTTTTGGCGTGGGGTCGTGTTGTATTCATGCTGAGTCATATTCTCTAACATCTAGACTTTTTCGGGAGATCCTCTGGTCTACCAATGCTGCAAGATGGATCTCTCCAGCCTTGAGATGTTTGCTCCAGCCTTCGTCTGCTGTCGCCGTAGCCTGTGGAGGAGACTGTTCTGCGCTCCCTGTAACTTCCACGGGAGGCACCCCAGTGCTCCACTGCAGACCCCAGCGCAGCTGTTCGTCCTGACGCACATCGAGACCAACGCGCATCTCCCGGACCCTTGGGCTTGGCACGCTCTTCAGTCACCAGCGCGCAACGCGCATCTTCAAGGGCTTTGGCCACCTGTCGCCGTTTGCCTGGAGGGAGACATTGTACTGCGCTCTCTAATTCTCTACGGGAGGTATTCCAGTGTTCCACTCCAGACCAGCGCGCCAGATGCGCTCAAGCCTTCGCCACCTGCCGCCGTTTGCCTGGAGGGAGACACTGTACTGCGCTCTCTAATCCTCTACGGGAGGTATTCCAGTGTTCCACTTCAGACCTTCGAGCTTGGCACGCTCCTCCGTACCAGCGCACAGACGCGCATCTTCCAGACCTTCGAGCTTGGCACGCTCCTCCGTACCAGCGCGCGGACGCGCATCTTCCGGACCTTCGAGCTTGGCACGCTCCTCCGTACCAGCGCACTGACGCGCATCTTCCAGACCTTCGAGCTTGGCACGCTCCTCCGTACCAGCGCACAGACGCGCATCTTCCAGACCTTCGAGCTTGGCACGCTCTCCAGACCTCAGCGCGCCGACGCGCATCTTCCAGACCTTCGTGCTTGGCGCACTCCTCCTCGCAGACGCACCCCGAGGCGTCTCTCTGTTCCGACGCGCACACCAAGGTGTGGCGCGCACTCTGTTCCTCGGCTCCGACAGCGGCTACCCGGTGGACGACGCCCTCGCCACCGCCACTGTTCCGACGCGCACACCAAGGTGTGGCGCGCACTCTGTTCCTCGGCTCCGACAGTGGCTACCCGGTGGACGACGCCCTCGCCACCGCCACTGTTCCGACGCGCACACCAAGGTGTGGCGCGCACTCTGTTCCTCGGCTCCGACAGCGGCTACCCGGTGGACGACGCCCTCACCACCGCCACTGTTCCGACGCGCACACCAAGGTGTGGCGCGCACTCTGTTCCTCGGCTCCGACAGCGGCTACCCGGTGGACGACACCCTCGTCACCGCCACTGTTCCAGCGCTCTGTTCCTCGGCTCCGACAGCGGCAACCCGGTGGACGACATCCTCGCCACCGCCACTGTTCCAGCGCTCTGTTCCTCGGCTCGGACAGCCAGCCACCCGGTGGCGATGCCCTCGCCCCGTTGCTGTCCCTGTACCATTACGCATACGCCTGGGTGAGTTTTGATTGTGATGTCACTCACCCAGCGTAGTGCCCTTGCCCCCCGTTCCCGCTGCTGCCCCTGTACCTTTACGCATACGCCTGGGTGAGTTTTGATTGTGATGTCACTCACTCAGCGTAGTGCCCTTGCCCCCGTTCCCGCTGCTGCCCCTGTACCTTTACGCATACGCCTGGGTGAGTTTTGATTGTGATGTCACTCACTCAGCGTAGTGCCCTTGCCCCCGTTCCCGCTGCTGTCCCTGTACCTTTACGCATACGCCTGGGTGAGTTTTGATTGTGATGTCACTCACTCAGCGTAGTGCCCTTGCCCCCGTTCCCGCTGCTGTCCCTGTACCTTTACGCATACGCCTGGGTGAGTTTTGATTGTGATGTCACTCACTCAGCGTAATGCCCCCTTTAGTTCTCACTTGGATATTATTTTGGACATTCCATCTCCCACTGTGTGTTTGTTCACACGAAGATAGTATTTACTTTGTTACTTTGTTTTTTGGACTGTTCTG
This sequence comes from Notolepis coatsorum, assembly GCF_963971535.1. Lineage (NCBI taxonomy): Eukaryota > Metazoa > Chordata > Actinopteri > Aulopiformes > Paralepididae > Notolepis > Notolepis coatsorum. The sequence continues at coordinate 186,182,266 of NC_140166.1, forward strand.
CATCTGCTCTGTTTTTTCCCTTTGAATATTAACCCTCTCCTCTGTTCTGCAGAGCGGCCCAGATGTTTTCCCACCAGTCCCCAGTTCCTCCCTGTCCCCAGCCCGCCTCCGCGGTCCTCTGTCCCCAGTTCCTCCCTGTCCCCAGCCCGCCTCCGCGGGCCTCTGTTCCCTCTGTCACCAGAACCTGGCCCTCTGTTCCCCAGAACCTGTTCCCTATGTTCCCCAGTACCTGTCCCTCTGTCCCTAGTTCTCCTAGTCCCTAGTCCTCTGTCCCAAGGCGTTCCCTTAACCTTCCCAAGGCGTTCCCTTAACCTTCCCAAGGCGTTCCCTTAACCTTCCCTTAGGCGTTCCCTTTACCTTCCCATAGTGTTCCCTTACCTGCCCACCTCTTCAAGGCACTTTACCTTCCCCTCTTGTGTTATTCCAGTGTTTTGTGTTTTCTCCCTTAAAGGGACAGTGCCCTTTTTCCCTGTTCTAAATAAATATCTGTTTCTTGGCAAACCATCATACCTGTCTTGTGTTGTGCGATTGGGGTCGGTTACAAACCATAACAATTATCAGAGATAGTGAGATATGAACTGAGTTATAAAGGTAACAGACCAATAAGTGCTTTATAAATAAATTTATACCAATGGAGAAGCCTACGAGCAGACAATCAGATTACATTTACATTTAACTAACAGACTTATACGTTATGTACAACAAGTCAGCAGGAAGGGTACAACTCTAAGGGTAAGTGATATTGTTTGTCAAACTGTCGAACTTGAGTGCTACACTCTTGACAACTTGAGTGCATAGTAGTATAGACATATTAGAGTAGGTAGTAGTATAGGCATAGTAGCATAATACATACAGTAGTAGTATAGGCATAGTAGCATAGTAGGTAGTACTATACAGTAGGCATAGTAGATTGCTTAATAGCAAAGTACAGAATAGTCAAAGACAGTAAGGTACTAAGGTTAGTATTTGATGACCCCTAGGAGCCCGAATAGGAGTGGGTCTCAGGTGGCCAGAAGATGCAGAGCATAGGGGTCTTGAGGGTATGTAGTTGGAGACCATTCACCGGAGGTAGGAGGGAGAACCAGGTCAAGAACCTTGAAGCAGATTACAGATGCTTTTGAAAAACTTGATTAGCGATTACTTGATTACTCAGAAGCATGTTTGAAAGGGAAAAATGCATTGTGAAGGTTAGATTAAAGACACAAACATCAATATACTACTTAATAATTTTTTTTAATTGTGATTATGATGATAATAAACGCTACGCTAATAAATTACTGTCTGTAAATTGGAATAAATAGTCTGTTTTACCCTCTGATTCTTTATATTCAAGAGGCAAAGTAATCATGAAGTAATTAAAGGTAATCAGATTATGTTACTGTGTTGGCGCAATCCAGATGATTACGTTACTAATTACAATTGTAAGCAGGTAGTCTGTAATGGAATACATTTAAAAAATCACCTTCCCAACCCTGCTGGTGAGCATACTGAAACTTAGTGATGTCATATTGTTTGCATGTGTGGCACAATATAGGTAACCTGATGTACCAGATGAATCCAGCTACATGGCTAGGTAACTATAGGGGCTTCTGAGAATGTGTGGGTTTTGGTGCAACGGTACTACAACACAATCCCCCACAGCACTCAGCGACTACCAGAATCAGCGTCTGGCTTCCTGTGACAAGTATGTGAACATTCTGAGTGTGATCTCCAACCATGTGATGATCCCTTCCAAGTGGAACTGCAAATGGGTGAACTGTTTGATCAAATAAAGCAATTGTTGCAAGTATTATCATGAAAGATGCTCTTTCACAGACATTGTGTGGTAATAACGACAGGCCTTATAGGCTTCCTGAATTTCTCAAAGGAATGTCTTATCTTATTTTACAACAACAATTTTTTCTAGTTTCATGCAATCTGACACTATCATCTTTTATGGTCTGGAATTTACATATAAAAATGTGATGATTTTGTTACAGAAAGAGTAAGGATAATAATACCTACAGCATTATATGTTTTATGAGTACATAAAAAGAAGTTAGGCTAATAATATATATTCTGAAACCACAACCTAGATGATTAACGGTCTCTTCATTCCACAACAGAAACTGAAAGTAGGTCAGATTGTAATGAAAAGTCATGTGAGTCAATGTAATGGGGTTTTCTAGTTTGGACCTCAAGTGCAGAGGGAACCATAGGCAGGTTTCATGTGCAAAAACAAACTTGACTTTACTCATCAAGAGGGAGACACAGATAGAGAAACCAGAGAGACAGACAGAGAAACAAGAGGGAGAGGCAGACAGGGAGAGAGACAGAGAAACAAGAGGGATAGACAGATAGAGAAACAAGATGGAGAGGTAAACAGGGAGAGAGACAGATAAACAAGAGGGAGAGACAGATAGAGAAACAAGAGGGAGAGAGGCAGAGAAACAAGAGGGAGAGAGACAGAGAAACAAGAGGGAGAGACAGATAGAGAAACAATAGGGAGAGAGACAGAGAAACAAGAGGGAGAGACAGATAGAGAAACAAGAGAGAGACAGATAGAGAAACAAGAGGGAGAGACAGATAGAGAAACAAGAGAGAGAGAGACAGATAGAGAAACAAGAGGGAGAGAGACAGAGAAACAAGAGGGAGAGACAGATAAATAAGAGGGAGAGACAGATAAACAAGAGGGAGAGACAGATAGAGAAACAAGAGGGGGAGACAGATAGAGAAACAAGAGGGAGAGACAGATAGAGACACAAGAGGGAGAGAGACAGATAAACAAGAGGGAGAGACAGATAGAGAAACAAGAGGGAGACAGACAGAGAAACAAGAGTGAGAGAGACAGAGACACAAGAGGGAGAGGCAGACATAGAAACAAGAGGGATAGACAGACATAGAAACAAGAGGGAGAGAGACAGAGAAACAAGAGGGAGAGAGACAGACAGATAAACAAGAGGGAGAGACAGATAAAAAAAGAGGGAGAGACAGAGAAACAAGAGGGAGAGACAGATAGAGAAACAAGAGGGAGAGAGACAGAGAAACAAGAGAGAGACTGATAGAGAAACAAGAGGGATAGACAGATAGAGAAAAACGAGGGAGAGAGACAGATAAACAAGAAGGAGAGACAGAGAAACAAGAGGGAGAGACAGACAGAGAATCAAGAGGGAGAGACAGATAGAGAAACAAGAGGGAGAGAGACAGAGACACAAGAGGGAGAGACAGAGACACAATAGGGAGAGACAGAGAATCAAGAGGGAGAGACAGACATAGAAACAAGAGGGAGAGACAGATAAACAAGAGGGAGAGACAGATAGAGAAACAAGAGGGAGAGAGACAGATAAACAAGAGGGAGAGACAGATGAACAAGAGGGAGAGACAGAGAAACAAGAGGGAGAGACAGATAAACAAGAGGGAGAAAGACAGATAGAGAAACAAGAGGGAGACTGATAGAGAAACAAGAGGGAGAGAGACAGATAAACAAGAGGGAGAGAGACATAGAAACAAGAAGGAGAGACAGAGAAACAAGAGGGAGAGACAGACAGAGAATCAAGAGGGAGAGACAGACAGAGAATCAAGATGGAGAGACAGATAGAGAAATGAGGGAGAGACAGATAGAGAAATGAGGGGGAGAGAGAGACAGAGCATCAAGAGGGAGAGACAGACATAGAAGCAAGAGGGAGAAAGACAGAGAAAAAAGAGGGAGAGACAGAGAAACAAGAGGGAGAGACAGGCAGAGAAACAAGAGGGAGAGACAGATAGAGAAACAAGAGGGAGAGAGACAGACAGAGAAACAAGAGGGAGAGAGACAGACAGAGAAACAAGAGGGAGAGACAGAGAAACAAGAGGGAGAGACAGATAGAGAAACAAGAGGGAGAAACAGATAGATAAACAAGAGGGAGAGACAGATAGATAAACAAGAGGGAGAGACAGACAGAGAATCAAGAGGGAGAGACAGATAGATAAACAAGAGAGAGAGAGAGAGAGAGAGACAGAGAAACAAGAGGGAGAGACAGATAGAGAAACAAGAGGGAGACAGATAGAGAAACAAGAGGGAGAGACAGATAGAGAAACAAGAGAGAGAGAGACAGATAGAGAAACAAGAGGGAGAGAGACAGAGAAACAAGAGGGAGAGACAGATAAATAAGAGGGAGAGACAGATAAACAAGAGGGAGAGACAGATAAACAAGATGGAGAGACAGATAGAGAAACAAGAGGGGGAGACAGATAGAGAAACAAGAGGGAGAGACAGATAGAGACACAAGAGGGAGAGACAGATAGAGAAACAAGAGGGAGACAGACAGAGAAACAAGAGTGAGAGAGACAGAGACACAAGAGGGAGAGACAGACATAGAAACAAGAGGGATAGACAGACATAGAAACAAGAGGGAGAGAGACAGAGAAACAAGAGGGAGAGAGACAGACAGATAAACAAGAGGGAGAGACAGATAAAAAAGAGGGAGAGACAGAGAAACAAGAGGGAGAGACAGATAGAGAAACAAGAGGGAGAGAGACAGAGAAACAAGAGAGAGACTGATAGAGAAACAAGAGGGATAGACAGATAGAGAAAAAAAAGGGAGAGAGACAGATAAACAAGAAGGAGAGACAGAGAAACAAGAGGGAGAGACAGACAGAGAATCAAGAGGGAGAGACAGATAGAGAAACAAGAGGGAGAGAGACAGGGACACAAGAGGGAGAGACAGAGACACAATAGGGAGAGACAGATAATCAAGAGGGAGAGACAGACATAGAAACAAGAGGGAGAGACAGATAAACAAGAGGGAGAGACAGATAGAGAAACAAGAGGGAGAGAGACAGATAAACAAGAGGGAGAGACAGAGAAACAAGAGGGAGAGACAGATAAACAAGAGGGAGAGACAGAGAAACAAGAGGGAGAGAGACAGACAGATAAACAAGAGGGAGAGACAGATAAAAAAGAGGGAGAGACAGAGAAACAAGAGGGAGAGACAGATAGAGAAACAAGAGGGAGAGAGACAGAGAAACAAGAGAGAGACTGATAGAGAAACAAGAGGGATAGACAGATAGAGAAAAAAAAGGGAGAGAGACAGATAAACAAGAAGGAGAGACAGAGAAACAAGAGGGAGAGACAGACAGAGAATCAAGAGGGAGAGACAGATAGAGAAACAAGAGGGAGAGAGACAGAGACACAAGAGGGAGAGACAGAGACACAATAGGGAGAGACAGATAATCAAGAGGGAGAGACAGACATAGAAACAAGAGGGAGAGACAGATAAACAAGAGGGAGAGACAGATAGATAAACAAGAGGGAGAGAGACAGATAAACAAGAGGGAGAGAGACATAGAAACAAGAGGGAGAGACAGAGAAACAAGAGGGAGAGACAGACAGAGAATCAAGAGGGAGAGACAGACAGAGAATCAAGATGGAGAGACAGATAGAGAAATGAGGGGGAGAGAGAGACAGAGCATCAAGAGGGAGAGACAGACATAGAAGCAAGAGGGAGAAAGACAGAGAAAAAAGAGGGAGAGACAGAGAAACAAGAGGGAGAGACAGATAGAGAAACAAGAGGGAGAGACAGATAGAGAAACAAGAGGGAAAGACAGATAGAGAAACAAGAGGGAGAGACAGATAGAGAAACAAGAGGGAGAGAGACAGACAGAGAAACAAGAGGGAGAGAGACAGACAGATAAACAAGAGGGAGAGACAGATAAAAAAGAGGGAGAGACAGAGAAACAAGAGGGAGAGACAGATAGAGAAACAAGAGGGAGAGAGACAGAGAAACAAGAGAGAGACTGATAGAGAAACAAGAGGGATAGACAGATAGAGAAAAAAAAGGGAGAGAGACAGATAAACAAGAAGGAGAGACAGAGAAACAAGAGGGAGAGACAGACAGAGAATCAAGAGGGAGAGACAGATAGAGAAACAAGAGGGAGAGAGACAGAGACACAAGAGGGAGAGACAGAGACACAATAGGGAGAGACAGATAATCAAGAGGGAGAGACAGACATAGAAACAAGAGGGAGAGACAGATAAACAAGAGGGAGAGACAGATAGATAAACAAGAGGGAGAGAGACAGATAAACAAGAGGGAGAGAGACATAGAAACAAGAGGGAGAGACAGAGAAACAAGAGGGAGAGACAGACAGAGAATCAAGAGGGAGAGACAGACAGAGAATCAAGATGGAGAGACAGATAGAGAAATGAGGGGGAGAGAGAGACAGAGCATCAAGAGGGAGAGACAGACATAGAAGCAAGAGGGAGAAAGACAGAGAAAAAAGAGGGAGAGACAGAGAAACAAGAGGGAGAGACAGATAGAGAAACAAGAGGGAGAGACAGATAGAGAAACAAGAGGGAAAGACAGATAGAGAAACAAGAGGGAGAGACAGATAGAGAAACAAGAGGGAGAGAGACAGACAGAGAAACAAGAGGGAGAGAGACAGACAGAGAAACAAGAGGGAGAGACAGAGAAACAAGAGGGAGAGACAGAGAATCAAGAGGGAGAGACAGATAGAGAAACAAGAGGGAGAGACAGATAGATAAACAAGAGGGAGAGACAGATAGATAAACAAGAGGGAGAGACAGACAGAGAATCAAGAGGGAGAGACAGATAGATAAACAAGAGAGAGAGAGAGAGAGAGAGAGAGAGAGACAGAGAAACAAGAGGGAGAGAGACAGAGACACAAGAGGGAGAGACAGAGAAACAAGAGGGAGAGACAGACAGAGAATCAAGAGGGAGAGACAGACATAGAAACAAGAGGGAGAGACAGATAGAGAAACAAGAGGGAGAGACAGATAGAGTAACAAGAGGGAGAGACAGACAGAGAATCAATATGGAGAGACAGATAGAGAAATGAGGGAGAGACAGATAGAGTAACAAGGGGGAGAGAGAGACAGATAATCAAGAGGGAGAGACAGATAGAGAAACGAGGGAGAGACAGCTAGAGTAACAAGGGGGAGAGAGAGACAGAGAATCAAGAGGGAGAGACAGATAGAGTAACAAGGGGGAGAGAGAGAGAGACACAGAGAAACAGAGGCTGGAGATACAAGAGAGAGAGAGAGAGACAGACAGACAGACAGACAGACAGACAGAGAAACAGGCTGGATGTCACAACCATGACAATCAATGCACTAGTGTAAAATAGATACGTTGTTGTGAAGGTCCTGAAGGAGCGGAGTAGAATGCAAAGATTGTGGTCTATATGTCAGCAAAATCATTGTGAATAATGAAGGTATACTTTTCATTATTCTTACACTTAGTGATATAAAATGTACAGGAAGAAAGTCAATCACTCTAGACCTGGGGAGTCACATGTTTTAAGACCTGCCTGGTTCCAGGCACATTTTTGCCTACTATGGATTTTAGCATAGGAGTTTCTCATGGTAGCAAGTTTATATTATTCCACTTATTCAATTGGTTTGACATTTGATGGGAGCAGAGTTGAGCATAATTCAATGAGATCTGAATCTTTACATTTGAGAAAAAACTGAAAACTGTTACGACGGAGACAGGTAGGTTCCAGTTGTGGAGTAATAAGTAGAAGCAGAGAGGGTGTTTACTCGTTAACGGTGGTTCTCTTTATTTGTAGAACGGTACACCTAGAGTAATAGCAACAGATAGTAACACTGACGCAGGGCGTCTAGGAGAGAAGATAATAATGATAACAATAATGACAGCAACGTCCAGTGTCTGCGGTACCGCTGTGTACTCTGCAGGAGAATGAGAAGGTCCGACAACTGGAAGTAGAAAGACAGGGGTTTAAGTAAGACCACCTCCCAGACATACCAAGCGCACCAACGTGACAACCAATCAGGAGACCCAAACAATAAGTGACAAGTGACAGGGAGACAAGTGACAGGGAAGCCGAGTGACAGGTGTCAGAATGGTGGGTGGTTCTCAGGCGGGGCCAGAGAACCCAAGCGTTACAGAAAACAGTCAGGGGTAATGTTATCTTTACTCTTTTCCATGGTAACTACTACAGTACCCATAAGCCTCGCCATTTGAAAACCAGTCTCAAGTGAACGCTGTGGAGCTGAGAGGACAACGTTATGAAACATAAATGGTCAAAACAACAGACAGAATAAACTATTGGAATTATATATTCTTGTTTGTTTTTAAACACCTAGCACTCAAGACTGTAGCACCCAATTTTCAACAGTGTTTGATGAACATTGTTACTCAGCTGAAAGAGTTGTCCCCTTCCTGCTGACCTGTTGTACAGAACTTGTAAATCGCTTTGGATAAAAGCGTCAGCTAAATGACAAAATGTAAATGTAAATGTAAAGATTGGCAAGGTTTATGGTTATTGTAGTAGTTACCATGGAAACGAGTAAAGATATGATATAAAACACATTTTAATTAAATCATACCTTTATTGGGTATAACAGTATACAAATTAAATAATATATACCTACCAGTGGAGGCTGCTGACCAAATCTTTAGGTGAAGCACAAATTATTATATTATATTATATATTAAATTATATTTTTTAAACATCCCCAACGCTGCAACACCCCCATTCCTCCCAGGTGTCAGGCTCCTCATTCGCTTCCATTCATTTTGGGGACCATGTTTAAATATCATACTTCTGAAGTATAAACAAACTATACTGCTGTGACGATTTCAATAAAACAGACCATTCTGAGTCAATGGTATGCAAAACTGTACATTGGAATATCTTAACATGTATTTACCACCAGCTTCCTCTGCACAAGGCCACAGATGGGTTTTATGTAACACAAGGACAATGAATGAATGAATGAATGAATGAATGAATGAATGAATGAATGAATGAATGAATGAATGAATGAATGAATGAAAACTTTATTTAACAGATTGCAGAATGGGTACAATACAGTACGGCTCAATACACACAATTGTTAAGGGGATGCAGACCAGAGAAGGACTTTCGTCTTGTTTACATCAGGGTCCCCCATTTTCAATTCATCATAACATGACATACAGATAGACAGTACTGCTACATCTATATATGACATACAGAGATATAGACAGTACTGCTACATCCAGACATTTATGACATACCAGATCTACAAATATACATTACTGTTTAAGAGTACAACGCCTGTCATATAGACCTATAGCATTGGAAACTCTGATTAAGGAGAAGAGAGGAGAGGAGAGGGAGAGGAGAAGAGAGGAGAGGGAGAGGGAGAGGAGAGGAGAGGAGAGGGAGAGGAGAGGAGGAGGAGGGGAGAGGAGAGGAGAGGAGGAGAGGAGAGGAGAGGAGGAGGAGGAGGGGAGGAGAGAGAGGGAGGAGAGAGAGGAAGAGGAGGAGGAGGAGGAGGAGGAGGAGGAGGAGGAGGAGGAGGAGGAGGAGGAGGAGGAGGAGGGGGGCCACGGCGGACCAAAAGAAATCGCTTGTTACCCACAGAAAGGCAGAACGCATAAAATACAGCCAATTAAATCATAATCAACACAGACCCGCCCCACACAGCTACTAAATATTAAAAAAAAAATTTCACTCACCATTGACGACGTTACTTCTTAGGAGGAAATAGTGTCCCTGTCGCTCCTTGCAAATGAAATCCACCCTTCGCTCTTTTCTGATGAAACGTTCAATGACCTCCTCTGCAGTTGCAAATCCAGCAATGCAACAAACAGCAGTCTTTTGTGATCTAATCGATCCTTCATTTGCGTGAGGATGCTGTCGAAATCCACTAAACATTGTTCTGTTGATGCGTGACACACATTCCATTTTCGGGACTCCGACTC
>NC_140166.1:186196957-186490225 GCF_963971535.1 Notolepis coatsorum
TACCGGAGGGGACACGTGATGCAAGGCTTCTATCCTCCCTACAACCGACCAGTGGGGGGCATAGTCAAGCAACGTTCAAGACAGGGGAGGGGAGAATTGGAAATACGAAATTGGGATGGGAGAAAAATAGAAAATAAGGAGAAAAAGTGGATACATTTTTTTTCTGGGGTGGCTGGGTGGCGCAGTGGACTAAGCGCTCGTCACCAACGCGAGAGTCACTGGTATCGAATCCGGCTGTCAGCGTTGCCTCCGGCTTGGCCGGCCGTCCTACTGGCTCAATTGGCAGAGTCAGCGGGAGGGAAGCCGGTGGGTGGTAATCTGGTCGTTGTAAACAGCGACTCCTACAGGTCGGTCAGGGCGCCTGCACAGCGAGGAAGGGAGATGGTGAGGGTAGTGTGAGCCTCCCACATGTTACACCTCACCAATGAGAGTCCGCGCTGGCAGGTGAAAAAGAAGTGGCTGGCTGACTCCGCATGTATCGGAGGGGACATGTGATAGTATCTATCAAGCCTCCCGAGACCGACCAGTGGGGGGGCACATGCGAGCAACAACCAGGAAGGGGAGGGGGGAATTGGCACCACTAAATTGGGATGGGAGAAAAACAGGAGGAGAAAAAGTGGATAAAAAAAAAATTATTTTCTGGGTGGGATTATTTAATTTTAGAAAATGCTATTGGGGAGCGGCTGGGTGGTGTAGAGGTATAAGCACTAGGAGCAGCTGGGTTGTGTAGAGGTAAAAGCACTAGAAGCAGCAGGGTGGTGTAGAGGTCTAAGCACTAGGAGCGGCTGGGTGGTGTAGAGGTCTAAGCACTAAGAGCGGCTGGGTGGTGTAGAGGTCTAAGCACTAGGAGTGGCTGGGTGGTGTAGAGGTCTAAGCACTAAGAGCAGCTCGGTGGTGTAGAGGTCTAAGCACTAAGAGCGGCTGGGTGGTGTAGAGGTCTAAGCACTAAGAGCGGCTAGGTGGTGTAGAAGTCTAAGCACTAAGAGCGGCTGGGTGGTGTAGAGGTCTAAGCACTAAGAGCGGCTAGGTGGTGTAGAGGTCTAAGCACTAAGAGCAGCTAGGTGGTGTAGAGGTCTAAGCACTAAGAGCGGCTAGGTGGTGTAGAGGTCTAAGCACTAAGAGCGGCTAGGTGGTGTAGAGGTCTAAGCACTAAGAGCGGCTAGGTGGTGTAGAGGTCTAAGCACTAAGAGCGGCTGGGTGGTGTAGAGGTCTAAGCACTAAGAGCGGCTGGGTGGTGTAGAGGTCTAAGCACTAAGAGCGGCTGGGTGGTGTAGAGGTCTAAGCACTAAGAGCGGCTGCCGCTGGGTGGTGTAGAGGTCTAAGCACTAAGAGCGGCTGGGTGGTGTAGAGGTAAAAGCACCCGCCTACCACCACAGAGACCCGCGTTCAATTCCCAGTAGCGGTACTTCCGGCTTGGTCAGACGTTCCAACAAACACAATTGTCAGTGGTCTACACCCTCCCCAGACAGAAGGACAGCGCAATGACCAAGACCGTAACACACATGGCAATTGTCATATTGTCATAACAACTAAATTGTAGAGAAAATGGGGAGGAAAAACTGCAATATATATATATATATATATATATATATAAAGCTAAAAGAATATATATATATAAAGCTAAAAGAAGAAAACCTTCAAAAGAAGGGACCGCACACTCCTCAGGACTGATTTTGCTTTTTATTTGTTTGGTGCACAACGCACAATGCTGAGGAAGCGGAAGCGAAACGCGCTGTGCACCAAACAAATAAAAAGCAAAATCTGTCCTGAGGAGTGTGCGGCCCCTTCTTTTGAAGGTTTGGATATACTATTGAAACCTATTTATTCTCACTGTTCTAATATTTGTCTTTAATCACAACCCTCTTGTCATAAGGCACCGGCGCCTCAGGACCGGGCCATGACTCTCAAAAACGATGCCTCTAGTCTTCACAGCCATCACTGAGAACACAATAGTTCCATTATATTAGAAGGAAGATGTTCTAGCTTGACTGTGTGTTGGTCTAAAGGTTCTGGGTACTTTGGCGGAAAACACGCCTCACGCCCGTCCTGACGTTTCCCTCAGAATCAACTGGGTGCCTGCTCCAAGGCTCTGGAGAGCTCCGAGGAGCTGCTGGAGCTGGCCAACCAGACGCTCTGCTCCTCGGAGACAGACACGTTCACACAGGTAACTGGCCAATGCATTTATTTGTAGATTAGATTTATCCTTCTAGATGTATTGTCATTGCACAGCACAGCACAGTACAGTACAACAAAATGAAGTTGGCATCTAACCAGAGAGCAAAGTAGCAGTAAAGTGCATACTGTATAGGCAGTAGGGGTGTAAAGGTATACGTATCCGTACCGAACCGTTTCAGTACTGGACCTTAGGTTCAGTACGGCTGTGTACCGAACAAATACAACGGTATGTTAACCACTAACGACCGCCCACCGGGGGCTGTTTTTTTCACAATCTAATATAATTATTATAATAAGAAAAATATTATTATTAATTTCAATATAGAATATTCGTTGACAGCCCTACAAGTAAAATTAGTTACTGCACACTACATCACCCCTGAGTGGAACATGGAAAGCCAAACTTTCCCCCACTGTACCGAAAACCCGTACTGAACCCGTGACTTCCAAACCGAGGTACGTACCGTACCGTGGTTTTTGTGTACTGTTACACCCCTAATAGGCAGTATACAGTGTAACATGTGAATATGTAGAGTATAGTATATGACAAAGCTACGGAGTAAATGTGCTAAGCTAATGTATGTACAGTATTATTATGAACAGTGATACAAGTATGAATACACTATGGTAGTGAAGCATACTAGCTAGTGGTATAACTAATAAGAGTAGATATGGAATACATACAGATAATACACACTGTATATATAATAGATACAAGTATATACAGTGTGTAGGCCTACAGTGTGGGTATACACACACACACACACACACACACACACACACACACACACACACACACACACACACACACACACACACACACACACACACACACACACACACACATATATATATAGTAGATATAGATACATTTATGTATGGTCTATACAGTGTTATAGTACATTGCTATCATATAGTGTCATATAGATAGACTATAGATTGAGGTAGGTAGTAGATAAGTATGGATTGTGTATAGAGTTTTAGAGTATGGTATTTGAACGCAAACCCCAGCAGCTGTATGTAAAGTGTTACAGTCGATTGGATTACAACATGACTGGTTACACAACTCAGTGTTCTCCTCCTCCTCCGTATCTCCTCTCTTCTTCTTTCTCCCTTTTTCCCTTTCCTCCTCTGCTTCTTCTCTCCAGGCGGCCAAAGACATTAAGGATAGGTATAGTAATCAGCTGTCCATTGCTTCCCTTTCCCCCTAGCATCCTTTTAACCCGTGAACCGTCTCATGGCGTAGCGTTGCATGCGTTCGAATATAGTAGCAGTAACAGCAACAGCGCCATAGCGCCTATTTCCCTAAACAGTAAGCACTGTGAAAAACCCTCCGCTTGGAACCTTTTGTGTTTCCCCAACTGTCTTCTCTAGCCTGTACCAATCACGTGTCAACCCTTCCCTGTACGAATGCTACTCCCTCTCTGGCTTAGCTTGTTGATCGGCCCAATCTGTTGACTGGTAGTAACATATAAAATATACTTTAATAGTCTTTTTTTGTGTGCTTACTTAGTGAACAGTGTTATAGTCACCAATCACTGTTCTCACAGTTCTCCGATTCTCTTGAATAATGGGATATGTTTGTTTTCCCCCTCTGTATGTGTGTGTGTGTGTGTCTTTGTTTACAGCGTGACAATGGCCCCAGCCTTCCGTCTGTCCCTGAAGGCCAAAGCCAGTGACAATATGAGTCACATGATGGTTGACTTCAGCCAGGAGAGGGAGATGCTGCAGGCCATGAAATTCCTCCCAGGTCAGACTATGGGATAATCAAGTAATAAACGTGTGTAGAGATATAGAGAGACTGGGTGAATGAAACATAGAGAGAGAGACAGGGAGGGTGTAGTGCTTTCAGCCCCGTGTTGCAATACATAGTGGCTATTTTCAATATTGGTGATGCAAGAGTTAATTCTGTTGTACTCTGGATAAGTGTACTGCTAAGATGTCTGCTAAATGCCTAAAACTTAACCTTTGAATGAATAAATGAACAAATTAGCACATTTATATAGCACTTGTCTGGTGCTAGGACACAAAGCGCTTTAAAGGAAAACCAACATTTTGGGAAATTAGCTTATTTGGCATCTACCCTGGAGTTAGACAAGAAGATACATACCCTTTTTCTTCTCTGTGCATGCAGTAGGAGTAGGAAGACACGCACCGTTAGCCTAGCTTAGTGTCAGTCACTGGAAGTAGGTTCCTCCATTAGCCTAGTTCCAAACGTCTTCCTACTCCTACTGCATGCACAGAGAAGAAAAAGGTATGCATCTTCTTGTCTAACTCCAGGGTTCCCAAAATGTTGGAGTGTTAAGATACATACCTTTTTCTTCTCTGTGCATGCAGTAGGAGTAGGAAAACGCGCACCGTTAGCCTAGCTTAGCGTCAGTCACTGGAAGTAGGTTCCTCCATTAGCCTAGTTCCCAACGTTTTCCTACTCCTACTGCATGCACAGAGAAGAAAAAGGTATGCATCTTCTTGTCTAACTCCAGGGTAGATGCCAAATAAGCTAATTTCCCAAAATGTTGGAGTTTTCCTTTAATAATGTAGAGGGTAACTTGCCTCCCCCACCACTAATGTGTAGCACCATACGACAGGCACCAGCACACACACCCACACACACACACACACACACACACACACACACACACACACACACACACACACACACACACACACACACACACACACACACACACACACACACACACACACACACACACACACACACACACACACACACACACACACACACACACACACACAGTGGGCTGAATGGCTTGGTGGGGAGATAAGAGTTGATATATCAACCAATTAAGGGATGATTAGGTGGTCATGACATCAGATACCTAATTGGGTAAATGTAATGAAACTGCAGGGCTGCATTTAAAAAAACCTGACTCATTTGCAGAAATGTTGTTTAATGTGCATTGCAAATAAATAAATAAACTGAAACTGAACGGCAGTTTTGGTAGTGTTGTGTAACAATCTGCCTCTCCCGCTCTCTCTGCCCAGTGCCGGCCACTCCAGAGATCCAGATGTCAGAGTGCCAAGTGTGTGACAACACAGTGAGTGTAGTTTGGACCTTACCAGAACCCGACGGCAAGATAGACCACTATATTCTGGAACATCGGCGCACCAATCACGAGGGGCCGCCACGCGCCAAAGAGGACTACCCCTGGATGGTCTTAGAGGAGATACGGGTGATGGAGCACACACTCTCAGGTAGGAGGAGGAGAGTTTTGGCAAAGTGCATGTCACCCCACTTCTTAGAGACCTGCACTGGCTCCCCATTGCCGCACGAATCCGCTTCAAGGCCCTCGACCTGGCATATCGTGCGGCAAAGGGAACAGCTCCCGCCTACCTCCGGTCAATGGTCTCTAACTACACACCCTCAAGACCCATACGCTCTGCATCTTCTGGAGCTCCGAGAGGGTCATGAAAGAGAAGCCGCCTATTCTCGGTCCTTGCCCCACAATGGTGGAACGAACTTCCCACCACAGTTAGGACAGCCGAAACCCGACCAATTTTCCGCCGTCGACTAAAGACACACTTCTTCAATCAATATCTGAAATTAATAAAAGAAAATTTAAAACATAATAACCCTAACTAACCTTACTGTCGTGCACTTGTCCTAATATACTAACCTACATTTTAGCACTCAACACTTTGATGAACATTGTTACTCAGCTGATAGAGTTGTACCCTTCCTGCTGATTTGTCGTACAAAAGTTGTAAGTCGCTTTGGATAAAAGCATCAGCTAAATGACAAAATGTAAAATGTAAATGTACTGTGTTACGAAGTTATGATTGATGGACTATTAATCGCCATGCCGTTCTTCCCAGGGCTGCGCTTCGACACCCGCTACATGACGTTCAGAGTGAAGGCGTGCAACAAGGCCGTGGCGGGAGAGTTCTCAGAGCCGGTCACATTAGAGACACACGGTGAGAATGTCGGACGCATACTTCTGACCTGTTCAGAGCCAGTTATAAGATCGTTCCATCTAATAGCTTAAAGGAACACACCAACTTTTAGGGAAATTAGCTTAGTTATTTGCCATCTACCCTGGAGTTAGACAAGCAGATACGCTTTTCTTCTCTGTGCATGCATTAGGCTTAGGGAACAGCCGCACCGTTAGCCTAGCTTAGCGTCATTCACTGGAAGTAGGTGTGCCAGTGTAGCCTAGTTCCCAACAGTCACGAAATACACTCCAAATACAACTCCAAGACGTTCCTGTAAACATGTTGTGACCTGTGTATTTCCCACATGGAGAAATATTTTTCTAAGCAGATATATACTCGGATTTTCTTTTTGCAGAACCACTGCTGCCTGGGCGCAGTGATTTCCATTTCATCACCTCAAAAGCCCTGTTTTTATAAAAAAAAAATTATCCACTTTTTCTCCCCCTGTTTTTCTGTATTTTCCTCTCATCCCAATTTAGTCGTTATGCCAATTCCCCCCTCCCCTTCCTGGTCGTTGTGCGCTCCCCCACTGGTCGTCTAGGGAGCCCTGAAGTCTATCACATGCTTCCTCCGATACATAGGAGACAGCCAGCAGCCTCTTTTCATCTGACAGCGCGGACTCTCATTGGTGAAGTGTAACGTGTGGGAGGTCACACTACCTTCACCATTTCCCTCCCTTGCTGTGCAGGCGCCCTGACCGACCTGTAGGAGTCGCTGTTTACAACGACCAGATTACCACCCACGGCTTCCCTCCCGCTGACACCGCCAATTGTGTCAGTATGACGGCCGGCCAAGCCGGAGGCACCGCTGACAGCCGGATTCGATACCAGTGCCTCTGCGGTGGTAGACAGACGCTTAGTCCGCTGTGCTACCCGGCCACAGCCCTGTTGTTTTTAGAAAAACGGGGTAGATGGAGGCGGCTGGGTGGCATAGCGGAGATTGCGCTCGTCACCAATGCAAGAGGCTGTGGTCTCGACTCCCGGAGTCAGCATTGCCTGCGGCTTGGGCCAGTCGTCATACTATCTCAATTGGCAGAGGTAGCGGGTGGAAAGTCGATGGGTGGGAATTGGACGTTGTGGACAGCGACTCCTACAGGTCGGTTGGGTGACGCCTGTACAGCAGAGTCAGGAAGTATCGGGGCAGCGTGAGCCTCCCACGTGTTACTCCTCGCCACCGAGAGACCGCGCTGTCAGGTGAAAAGATGCGACAGGCTGCCTTATTATTATTTTAATAATCGATATCGAATATCGAAATAAAAAAAAATCGAAAAATCTTTTTTTTTATATATATTTTTTTCTTTTTTTTTGGACCTGCAACAGGGCAGTTTTAAAACCAGAGACAGTGGACAGACTTGTCTTTCTTGCCTGCAACTTAAAGTAATGGCTTTGCTTGTCCAAATGACAATACTGACCAAATTGAGATTTATTTTTCTCTTGTCCATTTATTTTGTTTGCTTTCTAATTTAAAATACAGTTTGAAACCGTCTGTACACAGTAGGCTATGTGTGCTAGCAGAACTAGACTCCAGTCACGAGTCACGGTGCACATGTGCGGTGGTTTGTCCACCAAAAAAGCGCCAAAAGATCGAAAATAAACTAGCAGAGCCAGAACTGTTCAACTCCCCTGGAGCCACAGTCAGCAGAGAAGCCGGTTTACTTTAGCTTTTAAACCAGCTGCAGCCTGAGAACTGGAGTGTGAGGGGATGTAACACTAAAGATGGCGGCAATGACAAAGAATTGCTGCAAAATAAACATACATCTGTTGTTAAAAAAAATAAAAAATTATACTTATAACAATTCGATAATTATCGATATTGAGAAATATGATAACATTATCATATCGTTATCGCGATATGATTTTTTTCCATATCGCCCAGCCCTAGGCTGCCTCCTCGTGTACCGGAGGGGACACGTGATGCAAGGCTTCTATCCTCACTACAGTCGACCAGTGGGAGGCATAGTCTAGCAACGTTCAAGATAGGGGAGGGGAGAATTGAAGGGAAAAAGAATTGGCGATACGAAAATAAGGAGAAAAAGTGGATACAAATTTTTTTTTAACGGGGTAGATGGCAAATAAGCAAATTTTCCAAAAAGTTGGCGTGTTCCTTTAATAATTCCATGAGATAAATGTTGTGTAAATATCTCTTTGGTCCTTGTTCGTGTGCGTGCGTGCGTGTGTGAGTGTGTGAGAATTCACTATAAAGCCTTCATTTCGACCCGCAGCCTTCATCTTCAAGCTGGACTCTGGTTCAGCCCATCAGAACCTGAAGATAGAGGACATGAGCGTGGAATGGGACAGTAGTGGAGGAAAGGTCCAGGAGATCCGCAAGGACAAGAACAGAACTAACTCCCCCATGCACTCCCCAGCCAGGTCTGAATGAACCCCTTTAATCCCTCTGCTGAACAACAGGGGTTTATAGCCCTGGAGAAGACCTGTCTCTATGTGTTCACTATCCAACATTAAAGGTTCACCGTCTGGAATGAAGACCATGTAGACTCAACCAGGTACAATTATGTGGAATAAGTACAGTATGTCATTTAATGGTTGAGTCTCATTGCCTCATTGCTGGTCCTGTAAAAAGTGAAAGACCTTGTGTGAATTCAACGCGCTTATTCCATGTAATTGCACGTGGTTGAGTGAGTCTGCGTGGTCCTCGTCCAAACAATTGAAAGTCTTACAGAGTGCAGCTTTTCAATTTCAGAAATACAGATATTATTATAGTCCGACATTAACCCGACATTAAAACCCAGAAAACTCGGGTTTTAATCGTTATTTCTTTTATTAGCAATATCCATTTATTTTTCATCCATCCAGCCTGACGTTATCATTGGGAATGGGTCTGAGCTCGAAAAGGGCAAATACCGCCGCCTATCGTCTCCCGGATGGTATTGCACATCATTGGATTGGATTGGATGGGACTGTGCATCAGGCTCGGAGCAGCTTTCGATTATGAGTTTTGGTGCTATAACGTTGGATCAATAAACACAATCAATATTTGGAATGGCTATCAGGAATTGGATTAATCTTTTTGCAGAACATCTGATCTGAGGTAAGGACTCTATGTTACCAGTCTTGGGTTAATCAGATGTTCCTATCACCGCCATCGCAGTGTGTGTGTGTGTGTGTGTGTGTGTGTGTGTGTGTGTGTGTGTGCGTAACGTTAGCCGTATCCACGGCATGGATAATAGATTTTTCAGCCCGCTTCTCTAGCGTGCATAAGTACACATATACTATCGATAATCTAGCGTTTATTTGAAAACGATTCATAAATCAGCCGAAAAATGACAACGTGTTTTGTGTATTCCAGTAAAGGGCTATTATCGCGGATTTCTCTGGAATTCTCCAAAATCTCCAAAACTATACTCGTATTCAAAGCGGTATAAAACGGAAATGTACCAATGAAAAAACTATCTGTTTCGTACATGTTGACTGCAAGCAAGTCCTTGATAAGCGAGGGGTGTTTTAGACCCATAGCCATAATTTAAGATATTGTTTAGGCGTTCGCAAATTTCCCCGACCTCCCATTGACTTCCTTACTGGCACGCTAGCCCTAATATGGTCAAAGGGCCATGGCTCTGAATGAGTTAAAGGGGCATTTCGCCAATTCTTTTTAACCTGAATTCTATTGTTCTGTTTGGATGTGATAATCGGACATAAAAACCTGCCAATGTGTTCTGTATCTCGAGAGCTCGGTTGCATCTGCTCCAGGAGAAACAGAGAGCAGCAGACCTCTAGTGAACTGCATACAAATATTTCTTCAAGTGACCTCGAGTTTGGTCAACAAACACCCGATGAAACGACGTCTGTGGTTCACTGCAGGTCTGCTCTCCGCTGGATCAGCTCTTGAGACACCGAACACATTGGTAAGCACTCTGTCCTCTGGTAACAATGGTAACAATGCCCCTGTTGCCGTACCGTCCTTCGAATGAGACGTTAAACTGAGGCCCTGATTGAATTCGGTTGTTAAAGAACCCAGGGAGCCTATTGCAAAGAGTAGGGGGTTCCCAGACATTCCTGGCCAAAATTCCCAATCAGACATCAAGGCCACCTAATCATCCCTCCCCCTTAATTGGCTGACATCAATCCCTGTCTCCTGAGCCGTTCGGCCATTGTGTAGTGTGATGTGTGCCTGGTGCCAGTGTATGGTGGCCATTGAGCCTGCGTAGCCCAAGGTTGGGTGCTACCAGTGGTGGTGAAGAAGGCAATTTCCACCCTACATTGTGGGGAGCGCTTTGAGTGTCTAGAAAAGCGCTATATAAATGCAATGATCATTCATTCATCATCAGTCAAGTTTCATGCCTGATTATCACGTAGGATTCAGTTTAAAAAAAAATGCTGCTGCAATGTTTACAATCTCACCTCCGAGTATCGCCGTGCTCTCCTCTCCTCTCCCCACAGGGCTGCACTGATGTCTCCAAAGAGAGCTCCTACTGCTCGGATCGGCAGAGACAGGTTCACGGCAGAGTCCTACACAGTGTTAGGTAGGTGGAACAGCAGAGTCCTACACAGTGTTAGGTAGGTGGAACAGCAGAGTCCTACACAGTGTTAGGTAGGTGGAACAGCAGAGTCCTACATAGTGTTAGGTAGGTGGAACAGCAGAGTCCTACACAGTGTTAGGTAGGTAGAACAGCAGAGTCCTACACAGTGTTAGGTAGGTGGAACAGCAGAGTCCTACACAGTGTTAGGTAGGTAGAACAGCAGAGTCCTACACAGTGTTAGGTAGGTGGAACAGCAGAGTCCTACACAGTGTTAGGTAGGTAGAACAGCAGAGTCCTACACAGTGTTAGGTAGGTGGAACAGCAGAGTCCTACACAGTGTTAGGTAGGTGGAACAGCAGAGTCCTACACAGTGTTAGGTAGGTAGAACAGCAGAGTCCTACATAGTGTTTTATGGGCCTGTTATGGGTCATATTGATACTATCTGTTAACTTCACGCATGGATGTATTATGAATATTTACGTTGTCTTGTATTGTGTTTTTATGTATAGTGTGTTTCTATGCACCTGGCTTCCTAAATACTTTCCCTCTTGGGACAATGAAGCTGAATTTAAATTGACAGACATATTGCTAAACATTTCAACAAATAAAAAGAGTGAATCTCCACGACGTTCTGGATCAGGCCGTCCTGTACCAAACTGAACTATGCATAATCATCAACGCATTTCTTGTCCCTTGTGATGCCCCAGCTGACACCATCATTGATGCGGGCCAGCAGTACTGGGAGGTGCGGTTCGACAAGGAGAGCAAGGCCTTTGCTGTGGGCCTGGCCCTGCGGAGCCTGGGTCGCTTTGACCAGCTGGGGAAGAGCACCGCCTCCTGGTGCATCCACCTCAACAACTGGCTCCAGCAGAGCCTCACAGCCAAGCACAACAACAAGGCCCGGACCTTGGACTGTCCAATCCCAGACCGTGTAGGGGTGTACTGTAACTATGAGGAAGGTGAGATAGCCGGTGTTATGATGACCTATAAGAGCTCCATTGTGGTTATCCAGGTGTAAGCGCAAACTTTTAACCCTTTCACCCGCCACACTACCAAAGTGTTAACCCTTTCACCGCGGCAATACAGATGGTTAACCCTTTCACTGCCACGTGACAAAGGGTTAACCCTTTCACAACCAGTAGTGTGGTAGTGAAAGGGTTAAAGAGATCTGTAATGTTTCAACTGGGGCAGCAATCTACTCTGACTATTGCTGTGTATGCAATTTCCGTGATATGAATAGCTTGACTCTTCCCCCCTCTTTCTGTCTAGGTATGTTGTCCTTCTATAATGCCAGAACCAAGCAGCTGATGCACACCTTCAGAACCAAGTTCCCAGGGCCAGTCATACCAGCATTCATGGTGAGAGACTGTCACTGTTTATTTGTCTGTCTTAGATCTCTTGATATATTTCCAACCTAGAATAGCATTATTTTTTTTATTTTTTTTATCCACTTTTTCTCCCCATTTTCTATTTTTCTCCCATCCCAATTTCGTATTATCCAATTCTTCCCTCCCCTGTCTTGAACGTTGCTAGACTATGCCTCCCACAGGTCGGTTGCAGTGAGGACAGAAGCCTTGCATCACGTGTCCCCTCCGGTACACGAGGAGGCAGCCTGTCGCATCTTTTCACCGCAACAGCTCGAACTCTCAGTGGCGAGGAGTAACGTGTGGGAGGCTCACGCTGCCCCCGCTACTTCCTGCTTCCGCCGCACCGACCTGTAGGAGTCGCTGTCCACAACGTCCAATCCCCACCCACCGGCTTTCCCACCCTCTAACACTTGCAAATTGTATTAATAATAATAATAATGGATTGGATTTATATAGCGCTCTTCGTGACACCCCAGAGACCCCAGAGCGCTTACAGAGTCCATTATTCGTTCATACACAGTCATACCGGTGGTGGTAAGCTACAATTGCAGCCAGAGCTGCCCTGAGGCAGACTCACGGAAGCGTGGCGAATAATCAACGCCTACGGCCCCTCCGACCACCACCAACATTCATTCACATGCATACACATTCATACGAGGCAAGTAGGTTAAGTGTCTTGCCCAAGGACACAACGGCAGTGGGATGGACATGGGCTTGAGCGGGATTCGAACCACCAACCCTTCGATCATTGGACGACCCGCTCTACCCCTGAGCCACGCCGCCCCACATATTAGTATGAACGACCGGCCAGCCGGTAGCAACGCCGAGAGCTGGGCTCGAACCCAGCGTCTCCTGCGTTAGTGGCGAGCGCCTTGCCCACTGCGCCAATCAGCCGCCCTCAGAATAGCATTATTTGTAGCCTTACCCTTACAGCTTAGCATCGGTGGCTCTTGGGGCCTGCATCATTTAGATTTTTGAGTTTTGTATGGAGGTTGATCGTAGCATAGTAATGAAGGTTGGTATATGTTGTGAGTGGGTGTAGATCTGGGATGCATTTACTGTAGAGCCTTCTGGAGGTATTGTGGGCTTAACTCAATGAAGCATCCATGATGGGAGATGCCCACTTGATTAACCCAATGACATATCCACACGCCGCCCTGATGACCCCCTCATCACACTCTCCTTTGCATGTACCCACGCTAG
The DNA here is from genome assembly GCF_963971535.1 of Notolepis coatsorum. Lineage (NCBI taxonomy): Eukaryota > Metazoa > Chordata > Actinopteri > Aulopiformes > Paralepididae > Notolepis > Notolepis coatsorum. Next base: position 186,210,134 of record NC_140166.1, read on the forward strand.
GCTTATGGTACATGGATAATGACATCATATCTTGTCTATTGGTAAATGTGATCCATCAGTGGTTTACTTATATCAGGTGGTCATATTTTACTTGACTGGTCATCTGTTGCCCCCTGCAGGTGTGGAACGGTACTTTCTCTGTTCAGACGGGCCTTCAGGTTCCCAATGTGGTGCAGAGCGGCCAAAGGAAGAACAGCGGCACCAGCAGTTCCAACGCCAGCCTCACCTAAACCCTCCACCCCAGCCAGCTGGACGCCAGCCAGCCTGAATCGCTTGCTGCAGAATTATCACCTTGCTCTGGCTGCAGTCAAAGCCACACCACGGAAGAGTTATATCGCTGGAATGTGGATGTTCAGATAGTTTCTAGGTCACGTGACAACAAACAGCAGCGGGTAATAAGGGTGGAAAATTTAACCCCTCCGTGACAGAACTCTTCAGTCGTATGGCGTCACTGACAGTAGTCCGTCTAGAAATCCGCTCTGTATGCGTTTGTTTCGGCACTGTCCCGCTCTTACCAGAGCAGTGCTATAGCGCCGGCCGCTGCCCCCCCCCCCCCCCCCCCCACCCCATCATCACCAAAACTATACCGTCAGACCTGTCCCACTGACTCGTCTAACCACACTCTCTCACTCCCTGTGCCTTCCTCATCATGTATCCACATTAACCATTTCACTACCACACTACACAAGGTTAACCCCTTCACTACCACACTACAGGTTAACCCTTTCACTGTGACAATATGGAAGGTTAACCCTTTCACTGCCACATGACAAAGGGTTAACCCTTTCACTACCACACTACAGAAGGTTAACCCTTGTGGCAGTGCAAGTGTTAAAAGGCCAAATAGGGTGATGTCAAGCAGCTGGCTGGGTTAACGTTTCAATACAATATTGGGAATTCTGTCTCCACATTGCAACTAAAAAACATTGTAGCCTATTACGTCGGTTTCCTGTAATGTAGTTCACTAGTAATTATCACATACTGAATGTTCAACTCTTCTGCCTCTTAAGTTCTTTATCCTAGTTGCTTCTTAGTACAAAGTCTCCTCACTAAAACCTACTTATGTAACTCAAATGACTTACCAAACAGCTGCTTGCTCCTAGACAGTCCTACTGTATAAATTGTGATTATTTGCTACATCAGGAATGTATTGACTTCTACATTGCCAGTTACTAGTGGACCATGGAAGTCATAAATGAAGATACTAACCATAGCAACACATATTAGAGGTGTGGTATTCTTATCTTGCCTAGGTCCCATATAGGCATACATTATGCTGCAATTAATTTTGTAGCCAGATCTTATACTGTGTATGCAGCAAACCTTGTTAGTTAATTTTCTAATCAAAGCCAGTGCTGGCTATTGGCTTACATCTGATCGCTTGACTCTTAATGGCACATTACTGTTTATCCCCTAAAAACAGTGTTGCTACTTTCAGTCATGGAATGCTTTCTGGTGGGAGAGGAAGCATGGATGAAATATGGTACACTAGAAATGACTATGGCTGTACTGTACAAATTCTATTCACCCCACAGACCTGTACTGTACTGAAATGCCTGTATGTAAGTGTGTCTGGCGGTTTCATTGCTTGGAGAAGCCATTTTATTAGCAGGGGACTAGTCTAAAGCTATTGAACAGCTAGCCAGTCATATCAGCTAATCACCTCTATTTTGAGGTCAGTCACACAGGGAGCATGGAGATGTGATTCTTGCAAGTATTTACTGATGTATAATAAGTCCTCATCTGTGTGCCATTTTAGCTCGGTGTGGGTTTTGCTTTGCCGTTGGGAACTTGCTATGTCAAGTTCCTCTTTCTGTATGAATCATAGCCTTGCAATGCTTTTTAAAGAGCTTCCAGTTGAGAATTATTTTAACTTTTCTTTCACATGCTAAAATAATGTCACATTGTATTGTAAATAGCTACAGTAGCTTAATCTTTTCCACAGTATGTATGAGTTACACGAGGTAATAAAAGGAGTAAGATAGCACTGTTTGTTCACAATGTGTTTATTCCCACCCTGTCCCTGGAAAACTAGGGGTCAGAGTGAGACAGAGCTAGTAACTTGGCATCTTTAAAATTTTTGGAATTTCATTCAACAAGAGTGCTTCATTCCTTTTGTGTTCTTATTCCTTGCTGCCATCTCTTAACACATTGGAAAATAAGATAAAATGCCACATCTGACACACTGATCTAAAAAGGTGAGATTACTTTGATTTAATTCAGAGTACACAGGGAAGTACGAGAGATTGTACATGTACTAGGTAACGTTACATTGGCTTTATAAAAAGACAACCTCTGAGGCAAGAAAAACAACTTATCAGCACAAATAAAGACAAACAGCAACCACTAAAATGTATAAAACTAAAGAATAAAAAAACACTGAGGTATAGAAAATATCTGATGTTGAATTGATGTTTTAAGAAAATGTTTTAAATCTTTTTCGGTCAAGATAAATGTGCAAAATATACAAGTGAACTGTGGTGTGGATAATGTGACATGTACAGCTCGATTAACGGCCTGTTAATTTGCTAGTGAGTTTCCAACGAGGGGGAATCGATAAGCCGTCCATCTTCCGATGGGGCTGCCGACAGCTGACTCGGGAGTCAGGAGACCCAGCCAAGATGTGGAGCAGCAGGCTGGGAGAAGGAAACACCCTTGAGTTTGATCTTACGTCATCTACTAGGAGATATCATGAGCTTCAAGAGAGACATGTGACAACAAGGAGACGACATGTTCCCTCTCTGTGTCTGTTCACACGGCAGGGAGAGCCTGAGGGGGAGCAGCTCTGTGTCTGTTCACACGGCAGGGAGAGCCTGAGGGGGAGCAGCTCTGTGTCTGTTCACACGGCAGGGAGAGCCTGAGGGGGAGCAGCTATGCGTCGTTGCTCCGAGGCTGCTGTTTAGTAGCAGGTCTTCACACACACATGACAGCTTGGTCATGTCACCACCAGGAGGCGATGCTACTGAAGCGCCCGCCGCCTCTTCTCCAACTTGAGTTTCAACTCCTCTGCAATGGCTGTGGGAGGGAGACAATCACATGACTAAATCACTAATCAACATTGAAGGACTTTGGAGGAGGATGGCAAATTTATAAATAATTTTAAAGGGCACTTTTTCCACTAAAAACACAGCTTGTTCATTTTGCACATAATCTCACACACATCCAAAAACTAAACAGTTTTGCACACATTCATTTAGTTTGACAGTTATTAAGAATACATTTGTTTGAACATGACCACTTGTGATGTCATCATCAGGGACATTGAATCCTTGTGTTCTGTTAATTACAGCTCAAGAAAATGATACGTCTTTTGACAATGTGTTACTACCTTTTCATTTACATCATTTCGTGGAGCTGTAATTAACAAAACAAGGATTCAATGTCCCCGATGACATCACTGGTGGCCATATTCTAACCAATTTACTCTCAATAACTGACAAACTAAACAAATGCGTGAAAAACAGATTAAAGTTTTTGGATGTGTGTGAGATTATGTGCAAAATAAATTTGCGTTGTATTTTGGTGAAGTGCCCCTTTAATAGATTGTAGCGATAAATAGAAAGGTGGAAATACTACACAGTTTATGTATAATGTACAAATATTGGTTGTAGGCTAATGGGGCTGCAAACTACACTGAACAAAAATATAAACGCAACACTTTTGTTTTTGCTCCAAATTTTGTACACAAAGGCCTATTTCTCAAATGTTGTTCACAAACTTGTTTAAATCTGTTTTAGTGAGCACTTCTTCTTCTTCTTCTTCTTCTTCTTCTTCTTCTTCTTCTTCTTCTTCTTCTTCTTCTTCTTCTTCTTCTTCTTCTTCTTCTTCTTCTTCTTCTTCTTCTTCTTCTTCTTCTTCTTCTTCTTCTTCTTCTTCTTCTTCTTCTTCTTCTTCTTCTTCTTCTTCTTCTTCTTCTTCTTCTTCTTCTTCTTCTTCTTCTTCTTCTTCTTCTTCTTCTTCTTCTTCTTCTTCCATTTGGTGTTTTACGGCGGACGGGCACCAAAATTGGGCCATTTACCGCCACCTACCGACCCGGAAATCGGGCCAGTCTTCCATTCTCCCCTCTCCTTTTTCTTTCTTCTTTTTTTTTTTTTTTTTTTTTTTCACGGTTCAATGTCAGATCGCGACCAAATCCATTCAACCCCCTAACACACCAAACAAAACAAAACCCATCCCTAACATCACCACCCTATCCAACCTAATCTATGAGTCACTCATTGCCTCCTGCGGCTGACTCTGGCCTTCCTGAACACCCACCACCCCCTTCCCTAACTCTCCTACTTGATCACTCACAACAACCTTCTTCCCTGACTTCGCTAACTCCCTCGATACTTGCCCCATTGTCAACCCCTTCATACCCATGTCTAGTACTGCCGCCTCAACTACTAACCTTAACCTCTCTGTCCTACTGCTAACCATAACTATAGTATTCACCACTCTCGTCACAAATGCCACTATCTCCAACTTCACCCCCCACACCCTCTCTTTCTCCTCTTGTACTTCCTCTACCGACAAATGCCCTTTTCTAAACCCCTTATCCACACCTTGCTTCCCCTGATCCTCCTGCACTACCCTTACTGCCAAATGCCCTTCTCCTTCCTCACCTTGCTTCCCCTGATCCTCCTGCACTACCCTTACCGCCAAATGCCCTTCTCCTTCCTCACCTTGCTTTCCCTGACCTAACTTCCTAACTGCCTCCGCATACGAAATCCTATCATCCCTTCTCACTCTCTGAACCTCAACCTCCCTCCTCATCACCGCACAACCCCTAAACACTACACTATGTTCCCCACCACAACTACAACACTTCAGCTTCACTCCCTCTCCACACTTCCCATATTCATGCTCCCCACCACACCTAGCACACCTCTGTCCCTTCTTACAAGAAACAGCTACATGGCCAAATTCCTGACACCTATAACACCTAAGAGGACTCTGAACAAATTCCCTAACCCTAAACAACCTACACCCTACAAACACTACACTAGGAACAACCTTACCCTCAAACTTAATCACTACCGTCTCCGTCTCTACCCTATCTGCTCCCCTCTTCATCCTTTCTGCACCCTTAACTATGCCATTACGCCCGTCCTTCCCTAACCCTTCCACCAGCTGCTCCACGCTAACCTCAACCGGTACCCCAGCTATCACCCCCTTACATCCCCCCTCCCTCTTCTCCCCTACTCTCACTACCTCCCTTATACCCACGCCACCAATGCTCCTCATCTTCCTAGCCATCTCCACCTGCCCTACACTTACACACCCTACGGCCAGATTCCCATCTCTCAAAACTCTAGCATACTTTACCTCTCCTAACTGCTTACCTACGAGTTTTGGCAGCTCGAACAACCCTAACTTGCTCACTCCCCCCACCCCCTCAAACCTAACCACTACATGAATCACTTCCGCAACAACCTCGCCTCTACCCTCACCATCTGATCCACTCGAGCTATCCCCCCTACCCTTCTTCCTTTTCACCCCCTTCCCCCCACTATCCCTGCCCCTCTTCTCCACCTTACTCCACCCTTCTCCCCCGCTCTCGCCCCCCGAACCACACTCCATACTGTCATCTCCCATCGCCAAACTCACTCCCTCAGGGAGCAGCAAGGCGGACATACCCAACGGCTCATTCCCTTCATATCCGTCAAACGTGACCCTGCAGTCTTCACCCTTGATCCAGGAAACAAACCCCAGATACACCTTGCCATCCCCGGAGTACACAGCACGACAACGGGAGCCCACCCTCCACGCTAGAGCCGCCTCCATGTCTCCATATCCCATCAAACAGTTCTCTCGACAAGTAACCTTAAGTCTCTCTCGCTTTCGACACCACCGCTCCGGCACACCAGGACCAGACTCAAAACATTCAATCTGCAAAACGCCTCCCTCCTGGCGGAGCGACTCTGCTTCCCCTTCCGACATCCTCACGCCACCGACTCGGAACAAGCCTCCCACCATCTCCTTCTAAAAACCCCCGGAGCTTCGTGAGCACTTCTCCTTTGCCAAGATAATCCATCCACCTGACAGGTGTAGCATATCAAGATGCTGATTAGACAACATGATTATTGCACAAGTGTGCCTTAGGCTGGTCACAATAAAAGGCCACTCTAAAATGTGCAGTTTTATCACACAGCACAAAAATTGGAGCAAAAGTGTTGCGTTTATATTTTTGTTCAGTATATGAAAAAGGCCTAACGGTGGGCTTAAAGCTGCAGTAGGCAACTTCAGAGAAATGAGCAAGAGTTGAGTTTACCTGCCGAGCAGAAATAGAGCAAGCTCTGCATAGGTTTTCTACAGACTCCCAGAGGCACTGGCAACCCCGGGAACACCAATTGGTCATCAAAAGTCTGATTGGTTAGTGATGCAGGGAGCTGTTTTTGGCCAATCGGATGTTTTTGGCCTGCCAAGTGATACAGAGAGTTCTCTATTTATGTTGGGCAGGTAAACTAAACTCTTGCCTGCTGCATCTTTAATGTGTAGCTGTGACAGGCCTGATATGAGAGTAAAATATGACCCAAAAGGTGAGCATACTCTGAGCCAGAGGGTCGGGTGGGAGTAAAGCCATGGTGAGCCGCCTCATCCTCCCCTCCACCGCGTCTCCCGAGGATGTGGCCGGCCGGGTGGAGGTGGAGGAAGAGGAGGACGGCCGGGTGGAGGAAGAGGAGTGCGGCCGGGTAGAGGGGGGTGGAGAGGACTTGGTCAAACGAGGAGCAGGGGTAGGAGGCATCAGGGCCTTTTTCCCCTCAAGTCCTGTAAAATCACCAGATAACAAATGATCAATGGATCAATACATGAATGACAGTATGTAAGAGTGAGTGAGTGAGTGTCTTGGTGTGGTAAAGGAGGCTTCACTGAAATCCCAGCTCTTTATTGGTACAGACAATATGAGTATTTTGTATGAGTATGAGGGAAAAGGAAACAGAACAAACCATGCTGTTAAATTAATCTACTCTGTTTCAAATAGTTTGACAACAATTCAATGTTTGTGAAGTCTGTAAGGTTTGCAAGGCTTATGGTGTTGCTATATTACAATGGTATCAACTAATGAAGAGCATAATGAAGAATAAAGATTAAGAATAGTGCTGGATAATTAAATAGCAAATTAGATATGTATACTGTATAACCCTACTAAGCTACATTTCAAAGCACAACTGACTATTCAGTAATGAAGCTGGCAATCATGAAATCACAGATGGCTGAGATAAACCGAGCAGAGAGAAAACTCACCTTGCAAGTCTTCTTCTTCCTCTTCCACTGTTAGAGCAACATGAGCAAGCAATAGATGCAGAAGAATTAAGTCAGACATGTTGTTTACGTTTGATTTAAGAGATAAAGGAAGGGGTAAATGGATGGAATGATAATAGATGGATAAATAGATAGACAGACTGACAGACACTCACATGTGTCATTCAGATAAAGACTTTCGTCTGCTTCAGGGATTAGATGGGGTGGACACTCTCTTAGAACTGCAGTGAGTTCAAAGTTTCCACCTCATTATGTGTGCAACATATGAAAACATTTAACATCAAACAGAAGGCAGGGCATTACTGCTAAACTTGTCTCTAGTATCAGAAAGAATATACCAATAGTGGCCATCTTGGTGGCTCACCGGGCTACAATTAATATCATGTAATCACAATGCTGCATGCAGGTTTCAACAAGTTACATTTAAGACTTTTTAAGACCACTTTGAATAGAATCTTATTAAAATTTCACAGCCAAATTGGCAAAAAGATATGAAGGAAAATTACTATGAAAGAAGTAATTCCATATGAATTGTTGCGATAGACATATTTAAATGCAATAGAGAGAAGTTATCACAACATAAAAGTAACTTCCTAATTCAATACATTTTTAAGACCTATCAAAATCATATTAAAGACCTTTTTAAGGCCTAGAATTATGATTATTAAATGTAAGACAGTGAGGTGCTGACTAATGTAAATCAAACGTATGCATTTCAGCTAGACCGCTCTCACCAGGGTATGTTCACACCCAGATTCAGCTGAAACACTGGTGATTCTAGTACCAGGAAAGACGACTCTATTGTAAGTCTAAAACTCATACAAAAGATTTCAGCTCGACTTAATGATGCGGAATGATGAGGAATGTCTACCTACTCTCAACTATCTGGAACACTTTTGGCTCTCGTACTTTTGGAGGTCAAGGATGGCATTCCTATGCCAAAGCAAATACCTTTATTATTTAAATATATTTGTGTTTGCCCTTGTGTGTGTGTGTGACAGTGTACCTGGTTTGGGAGGGAGCGTTGGGACCGGGTTGGACAGAGCAGCACTCTGAACACTTCTCTCTCCATTCTCTTCATTTGACTGAACAAATGCTGCAGACAGAGAGGATTTAGATGGAATGTGTGAGTTACAACACAGCCAGAGGAGAGCTATATAAGACTAAGAAACAGAGACGGATGCAAAGGCGAAGAACAGTTAAGAAAGTGGGTGAGTGAGTTAGTGAGTGAGTGAGAATGGTCCTCATTCTTGAACGGACATACGTAAAAGTTACCAAGGAATTCCTTCGTAACTCGATTTACATACTTATTTGGCATTCTTGAACGGCTTCGTATTGTAAATTCGTTGTAGGATTTACGAACTTGAAAAGGTAGTCGTAAGTCGGACAGACCGGTGCGCGCCCGTGTTTTCAACAGCTTTCTCCGGGACAAGTAATTGGGGATTGCCGATACTACAGACATCCGTGGAATTGAATAATTATGATAATAAATACGACAATATTTGTATCATTAACAATTACGTTTTGCATTATAGTCCTGACTCAATGAGGCATTTATTTGTGAGCATTACACACACACACGCACACTGCAAACTAAATAAATAAGAACTAAACCCATCACCGCGGATATAGCTACTGTATAGTGGAATATACTGTATTAATATGCCATATACTGTCTTCTTTATATTATTTGTTGGTTTGACTTATGCCTATTGCTAGAACTAAATAAATGCGTGGAGAAGCGGCTTAATGAGGCAGCCTCAGCGCACGAGCACACACACACACGCACACATACTGTATACGTGCAAAATTAATCTGTAGAACCTGACATATTAGCATGACATCTCATTTAGTAATGTCAATACTGAACGACTGCGCTATTGGCTCTTGACAAGCATGCAGTCGTTCAGTATTGACATTACTAAATGAGATGTCATGCTAATTATGTCATGTTCTACAGTAGGACTTACTACTATAATACCTAATAAGACAAGTCATTAGAATAATAGAAGCCTACTTTGCTGGAACGATTCATTTAGCATGTATATAGTAAGTGTGTGTGCTCGCGCGCTGAGGCTGCCTCACTAAGCTGTTTCTCCATGCATTTATTTATGGAGCATTTATGTATCCACTCTGGTTGGATGGTGTATTGTACTTGTACTGTATAATAACAATACATTTTAATCTAATCTAATTTTGAGATCAGTCGCAAATCGCTTCCGCGCTACCTGTAGAATGAGTCAGCATGGTGCAGTGCAATGCCGAACCTCTCAAGCCGTTTTGCATAATGGCCCTTGCCGTTTTGCACACGCCTCATTCGCCTTATAAGGAGCTGGCGAGGTGTGTCTGTATGCAAATTTAGGTGAATGAGAACGCTCATTGCAGTTTAAAAATGAGTGACGCATTTCATTCATGGGAACCCAGCTGTGAAGATTTTGGCCACTTACGGAGACCGTTTCACACGTTCAGGAATCCGGAGGTGGATTTTAGTAAATCTGTTGGTACAAACATTTTACCAAGATATTTACAAAAGGTACTTACGAACCTGTTCGAGAATGAGGACCAATGTGTTTGTGTGTGTGTGAGTGAGTGAGAGAGTGAGTGAATTAGTGTGTGTGTTTGTGAATGTGTGACTGTGTATATGTATGTGCGTGAGTGTGATTCAGCAAGACAGAGACGGAGAGAGGGAGATAGAGGAAAATAACAGTGTTTTCCCTACTGATGCTCTCCTCATAAGCACCCTCCTCCACGACAAGTGGTGTCAGAGCTCCGCCAGTCTTCTGCACCAGACAGTGGATGACATCATGCAGCGTGGCACAGGGGATCTGCACAGAGAGAGACTTCTGTTTGTTAGGCATTACCTCACTTCAACAGGCCGGTGCTCAGTGAGGACGGTACAGGGAGGTAAGGAGAGAGGTGTGATGGCATATCATGAGCCACAGGGTGGGAACCCAACCTGAGCAGAACATAAGAGCAAAACGGTCTCCGTCCAAATTTTATCAATTTAACATGAACATGTCATTCCAAGACGGGACATGTCAACTTAACCACAGAGAATACTGAAAATAAATGTTTGGTATTTTGCATACATTAAATAGGTAGTTGTATATACCACATTTGTCAATAGGGCAATTTACCACTACACATGCACACTCACACACGCTCACACAACACACTCACACAGCAGGGTATGCCAGTGATCCATCACACAGCAGAGATGTGAGTAATGTAGATAAGAGATAGCTAAAGCAGAAGTAAGGCCTTATCCAGTGCTGTCAACGAGCACCAATATAGGAGAAACATGGTGATTGATGCGCGAGTTTGTGGGTGGAACTGCGTCAGGAAAACCATATCTGTCATGGGATATTTCCCTTCCTGTTGACACTGGACGAGTTCGCCCAATGTTTTCTTCATCACACGGTCATATTGTGTTAAAGGGGACCTATTGTGAAAATTGCCTTTTCCTGTGTTTTGCATTGTTATTACAGAATGGGGGGTGTCCCAACACTTGAGAAAATGTAAAATACAGTATGTGCATTGTGCCTTTTCTGCACTTCAGCTGTGACAAGAACTCTCTTGAAACAAGCTATTCAGAATTGCATCTTCAATCAACGTAGTTAGTAATGCCTCGTACAGTATGTGCGTGTGAAGATATCTTGGAAAATGCGAGTGTACAAGATGGCAGCTGGCTTGTAAACAGCCCATTGAGAAAAGGACTGAAACTGAGGGGTATAGAGGATGCTAGAATGCATAGTTTGAGTGTACTTTTCAGCAAACAACAAAAACAAGAGATGTTTAGGAGACTTCAAAGACATTAACTTGTTGAAAAGGACTAAATATGTCCCCAGTAACCTGCGGCCCACTGCCCCTCTGAGTTGTAGATTGAACATGAATCTGGCCTAGTAAGATAATGAAGCTTTCTTAGGAATCATCTCCCAGAACTGCTATACAGTATTGTCTAGGTTGCTATGTGGTTGATGTAAGCAATTCTGATATATTATAGTTTGACAGAGAAGAACTTTAATAGGCATATTACTTTAAAGTGAGTATACATCTCTTTAATGTGGGTATATTGTATTAGTATATCATAACTTGGTTTGTTATTTAAATATATGACTTGTGTTAACTCAGGGTTGATAGGGTGTTGTGAGGCAGCAATGTGTAAATGTAGTGGTTTGGAACCATGATATTGGAATGAGGTTCTTATTATACCTCCATGGGTATAATATATTACACCTAGCTGAGTCTCAAGCAGCTACTTAGAATGAAGGGATTCCTCTCCGGTTATTGGCAGGTGTTCGAGCTGACCCGAGCACACCAGGGAGTGGGATCGATACCCTACTGTGGCAAATGCAAAGTCTAGCCACTGAGCTAGTTACTTCCTTCAGGATACTCACAGGTCTCTCCAAATCGATGGCAAAGCCCCCTTCGTATTTACGAGTCACGCGGTAGTGTCTGAATACAGACCTGATCAGAGAGAGAAATAGAGCAAGAGAGAGAGAGAGAGAGAGAGAGGGGGATGGTTGGACATGAATGATAAGATTGGTCAACCGATTAAAACTGGTGATAGTTGTATTATTTATATAGGGTATTGTCAAAAATCATAGCATAAAGACTTCCCTAATTAATATCGCAGGGTCAGTGCTAATAAATCACTACTAATGAAATTATTCTGAAATATTATTACCCTCCATCTTTATGAGGGTGGTGGTGTCGTCTCAGATGTCATTTTAGAACTTCTAAATGACAATCAAATCTGGATCTTAGATAGGCCTTAGCATAATATTCTAGCTAACATCACTGTCATGCTCTTCAAACCACACGGTGACCCCTGGTCCCTTGTGGATAGGTGCATCCTTAATCTCTCTGAACAGATATCTGCATATGAATGTAGAATATGTAGGCAAGGGACAAGATTTTGGTATCGGAAGCATTCTGGTTTCCATTTGTAATCTGAGTAGTATTGACCAATCACGTTTGTGCGGTCATGGCACTTGAAATGTACCTAAAACACCTACAGAAAGCATCAGTGTGTGTATTATGTGGATAAATGTTGGACCTGTAATAAAAGAAACGCATTGCTGTCAAGAGTCAGATACACAACTGCCTTTGACAGGAGTTGGCGATTCTCCCGGACTATAAACAATGACCGGCACACGGAAGAGGAAGTCTTGGCCTGGAAATTGGGGTGTGAGCATAGGAATCAGAAGCCAACAGCTACACCGGAAGCACCAAAACATTGGCCGTTTCCCCCAGAGGCAAATCAGCGGCAGTAAGAAAAAATTTAGAAAAAGAAGATTATTTCAATTATTTTCACCATCCCCTAGTTTCAATTAATTTTATCTTCATATGGCAGATTCGATTCCATTTGGTTCAGTTCGGTTCCATTCTATTCTTGCGTCAGAGGTACTATATGGACATGACCAACAGTTCACTGACCAGAGTGAGCCATGCAACGAGGAAGTGTCTCCTCTGAATTCACACACCATTATCTACAGTTGTGTGCTTATAAAGGAACACGCCAACATTATGGGAAATGCACTCACCGTCTTCCCCACAGTCAGACGAAAATAGATACCAATTTCCTCCTGCATTCAGTAGAAAGCTATCCGGCTGCAAGCTAGCCTAGTTTAGCACAAACACCTAGGCTAGCCACTACGTATCCGCTTCCATTCATTTGTGCTAAGCTAGGATAGCTTGCCGCTGGATAGGTTTCTACTGAACGCACAGAGAGGAAATTGGTATCCATCTTCTCATCTGAGAAGACGGTATGCGCATTTCCCGTGTTTCCCTTTAGTGTGTTACTTTAATATACCTATCTCAAACTTTCCTCAGACAAACAAGCAACAGTTGTGATTGGAGGATCAAGAAAAGAGGAGGGAGTTTGACATAAATCCATTATGCCATTGTGTTGTAAGGCCTATAGGTGCATGAGTGTGTGTGCGTACCCATTGAGGTCCTGTCGGGTGGTAGCAGCGAAGGAGGTCCCGTCCCGTCCAGGTCTCAGCAGGAGGTTCCCTCTCTCAGCCTGTCTCTCCAACATGAACTCTGCCTCCACACGGGACACCTGATGGAAACACCTGCAGAAGGACAGAGTAATGAGGAAGAGACACAGGCTTGTGATCGGAGCAGCGCAGGTTCGATCCCCAACCAGCAGTTAAATGTGTGCAGGTGAAGTGAATGAATCACACTCTCCCCCAACAGCTCCCTTGAGTACTTGTACATGTGTGCACAACTGCACGTGTTTGTGTGTAACCCCCCCTCCCCCTGCAACGACTCCCCCAATCAACTTGCCTGGTTAAATACAGGTTATAGTAATGTCTTGTAAGAATGTATGAATTAAAATGAATCAAGTAGCCCCATTTGAGAGTATCAGGACTATGCTGTACTCACGCTGGCATATCTCCTTCTAGGCTGAGGTAGAGGTTGGAGCTGGAGGCAGAAACAGGGGCTGGTACGACGGGAGGAGAGAGCTTCTTTACTCTAACCTTCTCCCTATCCACCGTCTCTTTTAACATGTGGATCTGGCCAGGCAGCAGGTTGAGGAAGTAGGGCACTGACAACTAGAAACAAGTACACAACATAGATTCACAGACAGACAAGCAAGCAATAGAGGCCTTGCAGGGAATGTTTTTGTGGTTCTCTCGGTCTTCCAACATGGCTACCTGTAACATAGCAACTGTTGTTTTGTACACAACAATGGAAGAGGCAATGGTTGCTGTAACTGAGGGGTACAATTCCCTGACTGTATTAATAAGTATGGTATCATTAAACCACTACTGTCTTATGTACATTACTACTGGCCATACAGTACACAGGTATATGAGATGAACACTTCCACAATGACACGGTTCCACACAAATCTTGGTTAGAATAATATTTATTAGCAGCAATAATAGTAGATTACATTACTTTACTTAGAGTCGCGCTTGTAAGGCGAAGAATGTGCGTGAATAAGTCAAGAGCGTAAGTCCATTAGAATAGCACGCAGGAGATAATAAATACCACCTGTATCTTAGGAATTATATCTATGGTACACTAGTAGAGCAGCGGGAGATACTAGTAGGGTCCCTCCGGTTGTAGGCCAGCAGGGGGAGGAAATGTTCGAATGCAAAGTCTGGATCACCGGGGAATCAATAAACTCCAGCTACGGGAGACGGTACATTACTCCCTTGATCGGCAGACGAAAGCAGCAGCTATAATCCAAGTATGCGTGCAGCATAGGTGAAAGCCAGCCAGCCTCTCCTAGAGACGGGCTCGAGTGATGTTCCTCACGGGTAAATCCCACACAGTAGTGGGTGTAGACGATTCTCCTCCGCTCCAACAGCCACAGGACCAAAGCAATAATCCAGCTGGAAAGGGCTCTGCATTCACCGGTGTAGATTCTCCGGTGCGCGGTACTTCACATTAACTAGGTCGAACTTGACGTTATTCCACTAAGCTCTGATACTTTTACTGTCCTATTCGCACGCGGTTATAAGTGCTCTATTTAGACGCACGGTTGCTCACTTCACTTGGTCGTTGACTCGTGATGAAGGCTTTTACGTTTGAGGGTAACACGTTTCTAGGTTAACTTGACTTTAGGCTAAGTGCTGCTGTATCCACCTGCGACGTATTTATACGTACGGTGAATCATCTAGTACCAGCCTTATTTCTGTCTCGTATTCCTGTGCAAAGCCGGGCATGTTCAGACAAGCCTTGGCGGTGACTTTGAACTAGACATTGGGGGTATGGCAGTGGCGCCTACTGGAACGCTGTCCAATAGGAGAACGAAATATTATGGTCTGTACTAGGTAAAAGGGATATTCCGTGTATATGTACAAAGAATACACAAGGGATATCAGACGATATACAAATACTATGCAATATATATCAAGCAATAAATATATATATTCGGTTTAATCTGATCCTTCGTAACAGTTGCCAAACATAATTTGGTGTCTTATTACTGGATCTTGTAAACAAGTCAGAGTAGAACAGTAATATCATGCTTTTCCAGTGTTTTACCTACTCTACCACTGCACAGAAATTAGGCATTTTCTTTTGAAAGTGGTTACCAATGAGGGTGGCTGAGTCGCGCTGTGGGCAAGGCGCTCGCCACTAACGCAGGATATGCTGGTATCGAGCCCAGCTCTCGGCGTTGCTACCGGCCTGGCCGGTCATCATACTAACACAATTGGCAGTGTTAGAGGGTGGGAAAGCCGGTGGGTGGGGATTGGACGTTGTGGACAGCGACTCCTACATGTCGGTTGGGTGACGCCAGTACGGCGGAAACAGGAAGTATCGGGGGCAGCGTGAGCCTCCCACGCGTTACTCCTCGCCACTGAGAGTTCGAGCTGTTGCGGTGAAGAGATGCAACAGGCTGCCTCCTCGTGTACCGGAGGGGACACGTGATGCAAGGCTTCTATCATCACTACAGCCAACCAGTGGGAGGCATAGTCTAGCAACGTTCAAGACAGGGGAGGGAAGAATTGGAAATACGAAATTGGGATGGGAGAAAAATAGAAAATAAGGAGAAAAAGTGGATCAAAAAAGAAAGAAAGTAGTTACCAATGGTTACAGGCAGCCATCCTGGAAGAAAGATAACTATACAAACATTCTGTGCAAGGCAACCACAATGTCTAATGATCTGCACTTGGGCTCAAATCAAATTCACCTGAGAATCAATATTAAAGGCCTTAATTATGACAAAGGACATATAATTATAATGATTAAAAATAGCGTAGTGGAGATTACGTTCATCACCAACCCCGGAGACGCTGGATTCGCCTGTTCGAATCCAGCTCACAGCTCCGGGGTTGTCACCAGCGCTTGGCTGGCCGTTCACACTAATACAATTGGCAGTATTAGAGGGTGGGAGAAGCTGGCAGGGTGGGTCCGGGTCGTTGTAAACAGCGACTCCTACAGTTCGGTCGGGGCGCCTGCTAAGCGCGGATAGGATCTAAGTGGGATAGTGTGATCTTTCCACACGCTACGCCCTCTAAATGCGCTCCCATAGTCCTGCAGACTGTACACAGAGCAGACTCTGCGGATGTCCGCGCGGCTCTTTGAGCTTTCATAGTCGAGCAGATCTCAGCGGACGTCCGCGGTCTATTTCCTACATTTCTCGCACCAGTTTTACTACATTTCCCACAATTCTGTCTGTTCTGCTGTACTGGCAGATCAGAGGGAACATTATCAGCGGGAGAGCGAGAGAGCGAGAGAGCGAGAGGATTGGGAATTGGCATAACGACTAACATTGGGATGGGAGAAAATCTGAGGAAGAAGAAGAAAAAAAAAAAAAAAAAAAAAAAAAACACAACACGACACAGGCTGGATACCAATAAGAAAACTCTCCCCGCTGCAATCTTCAGGTGGGAAAGATATCGTATCACTTGAATCACTGCCATTAAACCTTAATCTTCGTCTCGTACGGTTTGTTGATAACCAGGGACCTAGAGATAAAGCTCTTTGTGTTACAAAAAGTATGCAAGAGTCAAATGTGATAAAAGCATTAATATATCACAGACCTGAACCACAGAATGGATGAAACCCTTCCATAGCTCTCGAGCCTCAAGGCTGGGGACCTGGGGGAAACAAACAATTACAATCGTTAGATTTTTCTCTATTGAGAACAATGTGGATTATTAGGTTTTATTTTTTCCCCTTCACTGTATTTTCCCTCACAGTGAATTTGATGTCTCCATCCTTCAGCCGTAGGATGATCCTGGCGGCGTCTAAGTTACGGTCCAAACTACAGTCGTCTGTTATGGAGATGAAGCCATCGAGGTCCAGCTTCTCAACATACTGTTGAAACACACACACAGAGAAAGAGAGAGAATATAGAAATATTTTTTTTCTTATTTTTTGTTTGTTTTGTAAATAAAAACAAATATTTAAAGCTATGATTGGTGTTATCAGGACATTTAAAGCTGCATTACTAGGGTTGGGTATCGAGAACAGTGTATCGCCTGGGACCAGTTCCAACATGGTCATTGCTACCCCGACCAAATCATGTGCAGCACCGAAATGTGCACTGAAATCTGAAATGTAGACAATACACTTAATGGACTTAAGCAGCGTGGTGCAGCCACATGTTCGATCTGAGATGCTGGATTTCAGAGGCAGGTCAGAGGGAACATAGCAAAGGTTATGGATGCAAGAATGGCTCTCTGATAAAACAAGAGAGGCCATTCACAAAGTTTAAATTGGTCATTTGGTGTTTGAATGGTATTTATTAGAATTCAAACGATATCTGACCCTAGTCGACACTGACGCTCATGCAGGACGGAACTTACATCGTTTTCTCTGTTGTTGTTGAAGAAGAAAAGTGAGTTTCCACATAGACACGTCCACAGTCTACGAGATGTCTGGTCACAGAGACATAGGTGACAGACAGACAGACAGACACATAGGAGACAGACAGGAAAGAGGCAAGGAAGGAAGGCAGGTAGGGAGGGAAATAACAAGATCAGTTTAATTTTGCACTAAAATGGTTGGTTATCATACTGTAGATGACCTCAGGAGGTTGAAGAAATTCAGCATGGGGTCCCAGATCCTACGGGCCTTCTACAGAGGCACAACCAAGAGCATCCGAACTGGATGCATCACTGCTTGGTAAGGACATTGCTCTGACCCTCAACCGCAAAGCTCTACAGAGGGTAATGCGAACAGCCCAGAACATAAGTGGATCTGAGCTTCCCTCCATCCAGGATGGTGTGTCAGCAAAGCCCAGGATCATCAAAGACCCCAACCACAAACTATTTCAGCTGATGCTGTCCGGCAAACGGTACCGCAGCCTCAAGGCCCGGACCAGCAAACGCTGGGACAGTTTTCCCCCTCAGGCAGTCAGACTCATGAACAAATAACACTTAATGGCCTGCTACCTGCCTGCCCACCCCACCCACCCACATCTATTGCACACAAGACAATATTTGTAGTCAAATATGTAAAAAATTGTTAATTGTTTTATCCCGTGGTGAATATTCTCGAAGACACTCTGATGTCACGAGACCGCCGCCATCTTGGTATAGGGCAGGGGTGGCCAACCAGTCAGAGACTAAGAGCCACAAAAAAATGACTGTGGTACCACAAAGAGCCACACCATATACCAGCGTTTCTCAACCTTTTTTTTCAGTCACGGCACCCTTCATGTGTTTATAGGTCTCACCCTCTGGCCTCTGAAGTTGCTAATGTCTTTTTTATTTGGGCCTCACAGGGTTAAAAGTACCCTGTGAGACCCACGGTTGCAAAATTACAAAATCACTTTTAGCCATTTAAAAAAATAATGTTTATTTAAAAAATGTTAAAGGGGAACTATTTTACAATTTCTTTCACTATTTGGGCACTTTTACACAATTCCTGTGAGTCTATGGAACACCTAAGTTTTTTTCAAAAAAAATGCATTGTTTTGTATTTCTAATCAAGTACTAAAAACCGCATTTTTCTACCTCAAGATCTTAAGCCGTTTTGAGGCTGGGCTCCAACCACTGTGTGGCCTGGTGCCAACTGCCACATCAACTGCCACATTATTATGCAGCTGAGAAATCTCTGACATCACAGATATGCACATTTTCAGATGACTCAGTTCAGTGAGGGTGAATATTGTGAGAGGAGAATTGGAAGAATTCGCCAATATGAGAATTAGAGACATATATCCTATTAATATAAGTCCACATAGCTAAGAAACAATGGTAAACACTGAAAAAAGCCATTTATAAGATAGTTCCCCTTTAAGCACATGTATAGTCAATTGGTCCTGTTGTTCAGCCTCACAATGCTATTTGATAGTAAATGTGTTTATATGTCCCACCCTCTGGCCTCTGAAGTTGCTCATTTCTTTTTAATTTGGGCCTCACAGGGTTAACCTCTTAAGCCCGAGATATACAGTAAAAGTGTATATTTTCAGCATTATGTTTGTTTACCAATTATTTTAACTGTTATTAGTGAAATATAAAATTATAGAAATCTCAGGGCATTGAGTCGGAAACCGGCGCATATTGACAGGAGGAAGTGGCACAGCCAAAAGTGAGTGTAGTCTTTTGAAGGAAGAGACTCAGGGCTTTCAAATTTCGAAAAACTACCCTACCCAGCTCACACCAGCCCCTGTCAATCATCTGACTTCTGGATTTACTTTTTAATTTCTCTTATTTTTGGGGATTATCTCCCACAAACCTGAACGTTATTGCCATAAAACAGAACGCAGTTAGTTTCTCTACCTTTCTGTGAACGTCTTGCAAAAAACGGTGTTGCAATATGATGAAAAATGGTGGAGAAATTTACATTATAAAAAAGATGGCAGAATTCAGTACTGTATCTACAAAACCTTCTGTTTAATCATCTTCCCTTTATTCATTTGCTTAGATTTTTCAGGTCTGGTCAATTTTAGCATGGTGTTATTTACAGTCAAAGATTTTTTTTTTTTAAATAGAATTGATATTCTCCTTTGATTCATTACAATTTACTCAAGCCTAGTAACAGACACACTATTTCTGACACTGATCCATATATGTCCCTAGATTCAGATACCAAGAACATGCAAATGGACCATTTAAAAAAAAATTGTAAATGTTTATTCTACGTCCTTATGGAATGAGTGACATAAAAAAAAAAAGTAAAAAAAAAAAAAAAAAAAAAAGGTAAAATTCTTTTTTAAAAAAATATTTATTTTTTATTTATTTTTTTTTTTTTTATGGATGGAAGAGCCGCACATTGACGGGCAAAGAGCCGCATGCGGCTCGCGAGCCGCGGGTTGGCCACCCCTGGTATAGGGGGACCATACGGATTTCTACCATCAAATCCATGCATTGAGCTCCGTTTTTATTACATGTTTTATCACATTCTTGTTAATTTCATAACATTTTCATACGATTTGTTTTGAAAATATTGAGGCCAACATGGCATTTCACTATTTCGAAAGCCTTTCTGGTGATTCTAAGGCGAGATATGAGTCAAAGAAACTCCCCCTGATTACCACGACCACAACATCAGAGCGAGTTAGCCGAACGTTAGCCACCAGCCACTTTTTCCTCTGTGATGGTATAAAACTTCCGATTTGGATTTCTGTTTTTGTCATTAGTATAACGCGTAACACAGCAGCTCTTTGGCATTGTGAAGGACTGAAGAAAAGTCTGCTTGATTGTCTTTAATTAGCCGCTTTAACTATCCGTTTCTCCACTAAATAGTGTACACCACAGGTCGGCAATAGGCGGCCCGCGGGCCGAAATTGGCCCGCCAGCAATAATATCTGGCCCCTCAGAATATAAAAAAATATGTAATTTTCTATTTTTTATTTTTATTTTCTATATATCAGACCAACTAGGCTAGGCTATATGTTAGCTATAATGTCCAAATAGAGAAACTACCACCACCTAAATAATGCTTATTATACTTTGTTTTATCCATGTTGAGAGTGAATAACAGGTAGGCAGCGAGGTGCAATGTAGCGCTTGCTCAACATGAAAAAAGTCGGTGGACAGCGCCTGGTGCTGAAATAACAAACAAGCAGTGTGGTGTGAAATTAAAACACCAGTTCAGTAAGTCATTCAAACTTTATCTTTACTTATATATGACTGTGACGGCACCTGTGAACAGTAACAATGCAATTAAACTGAAGTCAAATCAGAGCAAAAAAAGCTGAATCTGCTTCAAGAAGATGCGCTACATTAGGTATATAAGGAATTACAACGAGACATTTATTAACTAAATAAAAAAAATACAATTAGGCATTTAACCCTCTAAAGCCCGGCGCAACACTAGACATGTTTTGTAAAACATTAAATATCTTTGGATTTGTTTGTGATAAAGACTTGCTTTATTGTATCGGAATCGAGTGTCATCTCAAAATTTAGTGCATCTTTCAGAGAATGCGCGGATGTAAAGCATAGAATCTTGAAATATCTAGATTGGTTGTTTTCCCTGGACTGCATCTAATCCGCTGTATCTATCCATTTATCTGTCTGTCACTATAGCCAATGGAAATGCTAGAAATGGTCACATGGACTGGGAGAACCAATAGAAAATTCCTATTGTTTCTTAATAGTCCAGTGTGCTCCAGAGAAAAGGCTGTCAGATAGACGCATTGGTTGCGTGTAAAAGATAGGATAATAAGAGAGACACGCTTGTCTCTGGTTTTATAATAAAATGGCAAAAAGACAAAGGTATAATGTTCAGTGCAAATGTGTATGTCGTTTACAGTTTATTATGCCACCTATGCTGCTTGTTTATTTAGTCCATTATCTGCCTTTGCCACAAATGTATGTCTTAGTTATAAGGTGGTCTGTCACAGAGTTAAAATGTTTTCACTATCAATATATTAAATTAGCCATTGTTTTTGTTTCCGGCCCCCCATACAATGGCTTGGAAAAAATCTGGCCCTCGGCCAAACTTAATTGCCTACCCCTGGTGTACACAATGTACCAGGCGGGGCAGTTTCCCCCCACGCTGCAGTTGCGTAGCAATAACAGACAGGAAGTTGACTTCGAGAATTGTATAGTTTCAGAGTGATCCGGGCTAATTCCTGGAAGCTGAGTTATGGAGCGCTACAGTATGTGCATTTTGCGAAAGTCGTTCGCGTTGCACGCCTGGACACGATACTATTCCCCAAATCAAAAGGTATATAATAGGTATTATGTTTCATCATAAAGGCATCAAAGGGGGGGGGGGGGGCATTTTGTGATGCTCTGATCGTCAGCAACGGCATACGTTTTGGTGTACATGACATTATCGTTGCGATCGATGTAAAATCATTCTAGGATCAAAGTAGGATTGACGTCATATAGTCCTTACCTTTGCTAGGAGGTATTCCAAAATGAATATTCCAATTGTCTGATCGCAATTTCCAGTATTAATGTCCATCGTGTCCCTGACATGAAAAGGGACAAACTATGCATCAAGTGTGCTGGACGCGTTCCAAGTTGCTCGAATGAAGCGTTTCACTTGCCCGGATCCAAATTCTCCGCCGGACCATATAAAATGTAACACACAGTGTGAAATAAGGTTTCAAAGGGTAGGCGATACTGCCACCTAGCAGGATTCGGCCGGCATTGCAATATCGAGGTCTCAGAATGAGTCCCAGTGATACACCGAGGTCCGTGAGACTGTATAGAATATTAAAATCGAAAAAAAAAGAAAAAGGGATCTAAAAACGTATTATTACGTGATGCTCAACCGCTGGCGAGCAAACACATATTACGTGGTTGGCGCTGAATGAGTTAACAATTGTGTGTATTGAGCCGTACTGTATTGTACCCATTCTGCAATCTGTTAATACGGTTTTTAATCAATCAAACAGTATTATATACTGCATTATATTTTAATGCTACTTTAAAAAAAATTATGCTGCTATTTTATGCTACTTCTATTGCTTTATTTTATTATATTGTCATTGCTGCTGTAAGGTCGAGGAACCAACACCAAATAATCTCACACTCCTGTACTGGTATATGAAGATGTGACAATAAATACTCTGAATCTGAATATAGTGTGTACTGTATGTCCTCACAGGTTGTTACCATTTACTGACTGCGATGTTAGTGGCTGAACTGGTTGGATAGACACTCCTCTGAGCAGATAAAGGAAATGGCTTTATTTCCACACAGGGAACAATGAGTCACATAACTGGAAGTCAAGGGGAAGTATAGTGTAGCACTAGGCTAGCTATACAGTATACCTAGTCATTTTGATCTGTCCAGCACATTAGAAGATAGGATTGATGCATTTTATTATGATGCCCCGGGCCTAGAGCTCATGGAATGAACTTCAACAATCCCAAAAAAATTTGATTCTGCCCTCTATTGCGAAATTTAAGACCATGATCACTAATCATTGTCGATCAAGCTGTACATGTTTTAATTGATTTGTTATCCATGCTTTTGTCAACCCTTGGCTTGTTGTTGTGATTTTACATGTCACTGTGATTTATATGCTGTATTTACAATTGCTTATCTCTGTGTGTAAACTCGACGTAACTGTAAATGAGGGAAACCTCAGTTGCCTTTTTGAGTATAAATAAAGGTTTGAATATTAAATTAAATTAAATTAAATGCATGAGGTTTTTTGGTAAACTGTGTCTGCTGAAGGCTGCCATCATTGTCGGGCTAAAGCCACCATCAAGGTTTTATATTGAGGACCTGTAATGGCATAATACACATGACATAATGATGTGTTACAGTACTTACTGTATATAAAGCTGAAAGACATTCAATCTAAAAAAGAAAAACACTTTTAAATCTCTGTGGGAAGGCTGCCTCGGCTTTGTGTCTTTTCTGTGTGAGCATTTCAGTTCCTGTTTATTTATTTTAAAAAGGACAGTACACATTAATCAACATTACTGTAAATGTGCCAGTTTTAGCCAGTTGGCTAATTCGCAACTGTAGTCCTTTTGGCAAGATGTTATAAAACCATACACCTAAAACAGAAGCATTAAAAGTAAAACACAATATTTACAATAACAAACACACGTGTTTCCCCTCCCCAACCTGTTGAACTCTTTAATATTATAGCACCTGTACTTGCACCGCAAAGTAGGCAGACCGGTTAGAGAGAAATAAGTGGTGCTGCTGCTCCTTTGGAAAATCAAAGTCCACAAGACGTCAGCGTAGGTCTCACCAAGAACCCAGTCATCACGTCTGTCTACTCCGCCCATGGAAAACAACACTTATTCTTAGTCACTATCAACGTTTCTGGTATCTAGAGTTATATTAGAGTTAACTATTAGAGTTAAGCCAACTATGTACATTTTGTGACTAGACCACTGCATTGGCTTTCACCATTTATCAAAAGAATAAATGTGTGTGTGTGTGTGTGTGTGTGTGTGTGTGTGTGTGTGTGTGTGTGTGTGTGTGTGTGTGTGTGCATGTGTGCGACAGTGTACCTGGTTTGGGAGAGAGCGTTGGGACAGGGGGAGGGACAGAGCAGCAGAAAATCGAAATGTGTTCCTCGAACGAAAATTCTGTTGTTTTCTGTTCATGTTTACATTTTAGGCATTAGCAGAGACTCTTATCGTATGTTCTAATATCCATCTGATAATCCAGATCCATCTAAGGAAAAGATGAGATGTTGTAATTGTCAAGGTCAACTTTATTTATATAGCACATTTAAAACCAACCGAAGTTGCACCAAAGTGCTTTGCAATATAAAAACAGAGAAATACAAAAAATACAAAATACAGTCTACACAAAATCAAAAGCTACAATACATTAAACAATCACGACACGACCGGGATGTATGGCTTAACAAGCCTCAAAAAGCCAATGAAAACAAGTGCATCTTCAGCTGTGCTTTAAAAATCTCTAGGGTCTGGGCAGACCTAATTTGCAGTGGAAGACTGTTCCACAACTTATTGTGATGGCTGATGGGGTCTGGTGGTTTACACACTGCTTACTGTACGCCTTAGGTTGTTGCCTACAAGTGGAATGTTCTATGACACAGGAAAACCGGCCTCTTAAACAGTGGCCCAAACAGGCTCATTTCCAACAATAGAAACATGCCAATCACTCACATGGAACCACACACAGGAGGAGGACCCTGATGGAAACAAGACAAACGTCTTTTTCAGGTCTGCATCCCCTTAACAATTGTGTGTATTGAGCCGTACTGTATTGTACCCATTCTGCAATCCGTTAAATAAAGTTCTCATTCATTCATTCATTCACACACCCACACAAACTCACACAAAGCAGTGATTTTCTTTATTTTAATCTGTGCTTTGTCCTAGTTATTTTTAACTTGTATGTCACTACATTTACATTGATTGATTGAAAACTGTATTAACATATTGCAGAATGGGTACAATACAGTATGGCTCAATACAAAACAACTGCTAAGAGGATGCAGACCAGAAAAATATCCGTCTTGTTTACATCGGGGTCCCCCATTTTCAATTAATCACATAACCTTGTAAATGAGGGCACCCTCCAATTATCTCTTCAAGTCCAAAATAAAGGTTTGAAATACCCCACAATTGGGGTTAAAAAAAAAAAAATCACAGATTGGTGCTTGAACTGTCAAATAGTAGTTTGGTAACAACTACAGTTTCAGAGTAGTTCTCACACACACACACACACACACACACACACACACACACACACACACACACACACACACACACACACACACACACACACACACACACACACACTTTGGTCTAGTCTACAAAACTAAATATTGAATGGCCTACCTTATCTTTAATTGACCTCTTCTCCACGAAACCCTCGTAGTAACAATGTGGAAGTTGGTTTCTCTGTCGCCCTGCTCGTTTGATAGCAGCCATCGGTGTCGCGTGCTCTCGTC
Organism: Notolepis coatsorum; assembly: GCF_963971535.1. Classification (NCBI taxonomy): domain Eukaryota; kingdom Metazoa; phylum Chordata; class Actinopteri; order Aulopiformes; family Paralepididae; genus Notolepis; species Notolepis coatsorum. The sequence goes on from NC_140166.1 coordinate 186,235,649, forward strand.
TGGACATTGACTCCTAGACCCCTTCAGGCCAAAAGAAAACTCTCAAAAGAGAGTCAATGATGCTGCGAATCTTTCAGCCAAATACTAGAAAGCAACAATAATCCGACAACAACTGTCTATTGCGTTTCCTGTCACATGAAGTAGACTACTGCTTTAATTACCATAGAGACAGAACATTTTGTGTCACTTCAACTTGTCACTCTCGAGATAAAGCTGGGAACGAGGTTACCTGTCACGCCTGTGGGAGAAACAGGATCATGGCATCCTCTTGTCTGATTGGTCCGTTTATCAGTTGGGCGGGGTTTACTTTATTGCACATGTGGGCTTTAAGACGTCATTACTCAATGATTAATTGACATAAGAAGGGAATCCCCCATCATTCCACACCCCTCCATTTAGTTTTATGTTAGCCCTTCCTCCCCATCAAATATGCTACAATGTTTGGTCACACAAATAATAATTAATTTTAAAGTAAAATAAATAAATAAACACTAGCCTATGACTGTTGAGTATGTCTTTGACCATACTCAATACCATACTCTTTGAGTACTGTCTATCTGTATGTCCTGTGTGTCATATGATGAATTGAAAATGGGGGACCCTGATGGAAACAAGACGAAAGTCTTTCTCAGGTCTGCATCCTCTTAACAATTGTATGTATTGAGCTGTACTGTACTGTACCCATTCTGCAATCTGTTAATAAACTTTTCAATCAATCAATCAACCAATTGCCACCTATATAAAACTAAAGATAGTAGATAATATAAGATAACGCATTCAACGCAGCGCCAGTAGGTTGAAAATGGAACAGTTCCGGTCTCCTAAGGTGAACCTGCCAATGGCGCGCCTTGTCTAGGTAACGTGATAAACTACAGGAAATGGCTGTGAGTCGCGCCGTCTCCTGTCTGCATGGTCTCTGCTCAGCTCCTCTGTGGGTGGCGTGCTGCCCCCCTCAGGCAGAGTCACGTTAATGTGCCTTTCTTCGCAGATAAACGAAGGAGGAACGAGGGGTGCTTGTTGTGGGAGAGAGGCATGGAGCGGGCAGGGAGGATAATAATAATATAAATAAGTGTGGGACAACAAGGACACGCAGCTTACGCTATCCAACTTGTGTTTCTGCTTAAGCTATGGCATAGTATGTTTTATGTCGATATGTCGTATAATATGATATGTGTTTTACTTTTAACCAGACTAAAACACCGAATAGCGGATGGATCAAGCGCACAGGGCTGAGAACAAAACGACCGAGCAGAAATTAATAGGCACTGATTATCTTATTCAGTAGTATCATCAGTTTTTTCTCATAGCCTACATTCATCTCCGTTCTCGGTGTATATTACGTGAGCCGTATAATATAATATACACACAGAGAGAGAAGTGATAGAAGACTCAACCAGACAACAACGTTTAGATGAGAAGAACACAGGAGGGAAAGAGTGACAACAAGGACGCGGAGTGAGGGAGAGAGAAAGGGGAGGGGAATTGACATTAAAGCAACACAACAAGGAAACTACACTGCAGAGACACAGGCGCCTTCATTTTATGTTTTTGAATAATAGCTGGAGCTGGTGTGTGACGAAGTGTATTTGTGAAATTTATTCTGAGCTCACTTTATTACCCAAAGTGGCCAAAAAAGGAACACCTTTTGACGGAGTTGGACTTAAGGCGCTCTCCGACGCTTTCACAGACATGGGTGAGAATAATGAAACAGGGGTTTTAATTACAATTTTTAGTGCAATTAATAGTGAGGACCGGGCCTCGCCTTGCGTAGAAAGCCATCATCCTAATGATGGGACGTGAAGACAAAGGCCAACCGCATATTGTAGCCTATAAAACGCCAATTTTGATTATCTGCATTTTCCTCCCTTGATATTTCTTTTACCCAGTTAACCTACGATTGTTTTCATATTATGGTTATTATTATGAATGACGGTGTTACTACAATAGATAGACCTGCCATTAACAACATTGCAATGGATGAGTATTTACTGTGGCGTTCTGCCAGCAGTGATGCCTACCAATTAGGCTACACATATTTGTCAAGTCAAGTGATTGTCTAATATTGAAGTGCATGAGCCCCAAATAGCATGCACAAAAGGCCACTTAAAAACGAAATGCACCTCTGACAATAAATAGACATTCTTCATATCAAGATCAGTGTTTCATCTATGAGACAGCTAATTAACAATATAGAAACCATTGTGTTTCCATTGTGTAGTGGACATCTATGCAAGATGTTAAGATGTGTGTATGTGCGTGCATGCGTGTGTTCTCAGACTCAGAACCACCCTGCTCCCCACAGGTGGTGGAGGATGCAGGAGAGGAGGATGAGGAGGAGCTGAGTGGAGGTGAAGAAGCTGACTTGCGGTCCAGTTCTGGTCGTGGCTCTCTGCTGACCAGGCGGGGCATCACACTGAGGGTACTGCTGAAGGATGGCCTGGTGGAGCCAGGGGACGGAGTCCTCACCATACACTACCTGGTAATGACACGCTACAACTTACCATACTCACCATACACTACCTGGTAATGACACGCTACAACTTACCATACTCACCATACACTACCTGGTAATGACACGCTACAACTTACCATACTCACCATACACTACCTGGTAATGACACGCTACAACATACTGTCCCAAAGGTCAGTGAATACCACGATCACAATACCAGAGGGAGCTCCACAAATCATGTTAAACCCAGATTCGGCTCAAACAAGGGACTAAACACGTTTCGCAATTATGCCACATCAATGTGGAACATCCTACCCAAAGCTGTAAGGAATGTGAATCACTACCCACTTTCAAAAACACTCTCAAAGAACACCTACGGGAGACTGCAATTCGAAACTGGCCCCTGCAAATGTCCTAACCCAACCCCCTCCAATGTACAGTAAATGACCATGTATGGCTTTGTCAATATTCCAATGTACAGTGTACAGTAGTGTTGTCAAAAATATCGAAGTATCGATACATATCGATACTGAATATTTAAAAAGGTTTCGATACTCATTTCCCGAAATACCGATACTTTCTGCAGTACCGATACCAGCTGGCTTGCTCCCGCAAGTTGTTGACAGACAGACGCGCTGCCAGAGCACGCTTGCCCTTCCGCCTCCTCCTCTTCCTCAGAGACCGGCAACAGACACAAGCTGCTGCTGCAGCCTCCTCCCCCTCACAGCCGGGAGTGTTCAGCTTGTAAACAAAGCTATTATTAGCTAACGTTAGCTGTCGTTCCTCCGTTAGCTTATGCTAGCTAGCTGGCCACATTTATAATTACTTCATGGAAACGGAGTAACGTCAAGCCGAGCCCACCCACACTACACCAGTATACGCATGAACTCGACACAACTACCCCGTTTTCAACGTTAGGTCGAGCGGAGCCCATCCTACACTAGTACACGCATGAACTCGACACAACGTTACCCCGCCTCCATGAAGTGTCCAATTAGCAGCAATGTTGTTGAAAATGTAACGTTAATAAATGCTCCGAGCATAGCTCTGGAGAAATCTCCCTCTCTCTCTCTCTCAAGTACCCTTGTTTTCGGGTCATAACTAGAAAGGTGCGCTCAGTAGACCTCAAATCTCCAGCAGCCACTCTTTCTCTCTCTCTCTCTCTCTCTCTCTCTCTCTCTCTCTCTCTCTCTCTCTCTCTCTCTCTCTGATCTAAAGATAAACAAAGGGTTTTAAAAGTGTTATATTTATCTTCTCTTATAGTACCAGAGAGAAGCTGAGGAGAATCAACCAGCAACAAAAGCTAAATTTGTTTAAAAAAAAAAGAAAAAAAGAAGAAAAAAAAAATATATATATATATATATATATATATATATATATATATATATATATATATATTTATTTTTCTGGTATCGAAATGGTATCGAAGTATCGATACTTTTCAAGGTATCGTATCGAAGTCGAAATTCCAGTATCGTGACAACACTAGTGTACAGTGTCCCCCACCCACCACCTACCCAACCCCCCCCCCCCCCCCCCCCAACCACCTCCATAAGCACTTTGAGTGACAGTCAGTTCACACAGTCTGCGACTGGTAGACAGAGAGAGATAGAGAGAGAGAGAGAGAGAGAGAGAGAGGGAGGGGGTGGGAGAGAGAGAGAGAGAGAGAGAGAAAAAAGACAGGCCGTTCTTTTTTTCTCTGCCTCTCAGGTGTGCTGCGCGGCAGCTTGGGGGGGGGGGCCCTCCCTTCCTCCCTCTCTCTTCCTTTTTTTCTTTCTATCACTCTCCCGTTCGGAGGTGTGTGTGGCGCGGCAGGTCCCCCCCCCCCCAAGTGCTCCTGAATGCTCTCTATCTCTCTCTCTCTCTCCCTCCAGAGTGCACGCAGAGTATGAGGAAGTGGTTTCCACTCACTGTACAGTCAGTCTATGTAGATTGTGGGCGGGCATTAGCTACAACCACAGAGCCAATCACATCACTGTCTGCTACCCAGAGCCTGATTAACGTCATTCAGGCCTTCAAATCAGGATGGCCTAATTTACTGGAGAAGGAAATGATCTGAGCTGAATCAGAGCAATCCGCCAATATGGTATTTAGACACTAAAACACATTGATACTAACTCCTATTACTATAATACAATGCTAGATACTGAAAAATGACATTTATAACGCATGTCACCTTTAACAATTGTATGTATTGAGCTGTACTGTACTGTACCCATTCTGCAATCTGTTAATAAAGTTTTCAATCAATCAATCAATCAATCAATCAACCATACACTACCTGGTAATGACACGCTACAAGTTACCATACTCACCATACATTACCTGGTAATGACACATTACAACGTATTATTTAATGTCAATCTGAACAAGTGATGTGTAACCTTGTGTTTGTAATAAACATAGTATTTATTACATACAATAACATACAAGATCACATTTTATTTCATTAAATATAAATGGGTTGTCTGAACTAGTATCATGTAACTCTGCTTGCACTACATGATAATGACACATGTGCTGCTGAAAAATACTACATTTATACTGTGGTACAGTAATAACTTCCATCTCACAGTGGTTTTAAGGAAATGGAATCTGTCAGTTGAACGACCACACTTTTGTGGTCGTATTTTGCCATCACGTGTATCTCTCCTTGGTGTCTCCTTTTTTCTCATTGCAACGGAACCCCCCCCCCCTCCCGACAATAAGGGTAAGAAGTTTGTGGGGGACCTGCTGAATGATGGGAAGATCCGCTGGGTGGAGACCGGCCAGATCTTTAACTCTCCCAGTGCCTGGGCCACCCACTGTAAGCGCCTGGTGAACCCGGCCAAGAAGTCTGGCTGTGGCTGGGCCTCTGTCCGCTACCGGGGCCAAAAGCTGGTGCAGTACAAGACCAGCTGGCTGCACAAGTACCAGCCCAGTGCAGACATGGTGAGAGAAAAGGACTGTATTTACATTGTTGTTATGAGGCAGACTGCTGCTTATCCAGAGTAATGCGGCGATGGGCTGTAGACAGTAGACGGCCGTGATGACAATAGGGGTGGGACAAAAAAATCTGTACTGCGATATGTCTTTGTACTTCTTCTTGCGACACGTTATTGATACACTGGCACAAAGTATTGGTATTAAAAAAAAAAGTTCCATTGGGGACATAATTAATAGTTAATAATAATCAAGTTGCGCTCAATGTGTGTTAAAGAGGCACTGAAATTAGTTGTATGTTGTTTCATGTGCAATTGGCCAGTTTGTGATTCACACAAATATCACAGATATCGTGATGTATCGTAGATGAAATTTCTTGCAATATATTGATTATCACAGATATTGTGTATTGTGATATCATCGTTATCGAGGGCCAAATTCATCACAGTATCGTATCATGAGTTACTCATATCGTCCCACCCCTACTGTACAACAGAACCTTCCACAGTGTACCACGCAGTACACAGGTGGGCCAAGAACATGTGGGGTTATGTAGGATCAAGTCGTTTAGAAAACACAGACGTTGATGAAGAAACAAACTATTTCCATGGCAACAACATGGACATTCATTGACTGCTGTGGGAGTGGGATTCTATTTGAACCAAGCAAGTGAATCCATGTGAATGGAACTTTTAGAACCTCGTGTCCCAAGTCAGTTCCAGGAGCATAGGACTAGGAAGTAGAGACGACCGCTTAATTTGGTATAAACGATGATTGACATGCAGGGAGAGGAAAAGAACCACCACCACCACCAGTGGTGATGATTGAAGATTTATAGACATATTTCTTTATGTATATTGACATGGCTGGGAAACAATATGGCAAGAAAAACATTGGCGTGCGAGTAGTTCTGGTTTTGATGTGTAGAGTTTTATTAAAATATTCTTTGTGTTCCTGTGATTTGCCAGAGCCTGGTTAGTGAAGAGGATGACGACGAGGATGAAGAGGAAGGGAAGACAGCGGTGCAGGCGGATGAGAAGAACAAGAACGTCAAACCCGGGCCGCAAGGCAAGACTCCTCAATTGACCTCAAACCCGCCTTCTTTTCTCGACCCACCAAACACAACTGTTGCTTCCCTCGGAACAAACGGCAACAGTTGTGATTGGAGGATCAAAAAAGGTCAAATTTACTCCGCATTTGATTTCCTTTTATATTCTCAGTACAACAAGTTGTAGAAATGGAATATTTTCTCCCTTTCATCTGCTGTTGTTTTATGCAAACTATTTATAAAATAAGTGGTATCTAAAAAGTGGTATTTCCTATGACAGACCTCAGCTTGGCAGCACGGAGAACCGACAGAGAGAGAATCCCTGTCAGATACTGCACTTTGGGCACCAGGGATGCTGCGAGGTACTGACTTTCACTATGACAGCAATCATAGCCATGTTATATACATAGCATCTAATGTATTCCCCCCCCCCCCCGCTTTATTTAATAATGCACTTTACTTAATTTGATCAAAATGTGTATCTGCTCGCATCCTCAGAGATCCACATACGCTAGTGGAGCTATCGGCCTTCTCAGCCATCAACAGATTCCAACCTTTCAATGTCGCTGTGTCCAGTAATGTACTGCTGCTAATGGTGAGCATCGGCCATGCTTTGAGGCTTCACATGTAGATGAAAGTTATTATTTAGAGGTTAGTAATTGTGGAAGAATAGTTTTAAGACAGATTTCTTTCCGCCTTCATGTCTTTGTCAGGACTTCCACTGTCACATGACCACCAGCGAGGTGGTGGGGTATCTGGGAGGACGGTGGGACACTAACACTCAATGTAAGTCCTAGAAATAACAATACTGTTTCTTTAGCTCATCCGACTCTGACAGCAGATGAAAATGTAAACATGGGGGGGAAAAACAATGTAGCTACAAGATGACATCTGAAAATACATTCAAGGATGTTAAAAGAATTACAAGAAACAAGGAGCTCTTGCACACTGTCTTCACGTGCAGGTAAAACATCTTTATTGGGAAAACATTTCAGTACAAAGACCTTCATCAGAGATAACCTTATGAAGGTCCTTCTACAGAAACACTTTTACCAATAAAGATGTTTATTTTTTTGCCTTTCTACTTATTTCTCCCATCCCCCAATTTAGTCGTTGTGCTGCCCTACTGTCAGTCTAGGGAGGGTGTAGACCACCACATGCTGCCCTACTGTCAGCCTAGGGAGGGTGTAGACTACTACATGCCTCCTCCGATACATGTGGAGTTGCCAGCCGCTTATTTTCACCCGACAGTGAAGACTTTCACTGGGAGAGCGTAATGTGCATGGAGGTTCATGCTATCTCCCCCAGACCCCTTCCCTGCTGAACAGGTGCCCTGACTGACCAATAGGAGCTGCTGTTGCAACGACCAGGACTCATACCCCAGCGGCTTCCCGCCCGCAAACACTGACAAATTATGTTCATAGGGAACCCAGAGACTCTGCGGCGGTAGGCGAGTGCTTAGACCTCTTAACCCGTTCACTACCACACTACCAAAGGGTTAATCCTTTCACTGCGACAATACAGAAGGTTAACCCTTTCACTGCCACACGACAAATGGTTAACACTTTCACAACCACACTACAGAAGGTTAACCCTTTCACTACCACACTACAGACAGCTCTTTGTCGCTTAATTAGTCTCAGTCTTCTCCTACACACCTGTCACCTGGTACCGATTTGAGCAAAATATATACTGTTAAAGGCCCAATAATCTGGATATAAATAATGCCTCATTACCAAAATGTATGAAATATGAACATATGTGACATATTTGTATTCTCTACTTGATTAACTGAACTCTTGATACTTAAGGACTAACACTTTAGTTAAAACAGATTTATATTCAGATTTTCAATGGGTTAAGAAAGTTCCAAAAAACTGTTTTCCATTTCAAATTCAAACCCCTCAAAAGAGCATTAACACATTCCCTGCCACGCTTCTATCCATCAATGTATGATCACTGCCACCAGTCTAAGCCTATGGAGATGTTCACCTTCTTTGCAGGGCTATAACTATTTAAATTGTATTGCTAAATTGACATTACTATGGCCCATTCAACATCGATTATCTATCGTTCAGGATGTAGGAACGTTATACTTTTTCATTCATATATTCATACGAAAATACCGTCTAGAATATAAGTATGTTTTTATCGTTTTCTGCAGTAATTCCTAGAACGCTAGTTATAGGCCTAAACGCATAATATAGATTATCGATTGCAGTTTATTCGCGATACACGCTATATTAAAAAATCCAACTGAATACGATCCTAAACGTTATGACTTATCATGCGCGGATGAAAGGGGGGGGGGGTCGTTTATAATTCCGTGATCGTCAGTAAATGCTTTATGTAGTATGGGTGATATATTGATCAGAGCGGTTTGCATTGAAAAGAATAAACAATCAAGCTGAAAGTAACGCTACTGTCCTCTTACCGTTCACCGATGAGACTGGAGGAAAAAGATCCCACTTATTTGACGTCGATCGACTAGATCCATTTCCGGTTTGTATGGCGCAATAAACGCCCAAATCATATAGATTATTGAGTTATGGCAGCGATCCATATACACGGATGTGTGTCTAGAGTCCCGCAACAATATGTGACTGCCGGACGGATTTCCCAGATGCACCGAGATCACCAGAGATCCATTTCCGGTTGTAACTCGCCCGATCATCCACCAGGCGGCGGTATTGAAGCGTTGCACGGTTGTGCAGAGTCCCACTGTCTCAGCAGAGGCTGGGTGGCGGAATTATGAATACCATGGCGAAAAAATGAAATATTATCTCAATAACGTTGTACGCCGTGGCTTGGCGGAATTCGCATGACCAGCAAACCCGTCGTACAACGTGATTGCCGGTCAATGTGTTAAGTGAATATACTCTATATATTTAGATATGGTCAAAAGATATTTGGGATTGGGGCTTTAAAATAATAGAAAATGTCGGTGTTAACAACTCTTCGTTGTTGTTTGTGTGGCTGTTGTCCCTGTCTTTCAGTACTGACGGTGTTAAGGGCCTTCCCCTGTCGGACTAGACTGGCAGACAGAGACTCTGCCTCTGCTGTAGAAGAGGAGGTAAGAGGAGGATAGGGACTCAGGAGGACAAGGACTCAATAGTCGATGACAGTGGTTTTCAACCTGGAGGTCAAGAGATGATTCTTTTTGAAAAGATATACACTTTAACATGTTTATAATCTTTGGTATAAATAATATTTTTCCTGTTAAATAATGAATATTTGAAATCTAAACCCCTCTAATGAAGAAATTAGAAGAAATCTTTATTCATTGCACACATTGCAGCATGGGGGGGGGTCGCCGATGAAATTTCGTCTCTGCACTTGACCTATCCCCTCGTCCTTCCCCCCAAGGGCAGCCGGGAGCAGACATGTGTTGTGGGGCCGCACCTGGGGACCAATTCAAGTGCTCCTGTCCGTCTTTGTCAGGGACGTGACAGCTAGCAATCTGTTCTGCATGTTTTTCCATTGGGTTTATCTCTTTTTCTGGAGGGGAAACCCTTGCGAGCACGGGAAGAACATGCAAACTCCACACAGAACGGCCCTGGAGATACCCCACCTGGGTACCTGGCAACCCGGGAATCGAAGTTAAATAGCTTGAAAATGGGAAGTAAGAATCATTATTCTGTGTCACAGTTCACCATTCTGTCCATGCTTGACTATGTCAGGGGGTCAGGAACAGGTGTCCCTCTGCTTTTAGGGGCCAAGAACCAAAATAGGACCACTGGTCTATAATACAAGAATCTAAGCCTTTGGCAATGCTGAACCTCAAGTCACTGTTACATGACACATGATTAACAACAGATGATACAGCAGAACCTCATTTATTCATTGAATGGGCGTAATTAATTAAATATGCTGTGAAAAATAATTGTTAATTGTACGTCATCATCAATATTTTTGACTGATAAAGAAAACATGTGCACTACTGTATCTATCAATTACACCAGGCGTTGCAGGGCCAAGGCTAAGAGAATAGTCAAAGACTCTAGCCACCCAAACAACGCCTCTTTGCACTGCTGCGGTCAGGCAAGCGCTACCGGAGTCTCATGGCCAGTACAGAGAGACTCAAAAGGAGGTTCTATCCCCAGGTCATCAGGGTGCTCAATGCGGACTCTATGCAACACTAACCCATCCATTCTACACTCATTGCATACAACATCCACATGCACACACTCACTTTAAACACTCACCTTTAACACTTTGAGTGCCACGGGTCTGGTGCCCCGGAACCCTGTTGCGTGCCACCACCCACTTCAATGACAGAGCTCTCATATTTGCGAATGCATCGATTATCTTTTTTCCTGATCGCACACACACACACAGACACACACATACACACATATGGCACACGCTGATAGGTGAAAATAGATCTGATTATCCCAAGACTGGTAAAATAGATTCCTTACCTCAGATCAGATGTTCTCCAAAAAGATTATTCCAATTCCTGATCGCCATTCCAAATATCGATCACGTTTATTGATCCAACGCTGGGTACTGGAAACACACATTCTCCGCTGTTCTGGTGGTGGGCGATGACTTCGATCGTCTCCGGTTACATGCCTGACAAGTAAAATGTGGAAGCAGGACTTTTTTTTTCTCCATGCGTTTCATTCAATCCAATCAAAAGGGGTGCAGTATAATAATTAGGGATGCCCCGATCACGTTTTTTGCCACCGATACCGATCACCGATCGTCTATGAGCCATATCGGCCGATACCGATCGTTTTTGGTTTTATAAAAAAAAAGAAATAATAATTAAATATATACTTTAAATCTTTTTTTTTATAATATATATATATTATATAATTATACTTGTAGTTGTATTATCTGCGAGACATCGCCACCACGCAACAAGTCAAAATGCTCGCTATCTGCAAACAGCTCCACTGTCTGTGTGTATACTCTGCTTTGGTCAAATCACATTCAGCATGCCCTCAGCGGCTCTGCAGATATACCCTACTCCCTCAGCTAGCCCCTTTCGTGACTGCGATGCAAGCCAGGAGCTCGAATACGCATCGAATCAATGTTATAAGACATTGATATCAGGAGCTATCTGTAGCTACTGCTAGCCGGCTAGATAACGTTAAGACAACGCCTCAGTGAACTATTTAGTTTACTGGGACATTTCATATAGAGCTAACGTGAGCTAACGTTGGCTACCGAGCTAACGGAGGTATCATGCACTACTAGACTATTGCTGGAGCATTTGTTGATATCAGGAGCCATCAGTAGTTAGTCAGCTAGATACTGTTAGACAATGCCTCATGTATTAAACTAAAAGTGAATAGTTGACAAGGTAATTTTGTTTAAACAGTAACGATAGCTAGGTAGCTAACGTTAGCTCACGGTCGCATGCACCAGACTATTGGAGCAGACTGCCGGAGGCAATAGGAGCCTCTTGTTGACACAGGTGCGGGAAGGGCAGGGGAGGAGGAGGAGGGGCCGTGCGCTGCAGCTCTGTGTGTCTGAGTGAGAACTCCGCTAAGAATTGGATCATGTTTTTCGATCGGTTTTCACGATCTGCGAAAATAAAGCATTATCGGAATTCACCAATCTCATATTTATACTGAATATCGGCCGATACCGATCGCTGGCCGATCGATCGGGGCATCCCTAATAATAATATAATAATAATGCAGGACCTGTTCTGAGGTCTTTAATTGGCATGCAATTATCCTCAATGTATTAGCGGTTAGCACACACGGTTAGCACACACACACACCGGAACACACACGCATGCATTGTCTTTGTAGGATCGCCGATGCGATTCGTCTCTGCGATTAACCCATCTCGTCGTCCTTCCCCCCAAGGGCATCCGGGAGCAGACAGGCGTCGGCGAGGGCCGCGCCCGGGGACCAATCCAAGTGCTCCTGCCCGTCTTCGTCAAGGACGCCACAGCGTTAGCGATCTGTTGTTGTGCATGTTTTTCCAATGGGTTTATCTTATCGGGCGGGAAACCCTTGCGAGCACGGGGAGAACATGCGAACTCCACAGAGAAAGGCCTGGGAGATACCCCACCTGGGTACCTGGCATCATGGAAACCTGGTCCCCAAGCGGGAATCGAACCCTGGACCTTCTTGCTGTGAGGCGACAGTGTTTTTTTTTTTTTATCTTTTTATTATAAAAATAATCAGTTTACATTTTATGCATTTTCTATATATATATACACACTATATTATTTAAATGTATTACTCACATTTCCCAGGCATAGCCCACCCCCTTCTTTTGCGCTTCCCTAAATCAACCAACAAAAACAGAACAAGCCACAAAGAAAACAGTGTTATATATACTTATTTCCTATACAACAAATCAAGCATAACCAAAAAAAAACTCCCCTATCCCACCCAAACAAACCCACAAAAAACCTATCCAAAACCAAACTCTACTTTACCTTTTCCAAACTTAACACATTTACCACTGTCAATGAACCATCTCTTAAATATCTCCTTACTCAGCAATTTCTCTGTCAACATAACATCCCTTTTCATTAAATTCAAAAAGATTGGCCATACTTCCACCTTTCTCTGCTCAGAAAAAGCAATTCACCTTCTCAAGACAACCGCATACCTGGCATGACTCAATACATAATTGATGAGATTTCTCTCCTCCTCCTTTCCATCTAATGCACCAAACAAAAAATATCTCTTCCAATCAGTATATTTGATTATTCCCCAGCTCGCCCTCATGCCCTCTTTCAGCTCTGCATGGAAGCCCTGCAGGCCTTCACACTCAATGAACATGTGCATAAAACTTTCGTCTTTTACTTTGCACACATCACATGTTCTACTTATCTGTGTATCTATATGATGTAACACTGTTTTCGTATATACCCTATTCTGTCTTACCATGAAATCATTATGATCACATTCGATATTATTAAACTTTACATTCACATTTTCCCATATTGATCCTCCCACCAACCCCGGAAACACTTTCTCCCACACCTGTTCCGATGCTGGCACCCTTCTTTCTTTCGTTACAAAAAATCTATAAATATCTTTACTCCTCACATTTCCCAAACCCTTCTGCTCATCCCCCTTTCCTACCCTTAATTCTGGAAGACTACAGCTCCTATTCCCTACACACTCTCTCTCTATTATCTCTCTCCATTCCTTCGGCAATCCAGTTTTAATTTTTTCAAAATTTGACACGACAGTTGCAAACCGATATTCATCATCTACCTCGATCACATTGTCATAAATGGCCTGCACCGGGAGAAAACCTGGCACATACTCATATACAAAATCTTTTATCTGTATCATCCCTGCTCTCAGGAAGATTTTACTATATAATACATTGCTATTATGGCATATCCTGGGGTTCAGGAATACTGGCTGATTTAAAACCATATCCAGTCCCACACAATCATATACAATGTTAGGCAGGTACTCTGCCCATGCCTGTAGTACCTCCCTATACATCTCCGGTATTTTTTCCATCATTAAAGGCTTAAAGCCCATAAATAAGCCATTGTCACCACACCTACCTACCTTCTCTAGACTCTCTTTAAAGAAACACTTCCATCCATATTTGGTCTCATCATAAATATATTTCTGCACACATTTCAATCTTACAGTTTTCTTCCTTACCTTTAAGTCTATTAAATTCAAACCACCCTCATTACACTTACCTATTAAGACTTTGTGGGCGATTTTTGGTGACTTCCCCCACCACAGAAAATCCGCCACAACCCTATTAATCTCATTTTCTATTGCCTCTGGCATATCCAAAGCACCTAACACATATGTCAGTTTAGACATCAATAAACTGTTTATCACCACAACCTTACCCTTCAATTTTAGTGTGCGTTGTTTCCAAAATTGGAGCACCTGTTTAATCTTATTAATTATACCTACCCACGTTAAGTCCCTCTCCACTTTCTCCTCTATCCCTATCCACACACCCAATATCTTTATGTGCCCCTCTGCTTTTTTCAGCGGAACCACACAATCACAAATTTTTACTTTACCTACACACAATAACTCAGTCTTATCAACATTAATTTTGGCTCCAGATGCCTTACCATATACCTCTAAGCACTCCATAATTCTATTTATGCTCTCCATGTCTCTCACCGTAAAGGTAGTGTCGTCCGCATATTGGTGGATCAAACTCTGCTCCCCGTAGGGTATTCCTATTCCAATTATTTCCTTTTTCCTTTTTATGTATGTGGCCATAGGCTCTGCGGAAATCGCATAGAGCAAAGCTGAAAGAGGACACCCTTGCCTAACAGACCGCTCCACCCTAAACACATCTGTAATACACCCGTTACATTTCACACAGCTTTTTGCATCTTTATACAAAACACGGACCCAGTTGACCATCCTCTCCCCAAAACCAAAAACCTCCATGACTCTGATTAGGAAAAAATGCTCAACCCGGTCAAAAGCCTTGTTAAAGTCCACACTGAGTACTGCACAATCATCATTATTATAATTTACATAATTTACTACATCCTTAATCGTTCTTACAGTTTCTGTGATGTCCCTACCCGGAACACTGTAGGCCTGGGTTGGCGCCACTATGCTCCCAATTACTGTCTTGACCCTGTTGGCCAGAATTTTGGTAAGCACCTTATAATCAGAATTCAACAAACTTATAGGCCTATATCCTTCTAACTTTGTTTTACACCCTTTGTTTTTAAATAAAATTGTCAAGACACCAGTGGTCATTGCTTCATTACACTCACCATTCCTCTCTATTTCTCTGTACACTTTCAACAAAATAGGTGCTAGCAGACCAACAAAAGCCCTGTAAAATTCTCCTGACAAACCATCAAGCCCAGGACTTTTGTTAGTCTGCAAACCCTGAATCGCTTCCCTCACTTCTTTTTCAGTGATTTCACCATCACACATCACTCTATCCCCTTCATCTAATCTCATTTTCACAGTTTCCAGTACATTGTTCACACATTCAAAATCCACTCCTTCACTCTTATACAATTTTTTATAAAAAGATTCCACTGTATCCAATATTCCAACTAAGTCATTAACTTTTTCCCCTTTTTCGTTTTCTAGCTCTCTTATGTATGTCCTTCTCTGTTTACTTTTTTCTAGGCCTAGAAAAAACGAGGTGCTCCTTTCTCCTTCAAGGGCATATTTCGCCTTGCTCCTCATTATTGCTCCCATGCACTTTCTCCTTTCATTCTCTGCCCACTTTGCCTCTAGCTCTGTATACTTCTCTGCACTGTGTTCTGGATTTTCTTTTAATATTTCCTCTTCTTCGGCTAGCAACCCTTTTAATTCCCATTCTTCTCTTTTGTTTTTATAATTTCTGGCCTTTGTATATCTTATACTTATCTTTTTTACATTAATTTTAACTTGTTCCCACCACATACCCACATTTTCATTAAACATTGGGTTTTCCATTTCAGCTTTCACATACCCATATATCTTTTTTTGATATTTCTCCTCACTCAATACACTTGTATTTAAACACCACACACCCCCACCTCTCCCTTGTATTTCTATTCCTAAATCAAAACACACAGCCGCATGGTCACTCAAAAAATTAAACTTCTGTTCTATATTATTAATGTAATTCCGTATTTCCCGTTTAACCAGACATAGATCAATCCGGCTTTGTCTTAAACAGCCCGCCACCACTTGTTTCCTTGTAAACCCTCTTTTCCCAGAATTCTCCTCTCTCCACATATCCACTAGATCCACATCAGACATTATTTCTGTTAGTGTATTTCTAGCTGTGTCACACTTGAAAAACTTGCTCGTAGTATCTAACCTACTTCGCAAAGTGTTAAAGTCACCGACAAACAAACAATTCCCCTTCATGTGCACCTTTAGCCCTTCAAAAAAAAACTTCCTAATTTTCTCTACATTGGGCGCATATATATTCCCTAATCTAAACAAAACTCCCTGATGTTCAAATTCTAATATAATCACCCTCCCTTCTGCGTCCTCATATATTACCTTTATATTTTCCACTACGTCTTTTTTAAATAATACTGCTACACCACATGATCGCTCTGTACCATGATTTACATATAATACATCAGTCCATTTTCTTTTCACATCATTCATCATATTTTCCGTCCACCACGTTTCCTGCAGCATCACTATATCTGTATTAAAAGTCGATATCACCTGCTCAATTTTAGTTTTGTTCCTCAGTCCATTCACATTAAGCGATGTTACAGTGATGGCAGCACACATGACGAAAAATATATTGATTATCCTATATATCATACCTTATCATACCTTCTTACACCACCCTTTAGCACCTCTCTCCTCTCTTGATTTTCTTTTCAGTAGGTTAATAGCAGATGGGCTGGTGTCCATCTCCTCAGAGTCCTCTGATGTAGCCCCCGCCTCTTCCCCGGTCCCTGGCAACCCCTCTGAGTCTCCTATAGACCCTTCCCTCTTCTTCCTCTCCTCCGCGCATGTAGACGTTCCCTCTGCCGCGTCCCTTTCGTCGCGCGCCTCTAGATGCGCTCTGCCGCCTCCTCGCCCGCCAGCGCTGCCTCCCCGGGTCCGCGGCCCAGACCCAATAACTCTTGTTTCGCCTGTAGATGCTCCGGATCCCAGCTGTCTCTCCACGGACTTCAGTGACCTCAGCAGTCCCGAATCAAAACCATCTATGTTTTCATTCAGGCCTGCGGTGTCCTCTCTCTCTGAGTCTCTCTGCCGCGCTGTCAGCTCCTTCTCCTCGTCATCTGCGTGCTGTGTGCTCGGGCCGTCACTCTCCTGTTCACTCTGACGCGCACTCAGCTCTGCGCTCTCCCCTGTCGCCGTCCCCACTTGATCTCCATCTGGGGTCTGCGTGATCTCCTCCTCTTCCTCATCCTCCTCCGCTTCATCATCTCCTTCGTCTTCTTCGTCTTCTTCCTCTCCTTCGTCTTCATCATCTGCTACTGCCTCACCCTCGTCCTCTCCACCTGTTTTCTCCGTCTCAGTGGCTTCTCCTCCGTCGTTTCCACTCTCCTTGGCAACCCCACCGGTCTCACCTCTCGTACCCTGCTCCTCGTAGCGCTTCCAGGGCGTGCATGTACACTGCTCGTACTTTTCATCACATCCCCTGCACTTTCGTTCAGTGTCACACTCTCGAGCGTAGTGACCCTGCTGGGCGCATTTGTGACATTTGAAGTCCGGGCAATCTCTCAGGACGTGACCAGGCTGAAGACACAGCCTACAAACTCGCACCTGCCTATTATGGATCACTCGAAAATGTTCCATCCCCTGTTGAGTCTCAAACCGGGTCGAATACGGCAGGGATTTGACATACTCAGTGAACTTCACTTTTACGAACCTTGTGCCGTCTATAATGTCTGTTCCAGGCCACGTCCTTCTCTTGATCTGCGTTACCGCCGCCACACCCCATAGCTTCAGTTTCCCGAGAATGTCCTCATCCGTTACGTATAAAGGCAGACCCAAAAAAGAGACGACAACCTCATCGTTCGACAGTTCTGTTGCCATTATTCTACTGTCCTTGATTTTAAATCCGTCCATCAGTTTCTCCTTCACCTTCTCATCCATCAACATGATTTCATACTTCTTGGGCGTCTTGTATCGACATCCAATGACAGTCCCACACTCCGACTTTATCGCCCTCAAAAGCTCCATCATTGTGACTCTATCAGGCCCCTCAATGTCTACCTCAACTGTTAATCTCAACTCATATTTTCGTACATTCATTTCATCCGTCTGTCTCGGAATCCGCCCACCGTTCGAAATGTTTGTTGCCATGATTTCCCGTCCGAGCCTCGAGACAAACGTCAATTTCCCCCAAACAGCTAAAAGCCGTTGGGGGAAACTACACTATACAAAAAACAAAATAACACTCTACTACTTACTCTATACTCACTTTAACCAACTATCTCACTATCAAACTCAAAACTTCCGCGCGCTGTCAAATTCAAACCGACCTGTCAAAAAGAGGGCGTGTTCTAGGCGACAGTGTTAACCACTACACCACCGTGCCGCCAGTACCATCCGGAGAGACGATAGGGGGCAGTATTTCCCCTGTTCGAGTTCAGACAGATCCCTACTGGTAACGTGAGGCTAGATTGATGAAAAATTAATGGAAATCGATAATAACGATTAAAAACGAGATCTCTCATCGGCTGCCACTCAACGGTTGGCATGAACTAACGAGAAATCTCGTCGCTGGCACTCAAAGTGTTAACATTCACTTTAGATACTTTAAACACTTTTTACACCATATTTGATCTATTTATTTATCTATTTTGCATTTTGTACATTTTAGTTTTATATAGTGTTTGGTCTTTATTCTTTTACTTGTGAACTGTATGAAGCACAATCTCAGGAGGCTCATACAGAACCAAGTATTTCACTATAATGTACATTATATGTGACATAAAAACATGTATCTGCATATATCTGCTGAACGCTCAGTCCTCAGACCATCAACAGAACATACAGACGCACACAACACCAACCTCATTAAGTTATTCTAATTTTAATATTAAACGCTCCAGAATTTCAATGTTAGAACCAAATGCTAGTTTTCTATGGGGTTCAAATGACTGACTGAATGAATGACGTTTATTTAGTTTACTATATAAAATAATCAAAAAAGAACAATGAAACGATTAAATTCAAGATAATTTGCTTTGAAAGAGAAAGAAAAGTAAAATAAAATAAAATAAAATAAAAATAAAAACACTAGGAATAGGAAAAAGCAAGATGCTTATCAGGTCTAGGGCTGACCTTCGAAGCTTTTTTTTGGCAATCGAAGCTATTATATATATATTAATTATAATATTTTTATTTTTATTTTTTTATCTTATGTTATGAGACTTGTACAGCACTTTGGTAAACTTTGTTGTTTTTAAATGTGCTCTATAAATAAAGTGGATTGGATTAATTAATTAAGTAGCCCCTTTCGACAAGGTTTCACTCGGCTGCGCTGCCTGGGTGCAGTGGGGCTGCTCTCACAGCCAACGACATGACATTACATGATTATGTTGCAACCTTCGTCTATCAAGCAAACAATTATATTATATTTAATTTATAATTATATCAGACAATGCACCTACAAAAGCAGATGATTACAATTAAATTAGCCAACTTGGTAACACATTAGTCATAGCAGCATAGGCATAGCCTTATTAATGTTTTGTGTGGCGTCGCCGTCGTGTACAACGATACTTACGTTTTTTAGGTGATTTGACAACGTTGTTGTAGAGTTGTGATATGCCATTTTCTTCTGGCATATCTGGCACTCGGCTTTTTGGGCATTGTCTTTGCATATTTTAAAGTGTAACCACACGTCTGATGACTTCTTCGTCGACATGTCTGCTGCACATGTCCTTGTTGTTTTCAACACAGATAATCTCCACCTGCTTGTTGTAGAGAGGTGGAGTCGAGGCGCCGCTTACTTTCGTTTCATTGGAATGGAGGCGGGAAGGCGCCGCTTACTTTCGTTTCATTGGAATGGAGGCGGGAAGGCGCCGCTTACTTTCGTTTCATTGGAATGGAGGCGCAAGATTGGAGAATATTTTTTAATTTTTTAACTTCGATTTATTTTTTAATGTTCGAAGCTCGTGCCATCGAACGAAGCTTCGAAGTATTTAAGACAGCCCTAATCAGGTCCTACCCCTTATTACAATAAACTCACTTTTTCATCTTTCATCTTTCGATAAATCAACCACTTAATCATTAGGGATGTCCGATATTATTGGCCTACCGATATTGGCATTAAAATGTGATATCGGAAAATATCTGTATCGGTTTTCAAAAATAAAAAAATAAAATATATATTTATTTACATTTCTATAACCTTTATTTACCCAGGCAAGCAAGTAAGAACAAATTCTGATTTTATTTATTGTAAAAAGTATGCATAATGTTGTGTTAATTCCACAACAAGAGATATGTAATGTTAATTACCTGAAATTATTCCGTTTTTTGGGGGGGGAAACCCTGCATATATCGGTATCGGTTGATATCGGTATCGGAAATTAAGAGTTGGACAATATCGGTATAGGTAAAAAAGCCAATATCGAGCATCCCTACTTCAAACACAATCTTCAAATGTCTACAAACAATCACTTGACGATCAATCAATCAAGCTTCTATTGTACAGTATCGCACAATCTCTGTAACAATGACGTGGCTAATACACATTAGGTAAGAGTACATTAGATGAGATCAGATTTCAGTCAGTGTCCTGCTTCATCCCTTCCCAGATCTGTCAGAACCTGTTCATGCGTGGGCTGTCGCTGGTGGGCTGGTACCACAGTCACCCTCGGGGCCCGGCGCTCCCGTCGCTCCAGGACATAGACTCCCAGATGGACCATCAGCTGAGGCTACAAGGTTCAAGCAACGGCTTCCAGCCCTGTCTGGGAATCATCTGTGGTCAGTACCAGGTCACTGGGTGTGGGGCTGTGGTCAGTACCGGGTCACTGGGTGTGGGGCTGTGGTCAGTACTGGGTCACTGGGTGTGGGGCTGTGGTCAGTACTGGGTCACTGGGTGTGGGGCTGTGGTCAGTACTGGGTCACTGGGTGTGGGGCTGTGGTCAGTACTGGGTCACTGGGTGTGGGGCTGTGGTCAGTACCGGGTCACTGGGTGTGGGGCTGTGGTCAGTACTGGGTCACTGGGTGTGGGGCTGTGGTCAGTACTGGGTCACTGGGTGTGGGGCTGTGGTCAGTACTGGGTCACTGGGTGTGGGGCTGTGGTCAGTACTGGGTCACTGGGTGTGGGGCTGTGGTCAGTACTGGGTCACTGGGTGTGGGGCTGTGCACCAGGGCCTCGGAGAGACGGGTCACATAGTGGGAGAGACGGGTCACATAGGGAGAGATCGGGTCACATAGGGAGAGATCGGGTCATATAGGGAGAGACGGGTCACAGGGGGAGAGACGGGTCACAGGGGGAGATCGGGTCACATAGGGGGAGAGATTGGGTCACATAGGGGGAGAGACGGGTCACATAGGGAGAGATCGGGTCACATAGGGGGAGAGATTGGGTCACATAGGGGGAGAGACGGGTCACATAGGGAGAGATCGGGTCACATAGGGGGAGAGATTGGGTCACATAGGGGGAGAGACGGGTCACATAGGGAGAGATCGGGTCACATAGGGGGAGATCGGGTCACATAGGGGGAGAGACGGGTCACAGGGGGAGAGACGGGTCACAGGGGGAGAGACGGGTCACATAGGGGGAGAGACGGGTTACATAGGGGGAGAGACAGGTTACATAGGGGGAGAGACAGGTCACATAGGGGGAGAGACGGGTCACATAGGGGGAGAGACAGGTTACATAGGGGGAGATCGGGTCACATAGGGGGAGAGACAGGTTACATAGGGGGAGAGACAGGTTACATAGGGGGAGAGACAGGTCACATAGGGGGAGAGACAGGTTACATAGGGGGAGAGACAGGTTACATAGGGGGAGAGACGGGTCACATAGGGGGAGAGACAGGTTACATAGGGGGAGAGACAGGTTACATAGGGGGAGAGACAGGTCACATATGGGGGAGAGACAGGTCACATAGGGGGAGAGACAGGTTACATAGGGGGAGAGACAGGTTACATAGGGGGAGAGACGGGTCACATAGGGGGAGAGACAGGTTACATAGGGGGAGAGACAGGTTACATAGGGGGAGAGACAGGTCACATATGGGGGAGAGACAGGTTACATAGGGGGAGAGACAGGTTACATAGGGGGAGAGACAGGTTACATAGGGGTCACTTAACATGTTTGCCACAGTACTGATTTAATTAGATTAAAATGTATTGTTATACAGCACAAGTACAGTGCAATGAAAAAGAGTTTGCCATTTAACCAGAGTGAAAATGTAATAATAAAGTGCAATAGTAATATACAATGTACAGTTGATTAAACACAAGATGTATACAGAATTGTAGTATTAATATGTACTAATACCAAGAGTAGGGCTTGGAAGTACACCAAATATTAAGGTATACCATCATGGATCCATACAGGGGTTTGCATTTTTACTATACTGTTGTCAAAATATACACATTTTAAAACCATACTTTTTTATGTTCTTCAAATGATTATTCCTTCCAGCAGTATTCTAAAGTATTTCGGATAAAAATATGATTAACAGATATCCTTCTGAATGAAAAAGCACCATAACAAAAAATAACATCAAAAATATTACAAATTTGCACTGAAAAAACCCCAACATTGTTATACTGTAAAAAATAAGAAAAATTATCATGATGTCATATTTTGAACCAGGCATTTTAACTCATTCAGCGCCAGGGATTAGCCTTGTTCCGTTCTAGCTATGCCACGCTTTAAAGATAGGCGTGCGTCACCTTGTTTGTAGAGCTATATCTTTATTCTATATTATAGCTATGGAGACAATACTATAGTCATTTGACAGTGACTTTCTTCCATCGAACATGCAAAAAAGAGATAACATGCATACGTTCGCGCGTTATCCCGTGGTGAATATAATTATAGTTTAGGAGTGATCTGGGATAATTCCTGAAAAGCTGAGTTATAGGGCGCTACGTGTATTCTACTATAAGCGTTGGCATTTCTTGCCTGGACACGCTACTATTTCCAAATCAAATGTATATAATAGGTATTATGTTTCATCATGAATGCATGAAATGGGGGGTAATTTTTTTTATGCTTTGATGGCCAGTAACGGCATTCGTGTTGAACACTACAGACGCTGATCAGCTGGATCGATATAATATATTTATTGAATAGAAGCACAACAGTCCGATGGGCAATTAGAGTAGTCGGATAACAGTCCAGGGTCAAAACACGTATCAGGCTCTCGTACAAAAAGGGAATGTTCAATACTCAGGGTTTGTCTTCCGGTCCAGGGTCAGTTTCACAAGGGGGTATCTCAGCCAGTCTAAGGTCCAGTACCACGAACACCTTCTCGCTTGCTCCTCTCCTTACAACTACCTCTCACCTCACAAACTCCGTATATTGCTTTCTCTCTCTCTGCTCCTTCCTCACTTTTACTCAACTCTACTCTGTCTTTCCTAGGGTTTTATGTTATGTGTGTCTGGTGTGTGTGGGATGTGGGTGATCACGTGGTGCACAGGTGTGTTCTATCAGTCCTAATCAGCTCCCTAATTAACTCCTCTGCCCGTGGCAGTAGTATCTCCATTCCTCCACGTAGCCATGGGACGGGGGATGATATCTGCCACACTGGGTTATGATGTTTACATTCGTCAACTGGTCTGAGGACAACGATCAAGTGGTAAAGCTTGGTGTAAAGCTATGTATAAAGCTAGGTGTAAGGCTTGGTGCAAGGTTTGGTGCAAGGTTTGGTGTAAGGCTTGTTGTAAGGTTTGGTGCAAGGTTTGGTGCAAGGCTATCGAATCCGGCTGTCAGCGGTGCCTCTGGCTTGGCCGGCCTTCATACTGGCACAATTTGCGGTGTCAGCGGGAGGGAAGCCGGTGGGTGGTAATCTGGTCATTGTAGAACAGCGACTCCTACAGGTCGGTCAGGGCGCCTGCACAGCGAGGGAGGGAAATGGTGGAGGTAGTGTGACCTCCCACATGTTACACTTCACCAATGAGAGTCCTCGCTGTCAGGTGAAAAGAGGCTGCTGGCTGTCTCCTTACCTATGTATCGGAAGAAGCATGTGATAGACTTCAGGGCTCCCTAGACCGACCAGTGGGGGGCACATGCGCGGAACAACCAGGAAGGGGAGGGGGGAATTGGCATAACGACGAAATTGGGATGGGAGGAAAATACAGAAAAACAAGAGGAGAAAAAGTGGATTAAAAAAAAAGTTTGGTGCAAGGCTTGGTGTAAGGTTTGGTGTAAGGTTTGATGCAAAGTTTGGTGTATGGTTTGGTGTAATGCTTGGTGTAAGGCTTGGTGTAATGCTTGTTTGCTTGGTGTAAGGTTTGGTGTAATGCGTGGTGTAAGGTTTGGTGTAATGCTTGTTGTAATGCTTGGTGTAATGCATGGTGTAAGGTTTGGTGTAATGCTTGGTGCAAGGCTTGGTGTGTGGTTTGGTGTAAGGTTTGGTGTAAGGTTTGGTGTAATGCTTGGTGTAATGCTTGGTGTAATGCGTGGTGTAAGGTTTGGTGTAAGGTTTAGTGTAAGGCTTGCTGTAATGCTTGGTGTAATGCTTGGTGTAAGGTTTGGTATAATGCTTGGTGTAAGGTTTGGTGTAATGTGTGGTGTAATGCTTGGTGTAAGGTTTGGTATAATGCTTGGTGTAAGGTTTGGTGTAATGTGTGGTGTAATGCTTGGTGTAATGCGTGGTGTAAGGTTTGGTGTAATGCTTGGTGTAAGGCTTGGTGTAAATCAGGGTTTCCGTTAGAAAAAATTGTCGCCGGCCTCAGTGTCCGGTAGATTTCAATCTACCGGTCAAATGAGAGAAATTCCGGTCAGAGTTTATTGAGCTTAAAAACAATTGATAGGCAAAAGAATGACAACAAAACAAAAGAATGACATCATCAAGGCATGTAGATTTATAATATTTTTACTTAAAACTAGGCTACTTTTGCGTATCTATCATTATATTCCAAATAAAATAAGTCCCGAGACTCCGTGCTGCTGCCGACTTTAAATCAAATAGGTGTCTGTGGGCAGTCGCCCGACATTAATAAACAGCAGTCTGTTATAATCACATTTTTATGAGCTAACGAATTCCGTTATATTGGACATTTGTATTAATTATATCAAGCGAAGAACTGAGAAAAGTGAGAGAGACGGCAACATTATCGTTTTTTGCGTGACGACTCTCTCTCCACCTCCCAATGACTTATTTGCGAGAGTATGTCGATGCAGAGCAGCAGATTCCGCTGTTTTCTGGCTCTATCTGGGGATCGCTCAGCAGCGCCCCCCACCCAACAGCTGAATTGCCAATGGCTGAATTGGAGTACTGCACTGTGCCGCTGCTGCTCCGGCTCTGCAGCTGCACATGCATTCGCAAACCCAGCACTAAGCTCTCGCTGACAACGTCGTTGTCATTATTAGAAGCAATGATGAAACAAATGTAATGATTGTTTCGTTCATCGCATAGGCTATTTAATTTTAGCCTATTTTAATACAATTCAAATAATCAAATTGTGCTTAGAGGGAATTATTTTCACCGGACATTAAGACCGGAGAGATTAAATATGTCGGACTTCAACAGATTTTGCCGGTCAAATACCGGTAATTACCGGCTAACGGAAACGCTGGTGTAAATATTGGGAGGCCACTGAACTTTCATCCCTCTTTTCTTCTTCAGGGCCCTATTACCATGGAAACCAGGGAGTGGCATCTACAATAACACCATTCTGGGTAGTGCCCCCTCCTGAGGTAAGGACACGTAGTAACAAACACTAATAAAGAATTTCCATTGTGTTCTTCTTGCTTCTATCTCATGCAGTTTGATACAGTACACAAGAATGGTCTTTGGCCTGGACAATGCTCACTTTAAACAAATCTCTAGCTCTAGGAAACAAGATGCATTTTATGGTTTCATCACATCTCTTTCCACAGCAAAGGCCCAATGACTATGGCATCCCTGTGGCCGTAGAGGTCACCTACGTACAAGATAACTTCCTCACCAGCGATGTCCTCAATGAGATGGTACTTATAGACCATAACCTCTCCTCATGAAAAATACTACTATTTATAGATAGATGCCGGTTTGAAGAATTTGTATTCTTTGTCAACTTGATGGTTAAATAACCCTCACAAAAAGGTATCATGGTAAGTTTAAACACATTTCACATTTCACATAATTGCAACTACTGTAGGACCGTGTAACAATTTATCTGCGTCATTCCTTCATAGATGCTGTTGGTTGACTTCTACCGGACAGCTCCTGACATAGTGCAGTTCAGCCAGTACTGGTGCCCTGATACTACCATGATGGATAAGATTAAGGTAGGAGGGGTGACGGAAAATCAGGAGATTAAGGCTTCACCACGTGGTGTTGGTATACTTCTATTTTGTCAGTACTTTTCAGAGGTTAATAATTCTGTATACACATACAGTAGTGGTAGTAGGAATCACAAACTGGACATTCCTTTAATTTCTTAACCATACGTTTTATGGGCGGCTAGGTGGTGTAGTGGGCAAGGCGCTCGCCATCAACACTGGAGACGCTGGGTTCGAATCCAGCTCTCGGCGTTGCTATCAGCTTGGCTGGTCGTTCACACTAACACAATTGGCAGTGTTAGGGGTGGGAAAGCTGATGGGTGGGTCCTGGGCGTTGTGGACAGCGACCCCTACAGTTCGGTCGGGGCGCCTGCACAGCGAGGGTAGGATCTGGAGGGAGGTAGTGTGACCTTCCACACGTTACACTCTCCCGGTGAGAATCTGCGCTGCCAGGCTGGCTGGCTGCGTCGGAGGAAAACATGTGACAGTCTCCGGCCTCCCGGACCAACAGTAGGGGGGAGTGCGCAACAACCAGGAAGGGGGTTGGGAATTGGCATAACGACTAACAGTGGGATGGGAGAAAAATCGGAAAAAAGGAGGGGGGGGGGGGGAGATAATATAAAAAAAAACAAAAAAAAAACATGTGTTTTATTTGACATATTTCATTGACATCATGGATTTCCAACTACGGTATTTTCCACCTCTTGTGCCCCAGGGCTCTCTGAGTGGCCACGCCCCTAAAGACCAGGCCTACTCCCAGATCCTGGAGCACGTCTACAGTCAGCTCATGGTTCCAACTTGAACGGGTCCTCTCTGTGTGTCGGAGTGTGTAGCTGTGTTTCATTTCAACATGTTCCCTCCCATGTGTCCTGGTGCACTACTTCCCTTCACTGGTATGATTAGCATTGACTCAAATTCACACAGTGGCCATTTTGCTCTTATGTCATGCTCAGGTTGGGAGTCCTTTATAAAGGGTAGAAAGGAATCCCACCCTGAGCATTGACATAAGAGAAAAATGGCCAGTATATAAAATATTATAGGTCATTATTTCCACTTTAACAATTTTTTTTTATTTATTTTTTTACATTTCAATATAACTCTGTGGCCAGTAAACTTAGTTGTCTTGTATTCTTCGTCTTCACCTCTGGCGTTTCTGCCTTAATTGTCAAGGTCTTTATCCGTACCTGAAAACAATTTAGTTAAAATGCTGACTTTTTGCACACACACAAAGAAAAAACCACTCAATCAGCCTGCTTACTTATGTTATAAGTAACATTTACAGTAGCAAAACAGAAGCATGTGA
Organism: Notolepis coatsorum; assembly: GCF_963971535.1. Taxonomy (NCBI): domain Eukaryota; kingdom Metazoa; phylum Chordata; class Actinopteri; order Aulopiformes; family Paralepididae; genus Notolepis; species Notolepis coatsorum. Next base: position 186,263,189 of record NC_140166.1, read on the forward strand.
CATCACCACATCACAAAAAAAGAACTATGTTATACCAAAATGTAATATTATTTTTAAGAATGCATGGGAAGGAATAGTGCTATGGACCAGGAACCAGGAAATGTGTGCGAGTGTGTTTGCAATGCATGACGTGTATGTACGTATAGTATTTATGTTGCACACTGGTCTCTACAAGTGAACCTATGTGCCTATCTGTGCCAGCTTTCTGGGATTTAAAGCGACAGTGTGTCTTTTTATTTGTTTATTGATTAAAGTTCTGGAGCGTGTACAGAGCGAGTTGAGACCACCAGCGCTTCAACGTGACACTTGCCTCCGCTGAGCTAGCCTCAAATGGTCTGGTGAGACACAACACTTGAACTTGATTAATAGGAAAAATACAATTTTAAAACACACTGTCGCTCTAAGCAGAAATAGCCAGATATGTATACAGTGTAAAATTGTATGTGCAACAATTGCCTTTATAGAATAAACCAATAGTGTAGTGGTTGGAAATCAGTCAAAATGGGTGGCCGAGTTAACGCTGATTAGTTTAGTATCTACTTCCATCAGCATTAAATATGCCTCAACACTTCTCAGAATTCATTATGCCCCATAACAAAACCAGGGGGTGGGGGGGGGGCAGGGCTGTAGCACTTGAGTCTGGTCTCAGTCTCGTCATGGACCTGGACTTGGTCTCTATCACTATTGGATGTTGACTTGACTTTTTATCTTCCTTCAAAAAGACTCCCTCTTAGTTTTGGTCCCACCAATGGAATTCTGAGAATAATTTTTGACAACTCCTCCATAGAACATGTACATACTGTCAGTTATTGCTCATTTTACTTCTTGGTCTTCAATTCATAGTATTCAATCACACACATTTTGTTTAATAAACACATCATTAATTGATAACTGTAGCTAGTGAGCTGTGGCATTGGTGCCATGCTGGTTGGCATGAGAGGATATAATACTATGAATAGGACCCACTTTGCTCAGGACTCTGTCTAGACTTTTGTCTCTACTTGAAATACAACTGGACCTGGTCTTGGTCTCGACTACAGCGCTGGGGTTGAATGAGGTGTCCCCTCTGTGGCCTTCTAGACTACAAGGTCTGTATCACTGTCAACACATTAGCACAGTACAAACATGTCTAGACCTGATCTACATTACAATGCACACTGTAATCACAATTTCTTAGTAACTTTTAAGCATTTATTTTGTCGTTAACCCAAGTGTCAGTTAGGTGAGATGCTGCATTTCTTTGGGGGGTTAACTAATTCCATTAAAGCCAGGCAAGGCAAGTTGGTCGTTTTTGACCAGGTTTGTGTACTGTATGTGTGCTGTGAATGTTCCCCTACTTGGGTAACGCTATGCCAGTAGTGTGACAGTAATGATCTTCCTCTTTACCTGTACTGTATTTATCAGTAATTGTTGATTGTGATTTACAAAAAAAAATAACAATGCCTTAAGCCTGCTGATCGATAAACCTTTAAAATAAACAACACTGGAACTATTTAAACATGGCTGGCTATCCGGAGTGTATCCTTTCAACACATCTTTTGTTTAACACTTTGATTGCCTAAGGTTAAATTCATGATATACCATCCGTTGCCAGCTCTATTTAACATGGAGAAGTTCCCCTTCTTTGCAGGGCTATAACTTTTTAAATTATATTGCTAGATTGCCATTATTAGGGCCCATTCAAGGTCCTATATGTATTGTTCATGGTGTAGCAACGTTAAACTTTTTCATTCACATATTCATACTAAAATATGATCTAAAGTATAAGTATGTTTTCATCTCTTTCTGCAGCTTTCTCCAGAACGTGATTTATAGCCCCAAATACATTATATTGATGATGAAATACAGTTTGGTAGGAATCTGTGCGAGATCAAAAATTTCAATTGGACGTACTTCTAGAAGTTTCTACGTATCATCTGATATTGACCGGATGGGCGGGGGATCGTTTATAATACCGTGGGCAGCGTTTTACCATTCATCTAATGTGGGTCAAATGTTCATCATAGCAGTTAGTGTCGAACACAGTAATATTACACGCTAAAACTCACCCCAGTCTCCGCGGGCCGTTGGACGATCAGCGTGGGGTAGACAGTTTTCCATTATGGGATGTTGAAATACCCGGTCCATTTCCAGGTTGTATAATAATATATACGTCCAAATCATGTTGTTTTTTCGAGTTATTTGCAGTGATCGATGTTCACTGTGTGAAGACTGAGTCTCTCTAACATTAGCGAGTGCCCGGACCACATATGGAGTGAGTCCTGCCGGGTTAAAGGTAACATCCGTTTTTTCGATCTGCCGATCGGCCACCAGATGGCGGTCTTGAACCGCTAGAGGATTGAGAGGAGATCACACTTGTGTCTCAGGGCCCCGGAAAGGAAATATGATTCCGATCACAGATTTTTTAAATATTGATATCAAAGACGAGTTACGGCGTCTTCGGCAACTTGAGCATGGCGGGGAAGGACGCCTAAACTCGTCCTTTGGCAACTAAAGTGTTAATGCTATTCCACAATACTGTGCCACAAGTTTTCCACATGCAATACACCACAACAACTCATTTACACCCTGGATTTCTGCGTAACTGTATGAAATGAATATCAGGGAAGCATTTGAGCAAGAACAACTTTCCATTCATCAATAACAAGACAATTATATATTTTTTTCTGTTTATTTATTCAAAGAAAGGGGAAAGAAAGGGGGACAAGACAAGAAGGTACAAATATTTTGATAATGAGAAAATATTGTGGTTAAATTTTGTATTCATGATTCATGACATACCAAAAGTAAAAACTTAAAACTAAGACATACATTTACAAGGTATCATATAGAACTACATGCAAAGATTCATTTAAAAAGTTGGTAAGGTCTTGTATATAAAAGAAATAATACTAAAGAGTGCCAGAATTATTTTATCTTTAAAATATTATTCTAGCACTCTAAACAGAATGCATAACCCTTTTGAAAAGAAAAAAAGAAAAATCATGGGGACAATTTTCCAGATGCGGATTAAGCACAATTCTAGTTGAAATGCAATTTTTCATTCGATATTTCCACTGAAAAACCCTATCAGATTTAGAACAGGCATGATCCATTTCCAGGTAACTGCCTGTAGTGTCACAGAAGAGCACAGTGTACATTGAAGTCTGCACACAGCAAAGTGCTGATGGATAGAAATACAAGTACAGAAATCCATGACCATTTGTTAAGTAGCTACTGTAGGTTATTTTGGTTGCTGTATTTAGTTATGTTCCCTCCTTCCTTTCCCAAAAAGGCACTAAAACAAAGCTAGCAGTGACATTTATAGATTTATTTATTTTAGATTTTTGATGGTGTGTGATCCAGTCAGCACCCACAAATCGACTTTCTGCTTTCACCTCCACTTTACACAACCACAGAAATGTACTAAGACCAGCCATGTAAACATATCAGAGAAGGGGGTCAAACCCAGGAGTGAGGGAGGTGGTTTGGCAGAGTGGAGTGAGACAGACGAGCTTATGGAGAGGAGAGATAACGGGGGGATTCCCAGTGGACTAACGGGGGAATGCTACCGTACATTACACACAATGACAAAGCGCAGCATCAATGCCTTACTCAGTCACAAAGCCTCCACAATGAAAATGGTTTCTACATACAACTAAATCAGGAAGGTTGAATAAGAGTGATAAATCGTTTGGTAGTCAAGGCTTTAGAAATCAACCACACTGGAGAACGGTTTATAATATACTGTTCTTTTTCCCTTTGTGTCCTCTTACATCACAACCATAAGCCATTCCCTCATATACTATGCAGGACTTGACTATCTGCAAGGATGGACAACTCAAATAGACCTCGTTTAAACAACTAGGACCAATGGGTTGTGATTAATTAGTTACGACACCGCCGGTCTCTACCGGCCCCTCCTACCATTAAACCAAATGGTCACGTATCATAACCACTGTCCACAATGAAAGTCACAGGGTCAGAGTGAGGGTAAGATAATTCCCCTGCAATGCAAAGTTTCACATTCTCAAAGACACGGGAGGGGCAGACAAGTTAACAGTGACAGCTAGAAGTGCAGATGAGCAACAGAGCCGAGACGCTGCCAGCAGCGTCGTCTGTTCAGGCACTGCATGAAGTAAACAGGTGCTTCCGATGAGGCAAAGAGGTTCAATCATAGAAAAGGCTAAATAGGCAATCAGTTCAATATAGGCTATGGCTATATAACAGTCTCTACATAGCAGTAAGTACATAAACCGTAATAGGCTTTAACGGTGCGTGAGCCTCTACTATCTGATGGTTTCTATTGCATCTCATTTTTGGCTGATTCCTCTATTGAACAGATTAGCAAACAGTTGCTAAATAATTTACCTGAATTACCATGCATCACTAAAAAAATTAAAAAAAACAGTTGCAAGGAACAAGGGAAACAAACGACTACAACGTTTTTAACAAAAAAAAAGGTGCAACGCTAGCATTTAACTTTGGGTTCGTGTATAAGTGTAAGTCTATCACACGCCACTCATCAATCTCATTTGAGGACCAAGGTGCAACATTGATTCACATATTCAGTGAGCAGTATTACTCAAAAAAGTATTGTACAAAGTTGAGACCAATATAAATCAAATACTGAAACAAGATAAATAAAGCATTATGTAAGGCCTGGTATGTTCTCTTCAAGCGATATAGAACACTGACCACTGGACAGTGTGAGCTGCACAGTGGAGGAATAGAACGGTATCTAAGTAGTGGATCTTACTAGTACTTACTAGTGGAGCACTGTGGGTAAAATGTGCATTTATAACCCTATTCCTATCTGCATTTGAGTTACTATAGTATATTTATGGGTCCTAAGGTCCAAATGGTGGATTGAGCTTTTTTTCAGTATAGCGTGGTGCCTCCACTGAGAATACCTTCACCCCTGTTTTAAGCTACTTGTAGAATCATGTAAATCAGAGTCCCTCTACCTCTAAATGATGTGCCCATATAAGCCCTTTGTAGTATGTTAACAATAGAAATGACACATTACAATATGTTCAAATATTTAACCAATTTACTAACAGATGTTAAAACAGGGCTCCAGACTAACTTCTTCCAAAACTGAGCACCATACACTTGAAGATTATACTCAAGTCACTGCAGGGCTTGACATCAACACAGCCACCTGCCAAATGCAAATAGAATCTGGCTTTGTAATTTGCCTTTTTTGGCCTTTCAGTTCCCGTGGTGGCATTTTGAAACAGACCGCCACCATGTTCGACATTAAACAAGTAGAACCGCCCGTCTCTCCATTTTGACACCGGGACTGGCTTTCTACGACCCCGGGCTGCGGAGACAGTCGACCCAGAATGAGACGTGGCACAGCCAACTGTTCAACTCTTTGGTTTGTGTTCGGCGGTTGCCCCACACACTACAGGGATTTGAGTTAAGACTTCAGATTGAATCTGTCGTGTCAACACCTTGGACTACAGGATAATCAAGCAGATAATGTGACCAGCCAGAAATTAGGAGCCACCGTGATTGTCGGGAGGGCCTCAAATCTGAATCTCTAGTCTGCAGTAGCCTTAATGTTGCTTTCACACATATAGTTTGGTAGACTCTGTGCGATTCGGGGGTGAATTTTCATTTGGTTTGTCAAGTGCACCAAACACTAAACAAATGTCACGTGGTTGAAACGGTCGCTCGTCTATTCGACAGAATATCAGAGTGAAACTCTCTGGAGCAACGCTATTGCAAGATGCTGACATTTAGTGGAGAGGTGTCCTTCCCCGCCCGGAATGGAAACTGCTCTGGCCTCAACTGCAAAGCACTACAGAAGGGTGCAGACAGCCCAGAACATCAGTGGAGCTTCCCTCCATCCAGGATATATACCGTATATGTAACGGTTGTGACAACGTCACCTCAAACTTCGATGCCCTGAGTGGGAGTCGAACCCCGGTCTCCCACACCACGGCAGCAACACAGACCGCTATACCAAGAGGTGAATTCACTTCTAAGTAATGGGTCTATGCGTCTTTTGAGGATGTGAGAGTGAGTTTAACCCATAGCACCGCTACTACTCACCCCAGCCCTTCTTGACTGCGCTTCACGATACCATCAGTTAAATATATATAATGGACGGTGAGTCAGCAAAGCCCACAGGATCATCAAAGACCCCAACCACAAACTGTTTCAGCTTATGGTGTTCGGCAAACGGTACCCTTAAGGTCCAGACCAGCAAACTCTGGGACAGTTTTTCCCCCAAGCAGTCAGACTCATGAACAAATAACACTAACAGCCAGCTATCTGTCTGCACACTACACAAAACATACACACACACACAGACTATGCACACACAAACATAAGAACAATAGAAAACAGACTATGTACACACAAACATGAGAACAATCAAACACATCTACTGCACGTTACACACATTATATCCACATCATTAGCACTGGACTATATTTCTGTATTATATTTATAGTGCATTTTTATGTTGCTATTTTATGCTACTTATATTGCTTTTTTATTCGGTTACCATTGCTGCTGTAAGGCTGAGGAAGCAAGACTCTCCTGTATTTGTACATGAAGAGGTGGTGGTTTTTGGTGGGAAGCATGAAGCGCATTAAGTGCACAAACCATGTTTACAGACACAAGGAAATATTGCTCTACATTTTCTATCCATTCAAATGCTTGTTACGAGACAGGGTTAGATCAAGCAAGGGGGAAAAGGCCATATTTGGTGTGTGACTCCAGGGAGAAAAAGAGAGCGTGTGACTGACGTTTTGGAGACTAGATGCAGACGTTTGCAGCCAATCAAGAATATACAATGTGGGTTACATCTAGATAACCAGCTATGTTTTGTACATAAATTCAACATAAGGCAATTGTTGGCTAGTAGCACTGGCCATCACACACTAGTGACTCGGCTGTCACTCCATAACAGACCATATCCAAAGGCTACAATATCAATTGAAAGATACTGAAGCATCAGGGAAAGTAAATGTGACTCATAATAATTGGTTAAATATTAGAATGTATTATAATGTGTAATTTATATTGCTAACATACTACAGAGTGCTTATATGGGCACATCATCTTGAGGTAGGGGGACTGTGATAATTTGGAGTAATACTTTACATTATTCTACAAGTAGCTTAATTCAGAGGTGATGTTATTCTCAGTGGAGGCACAACGCTATACAGGGAGAGAATATCGCAATCCACCCTTCAGAGCTTAGGGCCCATACATATACGATAGCAACTCAAATGCAGACAAGAATAGGGTTACGTTTGGAGGCACCGCTGGGATATTTCCTGTAAACAGTCTGATGACAACGTATCCACTTGGTTCAGTGACCAAAATAATCCAAAAAGGTCCGTTGACTCACTTGACGAAAAATGCTAACTTTCTCTCTCCTTTCTCGCGTGCATCCACCCCGCATCCAGGGAGGGAAAAAACATGCACATTACACATTCCTCCCTGTCATATGCTTATTCCTTTACTTGAGTCATTCAATTTATCATTCCAAACAATATTAAAAGTATCCAAACTCTTAAATGTATCCATAGCTAAACTTGAACCAAATTGTAAAAACAGAAAATAGAAAAAAAGAAAAAAAAAGTAAAACACAATGTAATGAAAACTCAGTGCTGAATAGCTCATACATATTTACAGGTATGTATCCCATTTCACAGAAACATAGGGCTACACATTAAAGATGATTTAGGCCCATATGAAGCTATGCAGAAAAGGTTCCATTACATTTTTCAACCTTACAATTCCCAGGCACATCTGCCATATTAAAATAAAGAAATATTTCTAACAAATGAGGGTTGCATTATTTTTTCCAGCTCAAACCATTCAAACTACACTTTCTTTAGCTCACGTCAAACTAAGTTTTAGACACCTGCGTGTTATTCTCGGTCAGGGCAACAGGAGGCGGTAAAGAGAGAAGCTCCAGCCTTAGCAGCACTGCTCGCCTAACAGCACGATCAACCAGGAGTGGCTTATATTTGTCTTTGAAATGAGGAAAAGTCTGATCAGTCAAGTTAGAACCTAGTGTTGGATTATCCAGTTGTAGAGAAACTAGTTCTATATGTTGGTGACCAATGCAAACTTTGAAATTAACAAGACACCTAAGATGAGAAGTATTACTTGTGTTGTGTTAATGTAATTAAAACCATAACCATTACATGTTGCACTATAACTTACTTTTTTTTCTTTTTTTAAACTAACCATTATGCATCAATGTTTGGAGCGAGTCAGCTAGCCCATTGATGCGTCAATAAAAGGATGGTTACGTTCTGTGTGCCTGTCTTAGTCAAGGTCTTCTCACCTTGGAGGCATAAATTCTATCCTGCTCTGATCTGGAATGTGAAAAGTCACTATCTTCTGAATTTCCCTACTTCAAATGTCCAGATGACAAGAAAGTGCTGTAGTCCATGACGATGATATTTGAGTATCCATCCTCCTCTTTATGTCCCTAACTACTTCTCTCTCTCTTTTACACACCATCATTCTCTATCTCTCTCTCTCTCAGTCGCTCTCAACATTCCGTCTTACTCGCTCTTTTGACTCACTCTTCTGCACTATTTTTTTTAGTGTGGCAAGGGAACGATGACCTCCACATAGTTGAGGGGGAAGAATCCCGATTGGCCGTGCAGCATTCCCTCGTACCAGTTCTCATCGATCTGATTGGTCAGGGTGATGATGTCGCCCTCGCGGAAGCCCAGCTCTCCCTCGTTCTCCGGCTCGAACTCGTACAGCGCCTTGCAGCTCGGCTGCTCCGACACTGAGGGACAAACACAAGGCCAGTGAGCGGAGACGGGGACAGATGAGGAGCTGGTTGTGGTTAAGGTGAGACAGTACCCCCTAATAGGCAAAACAAATATTTGAATAGATATCACTATGAAACTTTCCCAGTTTGTTATGTACATAGAAACTAAGAAAAAATATATTGCAAGTTTTCTGAATTCTATGTTTATATATGCAAATGAGGCACTTCCTCATAATTTCTTTTTGCATACATTTGCATAAATCACCAAGACACGAATCACCAACATGGATAATGCCAGATTCAAAAACTTGGTTTCATTTTGTTGATACATTCAAAACGAAACTTTTTTTCAGAAGGGATTGTGGCTATGTCCATCAGCCCATACATCAGGAAATACTGTCATAATTCTTTTAATTTCCGCCTAGTTTTGGTATAGAATGTGCTATAAACCCGGCTATGAATGATCTATCAACAAACCCTTCTGTAATAAGAAGCATATGGATGGGAAGAAATGTGGAAAGTTTGGTGTGTGTACTTAGGTACTAGGGAAATGGAGTTCCGTGTCTTTATGTGTAAGTAAAATGCATACTAGTTTTTCAGAAAACAACCTCAAAGTTCTGTATTGTAATTGTGTAATCTATGGACACAATCAGAAAAAATGAAGTAAAATAAACAACTAATTGTCTGTTTTCTATATTTTAATGCCACTAGTTTGAAATAAGACATTTTAAGGAAGCAAAATATAACAAAATCTCAATATCATCAACAACAAAAAAAAGCGAAAACAAAAAAAAGGGATTTTGGGGGTATACTGTCTCGCCTTAACGGTCTTTTGTATTTCCACTTACCATGTGCCTGCAACATGGTATCTAGAAAGGGTTATATTCACATTTGAAAGCCATCATTTATTTATCTTTTCTATTGTTATGCCAATCCCCTTCCTGGTTGGCCCTCCTGTCGGTCTGGGGAGAGTGTAGAATACCACATGCCTCTGATACAAGTGGAGCCACCAGCCGCTTCTTTTCACCTGACAGCAAGGAGTTTCACTGGGAGAGCGTAACGTGTGCAGAGGTTCACACTATATTCCCCAAATCACCTCCCTGCTGAACAGGCGTGCCGACCGACCAGTAGGAGTCGCAACATCCAGGACTCATACCCCACAGGCTTCCCACTCGTGAACACTGACAGTGTTCGTAGGGATGACTGACCAAGATGAAGGTAGTGCTGACAGCAGGAATAGAACCCTGAGTCCCTGTGGTGCTAGCGAGTGCTTAGACCTCTACAAAGATGCCCCAAAGTCCATGAATTTTAAATGGAAAAAAACTCCAGGCCCTTTGTTCTTTTTACATACATCTTTGTTACAAGGCAATGGAGCTGAGCAGTTTTGTGCATATGGATTCATTATTTATAAAGGCTAAAGCAGGTGGTGGGTTGAAAACACTTTCTATGATTCTGCTTTGTGTTCCTGTTGTGACAGATGGCAGAGTCAGGGCAGTGCCAGTCTGTGAATCACACCGCAAACCATTAGCATGCTTTTCACACGGCATTGCACACAATATGTTAGTATGTGGGCAGTCAGATTAAATTAAAAATACTATGAACACAGCACTCACAGTTCAAGTTAATGTTCGCTTAGGTGCAAACGGAAAATGTTTACAAATTAATGCGCGCACAGACAAATTCCAATTTGCTACACATACTACAACCACTATGTCAACTTCTGAGTATATATAGACACTTTTTCGTCTTACATAAATTTATAAATGTATCTATTTGTCAACTTGATTTTAATATCTTGGTATAATTACCTTAATAAACTAAACCAGTCCTGATGAATTCAATAGCCACCAAGGACTCATTCAATATTGCAAATGCGAGCATTTCTCAAAATTAGGACTGTTAAGGGTGTCCTCTGATGACATCACAAGGAGATATTCAAACTCATTAATGCTCAATAACTGTCAAACTAAATTTTGTTTAGAGCCTCGAGATACGTGTTGTTGTTTTTCAGTGCCCCTTTAAGTCCCATAAACCTGTTACTTCCTTTCACAAGAGGTTGCTACAGTATATCCTCTTCTTTGTGGTTTTGTTGACTTGCAAGCCAAGTGAAGATGCCAGATAACAGAGAAGATAACAGAATTTGTTTACAGAAGTTGTAATTATGCCGTTTGGATATCATACAGCAAACCTGCCCTCTTTCCTTGATCCTCCAATCACAACTGAAGCAACAGTTGTGATTGGAGGATCAAGAAAAGAGGGCAGAGCTTGAGATAGGTCAATTGAACTCCACAGTGAAGTTCACGCTTTCAAAGGCCCGAGGTCCTAGGAAAATGTTCTATACATTTGTGTATGTGCCCCTGTTGGATCTCTCTCTATCTCCCCCTCTTTCTCTCTGTCTGTCTCTCTCTCCAATGGCGGCTGTGTGTAATGGGTTGCAGGTGCAGGAGCTGACTGGTTCCAGCCTCCAGACCTGTGGTTTACGGGCTGGGCTGGCTTCCTCTAGCTCCTATGGGACTCTCCTTCCAATCAGCCTGTCAGCCAACATGTTCAGTGGGAAATGTTTGTACCGGTAATTAGATTTGTAATAGTAACAGCCCAGGTTTGGTAGGGGTGGGTATTAACACTTTTGTTCAAACCCCTTTTCTCCTGTTTAGTTAGGAGTTTAGGTTAATGAATTGTTCTTTCGGTTTATTTTGTTAAAGGGGAACTCCAACATTTTGGGAAATTAGCTTATTTAACATCTTCCCTGGAGTTAGACAAGAAGATACATACCTTTTTTGTCTCTGTGCGTGCATTTTAGCTTTGGGAATAGACGCTCCGTTAGCATAGCTTAGCTTCATCACTGGAAGTGAGGCAGGACAGTAGCCTTACAGTGCCTTACAGTGTATTGCAAGGTCTGACATTGACCAAACTTGATATGCATGACCTTGGTGGGCTCTAGGTCAACTCCTGAAAAGGGAGTCAATGTCAGACTTTGCAATCAAAAGTTAGGGGGCTAATAACCCTTGCCATAATTTCAGTGCGCCCCCTAACTTTTGATTGCAAGGTCTGACATTGACCCCCTTTTCAGGAGTTGACCTAGAGCCCACCAAGGTCATGCATATCAAATTTGGTCAATGTCAGACCTTGCAATACACTGTAAGGCACTGTAAGGCTACTGTCCTGCCTCACTTCCAGTGATGAAGCTAAGCTATGCTAACGGAGCGTCTATTCCCAAAGCTAAAATGCACGCACAGAGACAAAAAAGGTATGTATCTTCTTGTCTAACTCCAGGGAAGATGTTAAATAAGCTAATTTCCCAAAATGTTGGAGTTCCCCTTTAAGCTTAGCTTTAGTTCCTTTTGTTCATTATATTGCGGTTAACCCACCCTGAAGCTACAGCACCAAAATAAACCTTCTGAAGAGCTTCAAAACCCTTGCTGTTCCTGTCACATCTTCATGTTGCGTCTGGGTTTCCCCTAGGCCAGGTCGTAACAATTCCAAGCTATCAAAATTACATTGACAATTACATTGATGTTAGAATCAGCTGCTTTAACCAAAAATCACTTCCTGTATGATCTCTATCCATCCTTCTCTCCCTCCATCCATCCATCTCTCTCTCTCTCTCTCTCTCTCTCTCTCTCTCTCTCTGTGACCTCAGATATACCAAGTCCATTCTCCTATGCAGAGTTGGACGACATTCAACTTGCGTTCCACTGTCAAATATATTTGCCCTAAGAGGAAGTAAACTAACCGGTGCTACTTATACTCATTATTTTCCCTTGACATATTGAATAAATAATATCATATTATTGTCCCCCCCCCCCCCCCCCCCCCCCATATCTTTTAGTCTTTTTAATAAATAAGAACAGAAAATTTGTTTAAAAAGGTTATTCACTGTGTCCATGGAAACATACGATGAATGCAGCCATAAAGGTATGGTTTCCTTACGCAGAAAAGATAGTCTGTTTACTTTTCTGATAAATACATCACTGCATAACTCGTAAATCAGACAAGCTTAATATTTGGTTATTTGTGATACTCTGTATACATCCAATTCAAAGTCAAAGCCAAATATTCTTTCAAACTAAGTTGGTCGCGGATGTCCGCATTTGGTAGAAATCTTTGCTCTCTTGGGCAGAGGTGTTTAGCATTCTGTGACATACAGGCGTAGAGACAGCTCTGTGTAGGAGTTTGGACCAAGTCAAGCCAGGACAGTAGGGTTCCATCTATAGACACACCAGGCTTTTTGTCCTCTAACAATGTCCTCATTGTATCGGTTTTACCCCCCAGGGCTGTCAGCAGAGGGCAGGCTTTAGCCATCGTCTCTTTTTATCTCACCATCTCTTCACTATCAATCGATGTGATTGATGGGGTAGAAAATACAAATGTCTAATAATGGAGACCATTGAAACATGGAATGGAAAACAAGACAAGAATCTGTGATATCAGGATAATTTAAAGGTAGGATCTGTAATGATGTCACCATCATCTTGGTACTGCAAGTTTTTGTCTAATGTATGGGTTGGAGTTAAGTGGAGACAGGGGAGGAGTTGCTATTGCTATCCACACCTCAGGCTCTGCCAAGAGAAGTATGGAGAAATGATATATATAGCCTATACAGGCTATATCAATTTCACCAAGGGGATCAATAAAGTTAATCCTTATCCTTACAGTAACTTATTATACTGCGAATTTCACCAAGATCTTAAAATTGGAATAATAACTCCTCATCAGTCCTGACCTTGGTTCATTTGGCCTTACTGTCAACCCTTTGGAACCCGATTAGACAGTGGATCATCCGACATTAATATCACTGCCTTTTGAAGGGCGTTTTTAAGCTAGCGGGAAGCCGTTCATATAATATGAATCTTGAGATTGCTTTCTTTATTGTAATCTTTAGAGTGCTAATTTAAGACAAACTCACTTTTTCAGGTATAATTTGCGGCAAAATACAGTCATATATTCGGGACAATATGGTGATCCTCACATCGTTTTTTTTTTTTTTTTTTAAACAGAAGCTATAATGTAACTGCCCAAAATGCTGAAAATGGGCATTCAAAAATCTGCTCTGGAGGTTATAAAAAGCCTTTGACAGAAAAAGTCTGTTTCCTACCCTGACCAAGCAGTGATGTGTAGGACTGTTGAGATGAGTGGTAAGTACACACATTACATAACAGATGCCACCTATGACCTATCTCAGGTGTGATCCTCCAATCAGAACGGTTTGAACTGTCAGGAAAACAACAGTTGTGATTGGAGGGCAGTTTGAGATAGATCAATTATGTGTGACATTTGCTATGGGTAAAAGCATTTTGTTAGATAAGCCTTGTTCACACTGGCAATTTGTTCAGCAGCACACTTTGTGTTACAAAAAAAAGGGGGGGGAACGGACGACTACACACACACATAATGTCACTCTCTGACTCACGCAATCTGGGTTTCCGAAAGGACAATCTGGCAAAGTGGATAGATGGCTCTGATGATGTCACAGGAAAACAGGAACAAGGTCAAAGGGAGAACGGGCCGCCAGATGACAGATGTACAGCACGCACAAAGCCCCCCCACCTCCCCTTATGCATCACAAACCCGTAAACACAATTGTGTTCGCATTAAACGGCAAAAACATGCGCTTGTGTGTAAGCCAACATTTCTTACCTGAATCGCGCGAGGGCGGAGGGCCGACGGAGGTGGTGTAGCCGCCATTTGATTGGTCGCTGCTTTCTCCAAAGTCAAATATAGGTTTGGGTTTGGGTGTGTATTCACGTCTCGGTCGATTCTGGGCCTCGTTCATCCTGCGGAGAGAATTTTCTTTAATCTACATTTCCAGGCTGCCTCAGGTCTACAGCCACAAGTCATCTCTGAAGTCTCCCAACGGTGTACCAGGATACCAGGTGTCATTTCTTGTGCCCTGGCAAGTGGCCACCTCAAAAGAAACTGTAGTGTAGTGTGACGTGTAGTGCGAGACCCCCGTTACTCTACCTGTCCCTGAGTTTGTCGGACAGCTCGTCTAGGACCTGGACGGCCTGTCTGTGGTACTGCACCTGTGACTCCACCAGGGACGACAGCTGGCTCACCTGTTCTATCTGGAAGCACACAAAACACACCTGCCCATGTCAGCTGGCTACCCTTTTCAGTAGGGCTGGGCTATATTCCCAAAACATCATATCACGGTATGTGATGGTATAGTTTTCCAGGACATATAACAATGTGATATGACATCTTTATCTTGTAATAGGTGTCATGATGCTATTCCATTCAAAATGGTGTATTTTCTTTTTCACACTGCTGCAAGGAATATCTTTTTTATTCACTTAGAAATATACAAAATGTATATATTTTACTTTACAGTATGTATATACCATGGTTTTAACCGTTTCGGGGCCAACCACGGATAAATCCGTGTTTCGAATCCAACGGTTGAGGACCAACCACGGACATGTCCGTGGCAAGGTTGTTTTGGATTTTATTCCATTGTAATAACCTACTCGATGTCACCGAGCTGCACTGCAGATCTACCCTCCTCTTTGAATTCTGAAAAGTGCATTACCGGCCAGATCCTCTTAGGGGCGCTGTCTCGATAATGCAGTGTGCCCTGTGGCAGAACGGTGCACTTTTTTTTTTTTTTTTTTTTTACTTTCAATGGAGTTTCCAGTTAGCTGGATTCTGGATGTGCAGCCTAGTAGCTTGGAATCCCTTTTGCGACGCCGAATTCACTATGCAGTAAAGGAATATATCATCAGCCAATGGACATATGAATCTACCAGATGGTGATCGATAACTGGGAAATGCTTTGGGGGATCCAACCGGCCCACGGTAAGATCTTTTTCACGTAAATTACATGCTGATCAGGGCTTGTTATGATAGCCATCCACCCGATCAGCGAATGAGGCTAACGTGGTTATTGGTAATCAATAATCAGAAACGACGTCCCCCGCCTTCATGCATTCATGGTGGACCATCATACCGATCATATGCAGTTTGAGTTTTAACTGTAGCTTAGTAGCTATTAGCCCTGTATCTCGCGTTCCAGGAAATATCCCAGCCGAAATCCCTTATAACGCTTATATTCAAGACGCTATAAAATGAGAACGTATTGATGAAAAAATTCTTTCTTTAAGCCATTTTGAAGGGACGGTTTATGGTCTCAATTGACAATGAGAATGGACAGATAGCAATACTATAAAGTATAGATTTAGCTCTACAAACAGCCCCACGGACTATGCAAGTCTGTTTAGAAATGCTGGCCGTCTACAGTGATTTTAGACGGATCCAAATGGCCATGAATGTGTTAATATAATTTAATATCAATATACCATTCTATATTATTAGCAGTAAGGCATACTGTATACCTTTGGATTAAGAGTTTCCTATTCTAGTTAATAAATGACCTGAAGAAGCGTGTGACCAGTGTTTATACACACACAACCTCTGCATGGCCATGGGTAGGCCAAGCCTTAGTAAACAAACATGTGCCATAGGACAACTTAATCATGAACACTGACATTTACTCTGGCATTTAGAGTAGAAAGGTGCTCACAATTGGCTCTTTAACTTTGTGACAGCACAATGTAGGAGCTATAAAATGAAACTAAATTAACAAATGACATGAGAGGAGGAACAGACAATCCTTTGCCTCCAGGTGGCACTAGCTATCCCCATAATATCAGTAGAAAAACACTTTATAGTGAAGCAAGCTTCAGGGTCATTGTGCAACACTGACAATAATAAACCACTAAATCAACTTGACTGCAGAGTGAAGATGTCAACAAGTTAGAGGCACGCCACACGCACGGACCATAAACACAAGAGATTTTATGTTACACACACACACACACACACACACACACACACACACACACACACACACACACACACACACACACACACACACACACACACACACACACACACACACACACACACACACACACACACACACATTAATCCATATGCATATATATAAATAAAATATATATATATATATTAGTGCTGTCAATAGATTAACATGTTTTAACTAATTAATCTCACAATTTTCTGTAATTAATCTAGATTAATCTAGATAAAAAATAGCATTTTTCTACTTAAGACCAAAGCTTGTAACAGATATTTACTTGAGTAAAATCATGGAATTAATGTAAAATCAACACAAATAAAGTATATTTAGATTCAAAGACTATTTTAATAGCTTTCTTTGAATATAGTTTCTCTCCTGCGGCGCTACAGGGATAAAATTGAACTCCAGTTTGAACAGGCTGACTCTAGAGCTATGTGGCAGGGGCTCAAAACGATGACAGACTACAAAGGCGCCTCCCTCAAACTGAACAGTGACATCTCCTTAGCAAATGACCTCAATACCTTCTATGCGAGGTTTGACGCTGGTAATAACAACACCAGCCCACAAGCCACGGCAATGGGGGGGGGGGGGGGGGGGGGGGGGTCTGCTGCTGATGGAGACTCAGTGTTCAGGGTAACAGAGCATGAGGTGAGGCGGACCTTTAAAAAAGTGAATAGCAGGAAGGCAGCAGGACCGGACGGCATCCCCGGCCGCGTCCTAAAAGTCTGTGCAGACCAACTGGCCCCGGTATTCACTGACATATTTAACCTGTCCTTAGAACAGGCTGTCATCCCCACCTGCCTGAAGAAGTCCACTATTATCCCTGTACCCAAAAAATCCAAGCCTGCTTGCCTCAACGACTACCGCCCTGTAGCTCTCACCTCCATAGCCATGAAGTGCTTTGAGAAGCTAGTAAAGGGCTACATCTGCTCCTCCCTCCCCATCAACATGGACCCCCTGCAATTTGCATACCGCCCCAACAGGTCCACGGAGGACGCCATAGCCCATGTGCTGCACACAGCAGCATCACACCTGGACAAGAGGAAGGGGAACTATGTGAGAATGCTATTCATCGACTACAGCTCGGCATTCAATACCATAGTCCCCTCCATACTCATAGCCAAGCTCAGGGACCTGGGCTTGAACTATGACCTCTGCCAGTGGGTCTTGGACTTCCTGACGGGCAGACCCCAGGTGGTGAGAGCAGGCAACTGCACCTCCTCATCCATCACCCTCAACATAGGGGCCCCCCAGGGCTGTGTTCTGAGTCCCCTCCTCTACTCCCTGTACACACACGACTGTGTGGCTCAGCGGAGTAGCAATACAATCATCAAATTTGCTGACGACACAGTGGTGGTGGGCCTGATCTCTGCCAACGACGAGAGGGCCTACCTGGAAGAGGTCAAGGTCCTGGCGGGATGGTGCCAGGAAAACAGCCTCTCCCTGAACGTCAGCAAAACAAAGGAGATGATTGTGGACTTCAGGAGGTCGGGGGTCAAGGACTACAGCCCCCTCAGCATCGACGGGGCACCGGTTGAGAGAGTCAACAGCTTTAAGTACCTCGGAGCCTACATATCCGAGGACTTGACATGGACCACACACATTGACAGTGTTGTGAAGAAGGCACGACAACGCCTCTACTTCCTCAGGCGCCTAAGGAAGTTCCAAGTCAGTCAGAAGATCCTTAAGAACTTCTACTCATGTACAATAGAGAGCATCCTGACTGGCAACATCACCTCCTGGTTTGGGAATAGCACTGCACAAGACCGAAGCAGACTACAAAGAGTGACACGTTCAGCCGAACGCACAATTGGAGGGGGGCTCCCCACCCTCCAGAACATTTACAACAAGCGGTGCAGGGGCAAGGCTAAGAGAATCATTAAAGACTCCAGTCACCCGAACAACTGCCTCTTTGAACTGCTGCGGTCAGGCAAGAGATACCGGAGTCTCAAGGCGAGCACAGAAAGACTCAGAAGAAGCTTCTATCCCCAGGCCATCAGGCTGCTAAACGAACAATGAACACTACACAACAACAACCATCAAACGCACATAGCACACACATCCACACGCACACACTCACTTTAAACAAACACACTGTAGCACCCACTCCACACACTTTATAGCACACACTCACTTTAAACAAACACACTGTAGCACCCACTCCCCACACTTTATATTTATTGATGAAGGATTGCACTACAACTCGTACACCTTACTGTAAATTGTACCTAAATTGTACCTCATCCCATTTCTGCTTGCACTATATAGTATTGTACATTAGTACACTGCATACAGTATTGTATATTATATGGTAACTCAGTTACGTCTATTCTGCATCGAACATTGTACATATGTCTATACTGAACACTGTGACCTCATTTTCTACTTCTAAATTACATGCTATACTATGTTATTTGATACTATCTTGTCTAGCACAGTCTCTGGAGCGTAACAGTAAGAAGCATTTTGTATGAAAGTATTCTGTACTTCTGTATGACAACTATTAAAGAAACTTGAACTTGAAACTTGAAACTGTGAAATACAAATGTTCAACCAAAACCATCAACATTGACTCAGCTAGACCTCTTTCTTATATCTGCAGCGCTAAAATTGAAGATTTTTCACTCCATAGATTAATCTAGATTAATTTATTTTAATGCTTTCAATAATTTAAATTAATCTCAAATTAAAGCATTAATTTTGACAGCCCTAATATATATATATATAGTACCAGTCAAAGGTTTGGACACATCTTCTTATTCAGTTCAATGAGAAGGTGTGTCCAAACCTTTGACTGGTACTGTATATATATATATACATTATATTCCTCTGAATACAATTACCTTTCTCTAAATGTATAGGCTGGTAAAGCTATGCCTCCTAAAGTGTGAAAACGGAAGTACAGGAAGTACCGGCTACAGGCTTTCCGGTTTCGACAAAACAATTATAGAAACGTGTGAAGTGCACAATATTTCCTCGTTTAAGCCACTGCAACGGCTTTGCCTGAAGAATTTACTACATGACCGGGACGTTCTAGCTTGTTTGCCGACAGGATTCGGGAAACGTTTGGTCCGTTCTGAGGCAGCTTCCAGGGGAAGTACATACACCGGATATTCTACCCCATACACACTTTTGGCCGTAGTGCTTTATCAGTCTTTATCTCGCGGAGGAAATAAAACTGGGAACGAGGTTACTAAATGTAACCACTAGGGGTGTGTCAATCATGGAATTATGGAAGTCGGTCCCGCCCCCCCTTCAGGTCCTCACGTCTGTCTCCAGCAGGTTGTACATGCTGGTCTCTGCCACCTCCTTGGACTCGTGGAACTTCTCCAAGGCCTGTCGGAGTTCCTCGTCCGGTATCTTCCCCTGGCGCTTCTTCTTGTAGTCGTAGTCCAGACGACGGCCCTCCAGCTTCTTCAGGTGGTGCTGAGGAGATCCAAGAGACAGAGAGTTGTTAAGACTCTTCAGACATTTTGTTTATAATAACAGTTGATTAAGGAGATAAATTAGGCAACATATAAAACAACCAGGTGTGTACTTGGTACAGTAGCAGACAATCCACAATGTCACATAGCTTAATGACCTGTGTACAGTATCTCTACACTATATTAAACCAACAACTGATTTGTGTTCTAGCCCCAGTGTTGTCACAAGGCCTCTAGGCTCTTCAGGAGCTCCAGTCAGATGAAAGAGGGAGATTAAGAATTTTAGGATTTCATACAATACAACTTTTACTTAAGTGTGTCTTTAAATTAGACATGGAGTCAAGGAAGGACTGGGACAAAACATTTTCCTGGACTTTTTGACCCAGACTGGCCCACCACAACCAGCCTGCATATATGCCTCCAACTGTGCCCCATGGAAGCACTTACAAACACACCAGCCCTTAATACCACCACTTATAGGCTAAGCATAATGGGTGGATACTCTATACAGTATAGCCTATAGGGCAGTGGTACTCAGACTTGGCCAACTCAAGAGCCACATTGACAAAGAATATTTCTGAAAGAGCCACAACAAACCAAACCAACACCAGGCTACTAATAGGCGATTTACAAGCTATAAAAAAGCATGATCATGTAGGCAGTGGTGCAGTGGCAAATTGACAGTAGGTCAAACGCTCCACGCGCGTGCGCGCGCATGCACAGTTTTTTTTGGCTGCTCTCGTCCTGCAGCTGGATACTATTGCCTCACAGCGCGGCCGTCAGCGCGCGGCCCAGAGAGCGCCGCTGGCTCTGCGGCTCTGCAGCTGCATGCTTCTCCGGGAGTCCGGTTGGATAATGCCATGTAAAAAGCGATTGCGCGTACTTCAGCCTCAGTGACCGAGGTATAACGCCGTTATACCGAGTTATACCAGCACTGCACCACTGCATGTAGGCCTACTGTGTGCTGTACCAATAGACTACTGAAATGTATTACCAACCATAACCATAACTTTTCAAATGCTTCTGTAGTAGCCTGTAGCCAGCCCATCAGCACAAAGTCCATTTATATAGTACAGTTCAAAACAACTGTAGTAGCCTAAAGTCCATAACCATAGAAATAGAATAATGTAGTAGGCTACAGAGCCTGATCACCACAAAGTCCATAACTGATCTGAAGGGGCAGTTCGGTTCTGTTTGACATTTTAGTTTTCAGTTATTTTGCCTCCTTCAGGTAAGTCAGTAGGCCACGTTACAGGACATCAGGTGTTTTCACAAAGCAAACAAATGCAACTCATCTTTGATCATGTAGATTACTCTTTTTTGGTTTTTATAAATCCTTTCAGCCATTTTAGCTTCACGTTGTTAACTGATACAATGCAGAGCCCTGAGATCAATTGGTAGTTTGTTCAGAAGGGAAGAGAGAGAGAGAGGGGGGGGGTTAATATAATATAATATAAAAACCTTTATTTTATATTCTTTTAATGTATTTTTTTTTAAATGTACTGAATTTTTTATTTTTTTTTGGAAACTATTGGAATAGTTTGAAAAATAATTATATCCTCATTATGTAACACCTATTACTGTATTATGTTACTCCCCAAGCCTGGTTATACACTACAACTTACAGGAACTACAAGTTCTAAATGAGAGAAGATGGTTGTAGTAAATTATTTGGCAATAGTTGTCAAACAGCTATTGTAGATTTGTACAAAAACTATTTTTTTTACTGTATTCATTATGCACTCTCTGAGAATGAGTGAATTAGTGTTGGTCTCACTTAATCTCACATTAGCAGATATGTGACAGGTCTGCTGCCTTTTGGAATAATCTGTAACTGATATTAACTTCGTATGGCCCAAGCAAGCCATTCTGTATAGAAGCTGAGGAGAGAGTATAGTGGGAGGAGAATAAGGAAGTAGTGTACAGAAGAGGAAATAGTGAAAGAGGAAACTGAGGGTGGAGAGGGCGGTTAGAATGCACTTCTGTCAGCACATCTGGACTGGGTCTGACCAACTTGGCCTTTCCTTTTAGCTGTGAGTTGCAAGAAGGGCCTGTATGACTGAGGGGCGGTGTGCCGATGCTACCAATAAGGCCTTTTCAGGTTGGGGTGCTCATCTTAAAATGTAGGACCCTCTTGACTTTTTGACCCAGACTGGCCCACCACAACCAGCCTGCAGATATTCCTAACGCAACCCCCTCCAATCATCATTCTGCAATCTGTTAATAAAATCTTCAATCAATCAATCAATCAATCAACAAAAGTTACTAGGAAGTAGGGCTGGGTGTCGTTTGAACTTTGAACGGTGCAATACCTTTTTCCTCCGATATCTTACTTTGCTTCGAGTATAAACATATTTTTCAACAATAACCAATTTTCTTTTAAGAAAATGAGTCTTGTTGGATGGATAATGTCCATCCTTGATGACATGCCGTCGGCCTGGGGAGGGTGTAGAACTACCACATGCCTCCTCCGATACATGTGGAGTCGTCAGCCGCTTCTTTTCACCTGACAGCGAGGAGTTTCACTGGGGGGAACGTAACGCGTGCGGAGGTTCGCGCTATTTCTCCCAGATCCCCTCCATGCTCAACAGGCGCCTGACTGACTGACTGACCAATAGGAGCTGCTGTTGCAACGACCAGGACTCATACCCCACTGGCTTCCCACCCGCTAACATTGCCAATTGTGTTAATAGGGAGTAGGGATGACTGACCAAGCCGGAGGTACCGCTGAAAGCTGTTTTCAATACCAGAGTCTCCGCGGTCACGATCATTTTGATTGAAATCACGATTACTCATTGATTTGAGAACATCATATGACGACGACTCATTTGTTTCACCTTTCCAAAGGCTGCCTTTCTGGCGTCTTCTACAAGTTACCAGATGTTTCAAAATAACTGGAGAAATCAACATGAGCTGAAACAACTGTTTGGGGGAGGGGAGGAGCACACCACTGTGAAGGAAGGCTGCGTTGCATTTACAACACAAGACAAAATGACAGCAACATGGCATGTGGCACAAGAAAGGTTTTATCTTGATTATCTTGTTTTCACATTGAAACTCGATTAATCGCCCAGCCCTACTCGCTTGTTCACCATGTTCCCATGATTTTAAATAATTGCTTGTTGTTTTGACTGACATTGCCCTCCTCCTCACCTTCAGCATCACACTAGTGAGAGATTTGAATGTAGAGTGGTAATCATTGCATGTGAACGCATGAATGGGCCAGATCTGCGCTCTGGAGGAAAGCCATTCACACCTCTGGGTACAGTGCAGGCTATTTAAAAAGGCAGCAAAGCTACAACAATAATGCAAGGGAGAGCAGAGTAAATGCACAACTTGAACAAGCGGTAAAATAATAGTCATGACAACCATATGGGACTCCAGTAGCTGTGATGTCATTTTCTTTTGGCAAGCACTACCTCTCCTTAACACATTCCCGGCCATTAGATTAGACGGGCCCCACTCTAGGACGCCAGCTTTTCATTACAACTTTTCACAGTGCATCACGTTGTTTGTAGAGCTAAATCTATATTTTATATTATAGCTATGTATCCATAGCTAGTCATTGTCGACTGACAGTATAAACCTTCCTTTCAATATGCCATAAAGAAATTATTTGCCACGTTCCCGTTTTATAGCGTAATGAATATGAGCGTTATATGGGAATGATCTGGGATAATTCCTGCAAAGCTAGTTATAAGGCGCTAAGCTAATAACGTTAAATCGATTGGCGTTTTGTCCCTACACAAGCTGGAGTTAAAAAACTAAATGCATATGATCGGTATCATGTTCCACCATGAATGCATGAAAGGGGGGGGGGGGGAAGTCGTTTCTGATAATTGATTACCAATAACGGCATTCGTTATTACAACAACATACGCTGATCAGGGGGATGGCTATGAGAACAAGGCCCGATCAGGCTGCAATTGACGTCAAATCGCTCTTACCTGTGGCCGGTTGGATTCCAAAAAGAATTTCCCAGTTATTTGATCGCCATCTGGTAGATCGATATGTCCATTGGCTGATGCTATATTCCTTTACTGCATACTGAATTCGGCGTCGCAAAAAGTATTCCAGGCGATCGGGTGAAGCCCTCACTTCAGGCTAACAGAAAAGTCTGCCCGGAGCGGGGAAAAAATTTACACCAAGTCTGAAACAAGGATTACTGCATTCTCGAGACAGCACCACTACCAGGATCTGGCCGGTACTGCACTTTCCGAGTCTCAATATGCCTTTTCCAGCCAAAATACAGCTCTGTGACAGTGAATAGGATATTAAAATCGAATAAAAGAAAAAACGAGTTAAACACGTATACGTGATTGGCCGTCTACCGCTGGCTCCCAATCACGTATATATACGTGGATGGCCGGGAATGTGTTAAAGAGTTTTTTCCATGGACGATACAACCATAATGCCTTGGTGTGTGGGTGGGTGTGTGTGTAAAATATTGTCAGATACCTGGATTTCTCTGAGGTCCTTGTCACAGAGCCCTTGCAACGGGTCAATGAAGTTCTGTTTAACATCAATGTCTAAAGAGTCTTTGACCTCTGCCAGTCTCTTCATGGTTTCTCCTGCATCCACTAGAGCTCCCCCTGGAACACACAGACAGCCAAGTTAATGATCCAGTTAAGTCAGTGTATTAAGTGGTAGGGTTTCCCGCAGCGCTTTGCAGTCAAGGCGCTACACCTTGACAAAAGCACCCCAGCAATCCTAAGAGTGTTAGAGAAACATATTCTCTACACGATGGGCTCGTTTTTGTTATTATTTATTTGCGTGATACAAAAATATTATTATAATATAATTATAATAATGTATTAAAAAAAAACGTTTACAAAAATGTAATTACCATGAGTTTGCTTAAGAAAAATAAAAGCAAATAAGTACAATGTGTATTCACCTATCTATCTCAAACCTGTCCAATGGAAGGAACAGTTGTGATTAGAGGATCAAGAAAAGAGGGTGGGGCTTGAAATAGGTCAATGAGTACCTCAGACGAAGAAACATATAAGGCTGTTTTAGGTTTTCAGAGGAACAATGTTTTCAAACTTTATTATCTAAAGTAAATGATGGTAAGTTAGAGTGTCGTGCTCACTCATAGTTAAAGACAGTAGAGGTTGAGTAGTTTCCTGTGATATATCACATTCACACTCCAAGTGAGTTAGATCAACTTCACAACTGAAAATACATGGACTGTCCCACTATTTCAAAACGAACTTATGTGGTTCTTCAGTGCAAGGGTTCAATTGTTATCACACAGTGGACTGGCTGGACGTGAAGCTGGTGAAAGCACCCACAGCCAGTGGCACCTTGACTGGAATCATTCCTGTAGTAACACTATCAAACCACAACAACCACACAGATCCAAAACCACAGACAAGCACAGATAACACTAGAAGCATAAAACTGAAAATACAACAGTCAAAAAAGGTATTTCACAGACACTAAGGGCACGCCACGTTCACACATAAGTTAGTTTGAAATGGTCCGAATTAAAAGTAAAATTGTTACTTTTGTTGCAGACAAATGAATCAAACTTTCTAAACAAAAGGTCAGCCTTTTATATACTTTTGAATCCCACACCTGCCAACATTATGCTGTGAAAAAGGGGCTTCAAATTTGCAGGGATATTTCTTTAATTTCTCATTCCTTTCATCTGAGGCTGACTGCACACAGGCACTGAGGAGATGTACATTCACTCTGGGTTGCAATGTTGTGCAGAAATAATTAAGTGTAGCGTATGAAGTACGATCTTACCAGGCAACACATATCCCCATACAAATCCTCATCTCATTACAACTTAATTAAAAACGTTTGGGTAGGGAGCTCCAGTAGCTCACCGCGTACCTCGAACGCTATTTCGGCGTCGGGGACAACCGTGCGCGTCACGGATCTGGGGTAGCAAGTTCGACTCCCGGACAAGCCGTACTTTCTGAGAGTGTCTTTCCCCCCATCTATACCCCCATTCAACCTGTTTCTGTCGGTCATACTTGACCAGAAAAAAGCGATAAACGCGAAAAGAACCAGCTGACTGGTCAAAGTAAAAAAAAAAAAAAAAAAAAAACGTTTGGGTAAGCATACATTTAATTACAATATAATAATAATAAATAATAATAACTATCTATATAGCACCTTTCACACATGGACCGCAGCAGTGCCCCACAGCAAATAGCATAACATTAACCCATTCAGTTCCAACCACGAGATTAGTCGGGTTAACTCGCCATGCGTTCCGTGCCAAGACCCGAGAAATCTCTGGTTTTAATCGTTATTTCTTTTATTAGCGATATCCATTAATTTTTCATCCATCCAGCCTGACGTTATCATTGGGAATGGGCCTGAGCTCGCAAAGGGCAAATACCGCCGCCTCTCGTCTTCCGGATGGTATTGCACATCATTGGATTGGATTGGGTGGGACTGTGCATCAGAAAAAAAACTCCGGTCCGGGGTTTCCCTTCTCGGGCAAGCAGTATCGTGTTACCACATTCACTGGCGAGGCTGGGAGCAGGGTCGATTATGTGTTTTGGACTATAACGTTGGATCAATAAACGCTATCAATAATTTGAATGGCGATCAGGAATTGGATTAATCTTTTTGCAGAACATCTGATGTGAGGTAAGGACTCTATTTTACCAGTCTTGGGTTAATCAGATGTTCCTTTCTCCACCATCGGAGCGCGTGTGTGTGTGTGTGTGTGTGTGTGTGTGTGTGACGTTAGCGCTGACCAAGTCATGGATAATCGATTTTTCAGCCCGCTTCTCTAGCGTGCATAAGGACACATATACTATCGATAATCTAGCGTTTATTTGAAAACGATTAATAAATCAGCCGAAAAATGACAACCTGTTTTGTGTATTCCACTAAAAGGCTATTATCGCGGATTTCTCTGGAATTACTAGAAATCTCCAAAACTATACCCGTATTCAAAACGGTATAAAACGGAAATGTACCAATGAAAAAACAATCCGTTTCATACATGTTGACTGCAAGCAAGTCATTGATAAGCGACGGGTGTATTAGACCCATAGCCATAATTTAAGATATAGTTTAAGCGTTCGCAAATGTCCCCGTCCTCCCATTGACTAAAGCGCTGGCACGGAAAGGGCTATCAGCAGAGGGCGCTGTTGGCGCAGAATGAGTTAACATAGGCATAAAATGTGCATACAGTTGATGGAATAAAAGCAATGCATAAAGTGCAGACATAAGAATATTGATAAAAGACAATAAAAGTAGTGCAACGTAGAACGTGCAGACATAAGAATAGGCATAAAATAAGTACAATAAGTACAGTGTTGCTCAAACTTAAGGCATGTGAACCCCCCCGGAACAGCCAGTCCCCCAAACACCCCACACATCAATCCCCACCACATCCCCATCCAAGACACACACCCTCATAAAGCATGTCATGATAGAAGGAAAACACAAACAGCCCGCGTGCCACCCCATCTCCCCCGGTCCCGACGACCTCGCCATCACGAGGAAACCAGCAAACCCCACGCCCCCACCCCCAAACTCGGAGGAATGACAGGTCACGCCCAGGACCTGCAGCCACGCTAAAGGAGCCACGCAGCACGGCAACGACTCCAAACACTCAAGCAGACAGACACATTATTACTGTTGGTAATTAATTATGCATCACTGACTAGGCTACTGTCACCTTAATTATGCATGCAAGGTATTTGTTTAATATCACAACATTATTTGGCTACGTTGAACAATACCAGCTGTGACAATAGTAACGTTATGATGATGAAAAATCACACATTTGGAAATATACAGGAAATGTCAACAAAAACGTCCCAATCAGCTTCATTACATGATCGATTTCTCTGGTCTTTTCCTGCCTTTGGTTCGGTTTGATTTTACAAAACGAACTGCTCCAGGGTTCACATGGAGAAGGACCGAGACCAAACAGGCGGAGGTAAACCCTCCAGGGTTCGGTTCAACCGGACTAAACAAAGCTGGTGTGGACACGCCCTAAATCATTCTAGAGCCATCTATCACAAGTAACCACTGACCATCACAACTACACCACAGACAGACTGCCAGACACACCCCCACACACTCCAAAACCATAATGACACACCCCAGAATTAAGTACGCATACGCTCCTCCAACCCACTATGACACACACACAGATACCAATTAAAGAGCTACTGAAGAGGAAAATGTTCATTTTTAAAATTATGTTTATTGTGGGTCTACGTTCTTTGTTGTCACAGGATCAAGTTAAGCAGTTAAGTTGAGTGACTTGGGAACAACTTGATTAAACAATAGCAACGCTTTATGTCGTGATTGTTCAACATGAATCTCACCACTGCTATTGTTGTGGCTTGTATGTCACCTGGCGCGGAGTATCGAGGACTTTTTTCCATCCTCAAATCTCCCTGCACGGATCCAGTACGGCAGAGAGTTTCTTCTACATCTGGAGGAAACGTACGTTCCTTTTTAGAAATGCGTGCATCTTGGCGATTACGGAAACCTTCCTGGAAGATAGAGACAAGGACGGGGAACTAAGGATTGATTGATTCGGTGTGCCTATCCGGCTGGATAGAGACGCTGACAGCACGGACAAGTTGACGGGCGGGGGTGTGTGCTTATACATAAACGAGTGTAAAAATGTGATCGTCAGAGAGAGGATCTGCACAGCTGATCTGGAGCTGCTCTCTGTCTCACTACGCCCACGTTATCTGCCACACGAATTCCCCCAGCTGTTTGTCACTCTTGTGTCTATCCATCCGAGGGCAAACAAGAGTAATGCATGTGAACTGATTCACCAAGCAACTCAAGAGGCTTCAATCTATATCTCCTGATGCTGCCCCTAATATTGTTCTTGGAGACATGAATCACTGTACATTGTCGAATACTCTGAGAGACTTTTACCAGTACGTCACATGCCCCACCAGGGATAAAAACATACTGGACTTGTGTTATGGAAACATTAACACTTTGAATGCCCAGCAGGGGGCACACATTTCGTGCTTGAATGCCCACATCCACTTCAATGTTAGCATTAATATCGCCTAATCTATGTTTTAAATTATATTGTGTCTAATCTGCCCGTCGCATTATCAATGACCTATTTTCAGTCAACATTGTCGAAGCAGATTGTTTTTTTATCGGTTCATTTCCGTTTCATAGCATTTAGAAAACCCCTCGTTTTCACGAGAAAAAAAAAGAGGATTCCATGATAATCGCCCCGTACTGTAATATTCTAGAACGTTGTCAATTGTCTGCCTATTTATGAATCATTTTCAAATAAACGCTCGATTATCTATAGTATATGTGTACGTGTGCACGCTAGTGCCGCGCGCTGAAAATCGATTCTCTCAGTTCCTGATCGCTCTTAGAGTCAAACAGCCATATCACAAAAAAAAGAAAAAGCTTATATCTCTGTGAAAACGGGTCTGATTATCCTAATACTGGTCAAATAGATTCCTTACCTGAGATCAGATGGTATCCAAATGGATTATTCCAATTCCTGATCGCCATTCCGAAAATCTATCCTTTTATTGATCCACCGCGTATACTGTACAACACATAATCCCCGCTGCTCTGAGGGTCCAGAATGAAGCTGATCGACTCCGGTCACATGCGTGAGAAGTAAAATGTGGAATCCGTATTTTCTTCTCTCATGCCTTTTCACTGAGTCCAATCCAAAAGGGTGAATTACCATCTGGGAGACGATAGGGGGCGCTTTTTTCACATCTGAGCGCCTGGAGTGGCTGATTTACCAACGGTAGACTCGGTTGATGAAATATGAATTCAGATCGCTAATAAAAAATTAAAAAAACGAGAAAAAACAAATATTCAATCCGCGGGGGTAAACCCGAGAAAACTCGGGTTGGGCATCCAAAGTGTTAAGGATGCTTATAAATCCATCTCGCTCCACCCCTTGGGATCATCTGATCACAACTGTGTGCATCTCATCGCTGTATATCGCACAGTGTTGAAAAGGGAAAAGGTACAGACTATCCGGGTAAAGGCCTCTACATGCTACAGCAACGCAACTGCAACACAACATCAGCGCGACTTCAACGCAACATCTGGCAGAGGGTCTTGTAGAGCAGGGGTTCCCAACCTTTTTTCCCCCAGGGACCCCCAAACATCTCTGATGAAATTCCTGGACCCCCCTCCTAATAAAATACCATAAAATACATTTTTTTTGTCATTTTAATACTTTTTTTTGTCATTTTAATAACAAACTGCTTATACACAGGCATATGCATCATAATTAGACCCACTATGCTTCTTTGACTTGTGCCTTCAATCAACAAATCTCATCTTGCACCATATGTATTTCAAAATGTTGGCCAATATTCAAATCCTGTATTCATCCTCTCAAATCAGGCCCTAATGGTGAACGGTTTGCATTTATGTTGAATGAAGTAAGAATCCACTGCAGTAAAAATATCCTCACCTCGAGTGGTGGTAGTAAGGTTGACTGACATGAGAATGTCCTGCTTCAGATCCTCATTTTCGATATACTGCACATAAACGATGAGCACAGCCTTGTCTGCGACAGTTGTAGTTTCATCAAGTTGTATGGCAAATGGACCCTTTCTAAGCTTTTCTGACAGCTGCTGCTCGCAATCACTTGACATCTTATCAATTCGGTCTTTCACTACATTGTTCGAGAGTGGTACTGATTTTAGTTTATCCGCCACCTGTGGGCCGCACAGTTTCTAAACCATTTTGATGCAGGCTGGTTTGATGAGCTGCTCGCCAATATTGTGCGGTTTCTTTGCTTTTGCAATTAAAAGCGAACACTCAAAGGAGGCTTCGGTAGCCTTCTGTAAATCACTGCCACCCCTGCTCCACGCTACTCTAACATCAACGGGCTTGTTCGCCTTGAGAGACTGTTCTTTCCTCCGAAAAAAGTCTGGATCCTTCCCAACGGTTTCTGGGTGCTTAGACGCCTGATGTCTCTTCAGCTTGCTGGGCTTCAGGCTCGAGTTTGCCAACTTTTCTCCACAAATCACACACTCAGGTCGTTTGTCTGGTCCCTCAGTGAAGCCCATGGTGATGTAATTTTCGCGATTGCTGTAGGTCCTAACTTTTTTTGCAGATGAGCTGCCGTCATCTCCTTTTCGTTTGTCACACATTTTCGCCTCTGGCGGCTGACTGCAGACGAGCCGAGAAAGTTAACTAGCGTGCTAGGCTAGCTACGGAAAGTGATACAGTCAACTGATTCGCGTTTTAGCGGCTACCCGGTAGCCTACTGTTAACGTTCAAAAATCATGTCTAGATGTTTATTTATTTATCTTTATTTTTTATTGTAGTGGAGAGACTATTCATGCTTCTGATGATAAAAATATGCTAATTAAATATTTCTCTGAAAAAAAGAAAAAAAAGAAAAGAAAAAAAGGACCTCAAATCATCTGTGGTCTGGCGGACCCCAGGTTGGGAATCACTGTTGTAGAGTGTGTTGTGAGGATGTTGCGTACCTCTCCCCAAAATCTAATCTGAACAACCGTTGTGTTGATGTTGCGTAGCAGTGATTGGTTGGTTAGCAAATGGGGGCGGGGCTGTCATAGAATAATATTGGTCCCGCAGGCAGGAATACTATCCTCGAGTTAATGTAATTTATACAAATGGAAGTATTGATTTCGCCGTAACGAATCATTAAAAATATATACCGTTAACTGGAATATGTTAGTTTCTTACACATATGTTGGATTATGTAATTGGTTTGTCATGACAAACCAATAAAAAATCGCAAATTAACCGGTGGTTATCCTATAGCCCTAGTTATGTACATTTCAACAAAGTGGAGCCGCAGGGGACTTCCATAGCATACGCCTTCAAATCATCTTACCTTGACGATTAAAAGCCTCCACAATTTAGTAAACAGTGTTCCCATGGCTGGTGTTGATATTTTACGATGCCAGCTTGTGATAATTTGTTGTAGCCAGCCAGCTAGCGTTGATGCTATTCAATGCTATCATACCCAACTAACGTTAATGCCATTCAGAATTTATTAACATAGCTACAACAACACACAGTAACGTTAATATAATTACATGCATCATTGTTTACAATGAACGGTGGGGCTAATCGAAAGGACTGGACACGGACAAGTTAAACAGCAATCAATTAATTTAATATAACAGGTAGTTCGAGCTGCATTTTCGTGCCTACAACCACAGCCACAGGGATATATCCGGCTTTGACGAGCTCTCTCTCCTGCCGATTAAATTCAGCAGCTCTTCCTCAACCTCGAGTGCCTGTAGCTGCCTGCATTTGCACAAAGGCGTCCATCCCTGCTGCTAGCTAACGTTAAAACGAACCTAAAGTTAGTTGTTCACCAACGATCTACAGACACCAACAAACACAGAAGTTACACAAGCAGAATACATCACAAATACTTCCGGTCAGGGGATTTCTAAATATAAGAGCGACGTCTAAAAGCACCGGAAATACGTTTATTTTGTACATTATCTAACGTTAACACGAACCTAAACTAACTTTAGATTAGTTTAGGTTCGTGTTAACGTTAGATAATGTACAAAATAAATGTATTTACGGTGCTTTTAGACGTCGCTCTTTTATTTTGAAACCCCCCGACCGGAAGTAAAAATGATGTTTCTTTTTCTGCTTGTTATCAATGGGTTGGTTGAGTTGAGAAGGGAAGTTTCATCTATCTAGGGAACCTAGCTACATCCGGGGTACAATGTTGCATAGGCTGCGCGTCGATGTTGCAGAAGCATAAAGGCAGAGTGCTTTGCCGATGTTGTGTTACAGTTGCTTCGCAGTTGCTGTAGCATGTAGAGGCCTGTTGAAGTGCCACAAACAACTAGTGACACTTTGTATTATGACATCCTGTTCTCCCTGTCAATTGTAGGATATAAAGGATTAAGCATATGTTTATTGTATATATCTGTTTTAAATCTAAGCATATGTTAAGAGATGACTTAAGCGTCAGTGATTATGAAGAATGTCTGTGTATTCTTCCTCCCACTTGTGTAAAACTGTAAGAACTATAAACTATAGACTCTAAAACAGTAACTTGTGCAAACTACAATATCTTGTGTAGTCCTGGAGAATGGAATGGGCCTCTTCTCTTACTGCTAGTAAAGCCAGGAATGTGGTCACAGAGCGCTGACCTTGACAGAAGCAGAGGGAGAAGCAGAGGGAGAATGATGATATGATGTGTAAAACATATCCACCAATGTATATGAGTACTGTATTGTACATGTATATATATATATATCCGTATATATCTGTATATATATATATATATATAAGCGTATTAGGCTATTCATGCTAGAAGGACCATGTACTGTATATTACAGCAGGGCAATTGTTTCATTCAATAATGCTGGACGCTGTAGGAATGTGTCTATGACCTTGTGGGACCCTGCTAGCTTACTAGATAACAGATGAAGACATAGGGTTTTTCCCAGCACGAAGAAATCTATTACTCTCTCAGTTACAGTAACGGCTGGAAAGGGGAGGAGTGTGTTATGTGTTGATTGGCTGGTAGAATGACATCACTATGACATCACTGTATTTAGACCAATAGTAAGAGGTCTTGATATGATGCCGGACCTGTATATAAGTGACTGCTCCAGTCTTGACGAGTCAGTTTTTCATTTTTAGACTTCAGACACCATTCTTATAGCGTCAGATACTGTTGAGCGTTGTATGGAACAGAATCTGTCTATTTTTCAGAGTGGAGTCCTTAGGACAAAGCTTTGTTTTTTAGAGGCTATGCTATGCTAAGAGAGAGATGCTTTGTTTTATACTTACTTTTACTGAATTGGACATTTCCAATGCAGTCTCTTTGTAACTTGCTTTTTCTAATTAAAACAACTTTGTTATAATACCTATTGAATTCGTGGACTGCTTTCTATCGCAATGTGTCACGACGCTGGCCTCGCCCTGCTCTCATCTGAGGTAAAACGGTATAGCTATATTCTGGAAGCTATGCAGATTGAATCAATTGCTGGTTACTGCTTTTCAGCTAAAGTTATATAAAGGATATAATATATATGTATACTATTGTCAGTAGTAATGCTTAGTTTCACTGTTTGTTGTTTGCAAGTGCCGGTAGCCACTGTGTTCGACGGGCTCCATTGGGTTTGTGGGAAACAGAGTCTCGCCACTGCAGGGCCGGACGATCGGTGGCCACGGATTGATGGACCTGTCGAACTGATAAGGGGCTATGGGGCTTGCAAATGATTGTTAGTGTTAGTACGCTAATATTACACTATTAGCAGTAATAATACTTATTAAAAGAGTAGTAATATCATCAGGCTTACAAATGATTAGCATTACCGGCCTTTCGTAAAATGATGATAATAATGATGATAATGATAATGATAATAATATTATTATTATTATAGGCAAAAGAGTTCTCCCAGACATACATTCGGTTTATTACAAACAAAGAAGAGGTCAACAACTCTTCTATGCTTATATTTCATATCAACTGGATATAACTAACTAGTGACTATGAAGTAAGCGTGATAGAAATAGGAATTGACCCGAGAACTTAGCGAGTTTAGCACCTCGCTGGGGGATATCGGGCGGCCACAGGGTTATATCTCGAGTAAGTGACCCGAGATAAATAGAGACAACCCATCGGCATTCAACAAGGCCTTAACACTTTGAGGACCGGGCCGGAGCCGTCTAATATGGTGCTGGAGGACCAAGGTTTGTCAACAAACCGATGTGACTTTGTACAGCTATATCTATACTTTATAGTATTGCTATCTGTCCATTCTCATTGTCACTTGAGCGCATAAACAGTCCCTTCATAATGGCTTAAAGAAGAAAAAAAATCCATCGGTTGGTTGTCATTTTATAGCGCCGTGAATATAAGGTTTATCGCACTTTTCGTCTCATATATTTTCTGGGAAGCTAGTTATGGTGCTAAAGGCTACTAACGTTATATTGAACGGCATTTCTGTTGTATATATTAGAATGAAATAAAACAAACTGCTTATCATCCGGACTATTCCAGAGCATCTATGGATGAAATGGGGGCGGCGGGGGACGCCGATTAGTATTATTGATTAGCAATAGAGTGTCCGTGCAATTAGCCACATTCACTGATCGATTGCTTGCGCTTCACAACAAGCTCCAATCCGGCTATAATTTAGGTTAATTATGTCTTACCGTCAGCCCATGTGATAGCCGGCAGCATTTCACCCTTATCGATCGGCATCTGGTAGATCGATATGTCCATTGGCCGATCATAAATCCCATTATTCCAGGCTGAAATCTGCTAATCGAAACGTGATCAACGGTGCAGGCCCTTTGTTTGGGATCAGGCTAATATGAAACGCCCCTAGACAGTAAAATAAATGTTTTTCCCATTCGCTCACAATGATACTGCAGTGGAGCGATGGCGCCCCTAATAAGAGGATCTGGCCGGTATTGCATGTCGCCAATTTCACAGAGGCGGGTAGATCTGCAGAGTCGATGGGGGATGTTGATTCGGTTATTAATATGGAATAAAACAATAACAACTTCAACGCATGGCACCGAAACCCGAGTTAACTCGTGGCCGGTCCTCAAAGTGTTAAAGGACTGGAATGATGATGCCTGTCTGTCTCTACAGGGTTGTTTGGACTGCACTGATTAGGATATGTTCAAAAGAGTCATGTAGTGACATTGTC
The DNA here is from genome assembly GCF_963971535.1 of Notolepis coatsorum. NCBI lineage: Eukaryota > Metazoa > Chordata > Actinopteri > Aulopiformes > Paralepididae > Notolepis > Notolepis coatsorum. Next base: position 186,298,793 of record NC_140166.1, read on the forward strand.
CTGATGTTATTTGTAGCTGGATATCTTATTGTGAGAATACGATAATCCCTGTAAAAACTGTTAAGATGTATCCTAACAGCAAGCCATGGATATCAAAGTCTCAGGGCTATTGCATAAAAAGGAAAAGGCATTTAGAGAAGGGAACCTTATAGAGATGCACAATGTAGAGAAAGAGATCAAACAAGAAATCAGGGCTGGAAAAATGAGGTACAAAGACGAAATAGAAAATCAGCTCAGGATGAATAATCTGGGCTCTGCCTGGAGTAGTATGAAAACTATTGTAGGGCTTAAGGAAGAGGGTAGGACTAATATACAGCTTAGTGGCTATAATTCAGATCTACAGCTAGCAGATGAATTTAATGAGTTCTACACCAGATTTGATGTGCATGATTTACAGAGAAACACTCTGAGCTTAGGACAGGGTTGGTGACGTCTGAGGTTCATGATCTCATTTGATGACCATAGTGTGACCAGGTGTTTTAAAAGGTGTAAACTAGGGATGTCCGATATTATCGGCCTACCGATATTATCGGCCGATATCGGTATTAAAATGTGATATCGGAAAATATCGGTATCGGTTTTCAAATTTTTTATTTATTTTTTTATTTAATTTTAATTTTTTACATTTCTATAACCTTTATTTACCCATGCAAGCAAGTAAGAACAAATTCAGATTTTATTTATTGTGAAAAGTATGCATAATGTTGTGTTAATTCCACAACAAGAGATATGTAATGTTAATTACCTGAAATTATTCCGTTTTTTGGGGGGGGGGAACCCTGCATATATCGGTATCGGTTGATATCGGTATCGGAAATTAAGAGTTGGACAATATCGGTATAGGTAAAAAAGACAATATCGAGCATCCCTAGACTGTAAACCTAAGAAAAGTCCAGGTCCAGACAACATAGGTGGCCGTCTGCTTACTGTCTGTGCAGAACAGCTAGGCCCTATTTTAATTGACTTCTCATCAGCCTTTAACACATACTAGTTGAATTATTTTAAAACAACTTTGGCTTAGACTCTGGTATTATTGGTTGGGTTCTTGATTTCCTCACAAATAGAACCCAGAGGGCACAGGTGAATGGGGAATTGTCTGGTGTACTAACATCATCCACTGGCTCACCCCAAGGTTGTGTTCTTTCCCCACTCTTGTATATCCTGTATACTAATGTTCCGCGCCGTGGAAATGGCAGTGGTGATACACATACGTTGTCTCAAGACTTAGTCCTGCATGTATCATCAAATGCCCATATCGGTGTGAAATTTATGTGTGCCATTATTACTATGAACCAAGCATCTCACTGTAATGTACCTGTACTTTATTCGTGACAATAAACTACTACTACTACTACTACTACTACTACTACTACTACTACTACTACTACTACTACTACTACTACTAATGACTGTAGAAGTCAACATGCAAATAGTCACATCGTCAAATTTGCAGATGATTCTGTAATTGTTAGTCTCCTGAGTGACAATGAGGCCAGCCATGGCCCAGTTGTAGATTACTTTGTTTCCTGGTGCGAAGAGGCATTTCTACAACTAAATGTCACAAAGACTAAAGACATGTGCATTGATTTTAGACGATCTTCACTAGCTCCTCAGAGTAGTGTCATTAATGGCCAGACAGTGGATTTGGTGACCACTTATAAATATCTCGGTTCCATCCATTATTGACAATCGTCTGAAATTTGATTTTAACACTGAAATGGTCTGTAAGAAAGGTCAGCAGTGCCTCTTCTGTCTAAGGAAGCTAGTCAAATTTCAGGTGGATAAGTCCTTGATTATCTTGTTCTATAGGGCCTTCATAGAGTCTATTGTTTCCTTGGCTGCCATTTGTTGGTATGGAAACCTTGGCATTAAACAAAATAATGCCCTTAATGGGATTGTGAGGGGGGCTAGCAAGATTGTGGGGGTACAATTCAGCTGTCTGGGTCATATATATGACGAGCAGGTGCTCCGGAAGGCGTCATCGATTAGAGCGGACAGCTCTCACCCCTTAAATCCGGAGTATCAATTATTGCCTTCCGGCCAACGTTTGGAGACCCCTGCAGCTAAAAACAATAGATACAAATTCTCATTTATACCTACCTCCATTCGAGCCTTTGAGGTGGGTGTGTGGGGCGGTGGTTGTGGTTGCTTGTTTGACTGTTTTTTTTTGTATCCACTTTTTCTCCCATTTTCTATATTTTCTCCCATCCCAATTTCGTATCATCCAATTCAACCCTCCCCTGTCACGGACGCTGTTTCTTGCCTCCCACAAGCCAGCTGCAATGTGGACTAAGTCATACATAGCACAAGTCCCCTCCGGTACTTGAGGTAACAGCAGTCGCATCTTTTCACCTGCGCAGCTCGATCTCTCAGTGGCGAGGAGTAACGCGTGGGAGGCTCACGCTGCCCCCGACACTTCCTGATTCTACTGCGCAGGCGCACCAACCGACCTGTAGGAGTCGCTGTCCACAACGCCCGATCCCCACCCATCAGTTTTCCACCCCCTAATACGGCCAATGTGTATTAGTACGGACGACCAGCTAAACTGAAAGCAAATGTGGAGCGCTGGGCTCGAACTGACGAGCCCAGCCTCTCCAGCATTTCGTGGCGAGCGCCTTGCCCACTACACCACGTAGCCGCCCATTGGTTGCTTGTTTGACTGTTATGATCTGATCCTGCGACCAACCATGTACTGTACATGTCTGTCTTCTTCTTGTCATGTATGTTTGCTGTGTTTTTTGGAGCTCCTATTTATCTGATGTAACATGAATTGCCCAGTTTGGGACATACTAATCAGGGATGTGATTGCGCCTTAACTCATTCAGGGCCAAACCCGAGATAAGTCGGCTTAACTCGCCATGCGCTGGGTGTCAGACCCGAGATTTCTCGGGTTTTGGTCGTTATTTATTTTATTCGATATTTCCCTTCATAATTCATCCATCCAGCCTGATGTTATCATTGGGAATGGGTCTGAGATCGCAAATGTCCAATACGCCACCTAATGCCTTGCGGCCGCTATTGCACTCCATTTAAAACTATGTGGATTGTTGTCTGGGCCGAGCTGCGGCATGCGGGCAGGATCTAAATACTCCGGCAAGACAAGCGGTTATAACTGATACTTTGACGAGGGCCCCCCCCCCCCCCCCGTTCATGTTCAATGCTGGATTACGTTGGAAACACGATCGCGATCAGTATTTGGAATGGCGATCAGATAATTGGATTATTCTTTTTGCAGTACATCATAGACAAGGTAAAGACTATATGTTATCAATCTTGCGTTGATCCGATAATTCTTTCCCGCGATCGGAGCGTGTGTCTGTAATGTACTGTGTAGCATATTCCGTTGGTGGCGATCGAAGCATAGAAAAACGAGCGTTGATTTCAGATTGATTATTGATCCAGGCGAGGAATGGCACGATTTATAATGAGCTGCAGTAAAACGCTGTTTAAAGGGGGTCATCTTGGCTCAAACACTAACGTTAGGACCTTATCTTTTCTTCTTTGCAACCAGATTGTGCAACACCTGTAACCGCCTCCTCTGGAAGTCTTGCTTGCTTGCTTGCTTGCTTGCAGTTGGACTAATGGACTATTTTGCTTTTCTTCTGCTCTCAGGTCGATTTTGAGAATGAAGGTGGTGACATTTCTCCATCTCAGCTTTTTGGTTATGTCTAGGTTGGCTTCTGTACCTCATGCATGAGAGTTTGATGTTTCTACAGAGCTTCACATTAACTGGACAATGCTTGCTCTCCCTTGAGTAGTGTTGAGTGGCAGACTGCTGCACTGCTTGCAAGTAACCTTCCCTGGTTACTTGCGATAGCCAATGAAAATCTGTTATGCAAGAATAGCAGGTCTGATAAATGTTGCTTTCGCGTTTCGCTTAGACCAGGTGGAAAAATAATCAAAACATACATAAAGCTCAATAATAAAAAAAAATTATAATAATAATTTATGAATATTTTTCTATCATGATTTTAGGTCAGAAAAACCGGAAATCCGGTTAAAAACGGAGAAATCACATCCCTGACTAATAACCTTGAGAGAGAGAGAGCGAGAGCGAGAGCGAGAGCGAGAGCGAGAGAGAGAGAGAGAGAGAGAGAGAGAGAGAGAGAGAGAGAGAGAGAGAGAGAGAGAGAGAGAGAGAGAGAGAGAGAGAGAGAGAGAGAGAGAGAACATACCAAAGTTGGTTTCCTCTCCCAGCTCCTTTCCATACTTGGCCATACACTCCCCCAGCAAGCCTTCTGCCTGGGGATAGCCTGGATTCTTCACCTGGCCACGGATCTTTGACATGGTATTCAACATGGACAACTTTGCCCGCGATGCTGTGGAGGGATGCGGAGATGGAGGATGAGTGCGAATAGGAGAGAAGAAAAGAGAAGATGAGATAGGAGAGAAGTGAAATAGAAGGGTGGTAAATTAACTAGCTGACAGCCAAATGCATGTAAATACTTTGTCTGCTAAATTTGTCAATTCGACTTCACAATGGTAAACCAGATTTCAACCCGTTTTCTAGGACTGGGTATTGAAATTTGCACAGAAACTAAACATCAAATGATGATATTTATCCTGTGGATTATTAATAAATCCATTCACTACAGCACTGCAATTGTAATTGTAGTTCAGTAAATCAGGGTTCCCACGCTTGCCTTGACATTTTTATCCATGCTACCTCCTGATTTTCCAGGTACCATATTAAGTGATGATCTATAGGGAGGTGTAGTGGTTACGTCATTGCCGTTTTTCGTGTTCCACCCTCTGTGGAACACAATGCATTTCCCCATTGACCATTTCTAAATCGTCTCGTTTAAAACAAATAAAGCATTAACATTGGCATAGTGTACCTTTCTGTGCTTATTCATCCACAATCTATAGCTCAACGTGAAAATATTCACAATTAATCATTAAAAAAAATCGCCAAATTTAATTTCAACAAGAAATGCTTAAACAATAATGTTAGTGATAGAGGGGAACTCATTTTGTGCAAGAATTGAAAGCTTTTCAATTTCCATGCGGCAGAATTATTACAATAGCCGATAATCCATTTTCCCAATGATAAATCCCTATACGGGTGGAACAACCAGTGACGTCAGACTACACCTCCCTATTGGCCCCTGAAGCTTTCCACCCCCATCCGCGCCCCCCTCCCCTCACACACACCACCCCCTAGGACACCTGACTACTTACTTGATTTAAAAGATGTGCCAGTCAAGTCTACATTGTAAATGCTTAGAGTAGAGATTATGTCTTATTGATAATATCAATGCATGAAATAATGCAACAAGCTGTAGATGAACAACAATTTATTTAACTGGAACTTTGAAACACATGAGCACTGGGATTGATATTATGTTCTCTCTTCCACTCCTCTCCTATCTCATCATGTCCTCTTTTCTCCACACCTCCCCTCTCGTGTCCACTCCTGTCTTCTCTTCCTACTCTTCTCAACTCCTCTCCACTCTTCTCCCTTTTCCTCTGTCATCCTCTACTCTATTATCATCTTCTTCTCCTCTTTCATCTTCGCTCCTCTTCTCTTCCTCCTCCCTCTTTCCTTTATTATTAGTCTTATTAGATTATGAGTCTTATGTAGAAGGGGTAGTATGCCTACTCTTACTCTGTAAAAGCTTTTGTAAATCAAATTAATTAACCTAAAAGGGAAAACATAAGGCTGGTTCCCCTGTGGTTCCTCAGTACAGCAACCCCACTAGTAAGCTTAGCTTAACAGTATAGATGTATAGAATCAGTCTAGGCATGATCAATGATTTAAAAAAAAAAATCTCACCCCAAATTTTCCTATTTAGTAGTATCATCTTTTTTTTAAGAATTTTTTTTTAAATCACAAAATAGCTAAAAGTAGATATAAGAATGAATGTTACAAAATTGATCAAGACTAGACTATTCATGTCAACTAGTATAGAAGTAATGTCACAGCCTAATGTGAAAATGTATTGGCACTTGGCAGTTAGCTAGCAATGCAAGCTAGCCAACACTAGCTAGTTAGTTAGCAAGCTGAATGTTGGCTAGCAAGATTGCACTGCATGTGCTTGCTAACCATCATTAACAAATTCAAATTCAAAACAAACTCAAATTCAAGCTGCTAGCTAGTTAGCAAGATTGCACTGCTTACTAACTAATGTTGATAAACCCAGGTTTACCACACAATTAAAACACAGCTACTTACATTTGAGGATAAACTTGCATAAGAAGTTTCACTGTAGATGTCAAGGCTCCTGTGTTGGCTGGGAAATGCATGTATTTGACCCTTATATTGAGATAGCGAGTAACGTTATTATTCCTGAAGTCCACCAATCCGAAACTATACTTTTAAAGTCCATATCACCAAGTTGCCTGCATTAAATTCCAACATCCAATATACCATATAGGATGCCAAGAGCATGTTCTACAACATGGGATCATCCATTTCTATCTACAGTAAAAGCTGTTCACATGTAAAGGGTTTTTATAAACTCATCTTAATTCTGTGCTCAATAGTTTCATTTTATTACTATTTTACACATCATCCAATACAATTTTCCAGGACAACTGTTTCTATTTCCATGTAAGTGTTCACTTTTGCTCAGTTTCCATGACTTTTCCATACCTGGAAACTGAAAAAAATGTATTCCATGTTTTCCAGGTACCGTGGGAACCCTGTAAATTTTGTTTGTGTGGTCTAGCAGTCACAACTTTTCAACCGTGACAGAAACATGGAGACATGATCCTGGCACATAATCTTAGTTAATGAAAAATATGCAAGGTGATGTTTCCAGTTAGACCACTTCCCTGTCATCTCCTTTCTTCCACTGACTTGCTGAGTGTTCTCAATGCCTGATTCAATATTGTTCTTGTTGTTTTGGATAATGGCTATTATTACTATACAGCTACAATAGCTAAATGTTATACTGATTAAAAAGGATTTTCAACTGGAATATTTAATTAATCGAGATCTAGAATGTGCTGTTTAAGTGTTCCCTTCATTCTTTTGAGCAGTGTATAATGAAGCATTATGTTGGATGCATTGGACAACAGCAACACCACTTGTACTGTACATGTCAGGGCAGGTAGAAGCGGGTCATCCTCTCACCTGGGTTGGGTTGAAGATACTCTGATGTTTTGGAGATGACATCTACCACTGCTTTACTGGTCACATCTACTTTCTACACAACACATAGGTACATCATTACTGTAGTAGTACAGACACAGCAGCAATAACACAGCAACAAGTCAAGAGAATATTCTTCTTATTTATTTGTATACTTTATCTAACCAGGCAAGCCACTTCAGAATATATTGTTATTTACAATGACATTTATGTTTATTTATGTATCAGTTTTGCATTTGTATAAATAAATAAAATGACATCAAATCTAAGATGAAACTGTGATAATGGGGTGGGGGTGAGCTTCAGCTCTCAGAACCCCAGACTTATGAAATAACGTTCAACCACACAGCATGTGGCAATGCAGAAATATAATATACCATAGGCTATGTACTAACTAAAAATGACACATTTGTATGCTGCTATATATACTGTAATTGCATTATTATGAATACATATGTGCTCTTCTGTACTGCATGTACAACAAAAGTATGTACTTTTACATACCAACACGGATTCCAGATGCTCACAGACAGCCCCGCCTACAAGCTGAGACTGGTTAGAAGGCCCACTCTGCAGTCTACAGCCTGTACAACCCAGGCTATGTCAAGCTGAGACTGGTTAGAAGGCCCACTCTGCAGTATACAGCCTGTACAACCCAGGCTATGTCAAGCTGAGACTGGTTAGAAGGCCCACTCTGCAGTCTACAGCCTGTACAACCCAGGCTATGTCAAGCTGAGACTGGTTAGAAGGCCCACTCTGCAGTCTACAGCCTGTACAACCCAGGCTATGTCAAGCTGAGACTGGTTAGAAGGCCCACTCTGCAGTATACAGCCTGTACAACCCAGGCTATGTCAAGCTGAGACTGGTTAGAAGGCCCACTCTGCAGTATACAGCCTGTACAACCCAGGCTATGTCAAGCTGAGACTGGTTAGAAGGCCCACTCTGCAGTCTACAGCCTGTACAACCCAGGCTATGTGGCTTTGGCCTTTGCCTCAGGTGACTCTCCTTTACACACTATGGAACATTCTTTTTCTTACCCGTTCCAAGTCTTTGAAATCTTCATCTAGTTTAGTTCCCTCTGCGCCACCGACTTTCTCACTAACCATCTGCAGACGAGAGAGAGAGAGAGAGAGAGAGAGAGAGAGAGAGAGAGAGAGAGAGAGAGAGAGAGAGAGAGAGAGAGAGAGAGAGAGAGAGAGCGAGAGACAAGACAAAGAATTGAAAATGGGGGACCCTGATGTAAACAAGACGAAAGTCTTTCTCTGGTCTGCATCCCCTTAACAATTGTATGTATTGAGCTGTACTGTACTGTACCCATTCTGCAATCTGTTAATAAAGTTTTCAATCAATCAATTCAGAGATAATCAGACAATTATGTTGTTCAGAAGATATTGAGCGAGGAAGAACACTGTTCAATCAACCCTTAAATAGTGTCTTGGGTTTATTTTCAAACTCCGGCTCTGCCATCATCATCATATACCTGTAACTGTTTTAGCTGATCTTTTTAAATTATTTGAAACGTTTTTTATTTTTACTCTGGTGTTTACATTTCTGTGAATATTGTTTGTATTATGTACTGTTTACATTTTGTACAATCATTGTTACTGTAAATGAGGGAAACCTCTGAGGCGTACGATTTTAAATAAAGGTTGAAATGAAAAATATATGAAAGGTTACCCTGATTGGCCCATCAGTCAGTCTGTGAGTTGTAAGTAGTTGTAAGGACATCAGCAAGTTAGTCCACAAACAAGTAATGAAACTAGTTTGCTACAATTTAGTTAATTTTAGTGGTTCAAGAACATCCACAGCAACCATGACCATGATGACCCTTTACTTATCACCTACTAGCACAGGTTAAACCCAAGTGTGGGGCACGATTCCCTAGTGGGGGGTGGAGGTACTGCATGTGGGGCACAAAGACAAATAATATTAATTTAGCCTACCAAAACTGATGAACGCCAATGTCAACCAAAATTAACTGACTGTCATGTATTATTCTTTAAACAGAGCACACTCGGAAGCCTAAATACGTTTAGCCACAAAAGGTGGCAAATTATTAGGCACATTTTTATTATTTGAATGAAAATAAATCTCCTATCCTACTGTAGGCCTACAACTACATTTTTAATTAGGCCTAATTATTTCACAGTGGCACAGGAACATTTACCAAGCTTTTGTTAATTTTCAAATAAAATATAAAACTATAATTGTGTCTTTGTGTCTTGTTAGTAGTAATGTTAATCTTGTCTTGTTAGTAGTAGAGGAAATAGCATGTTTGTAGCCTAATTAATTCTAGCCTACATCTAGGTGGGGACCTTAGGTGGGGCTCGGAAATATATACAACTACCCAAGTGGGAGTTTGGGAACCACTGGGTTAACCAATGATAATCTCACACTGGTCCCATGAATTTGTTTACATTTGAATGAGTCATACTCATACATTATGACATGATACTAACTACCTCCTTTCAATGAACAGCCGCCCCACGCCCCCTCAGCCTACTGAGAGCTGGCTGTGCTTGGAGAGGGTGCACTAAAACACTTATAACTAATTAAATGATACATCTGCAGCTGGAAGAATTATACTCCTGATATAAATATTCCACAATAAGCTTTTTATGACAGAGAGCGCAGCAGTAATGCAATGGTGTTGCACAATCCCTCTTCTGTTTGCTATTTCATGGAAGTATCAAAACAAACATTTGATCAGAATACTTTTCTTATCCCTTTTGGGAAGGATTTACTTCAATAAGGACAACATTCCCAAAACTGACGTACTCTAAAAGCATGTTAACAGAAAGCATATGCAGGCTATATTAATGACAGGTCAGTGATACAGAACGCAAATAAACAAAAAAAATTACCAGATCCCCTTTTTAACTGCAACAAAACAAGTAACTTACACTAAATCTGCCATAGTTTGTACTAAAGTGAAATATAATTTTAAGTTGCAAAAATAATGCTTTATGAACTCATTCAAAAGTGCTTTGCAAGGAAAAGACAATTATGGAACCAATTTTTTCTTGCAAGGAGAAAATAGAAGATGTATTGAATATTTCAAAACTCCAAGGTGGCAAGAATAGCCTTGGGCAGCCCAGCCCAATAATTTAATAGGCAGAGAAAACCCTGCTCAACATGAATGCAACATGCAAATTAAATCCTTTCGGTTCCAATGGGTATTTGTTTGTAGGTTAATTTGTGGTTGACATTTAATTAGCCTCTTTCCCTGTTATTTGTTACCATGTGAGGAGAGCTTCTAAATCCAGTTAGAGACAAGAGGACGACAACTCCAGTGACAACAGTCTGTGGGGACAAAGGGGACGTTTCTACAGCAGTGCAACAGACACTCTGCTGGCAAGTCAGTCAGTGCCAAGGCACCACATTTAGCTGCCCTGAGAGGCCTCCCAGCGCCCAGGCCACAACCTGTCAGTCACGTTGGACAATTAGTTTGAGTTGCTGTTCCTGGCGGTTTGGGAATAGCAGCTGTAATATAACAAACATTGGGATTTCACCTAAGACTACAATTAGTTTGAGTTGACTATTCAATTTCTAGCTGTTTGGGAATGAAAGTTGTAGTGGTCTATATAAACAGTGGGGTTTGTTGAATAGTCCTGCTATCTTCACATTACAAGAATTTCTGTGGTATGGGGAAGACAAAACACATTACGGAGACCCTGAAGATATGGAGGTCTTAAGTGAAGACACAGACACAACACGCCTCCACAAGACAAATCTTTAGAAGTAAGAACAAGATAAGCTCTCAGTCCATATCCCTCCTTTTTCCCCACAACGCACAGGACTGCTGCCCACGGCTATAATTGTGGACACTCACTCACTCACACGTGGAGGTTTTGTGGAAGGACATTGTGAGAAGATGTTTTGTGGGACGCATTCACAAGTCATGTAGTGCTTCTAGCTGCGTCTCCCTAAAGCACCAGCTCAATATTATTATTATTAAATGTTCAATAATATTCAATATTATTATTGAATTCATTATTATTAGTGCTGTCAATAGATACATTTTTTTACTAATTAATCTCACAATTTTCTGTAATTAATCTAGATTAATCTAGATTAAGAATAGCATTTTTCTACTTAAAATCAAAGCTTGTAACAGATATTTACTTGAGTAAAATCATGGAATTAATGTAAAATCAACACAAAGAAAGTATATTTAGATTCAAAGACTATTTTAATAGCTTTCTTTGAATACAGTTTCTCTCCTGTGAAATACAAATGTTCAACAAAACCATCAACATTGACTCAGCTAGACCTCTTTCTTATATCCGCTGTGCTAAGATTGATGATTTTTCACTCCATAGATTAATCTAGATTAATTCATTTGAATGCTTTAAATGATTTAAATTAATCTCCAAAGTTAAAGCATTAATTTTGACAGCCATAATTATTATATTATTATGCATCTTCAGATTGTATATATGTATTCCTCTTTACTTACTTTTTTTTTTTTTTTTTTTTTTTTTTAACTTACTTTTTTTACTGTATGAAGCACACTCTCAGGGGCTCATACAGAACCAAGCATTTCACCGTAAAGTACCTGTATTTTATTGTGATATTTAATTAATAAACAAAACTTGAAACTTGAAGCTATTCACATTATCCCACTTTCACTTGCTAAATATTCACATGAACACAAAATGCCACCCCAACTGCTAAAAAGCATCTGACCAGGGTGTCTAAAAGCCCCACTTGTTGTTGTTGTTGTGCTGTGCTGCTCATTATAAGAGATTTGCACACAACAGCTTTATAGACTACTTCAGCTAACCCAAACTTAAGTCCTATCTGAAATTATTGTCAAGAGTTTGGCATCTCTTCTTGGTCATAGGGATGCCCCGATCACATTTTTTGCCACCGATACCGATCACCGATCTTCTATGAGCCATATCGGCCGATACACTGCCGATACCGATCGTTTTTGGTTTTGTTATTACTCTTACTGTCATGCACTTGTCCTAATATACTAACCTACATTGTAGCACCAACATTGTAACCAACATTGTTATTCAGCTGATAGAGTTGTGCCCTTCCTGATGACTTGTCATACAGAACTTGTAAGTCGCTTTGGAAGAGTCAGCTAAATTACTAAATGTAATGTAAATACCCATTGTTCAATTAATAAACTGTATGATTCACTGTGTGGAAGAGACTGGGATCATTCTTTTTGGATCAGGCTTGACTTAAAACATTACTTTCCTAACTTAGTGAAACTAAATGTAACAAATTAACACATAGATATAAATGTACTGAATTGTTATTTCTTATTTTATTTCTTATTATATTATATAAAACAAATTTAAAAATTTAAAGAAATCGGATTTTTCTTTTTTACCGATACCCGATCCAGCTATTTTAGTGAATATCGGCCGATACCGATCGCTGGCCGATCGATCGGGGCATCCCTAGTCTTGGACCATGGCCTATCATAGCAGAGTCAAAGAAGCAGGGCGATGTTTCCTACATCAAGACTGATAGTCACACATCTTTAAAGCTTACTGTGGCCAGGGTACAAAGCTATTGCAAAGCTAACTGGCAACACAGCTAGCGCTAGCTGCCTCTCAACTAGGGTTGCAAAAGGGCAGGTAGTTTCTGATAAATTTCCCATGGTAAGTGAATTTATATCAACTATACAATTATAATAGTGAACACATTTGGGGGGGGGGGGGTGTAACTACACATAAGTCAATACTTGGTTTTGGGGCATGGTTTGGTTAAATATCCCCATTTAATGTTAATTTGATTGAATTGCAACCCTGCACTGTGCATTCAATGTGCAGTGAACTCACATGTACAGGTGATTACCAGCATTGCACTTAATGAGAATACAGTAGAATTATATCACCTGTGCAGAGCGCTCTTCCATCACCTGTACAATAACACTAAGGCCATGCAAAATAAATTGTTTGGTTCCGGTTGCCGACGACCCTGCCGATTTATGTGCGACCGAAATGTATTTTATGAGTTTGTAAAAAAAAAATGTTTTAAAGAAAAAAAAAGTTTAATTAAATCTTAGTAAGAAAGTGCAGTCCAGGTCAATAATGAGAATATAAAAAGCAAGTATTTCACAATATTTGCACAGCTCTCTGATGTCAGGATATTTAGTGAGTAGTATTTAGGGGTGGCATTTTTAATAGAGATGTCCGATATTATCGGCCGATATTGGCATTAAAATGTGATATCGGAAAATATCGGTATCAGTTTAAAAAAAAATTTGTTTACATTTCTATAACCTTTATTTACCCAGGCAAGCAAGTAAGAACAAATTCTGATTTTATTTATTGTCAAAAGTATGCATAATGTTGTGTTAATTCCACAACAAGAGATATGTAATGTTAATTACCTGAAAGTATTCAATTTTTGGGGGGGGGGGGGGGGGTGGGCCCTGCATATATCGGTATCGGTTGATAACGGTTGATATCGGTATCGGAAATTAAGAGTTGGACAATATCGGTATCGGTAAAAAAGCCAATATCGAGCATCCCTAATTTTTAATACTACTACATTTGTACATTGTACTTTTGTAGTACAGTGTCTTTGTATTTTAACCTTTAGTATATGGATATTAAACATGCTGGCAGAGTACATGCATCCATGTTGTCGTGAAAAGAAATTCCCTATCCATAGTTTTAAAAAAAGTTTAATTTAAATAAAATAAATTCCCTACCTACCCATGGCCTTAACTGATAACCAACAGGAACCAAACAATTTATTTTGTTAGGCCTAATGCAGTGCTATTGAGCCCACAATAAAGTTAGGCCTTGAAAAAAACGTTTTGGAGTGGGATCATATGGAATATATTTCTTATTTTAATTCACAACAATGCTGATTACTTTGCACATAAATTGGGAGCACAGTTGGTCTCATTCCTGAAAATTTTCCAAAGAGTTATTTTGGAAGACTTATCTTGGAACCGACTGAGACAGAATCAATGACAAGTTCACTCTGAGTCCCGAACGTGCTGGTAATATGTCTTAAGTGGCTGAAAAGGTCGCACCTGTGACATGATCTGATATCTGCTTGGCGAATGTGATTCTGTCTTTAGGTCACTTTCACACAGGGGCTGTTTGGTCCGGATTATCGGACCAGAATTCGATAGTCCGGTTTTTCGGGTTTGTGTGAATGCGGTCGAACTCGGTCCGCCGGACCAAACAGGCGAACTCTGGTCCGCCTGAAAACGTAGGTCTCGGATCGGCTTCATCGAACCAAACGCGGACCAAACGTAGGAAGTCACCTGATAAACTGCATCTTGGATAGAAGGAAGAAGAAAAAAACACGGCTTATTATTAATACCGTGGCCCTGCCTAAATTCAATTTACACACACACACACACACACACACGGAGTGCGGCATTACAAGCACACTGTGTAAACATGTCTCGTGGACAGACTTGGGTGATCCGCTGATCTGGAGTCAGACATGGCTCGCAGTCCACACACACAGACACACACACGCGCGCGCGCGTGCACACACACAGGCTCGCAGCCACACGCACACACACATTTCCACTCTCTATCAGCCAAGCCTCTGCTACTATCACGCCTGCTCACGGCTACGCAGTTTGTGTATTTCCGCATTTCACTTTCTGAAGGGGAGGGATTTCCACTCTCCATTGTGTGTCCAATGGACGAGCGCCCTTTTCGACCGCGTGACATTGTTCAGATAGTTCGGTGCGCCTGACAGATTGCTATGTGAACACAGGCGAACCAAATGAAGAATGCAACAATGTTGCAACTTCACCACCAGAACCGCACCGAGTCCACCAAAACTATATGTGAAAGCGACCTTAAACTCAAAAGTGCGTTCCCGTTCAGGTCATTTGCATACAAAACAACGCCTCCAGAGCTCCTTATAAGGCAAAGTAATGACGTAGCTGTGTGGAAATGGATGCGGAAGTGCCTTGCGAGTCTTGCGCGACCCATCGAAATTAGACTCTGCCCTACGTACAGTATAGGTACAGTCTGTACTTATACTGTACGTAGGGCAGAGGCAGAGCATATATAGTATCTACTAAATCCTAATGAAACAAGTAACTAGAATATATTAAGCCTATACTGTTCATTAGACACGTAGGCCATACTGGCGCACACAAGACTTGCTATTTCCATGCGATTAGCTTTAGTTCTTATTTATTTATTTATCCACTGTCATTTCAGTGTTGGTGTATATAGGCTATATAGTGTATTTCAATATAAGTTTAATTGATTAATGATATATTCGAAGGAATGCAGGTTTATAGCTATATCAACCCCCTCTCCAATGTACAGTAAATGACCAAGTATGGTTGTCAATATTCCAATGTACAGTTTTGCTTGTACAGTGTCCCCCACCCACCCCTCCTACCCAACCTCCTCCAACAGTTTCTACGTCAAATGTATATACTCTCTTTTCTGGACTCTTTTTGTATCACAAACAGTACTGTATTTGCAAATCTGGTATGTCATAAATGTATAGATGTAGCAGTACTGTCTATCTGTATGTCGTGTGTGTCATATATGTTATGATGAATTGAAAATGGGGGACCCTGATGTAAACAAGACGAAAGTCTTTCTCTGGTCTGCATCCCCTTAACAATTGTATGTAATTGAGCTGTACTGTACCCATTCTGCAATCTGTTAATAAAGTTTTCAATCAATCAATCAAAGGTCTGTCCCATTGTATACCAATCAATGGGATACATTGCATGTTGACCTGCATTCTTTCAAATGTATATAATTAATCATTAAAACAGATGTGTAACAAATAAGAAATACAAATTCCACAGAAGGCATTAAATAATTATTATTTTCAATCATTTCACAATAATTGCATAATTGTGTTTGAATATCTGCGTAATTAAAGTAATTATACATTTGTCCAAAATAGCTGGTTCAGATATGGTTAAGCAGCTGCCCTGTGATCAGATGAATCCCTATTATTTATTTTTCCGACATCAAATGCGTAATTTCTTATCGTACAAATATTGTCATATTTATTTTAATTATGATTAAGTAATTAATTCCAAGGAGGCCTGTAGCGTTAACATGAAGGAATCACTATGAGAACACAGTCTGTCAAGTTAATAAAATTTTCAATTAGTCAATCAATCATCCTCAGCACTCTTAAATCTGCTCTCAGCCACGCTCAAATCTGATCTCAGGAAAATGTGGGGACGCGCGCTACCAGCCCTAATATGTCTTAAATGGGCAGAAATCTGCCTAAGAGGAAATTTGTTGTCGTAAATTCGTTCAGGAATGAGACCCATTGTGCAGGTTCTACATAATTTATTCTTTACAAGTTCCATGTCAACCCAGCATCGAGTACAATGTGCATATGACTAGCAGTCAAATATTTCACATCACATCAACTTAAAACTAGTTAGGTTATTAATTTTCTGTTTAAGCAGCTTGGCAAGTCAACATCCAACAACATCCCAAGACAAGTCGCTTTGGATAAAAGCGTCAACTAAATGACAAAATGTTAATGTAAAATGTAAAACAAGTTCAGCAACCACACAAGAACCCTGTGGCATACTGTATATGTTTACTTTATGGAATAGGCATATATGTGCAAATGTTCACATAAAACATTGTGCACTCTATAAAGCAATGAGGAAAAGGACATGGATGGTGACTGAACACAGATGGTGACTGAATAGGAGATAAGCAAATGATTGGTCACAAAGAGAAAGTGACAGACAGCCTTGACTCCTATAGGTCAGCATATGAAAATCAGTGGCAAGTTGCAACAGGTAAGAATAGCCAAGTGACGGGCCGGGGCTGCCGTTCAATTATCCCTGGACACCACAAAAACAGATGCCATTGCCTACTACCTGTAGCATAAATGTTAGGTGCGTATACGAGTTAAAGGAATACACCAACATTATGGTGCTTACTGTCTTGTCCAGAGTCAGACAAGAAGATAGATACCAATTTCCTCTCTGTGCGTTCAGTAGAAAGCTATCTCGCTGCAAGCTAACCTAGTTTATTAATGGAAGCGGATCTGGACCAGCTAGGCAAGCTCTTGGTTAAAGGCACTTCTCTTAAAGGAAAACTCCAACATTTTGGGAAATTAGCTTATTTGCCATATACCCTGGAGTTAGACAATAAGATACATACTTTTTTCTTCTCTGTGCGTGCATTAGGCTTAGGGAACAGCCGCTCTGTTAGCGTAGCTTAGCTTCATCACTGGAAGTGGGTCAGACTTGTACCCTGACGTTCCCTACAGTGCCCTACAGTCACGAAATACACTCCAAATACAACTCCAAAACGTTCCTGTAAACATGTTGTGACCTGTGTATTTACCACGTGGAGAAATAAAAAATAATTTAATTCGACAATTACGTTTTCTAAGCAAATATACTCTGAACTATTTATTGCCGAATCACTCCTCTCGGGGCACAGTCAGTGATTTTAACGTGACGCCGTGTTTGTTTACATTCTCATTTTATTCAAAGGATCCGAACCGATTGAAGTTTATGGATACCATGACTTAAAATCCTCTTACCTTGACGATTAAAAGCCTCCCAATTTAGAAAACAGTAATCCCATGACTGGTCTTGATATGCTGCTAGCTAACGGAGCTAACCAACAAACAGAACCGGGCGGACACTGAAGCAAATAACAAGGGTAATGACTTCCGGTCGGGGGGGTTTCAAAATAAAAGAGCGACGTCTATAGCAGCGGAAATACGTTTATTTTGTACATTATCTAACGTTAACACGAACCTAAACTAACTTTAGGTTAGTTGTAACGTTAGTTTAGGTTCGTGTTGATATCCATCTTCGTCTGACTCTGGAGAAGATGGTAAGCGCATTTCCAATTCTATCTGCATGTTCCATTAAACTACTATTCATATAATAATGCTATGCCATTCAGTTAAAAGCAGAGAGAGCATTCAGAAAGTAACGATAAGAGAGATAAACAAACCGCCTGCTGCAAACAGAGATAACTCTGTTTGGATACGCCAAAAAGAAAAATGTAATCACACATAATGAAGCTGCCTGTGAGCCACAGACGCACATAAAACACACACCAACGCAGTAAAACGTTAGAGGCAGCCAGCCTGACAATAAGATCTCTCTTCCAGAGAACTTCGGTGACTGTCATCTTGTAGACACAGATGGTGATGGTGAGTCATCAGCTTCTTCGGGCAGCAAAATAAAGAAAACCTAAGTCCTCCAGAACCGCTTGTGAAGTTCAAAGATGTGGTGATTTACATCTTACCAATTTTTTTGTTTTATTATCGTTAGGATATCTGTACAGTCTAATGTGCCTCATGGAATATCAAATATATTGAACAAAATCAACACAAAGCCCTTGGTTGTGTCATAAGGTTTCAGATTGGGCCAGCAGTGCACACCATATTACTGGTAATGCTAATCTGCAATAAATAAAATAAAAGTACAACAATCAAACATTAATTCTTAAAAACTAGAAATGGCAATTAGGCCTTTATGGTATATAACCCTGAGGTATTGGTAATAGGCCTCCTATTACTGTGGTAATTAATGTGGTTATCGTTCCCACTCTCACATATATAGTACTCCAGGGCTTGACAGATTGTCCTGGACAAGTAAAAAATAAAATAAACAATGGTCGGACAAGCATAATACAGCTTTAACTTGTCCGAGTAACTCCATTATTACATTTTAGTATTGTCATGTTGTAATAAATACCTACATAATGGATAATTTACCTATCTCAAACCCTGCCCTCTTTTCTTGATCCTCGAATCACAAGGGTCATTTCCATCCACAGTTGTGATTGGAGGATCAAGAAAAGAGGGTGGGGTTTAACTTTGAGATAGGTCAATTGCCATCTCTAGGCTTTCTAAATCAAGTAGAGTAGTCACAGTTCACCTCTCTGTCTGTGCTTCCCTTTGTTTTGAGGGTTGTGAGACGGAAAGGTTGAGAATTATTGGACTGGATAGGAGCAGATACTGTATAATCAGTTAATCACTTTGCCGAACTAGACAGTCAGTCACCACAATTATTCCCTAATACACAACTAAGGCTGCTACTGGGATATTTCCTAAAAGTTACTGCAATCTAATTAGCCTGATCAACAGATAAGACCAATAGGCCCAAAGTATAAACAAACAATAATCTTAGTCTTATCTTACTCACATCTAGACAACAGCTGGTAGCAGAGGCCCTGGTTCAGTAAATGTTACTTTAACCTTTAAGAGCTTCATATGATCCCCGTGTTGACGACTGTTCACTCGGGTCATAGGCTCAGACTCACTGTTGTAGCTTCCAGTCAGTACGAACATTCATTTCCTATAGCATGAGCATATCTGTACGTTTCTGAGAAAGTGTGCCTGTTGGGAGTATAGCATACACCCAACATCTACAGTAGGTGTTATAAGGAATTGTTATTGTGAAAGGAACTCAGATTAAAAAGAAAAGGGGAGAAGTGACCGCAAGAGAGGAAAATAAGGGTGTGTGGGGTTGGGGTACAGAACACAGATATCCACCCTCTACAGCCAACTTCCTGCATTCCTCTAGAGTTGCAAATCTAAGCAAAGAACTGCAGGACATATGAAACGAATTCCTGCAATTTGGCTAACCTAGCATACACTCTAACCTAGCATATACTGTAACCTAGCACATACATACTAACCTAACATATATTATAACCTAACATACTCTAACCTAGCATAATACTAACTAGGGGTGTGAATCACCAGTTTCATCATGATACGATACGATATCCATTCTTTGGACAACGATACGATATTTGCCGATATCACAAAGTCTCTCACGATACAATACGATACGATTAGATTCAGGTGCCTGCAATCGATATGAGATGATATCATATGCCCATTTAACACAATCAGTAACATTTAGATCAACCAAAAAAAGGTAATGAAAATATCATTTGACATTTGTATTTTTGAGCTCTTCCAGACATTTAAAGGAAAATCAATATTGTTTTTAATACAAATAGACCTCCCGTTCAGTGTAAAGTGCCACGTTTTGATATATTGAGCTTTAAACTTTAAGCTAAATTTTTTGGAACTCAAAACTCACAACCTAAAACCCCTCCCTACCTCCCTCTCCCAAACCGTTCCTACAACAATTTGTTGATGTTGCATGATCATGTATAGGCCTACATTTATTATGTATTATATTGTTTATGTTTAAATAACATTTAAACATCAAACTCCTCTGACCTCATCTGGTCTTTCCAAAGACGCGCGCACACACACACACAGAAAGGGAGAATGCTATGCTGTAACATCTACACACACGGAGCTACTGCTGTTGTTCTTGGGCGGATATGAGACTCTCCACAGGATTTTCAAAATAAGAGTATCGATATGAATCGATCTTATTACATCGCATCGATCCGATTCGATCATTGATAATTACATCGATGTATCGATCTGGATCGATGTATCGTCCCACCCCTAATACTAACCCAACATACTGTAGATTATAACCTAACACATACTCTAACCTAGCATATACTCTAACCTAGCGTATACTAACCTAGCATATACGAACCTAACATACTGTATATTCTAACCGAACATATACTCTAACCTAGCATATTGCATACTCTCATGCACTCACTGTCATGACAAAAAAAAACACACCAGTGCAAGCATGTGCTCAATAAGGAGCATAGTCTCTGTGTGAAGAACAGATTTGTCTTTGCAGAAGGAGGGACATCATATTTATTGTGTGTGTCAAGTGCTATTGACCCTCATGGAGTCCTGGCAAGTAGAGTAACTGCATTGCAGTCCAATTAGGGGAAAACATTCCCTGTGTCTGTCCTTCTCCTTCACCGCAACCCTCTGGTTGACTCGCTCCTCTCACTTCGCATGCCCTCCTTCTCTTACACACAACAAACCCACTTTCATTTTTATAGAATCCTTTCCACACACATACTGTTGATTTTCTCTTGAATGACAGCTTCTTGTTTTTTTTATCTCGCTAACCCAACAGGGATCTGAGCCCGTTCCTCCTGACAGGAAGCCGGGGCAGTAACCAAATGTCTTTCCTGCTGAGATCAGCAGGGACAGGAAGAAAGAGACTCAACAGTCTCTTTTAATCATCTACCCCCCCCCCCCCATGACCAAACGCAGAAGAGAGCTGAGAAAAACATCCACCACGAGTCCTACAGATTTCTCCAAATCTGATTTCCAAGCCTATTATTGATAAATGTACACGCCATGGTGATGGTTGATATTTGTCAAAGTCTATGTTAGAATCTCAACATTTCCTCTGACTTTGAGGTTAAGTATGCAGTGCTCTCCAGATTTGAGATTTGATTAATCTGTGCTAAAACTGTCATAAAAGTGTTATTAAAGATAAATAAATAAATAAAAACACCAGCACATCCAGGATGTGGGTAATAACTGGGTCATTAACCCATATTCTACATAGAATACAATAGGTTGAAAAGGACAATTTCACGAGTTGTGTTAGACATTTAGCAGTCTAAAACTGTTTAAAAAAAACTCTGATTTATTACTGAAACACACATACAGGCAGGAAAAGGCAGACAGCCAACATGTGTATCCTGAGGCTGTGGTGGCTGGTGACACTAGCCTTTCACCTACAGTATGATAGGTTAACTGAAGAGGGATTTGCACATCTGTATCATGTCTTGACATAGAAAAGTAACAAACACAGCACAACATTGTACCATTTCCAAGATTCATTTGCTATCACTTAGCTAATTATATAATATAATATATAATAATAATTATAACGTTACAAGCTGTTTTCCTGGAATGGCAACAACGTTGCTGGCAGCAGGTACACTGAGTTAGCTAGGTATCACCTAGCTCGGTTATATCCAGCTAGTAAACAACTCCTATTGAGTGGCACTTAACTAGGCCTGACGTTACTGAGATTTGAAAACCAGTTTAAACTTAGCTGATCGAACAAGACAAACGTATCTAACTTATTAATGCTGCCAAGTTGGCCATGGCCACCTAATACTAACGTTTAACAATAATGTCTTGGGACAGCTGGCGATCTAACGTTACTGAGACTGTTGATCGTCTGAAATGTCAATGTTACTTTGGAAAAGTATACAAATCATAGTCAGTGTGAACCAGGTAACGCTAACTGTTGACATTAGGTTTGAATCTCAAAGTGACAGCAATATATAGTTAGTAAGTCAGTCAACTAGCTAGCCCACTGCTAACGTTAGCTCGCTGATGTCGCTAACGGTAGGTTAGCTGGCTGGTCGCTGAGGAGGAAGGAAAGTTTTTGCTAACCTGACTGGCTTTATAGAACTGTTTCTTGAAGCCCGCTACAGACATCCTGGAGCCTGTCTTGCACGTCCTCCGAACGCGTAAATCTGTGTCAATAAATTATAGTTGGTTAGCTAACGCGTTAGATTACTCGTTAGGGGTAAAAAAAAAAGCCTGTAGAAAAAGAGAAATCATAGGACTGCACTCCCGTCGTTCCACAGATCGGGACACCGACTGATCCAAGTGGACCACGTATACGGGCTCCCCCCCGGGATCACAGCGTGAACACAGCGGAGTCTGCAGACCTGGAAGTCTGATGATGAGGGGAAAAACTCAGCACAAATGCACTTCAAAATAACAATACAGAAAACGATCTGTATGTCATATAGAGATCAAAGAAGCTGCACAGACTACATACGGTAACAAAAAAAATCACATTCCTAAATGTACAGTGGGTTGATACTGATAAATAAGTATACAGCACCCCCTGGAGTATATCATGGGCACACAGCATTTATGCCCACTGCATGTCATTTCCGCGTGATTTTTTCCCGTAGCATATGTTTGCGCAGACGCTCTCTGATTGGCTAGCCGAGTACAGCGAAGACCCTCTCTGATTGGTTTAGCGCCGAAGGGTCTCTTCCGCCTTGTACATATATATTCTCTGCTTCAAAGTGGTTGAATGAATTAATTAATGAATGAATGAATGAATGAATGAATGAAAACTTTATTTAACAGATTGCAGAATGGGTACAATACAGTACGACTCAATACATACAATTGTTAAGGGGATGCAGACCTGAGAAAGACGTTTGTCTTGTTTCCATCAGGGTCCCCCATTTTCAATTCATATAGACATTTATGACATACACAACATACATGACAGTTATGCTTTGGCCCTCTTTTGAAGTGGGTTATGCTTAGGGTTAGGTAGGGAACAAGAAGAGAAGAGACACTTCGGCGCTAAACCAATCAGAGAGGGTCTTCGCTATACGCGGCTAGCCAGTCAGAGAGAGTATTCGCAAACATAGGCTACGGGAAAAAAATCACGCGTAATTTCCACATGGTGGCAATAATGCTCTTCCTGTTTCCAGTAGCCTCCAGCTGCAGCAGCGGAGCGATCCCACTAGGCTGTGGCGCTGTGGCAGCGTTATTTTTTCCCCGTAGCCGCATTTCTGGCAAGACGCTCTCTGATTGGCCGACGCCTGTTTCTACACTGGTTAAGCTTAGGCACTCTTTCGTTATTTGTAGGGGCCAGTTTCGAATTGCAGTCTCCCGTAGGTGTTTTTTGAGAGTGTTTTTGAAGGTGGGTAGTGATTCACATTCCTTTACAGCTTTGGGTAGGGCGTTCCACATTGATGTGGCATAATTGCGAAACGTGTTTAGTCCCTTGTTTGAGCCGAATCTGGGTTTAACATGATTTGTGGAGCTCCCTCTGGTGTTGTGATCGTGGTATTCACTGACCTTTGGGAAGTATTTTGACATGCACATGGGTACCTTGGTCGTGTAGTGTATCTTGTAGACCAGGCCCATTGCAAGTTGCTGTACTCTGTCGTCTACTCTAAGCCATCCTAGGTAGTCAAAGTGTGCAGGGGCCAGGGGTGAGGTGGGTTCTAGGAGTCAACCGAGCTTTGTCAAGGGGGAGGGGCTAGGCTCAATGTGGAGTGACGTCCCCTCTCCGCCAATCAGCGTGCGCTCTCTGTCGTAGAGAAACTTCCGTACTCTCCGCCAATCAGCGCTAACTTCCGTACTCTCCGTCCAATCAGCGCGCGCTCTCTGTAGCTGCCACCATAGATATCTATATAGAACACTAGATAGCTTAAGGCGGAGTCACCAGCGTCACTGAACCGCCGCCATCTTGCCAGGGGCAGCCTTGAGTGAGAGTGAGTGAGCTGCACAGACAAAAATACTCATAACTCGCTGAAATATTGACGGATTTACAAACGGGTTGGTTTGCTATAAACATCAAAGATGTAGTTATGATACTGCATACTTATAAATAAAAAAAATTACAAACCGCTTGAATCATAGCCACGTTAATAATGCTTGTAATAAACCAAACCGTTTGTAAATCCGTCAATATTTCAGCGAGTTATGAGTATTTTTGTCTGTGCAGCTCACTCACTCTCACTCAAGGCTGCCCCTGGCAAGATGGCGGCGGTTCAGTGACGTCGCTCTCCATTGGCCGGCAGCGCGGGCAAGCTATCTAGTGTTCTATATAGATATCTATGGCTGCCACAGCGCTTAGTGAGGGGATCGCTCCGCTGCTGCAGCTGGAGGCTACTGTTGAAGTTGCATCAACAAAGCTTTTGGTTTATTTTCCAGAGAATGGAATGATTAAAATACCACGCCCGACAATGCAACCACGTTTGAAATAAGGTGATACTCAAAAGACTACTGCTTATTTTGACACGTGTAGGCATAGTAGCATGCAGCACAAAGCTCTGTGCAGTAGACGTATGATGAAATCACTGACACTAAACTTTACTATGGTATCAAATACCACCATTATAAGTAGTACTCAAGGCCTACCTGCCCTTCAGACATACATTACATGGCACCCTTACTAAAGAGGTCTGTTATTTGGTTAACTTAGATTTGATTGTGAACTTGCTTCAGGTATCCATCTAGTTCATAAAACAAAAGCTCTAATAATTATTTTTAATAGTTTTTGTTTTTAATCGATTGGTTGGATATTGATTATTTCCCCCAATTTGACAATCATGAGGTTAGAAACAGACCATATATCGTTAATATTCTTTTGTTAATAAGGACTAAGTTTGATGTACAAACTCTGAAAAATAATGTTCAAAGCCTACATAATGTTAGCTCATTATTTGTTTTAACTTTTTCAATGCTTTGGTTTACCTTTATTAAATGTGCTAATAATCCCTGAGGACACTGTCTGTTTATTTCAATAGTCCATGAGAAAATAACACAAAAAGAATTTATTGTAAAAAGACTTTTATTACATTCTTAAATCCACATAATTGTATCCCCATTGTACGACAAGAACACTTTCCTGTATTAATAACCTATAGGCTTTATATCCATAGCATATCATAAATTATTCCTTATTAAAATCTATATTGATCTTAATAATAATAATAATCTTAAAATAAAGTGAAAATATGAGAAAGGATCATGACAAAATAGAAACCTTTAGGGCCTTAGGGAGATATATCTTTAAAAAAATCTTTAATGATCTTACAAAAAAAAAAATTACAACTCTCTGTGACATCAAGAACACTAAACAGATGAGGGGGGAAACAACACAGATAATAAAATGAAGAAACAAAAGATCACAACAAAACCAACACAAGATTCAGAGATTAAAATCCATCTTTTATATTTCATTATACATACAGATCCTATTTCTTCCATAACACAGAGTCAGAAGTCCTGCAATGATGATATTGACCATATTCACACAGCAGCCATTTTGCTCTTATGTCATGCTCAGGTTGGGTCCAACCTTTCCCACCTTGGGAACACCTGAGCACGACATAAGAGCAAAATTGCCACCGTGTGAATATGGTCAATTAAACAGGGGTAAAGAAAATCTCTGATACTTCTGTGATCAAACATTCACAAGAACAAGTACTGTACACAGTGATCAGGTTTTAAGGTCTTCTAACTTGGTGCAAGGTGTCTTGCTAGGCTATAACTGAAGACACTGTAGGACTGAGAGCCCAGCTATCTCCCTGAGGAACTCTTGAGCGCAAATGTAACTGCAAACCTCCTAAACTGCTTTCCAGAAGATTCTTTAGTAGGGCCACTTTGTCTGCAGTTTTTAGGGCTGTAAAATTACACCTTATTTCTTTGAAAACACATTTTACATTCTAGAACTCCAAACACAAAGCTTTTACACTTTGTTACAATCTTCTTCTGCCTTCGGTCGCTCTATGGGCCAGTTGAGCTGCCCATGTTACAAGAACCAAGAGTGAGAGTGATGCGCCGTCAGCCCACTTGGATTCTGCACCAGCCCACATCCTCCTGGCTATGACTATGTTACGGCTCTTTAAGTAGGCTATAGTCTCCAATTTAGATTTCTTTGCAAATGTTGGGGGAGAGAGAATCTAAAGCTGCAGTAATGGACTTTGTGGTTATCAGGCTGTAGTTTGTAGCCTACTACATTATTCTATTTCTATGGTTATGGACTTTAGCCTAGAGTATCCATCCATTCTGCTTATAAGTGGTGGTATTAAGGGCCGGTGTGTTTGTAAGTGCGGGCTGGTTGCAGTGGGCCGATCTGGGTTAAAAAGTCCAGGCCCATTTCTTTTGTCCCTGTCCGTCCCTGATCTTAAGTCAGTTAATTCTAGAACTGTGTATAAATTAGTTGGGTGTTTTGTTATGCCGAGTGTCATCCCTTGCGCTGTACTGTTAATCTTTCCATCTGTGCTGGAGTGCTTATGAAATCTAATAAAACCACTGTACAGGGCTTGGATGGCCCACTACACTGAGAACAACGGGAAAGACGTTATTGCACAATCCCATTATGCCACTGCCATAAGCACCCAGAAAAGTTCTATCTCCCTACATAACAACTATATAAGAACAGCATATACAGTACTGCACTGTCCCAGCAGTGCAACGTGAAACCTGGCTATATTTAAAATAGAACTGAACATCTAAGGCCTTGTAATGTGATTGTCTCTCATGTTAAAGGTAATAATTATGAGGTTTGCTCTGATTAAGCAATTTTCTTCCGCAGCAGTTCATCTATGCCCGAGACGAGCTCTCACTGCTAAAACAGCATTGTGTTTCTTTGTGAAATCCAATCTGCTCTCCCCCCTCCTTTTTTGAATTCATAAAGTAGGTTTTCTCACGACACACCCTTGCCCTTCTCTCTGGAGACCTTTCTTGTGAGAGATCTCTATCCACGTAGGGCTTCCTGGAAAAGCAATTAGATAAGGTGTAGCGTTCTCAGCAGTGAGCGGTCAGCGGTGAGAGGAGAACCTTAATCCGAGTCTACTCTCCTCTGTCCAGGTTGTGCAAAGGGGGGGGGGTATACTTTATCACTATCCTTCAAACTGCACCATGTATTTTGTATTGGCAAAGTCCTCTTAATATAACACAAACGTACATACAAATACTAACTCACGGGGGTAGCTGATGGCTCTGTTGACCCTTTTCTGTGCCATGTAGTGTTTAAAGAGGGCGAGGTAGTAAGGGAGTGGAGTTAGGAAGAGAGGGCCTAAATCTCTAATTGACACACCTTCAGTTGACAGAGAGTAGGCTGTCTGGGCCCAAAGCAAGTGAGAGTAGGGGGGGGAGACATGAAACCCCCTCTAACTGATGCTCTAAGGAGCTTAAATCACACAGTCAGTCTTCTGTTTGTCCACTCTCCAGCCTCTGCTTTGCTGTCCATGTAGGTGGGACCACCTGGTAAAGTGTTTCTGTGTTTTCTTTTCATCTCGTCATTAACTCGTCGTTCCTCCCACGTGTGCTTCTCTTCAC
Source organism: Notolepis coatsorum (assembly GCF_963971535.1). Lineage (NCBI taxonomy): Eukaryota > Metazoa > Chordata > Actinopteri > Aulopiformes > Paralepididae > Notolepis > Notolepis coatsorum. The sequence goes on from NC_140166.1 coordinate 186,326,559, forward strand.
TACACTCCAGAAGTTTCTGGGAACCCACTGGTTCCCACAGCGCCGGCGGTGCCAGAGGTTCTGATTGATGGCCCACACTCGGGAGGAGGGGCCTTGAGCTGAGGCTCCTCCGAGGCGAACTCTTAACCTCACAGTGGTCAGTCGTCCCGGACCCTGTTGTCCGGACCCTGTTGTCCAGCCCGTCCGAAGCCGGAGGGTGTATGTCCCATTGTCTGTCCTCTCAAGCGGCACATGCTGCAGTTTTTTTAGTAGGAATCGTGAGAGTCTTGGTGCCAAGAGAGTCCATTTCGGGCGTGAGCCAAGGATTCATCATCAGTAAGTGCTAGTCATCCACTTTTCGCAGGTTCCATCATTTCATCCCAGAACCCCTGTGGTATGGTCAGGCAGTCTTGTGTTTGAAAGACCTGAGAACAATCATCACATTGCCTATATATATCTTTATTTATCTATCTTTATATATATATATATACTCTCTCTCCCTCTCTAAATGAATTCCTGACTACTGTTATTTCTTTACACGATTATATAGGTGGATGTATATAAGGAACATTTGAAAATACTTTCACAATACTTCTGTGATTCTTCACTGTCATTCTCTCTTTCTAAGTGGCATTTGCAAAAAGGGAAAGGGTATTAGGACTGAGGTCGTCGATTGCATAAAACAAATAAAGAGCTCACAAATATCAGTGTCTGAATGTGTGCTGGTAAATAGAATACCCACGTAACCCAGCATAAGTGCTATGTCTTAGTGCTGTGTGTGTGTGTGTGTGTGTGTGTGTGTGTGCGTGTGCAAGAGTTAGTATGTGAATGGCGGCAGATACTTTGGGTCTTTGTCCACGATTTGCACAGTTAAAAAATAAAATCAACCCTGCCTGTCTGAATCTTTGATCTTGGTCCCTTTAAACAGTTCGTTCATAGGATACAAAACTGCCAAGTATGGGCACTATCAAAATATCAAACAAAAAGTAAAAATGCACTGTTTTACTGCAATAAAAGTTAAAACAGGCATCATTACAGCACATCTCCACAAAGAGGAAACACATTTTAATAAAAAGGGCCAGGATTGTAAGTATGTACATTCTGTATCTCAAGCCTGGGGTTGTGCTGAACGGTTCGGGGTAGGAGGGGGGTACATTCAACATTAGCTTACAGGGACTGTGTGAACGAACGAGGAAAGAAGTCAAACTTGTTCTAGCGAGGAATTCAGCTTAACGGGGAGGCTGAAGATCGCCTCATAGAAAAATATCTTTCTTTTTTGTTTGTTTGAGAATACAAATGATGTACTTTCGGCTACTATATAACCACTCCTTCTAACTCCCTATAAAAAAGAAAAGTATGTAGGTAGCATGCACTCAGTACCCTGCAGCACCTAGTGTTGTGGTGGAGAAGTCACTTGGAACTGGTTTTAGGGCAGTGTGAGCTACTACATAAGGGGACGGGAGTCCAGAGGTGAGAGGAGTGTGCGCGCTAAAGTGTAGCGTGTGCAGGATTGTCACTTGAGCTGCTGGTTGGTTTTGCTTCTGCTGGTTGCCACGTTCTCTCTCTCTCTCTCTCTCTCTCTCTCTCTCTCTCTCTCTCTCTCTCTCTCTCTCTCTCTCTCTCTCGCTCTCTCTCTCTCTCTTTGCTTGAATGAGGTTAGCCTTCCGTGGAGTCTGGGAAGGTGATTTCACTGGCAAACACTTCCCTGTAGAGGGGGGGGAAATTGTACGCCGTCTCGGGGTGAACCAGACGGAAAAACTCCAGCTTGTCGATGTGGAGGTTGCAGATAGACTTCATGACGGGAAGCTTAGACACCATCTGAGGAGACGGAAAGAGGGATGGAGGAAGAGAAAGGAAAAACTGAGTAAGGGTCTTTGTTAACAGATATCCTCTGGTGAGATCCAGCAAAGAATGGCCAGTTCCTATTGACCATATTCACATGGCGGCCATTTTGCTCGTATGTCATATGCTAAGCATGACATAAGAGCAAAATGGCCTCTTACAGATGCAGCACTGAAGAATCGAACCTCTGCTGCTCCTCTGCTGCTGCTCCACCACTCCACGGACCAAACTGATTTTGTGACTCCTATTGTTCTGGACCGGGCCAGATTTCACACCTCCACTGCCTCCCACAGTGTATCACTGGGGAGACTTTTTCATCTTAAATTTTTATTCGTCCCAAACGCCGCAGCTCCATCTGATTCCTTAGCTTTTTTCACTGTTTACTTATCATGCATTGCAACTAGGGGTGTAACGGTACGTGTATTCGTCCCGCGAATTTACGCCACGGCCGCCACGGTGCGGTATGCGCACCCATGCGATGAATACGCCCCACAGCGCAAACACACCCACATGCAGGCACTCGCGAGGTCCGTGCGAGAACAGCGCGTGTGGCCGGGCACACCGAGTTCAGACTTAAGAGCGGTGAAAGTGCACGGAGGAGAAAGGCACATTTACAATTGGAACAGCTGCAGGGTTATTACAGTTTTCTTTCGTTTTCTTGTGCGCCCAATAACATTAACCAAATGAAACCAATGGAAAGAAAGTTAAACACACACGCGTCACCGACACACACACACACACACACGCGCCAACAAACACATCAACATTCTCCCCCGCGGCCCGCCGGACTCACGGGTGCACAATCAAATAAAAAGAAGAAACCTACTTTTCCGGACAGATCATCTGAGCTCCACTGTGTTTAAATCCAAATAATCCTCTGCCATTGTTGTAATATGTCATCTGTTCTCTAGTTCAGTCTGGTCGTGAAGTAAAATTCTCTCTGGAAGTGAAACTGAAACTTAGCAAGGATAAGTTTAAAGGGGCAGTAAGCAAGTGGATGCCTGGACACAGAATGACACCAGTATCACTAATTACCACGGCAAGCCTATAGAAAAGTATTCTATTTAATCATAATTATTATAATAATTGTCATAAATATAATATATACATAAAAAAAAAAAACTACAAAACAATTATATTAATAATAATTATTATAAATATTTTTTTCCTGTTGTAACGAACTCGTACCGAACCGTGACCCCAATACTGAGGTACGCACCGAACCGTGGCTTCTGTGTACCGTTACACCCCTAATTGCAACACTAATATATGGGCAGTACCCCAAGTCAGACTGCCCATATAAAAATTATCTTGGGGGTCTGAGGGCAGTAGCCCCCGACCCCCTCCCTGGGGGAGCACTTAAGTTAAGTTAAGTTAAGTACCCTCCCTTTGTTCACCAGCCACCGAAATATAACACCTGAGTGCTAGTTCTATAGTGGCAGAGGAGCAGCAGACCAGCAGCAGAAGAGGTTTGATTTTTCAGTGCTGCATCTGTAAGCATGACATAAGAGCAAATGTCCGCCGTGTGAATATGGTCAATAGCAGGACTCATCTGTTTGGAGAGGCCTTTGTACAGTATGTTTCATGTTTTTAAGTTTCCGGTTTATCATGCCATAAAAATATAAAATAAGGATACTTTTTAAATTAGATACTTTCTAATGAAACTGAATTAAAGTCGTTTTGGTGAAATCGAGATAAGTCAACTTAACTAGAGCTAGACAGAAAACAGTAAAATACTACTGGAGTTTGTATACCCTGCCTGTACCTTAGCCAATTTCTCCTCTGATGAGCTGTCTCGTTGTAGACAGCGCTGCAGAGCCACATAGACCTTCTCCTGTAGCTTCTGTATCTTCTGGGTGTCTGTCAGCCAGGGTCGGTCTGCAGTGACAAGGGGGGATGCATGTGTTTATTAAAGCTATAACAGTTTCACCGAATATCCCTAAACAAACGCCATTCGGCAACTATACACATGTGTTTATTATAGTGATGTGTTTATTATAGCTATGAGTGCTTCACAGAATATCACCAAAAACGACAGTATATGTACGATAAATGTATTTAGTTTATCCTTTTAGCAAACCCCCCCTCCCCTCGTGACCCTCTGGTGGGGTCCTGACCCCCAGGTTGAGAACCTCTGGGTTATGTGACAGACTGTCTCACCTGGTGACAGCAGCACGGCAGCGCTAAAGAGAGCCATCTCCTCCTCAGTGAGCTGCAGGCGGCTCAGGCTTTTAGCCAAGTCAAACACGGCATTCACAAGGTCATCACAGCCTAGAGGGAGGGAGGGAGGGAGGGAGGCAGGGAGAGAGAGGGAGGCAGGGAGAGAGAGGGAGGGAGGCAGGGAGAGAAAGGGAGGGAGGTAGGGAGAGAGGGGGAGGCAGGGAGAGAGAGGGAGGGAGGGAGGCAGGGAGAGAGAGGGAGGGAGGCAGGGAGAGAGAGGGAGGGAGGGAGGCAGAGAGAGGGAGGGAGGGAGGCAGGGAGAGAGTGAGGGAGGGAGGCAGGGAGAGGTAGGGAGAGAGAGGGAGGCAGGGAGAGGGAGGGAGGCAGGGAGAGAGAGGGACAAACCAATGTCATCAAAACAGAAACTCCTGACTGAGTTGAGTTTGACATTGATCATGAAACATTTTAAATTGACCATATTTTACCCCGGCCCTGTGAGACAGGTGAATATATAATGATGGAAAAGCTAATGACTTTCATGTGTGATTGTGTGAGTGAATGAGTGAGTGAGTGAGTGAGTGAGTGAGTGTGTGAGAGAGAGAGAGAGAGAGAGAGAGAGAGAGAGAGAGAGAGAGAGAGAGAGAGAGAGAGAGAGAGAGAGAGAGAGAGAGAGAGAGAGAATAAGTGTGTTGTGCTGTGCTCACCAAGGGCTTTGAAGAACTGAGGGCTGGCGAACTTCCCATCAAAGAGCAGTGTGTTGTTGATGGGGTTGTAGGCGTGACACATACGGATCAGAAGCACGTCCAGACAGCCTGGGAACAAGAAGACAACACAGAGAATAAACATGAGCAGGGGTTCAACCAGACACACACACGATATACATAATTAATGACATCTATTCATTCAATACAAGACATTCATTCCAAAATGACCATTCCATGAACAAATACATAATAAATAGTTTGGTACATTTGTACTGGAGGGAAGACATTAAGGGGGCGTGTGTCTAATAACTCTAAGAACACAGGATGACCTTTGTAACCTGGTACCCTTTCAGGTCATACTGTATGCATGTGATATTTATCCTCCTCCGTAACCTTAACTGTGACCTGAGGGTGTTCTAGAATGCACTTTCCTGTGACAAGGACTCATTGTCCCCAGACACTGGGGTAGTCTGTTAGTAAATCAGTAGAGACACACAAAGAAAAGAGTTGTCTCTTCATAATGCAGTCCTGACTGGAGCTGTCTTGACTAGTAAACACATTGTACAATTTACTTCAAAGTACTAAATGTGCTCCAGCCTAAAGCTGTGTGCAGACATGAGATCAATAGAATGTCCCAACAAATGTCCAAAAAAGACAGGAAGTGAACGAGAAACCCCTTCAAACCTTTCTCATTCCACTGACTAAGTAATGTAGATTCAACGGCCGCTGTGTGTGATCTAATGCCAAGGCAACGGAACACTGACCTGCTTTGAGGAGGATGATCTGATCGTTCTGACAGAGGTCCATGAAGCCGGTGATGCGTTTGGCAAACTCTACCACGTACTGGATGGCGTTGGTGATGTGAATCGCACACTGTTGCCACATCACCTCAGCTGACTGAGAGAGAAGAGGGAGAGAGAGATATTGAATATGGATACAGTTGTTATGGGAACCTCCCGTCCGCCCTGCTGTATAGAATACATGTTGTATATTCTATAGTGTTTGTGTTTGCTTGGCTGTTTAAAATGGCTATTGTCTGTGTTTTGTGAGTTTTTCAAATGCCCCACACACACTACAGTCTTGAGATAACAATGGGTCTCATTCTCCAATATTTTCCAAAGACTTCTCTTAGGGCAACCATCTTGGAACCGACTGAGACAGAATCGACGACAAGTTCACTCTGATTCCCCAACGCGTGGGGAAGATGTCTTAAGTGGCTCAAACGATCACAGCTGGGATGCCGCGTTGAGGAATGTCACCATTCTGAAACGTGAACGTGCGTCCTCGTCCAGGTCATTTGCATACAAACCACGCCTCCGAAGCTCCTTATAAGGCAAATGAAATCGCAAAAAGTCAATAGTTAGACACACCTGTCCAGCTCATTAGAATGCAACTGATGATGCAGCCGTGTGAAAATAGTGGCCGATATGCGGAAGTGCTTTCCGACCGATCAAAATGAGATTAGATTAATGTATTGTCATTAGTGCTGTCAGGCGATAATTTTTTTTTAATCTAATTAATTACAGGATTTGTAATTAATTAATCTAATTAATCACATTTTAATCGCATAACCATTTTAGGCCTGATATTCTATATTCTTTTTTATTTTTTATCCACCTTTTCTCCTCTTTTTCTATTTTTCTCCCATCCCAATTTCGCTGTGCCAATTCTCCCCTCCCCTGTCTTGAACGTTGCTCGCATATGCCCCCCACTGGCCGGTTGTAGGGAGGATAGAAGCCTTGCATCACATGTCTCCTCCGATACATGTGGAGGCAGCCTGTCACATCTTTTCACCTGCCAGTGCGGACTCTCATTTGGCGAGGTGTAACGTATGGGAGGCTCACACTACCCCCGCCATTTTCCTGTCTCTGCTGTGCAGGCGTCCCCCAACCGACCTGTAGGAGTCGCTGTCCACAACGTCCAGATTACCACCCATCGACTTCCACCCGCTAACTCTGCCAATTGAGTTAGTATGACGGCCGGCCCAAGCCGGAGGCAACGTCGACAGCCGGAGTCGAACCCGGTGTCTCAAGCGTTGGTGACGAGTGCAATGTCCGCTGCACCACCCAGCTGTCCCTTGATATTCTATATTCTATAATCATATTTCAAATTGCATGTATCCGGATGGCAGAATTCAGTACTGTATCTACAAAACCTTCTGTTTAATCATCTTCCATTTATTAATTTGCTTAGATTTTTCAGGTCTGGTAAATTTTAGCATGGTGTTATTCACAGTCAAAGATAAACTTTTTTTTTTATTCATATTCTCATTTGGTTCATTACAATTTACTCAAGCCTAGTAACAGACACAGTATTTCTGACACTGGGAATACATTCCCTGAGATCCATAGATGTCCCTAGAATCAGATACCAAGAACATGCAAATGGACCATATTAAAAAAAAGTCTGTAAATGTGTATTCTAGGTTCTTATGGAATGAATGAGATAAAAAAATATTTAAATAAAAAAAAAACACACGCGCAGTACTGTATAGCCTACGTGCGTAATGAATGAACGCAGTATAGGCTTATATTATTCTAATGACTTGTTTTATTAGGAGAGCAGCACAGAGCGGTCAGGTGGCGTAGCGGAGATTGCGTTCGTCACCAACACCGGAGACGCTGGATTCGCCTGTTCGAATCCAGCTCACAGCTCCGGCGTTGTCACCAGCTTGGCTGGCCGTTCACACTAATACAATTGGCTGTATTAGAGGGTGGGAAAGCTGGCGGGGTGGGTCCGGGTCGTTGTAAACAGCGACTCCTACAGTTCGGTCGGGGCGCCTGCTCAGCGCGGATAGGATCTAAGGGGGGTAGTGTGATCCTTCCACACGTTACACCCTCTCAGTGAGAGTCCGCGCTGCCAGGTGAAAAGAAGCGGTTGATTGGCTAGACGTGTGTTGGAGGAAGCACGTGATAGCCTCCACTCTCCCAGACCGACTGTGGGGGGTAAGTGCGCAGCGACCAGGAATGGGATTGGGAATTGGCATAACGACTAACATTGGGATGGGAGAAAATCGGAGGAAAAAGGAGGGGGAAAAAGATCAATAAAAAAATTTAAATAAAAAAGGAGAGCAGCACAGATACTGCACTGCCCGCCCTGTAGTACAGTCTACCATGCAGTCCGCTCATGGTACGCCCGACTCTGGCGGCCTTAATATGTGTACTGTACTTACTGTACGTATAGGGCAGAGCATATATATAGTATCTACAAAATCCTAATGAAACAAGTAATTAGAATAATATAAGCCTACTGTTCATTCATTAGACATAGGCTATACTGTGTGCGTGTGTGGCGCACACAACAAGACTTATGGAATATTAATGCAGTCTATTTTCACACGATTAGCTTTAGTTCTCATTTATTTATTTATCCACTGTCATTTGCAGTGTTGGTGTAGTAGGCTACATAATGTATTTCAATATCTGTTTAATTGATTAATGATATATTTGAAGGAATGCAGGTTATAGCTATATCAAACAAATGTCTGTCCCATTGTACCAATCAATGGGATATATTACATGTTGGCTATAACCTGCATTCTTTCAAATTTATAATTATTCAATCAAATAAGAAATACAAATTCCACAGAAGGCATTAAATAATTATTATTTTCAATCATTTCATAATAATTGCATAATTGTGTTTGAATATCTGAGTAATTAAAGTAAAATGATACATTTGGCCAAAATAGCTGGTTCAGATATGGTTAATCCAGCTGCCCTGTGATCAGATGAATCCATATTATTTATCAAATGGGTAATTTTTTATTGTACAAATATTGTCATATTTATTGAAATTATGATTAATTAATTAATTAATTCCAAGGAGGCCTGTAGGGTTGACATGAAGGAATCACTATGATTCCTCCCAAATAAAGCCATTAACACTTTCTCTGCCACGCTTATATCCATCAATGTTTGATCTCTGCCACCAGTCTAAGCCTATGGAGATGTTTACCTTCTTTGCAGGGCTATAACTTTTTAAATTGTATTGCTAAATTGACATTACTATGGCCCATTCAACATCGATTATCTATCGTTCAGGATGTAGGAACGTTTTACTTTTTCATTCACACATTCATACAAAAATACCGTCTAGAATATAAATATGTTTTTATCGTTTTCTGCAGTAAATCCTAGAACGTGAGATATAGGCATAAATGCATATATACATTATCAAATGCCATTTGTTGCCGATACACGCTATATTAAAAATTTCAACTGTACATGGTCCTAAACGTTATGACTGATCATGCACGGGTGAACGGAGGGGGGGGGGGGGGTCGTTTATAATTCCGTGATCGTCGTTAAATGATTTATGTAGTATGGGTGATATATAGATCAGAGCAGTTTGCATCGATAATAATAAACAAAAACGCTGAAACTCACGGCAGCCTACTCTTACCGTTGGGCGATGATACTGGAGCAAACAGATCCCAGTTATGTGATGGGGATCGAGGCGATCCATTTCCGGTTTGTATAATACTAATACACGCCCAAATCATGTGGATTATTGAGTTATGGCAACGATCCATATCCACGGTGTGTGTCTTGAGTCCCGCAACGATATACGAGTGGCCGGACGGATTTGGGAGACGCACCGAGCTCCAACGGGCATATCCGGTTTGGCAACTCGCCGATCATCCACCAGGTGGCAGTATTGAAGCGTTGCAGAGTTGTGCTGAGTTCCACAGCATCAGCCAAGGCTCCGTGAGTGAAATATGAATACCATGGCGAAAATATGAAATATGATCAGAACGTCGTACGCCGTCATCTGGCAGAATTTGCATGAACTTGAAACCCGTTGTATGACGTTATTGGCGGAGAAAGTGTTAAGAACACGGAGCACACAGTCTGTCAAGTTAAGTGTGCTCCTCAGCACTCGTAAATCCTGCTCTCAGCCACGGCCGAATCCAATCTTAGGGACGTTTGGGGAATCTCTCTACCGGCCCTAATATGTCTCAAATCGGCCTGAGATCAAATTTCTTGTCGTAAATCCGTTGGAGAATGAGACCCAATGACCTGCTGAACCGACCTCAACTTATACTACTAGGTCAAACTCAAATAATGATCTCATAATAATCTTTGTTCCATGATTTGATCTTTGAAAAGACTTCTAAACTGAGCAAAAATTGTTAATGGTGTATAACTGTAATATACATGCAGTGTTGTATCTGTGTAGTATCTACTGTAATATCTGTGTAGTATCTACTGTAATATCTGTAGTATCTACTGTAATATATCTGTCGTATCTACTGTAATATCTGTAGTATCCACTATAATATATCTGTAGAATCTACTGTAATATCTGTGTAATATCTACTGTAATATATGTGTATTATTTACTGTAATATCTGTAGTATCTACTATAATATCTGTAGTATCTACTGTAATATCTGTGTATTATCTACTGTAATATCTGTGTAGTATCTACTGTAATATCTGTGTAATATCTACTGTAATATATGAATGAATGAAAACAGATTGCAGAATGGGTACAATACAGTACGGCTCAATACCTGCGTTTGTCTTGTTTCCATCAGGGTCCCCCATTTTCAATTCATATAGACATTTATGACATACACAACATACATGACATTTATGGCATAGGGACATATAGGTATTTAGTACTGATACATTTGTGACATAAACGGTATTCAAATATACAGTACTGTTACCCCTAGATCCTGACAGAGTATATACATATGATGGGGAGGGGACTGTACATTAGGAGGGGGTGGGTGGGTGGGAGAGAAATATACATACGGCGGGGAGGGAATATATACATGCGGTGGGGAGGAGACTGTCTATTAGGAGGTGGTGGGGGTTTTGGGCATTTACGGTGGCCAGTTTCGAATTGCAGCCTCCCGTAGGTGCTCTTTAAGAGCGGTTTTGAATGTGGGTAGGGATTCACATTCTTTTACAGCTTTGGGTAGGGCGTTCCACATTGATGTGGCATAATTGCGAAACGTATTTAGTCCCTTGTTTGAGCCGAATCTGGGTTTAACATGATTTGTTGAGCTTCCTCTGGTGTAGTGATTGTGGTATTCACTGACCTTTGGGAAGTATTTTGACATGTACATGGGTACCTTAGTCGTATAGTGTATCTTGTAGACCAGGCCCATTGCAAGTTGCTGTACTCTGTCGTCTACTCTAAGCCATCCTAGGTTGTCAAAGTGGGCAGGGGTGAGGTGGGTTCTGGGGGTAAGGTCAAGTAGTAGTCTGACCAGTTTGTTTTGTGATGTTTGTAATTTTGTTTCAAGCGCCTTTGAGGTGCTTTGGTACCATGAGGTGCACGCATAGTCGTAGTACCCTTGAATGAGTGCTCCTGCCAGAGTCTTCAGGGTATTCTTGTTTACCAGAGAGGCGATCCGGTACAAGAATCTAGTTCGTTGGTTGACTTTTTTTATTACATTGGATGCCATTTTGTCACAGGAAAGATTTGCCTCTAGGATGGAACCCAGGTAGGTAATTTCGTCTTTCCTTGTGACAATATTGTCACCCACTGCAACTGAGAAGCCGTCGGTCTTATGTGTATTATCTACTGTAATATCTGTGTATTATCTACTGTGTATTATCTACTGTAATATCTGTGTATTATTTACTGTAATATCTGTGTATTATCTACTGTAATATCTGTGTATTATCTACTGTAATATCTCTGTAGTATCACTATCTACTGTAATATTTGTGTAGTATCTACTGTAATATCTGTGTATTATCTACTGTAATATATGTGTATTATTATCTACTGTAATATATGTGCGGTGCAGTGCCATAGTAACGTGTGTCTACCTTGGTCTGGTAGGAGCGTGTCTCTTCAGGACTGTACAGGGTCCACGCCATCCTCTTCAGCTCCTCTGTGCTGTACTGGCCCGTCTCAATATGGGACTTCACTACACTCTGGATAATGCACTCTGAACGTGGGAGATAACAAAGAATGACGTGAATGAAATTAATGACAAAGACTCAAAATGGCAGGAAAGTTGGATTTCTAGGATTTTAATCTATTTCACAGTAAAGCTACTTTATCTGTTCATTCTGGGAATGGAATTGCTCTAACGGTGTGTGACCTGCCATTAGTAATCAAGAGAGTAGAACTGCATTGGGTTTTCCACGGACCTATCTCCAGCAGGGAGCAGCCCTCGGCCACGGGGTTCAGTATGGCGTGCGAGAAGAGCCCAGACTCGTGCAGGAGCTGGTACTCGTGCTTGATGTGATGGTTGCCGTCGATGAAGTCCAGACTGCTCTGCTCCGGTGAGCTCTGGGAGGAGGAGCCGCTGCCGACGCTGCCGCTCAGCATCCCCAGGCTACGGTAGTCTCCGCCGGCACGCTCGGGGGTCAGCGGCAGGTCGAACAGCAGGCCCTCTGGCAGTGTGGTGTTGTCGTCCAGGTCGCTGAGTGTGGAGCTGGAGCCCCGGCTGTAGGTACCCCGGCCGTGGACCCCCATCTCGCTGGCTTCCATCTCGCGGGCCGCCGCAAACTCCTGGGACTGCTGGTGCTTCTGGACCTCGGCGTACAGGCTGTCGCGCTGCTTTTTGGACATGCGGCCGAACTTCACAGCTGTATAGGCGGATGAATGGGACACTTTAGTGATCAAGGGAAAACCTAGTAGGGTTGGTTTAGTAATCAGGTACAGTGGGTCAGAATATGGCATTAACACCGCCAGGGTTGGGGGTTTGATTCATACTGTAGAGATCTCATGACACTTGGGGCAGTTTGGATAAAAGTGTTGCATACAGTATATATTACAATATACATACATACAATGCAATATCAAATCTGTAAATATGTGTATTCTGTAATTCTAGATATTTCTTGTGATAAGCTTAATGACACACATCAAGATGAACAGATGCAGATAGAGGGACCCTACCATCGCGGCTCATGCCCAGAGCAAGGCACTTCTGCAGCCGGCAGTGCTGGCATCGGTTGCGGTTGGTCCGGTCGATCAGACAGTTCCTCTGGCGTGAGCAAGAGTACATGGCGTTGTTCTGTTGGCTGCGTCGGAAGAAACCCTGGTCGCCGCAAGGACATACAGACAAACGCACACAGGCACAGACAAGCGAAAAGAGACAGAAAGTACACAGTTAGTGAACAATGACAACAGCAGAGGCTCCTGAACGCTGCAGGGCAAGACCATAACAGTCGATGATGATTATTCTGCAATGATTCAATGAAATGTTGCACACAAAGAGCTTACTCAAGAGGGATAACCAGTAGGGGTGTAACAGTACACAAACACCACGGTACGGTATGTACCTCGGTTTTGAAGTCAAGGTTCGGTATGGGTTTTCTGTACAGTGGGGGAAAGTTTGGCTTTCCATGTTCCACTCAGGGGTGATGTAGTGTGCAGTAACTAATTTCACTTGTAGGGCTGTCAACGAATATTCTATATTGAAATTAATAATCGACTTGTAAAAGAAAAAAAAACATTATAATAATTATATTAGATTGTGAAAAAACAGCCCCCGGTGGTCGGTCGTTAGTGGTTAACATACCGTTGTATTCGTTCGGTACACTACACAGCCGTTCGGTACGGTACGGTACACACTGAAACGGTTCGGTTTGGTACAGATTAGGACTGACCCCTATTAGTCGACTAATCGGTCGAAAGGAGCCGTAGTCGACTGGCCAGCCTCTTAGTCGAATATATATATAAAAAAATATATATATATTTATATATATATATATTTAAAAAAAAAATTAATTCTTTCCAAAAGAAAAGAGGCCTAGAAGCGTGGCTAACGCTAATGGCACGCATACCAGAGGCTAACTGCCTACAAAAACAGGCACAAAGGCACTGAAAGAGGATTTCACCCATCTAATGAACACACTAGACTAGACAAATATCAAGATGTATCCATCAGTGGACCAATTGCATGCTTTTGCAGAGGACAAGAAGCCTTCAGTCGACTCCTTCAGACATTAAGCACCCCCCACAGCCCAAATGGAATGATACATTTATTTTTTTAATATTATACTTATTTTATTTATTTTTGTCGACCAATAGTCGACTAACGGCAAATTTTGGCCAATCATAGTCGACCATCCAAATCCTTAGTCGGGGACAGCCCTAGTACGGATATGTGTACCTTAACACCCCTAATAACCAGACATCTTTTTTAGCCTTATTATCTAAGAGGGAAAATAAAATAAGCCACTCTGCCGTTAAAATGATGAAGTGGATGTGGTGAATAATAGCTCACCTTGCAGCCTTCACAGGTGATGACACCATAATGGATCCCTGATGACTTGTCCCCACAGATCTTGCAGGGAATCACTTCTATTTGAGCTGGAGGGGAAATGAAGAAGAGAGAAACCCATTCGGTTAAATAGATAAAAGAAAACAGACATTTTCAAAAGGAAGTGTGAACCGAGTGCTATGGTAGAATGGTTAAAGAAATGAAAACAAATCTACAATTAGCTTTTGTGTCATTTATAGGCATGAATCTATCAAGACCGAATGAATACATAATAAATAAAATAATTACATTGATAAATGCTGAATATGTACATAGTAATAGCACAGCAGATTATGTGTTTCTCCTGTTTGTTGTCAGCCGAGGCAACAAACTTGTGTTGACAACGGGGTGTGACAACGAAGGATTACTGGAATAATCCTTGGGCTCTAGGACATAGTTAAATAGTATTACAATCAGGAAGTATTGTTGTGACAGTTCTGGGAAGGAACGATCAACATGTGTCTGTCATACTGGCGTAACCGTAACCGGCTGAAGCTCAACCATATCAAAATAGAGATGAAGACGTGTTTATCCCAGACAGAGTTTTAAGATCCAAAAACAGAGCAGCGGCAGCCTTGGAGGTTACACAACAAGTCGCTCTTCATCCCTTGAACCGCCAGTCAACAACAGATAGCAGAGCATCGGTGATACTTTTATGTAATAAAGGAGAAAATTACTTATAATTGATTGTAATTGATACAAGAGTATTACAGTGTACATACACACGTTATACACTTCAGATGCAGTGCAAATGTCTGATCTGTCCCCTGTAGGAACAGCCTGTTCTTTCCGTTATGCTGTTTATCTAAGAAGCTGGGCCTCCTCTGGCCCAGAATAGCAGGTCAATTGCATTAGCTGAGGCCCCGGGGTTATAAAGTTTCACTGGCTCTCTCTGTCCGTCCTCCTCCAGGGTCAAGTAAATGTTAGCAGCTTATGCAAGTCCCCTCCGGGACCTCGTAGCCGGCCTTCAGATGGCAACACTCCGTAACAATTGCGACTGGTTGTTGCTGCTGGGTTTTATCGCACAATTTTATTTCACTCAGGATAAGAGGGATTTACGGAAAAAACATTTTAACCGCGCCAACCAAGTGACTTTTGTTGGGTGATGCAAAGTGTTACGTAAGCTGCAATTTGCAGCAGCGGCATTAACTGGCCTTTACAGGCTCTTGAGAAAACCACTCAAAAGGGAAAAGTGCAGAGAGACATTTCATCGGCGACTCAGTGCATGTGTGTGTGTGTTCCTGTGGGTCGCCCATCTCGCGTGTGTGTGTTAAAACTGCATGACAAATAAAGACTTCTAGTCTAACAATTATTATTATTATTAACTGGCCTTTACAGGCTCTTGAGAAAAGCACTCACGTCCAGCCAATCACGCGCGCCACTCAGTGGGTAGAGACGTGCGTTACCCACTACTGAGGCAAAGCAAATGAGGTTTGCAACTGACAACAATGTCGGAAATCTCAGTTTTAGAGATAAAACGACCCATTGTCACTAGGATGAATGTTAGGCTTTTTTCACAATACGGGTGAGATATTTGAGTATTTCCGCGGGATAGAATTCCTATTGACGTACAAAAAGCCACCAAAGGAAATAAATAAAGGCCAGTGGAAAAAAAACTCTCTCTCTCTCTCTCTCTCTCTCTCTCTCTCTCTCTCTCCCTCCCTCGTTTCCCCATCCAGTGCCTCACCTCCCCCCCCCCTCCTCCCCTCTCTCTCCCTGTTATATAACTGCCGTCTGGCCACATTCCACGAACACAGTCATTCAAGGGAGGTTGTCCTGGCAACGCTGTGACAAGCCTCCCTCCTCCCTCACCCTCACTTCTGCAATTGGCTGCTGGGAGCACGGCTCTGTTAACTGACTCGTCATCTCACCTGCTAGTCAGATGAGGCAGTACAGTACAGAGCAGTACAGAGTTGTTCTACTGACACAGTTTCCCATTCAGCATGATGGGGGTGGCACTTTTGGGTGGCACGGCTTCGCAAAGGGATGTAATCCGATTTCTTGCTGGGTTTTAAGGTGGAACCAAATCGGAACTGAATCACTGTAAAAGAGTAGGGTGGAGGAAGGGAGCCACTCCTGGTTGGTCTTGAGAAAAAGATTGAAAGATTGATGGCCACTTTAGCCGCACAGGGTAAATAACACCAGTCCAGTGGACATTTCACTACTTATGTAACTGATGGAGATGCTGTCAGAGTCAGCTAGTGTGGCAGGTTTCAGGGGGAGGCGAAGGGTGAACTTACACTAGCTCTCAGCTTGTGGCAGCATGTCAAGTATTTGAGTGCAGTTTCAGCTGTCTCTGAGCGCGACCATAAAACTATTTATACCCTGCATGGCTGCAGTCAGTAGGCCACAGAGCCCCTACGCAGATAGTGCGCACACAGTCTGGACGACTCGAGCGTTACATAAATCATAACGCAACGTTTTTATCATATGATAGCTCTGTCGCACATCTGTGACTAATTAATTATTGGAGGACATTTCTCACATGAAAAAGACACTGTTGAGATTATGTAACAGTGTGTGTCGAGCAGCTGTAATGTGGAAGTAGCTTGTGTGAAATAAAGTCACATTTCTTACAATTTGTTTTGAAAACGGTTGAGTTCTTTTGAATTTCAGGTGATTTTAGCCAGTGGGTCAAAGGGTGTTTGTTTTGGCGGGTGTGAGGTCACATCATGTCATTGTGTGTGTGTGTGTGTGTGTGTGTGTGTGTGTGTGTGTGTGTGTGTGTGTGTGTGTGTGTGTGTGTGTGTGTGTGTGTGTGTGTGTGTGTGTGCGTGCGTGCGAAGAGAACAATGGCTCCTTTCATCTCGTTAAGCTGTGTTTGGCTTTGTCGTGGGGTAATATTTGTTTCTTCAGGTGGTTCTCGTATACAAGAAGGCAAAATATATATATGTGTGTGTGTGTTTGTGTGTGTGTGCGCGCGCGTGCGTGTGTGCGCGCGCACGTGTGTGTACTGTGTGTAGTAGGTGTGTGTAATCTTTCCACCTTGTGTCAGATAAACTGCCTGTGTTGACTGGGAATTCAGTCATTTCGAAAAGTTATGATTATATAACAGTGAAAACCAGTGAAGCGTGCATGTGAATTGAAATCACTGTGCAACTGTAAGATTACAGTTGAGAAAACAATGAATCCATGTATGAGGGCTTGGATGTAGCAACAGCTTGTGACCTACTAGTCATGTTCAAGTGCAGTATATTATTCAACAGCTTTACTGCAGTCTCGAGGTAACGAGGACCATCATTAATCAGTCGTGATTTGTAGGCAATGTGTCATATGACTTTGGTGTGCCATGTCTGTGCCGTACGATCAAGGTACCTTGAATGCCCTCCACCCTCTCCTCTGCAGGCTATATGAAGATGTACAATCAGTTCCCTTCAACGCCCTCCACCCTGTCCTCTGCAGGCTATATGAAGATACATCAGTTCCCTTCAACGCCCTCCACCCTGTCCTCTGCAGGCTATATGAAGATACATCAGTTCCCTTCAACGCCCTCCACCCTGTCCTCTGCAGGCTATATGAAGATGTACAATCAGTTCCCTTCAACACCCTCCACCCTCTCCTCTGCAGGCTATATGAAGATGTACAAGTACAATCAATTCCCTTCAACACCCTCCACCCTGTCCTCTGCAGGCTATATGAAGATGTACAATCAGTTCCCTTCAACACCCTCCACCCTCTCCTCTGCAGGCTATATGTAAGATCCTTCTCTGTGTTAGTCAGTCAGTGTGTCGGTCAGCGCTTTCTTCAGCAGTGCTGTAAAAAAAGAAAATAAACTCAACTAAGGAAACTTTGGCCTCTCATCCCAACTAAGCACACAGAGAGACAGAGTCCAAAGGTCCTGTTTTCCCGGCACCTCTCGTGTACAGTATGGCATCATACTGTACTTAACCTACAGTACATTAAAGGGCTGGGAGTACAGTATGTATATGGCATGGACAGTATACATGTTACGTGGTGTGCTATTTTGTAACCAGTTACACATTTTTATTGCAGGTTCCCAAGGTGGCTGCTAGTTCATTAAACAACATTCTCTACCTCCCTCTCTCTCTCTCTCCCTCTCCCTCTCTCTCTCTCCTTAGAGAGGGCCTCACAAAACACCTGTTCATTTTTTCTTCTTCAAAACACTACATGGATATAGTGATAACTTCTCCCTATTCCGGTCCCCACTTCAGGCTGACTTACCTAGTGATATATAGGCTTACCTCAGCGTCTTTAAATATGCACTACTAGAGGATTAAGTAATACTGTTACCGCCTTAGACGTAATAGTAGTGGACTGAAGGGCATTAGGGTAGAGGTCCCACAGTGTGCATCTACCCTGCATTAGTGCTGCAGTTGTCACTGCTGCGGACAACTCTATTTTCAAATGTAATGAAGATGAAGTGGACAGGAATACTGAAATTCAAACTATTTCTTTCCAACAAAGAAGATACAAGACTGCAGTAAAAAAAATAAAATAAAAAAATTACAACAGCTATTTGGAATAGAGAAGCAGTAATGGCCACAGATGTTGTAGCCTAGTTTACATTATGTAACTGTCACTGGCAAATAAAAAGATTGCCATTAACTTATTATTTCCTACAGAAAAAAACTATTCAAACATAATAACAGAAAACCTGAATTTTAGCCATAAACTGCCTATTTTTTAATACCTCAGAAGAATCCAAATGATATTATTTTAGACCACAGGGGCTCATCCTCCTTTCCCTGAGGTTGATGTATCTTTCCTTTTTTTTTTTTTTTTTTTTAACTTTATTTTTTTAGCGTTTATCGCTTTTCTGGTCAAGCATGACCGACAGAAACAGGTTGAAATGGGATGTAGAGCAGGGGAAGACATTCTGAGAAATGACGGCGGGTCCGGGAATCGAACTCGTGTCCCCCAGATCCGTGACGAGCACGGTTTTCCCCGACGCAGAAATAGCGCCGAGATATGCGGTGAGCTACGGGAGCTCCCCCTTTCCTCTTTTTCTTAATGTTTTCCTCCACTGTCCTCTAAGCGGGGGGATGCACATCGATCGGCATTTTTGTGACGGTCTAGAAATGCAGCGCGTTCAGAACTCTCGCACTCTCAAAAAAGAAAACCGTTTAATCAATACCGTTCGCATCTCCCTGTCCTTTTCCAGTGAAGGTTGTTGTATAAGTCAATGACAAAGTAAGTCCGAAAGCATTGCAACAACTGATTGTGTTATATCACACACAAGGATACGCCTTCAATAATGTGGAAAGGCCATATTGATTTGTATCACATAATATTGTTCCATTCCAACCGGGCGTCCTTGGTGACGCAAGTAAATTAATTACACTTTCAGAGTGCCAATAATTTGTGTTAGACTTAGATTACATGATTGTATCTTATTGTCCGATTTCTCTAAAATTAGTTGCAATATATGCCAATTGAGCTGAATGGCTGTTCTTTGTATTGACTCCTAATGAATGCCTTCGTATAAATGATTGGGAGTTTAACCTCGTCAGGGCAGAATTATTATTATGCTTATTCATACTTCCGTACTACATTACTTGGTTTCTTACATCACGTGGTTACATGTGATAGCCCTGCTTGCTTTAGCATATCCTGCTACCCAAATCTATGACTTTCAGTACAAATTGTGAAATTGATTAATACATAAATTGGGGTAATTAATTAGGCCCCTGAATATCAGATGATTAATGGGCCTGTATCTTTCAATTGTGCATTAATGAAGAAAGTACAGAGTTATTACATGTTACATCATTTTAGCTATTAATTATACTTCTGATTGTGAATACGGTTTAGTATTCATCATAGAATGTTCACAATTCTCTCTCTTTACCTAATTAGCCATACACACGGTGTGTTCAGCATTCAGCTGTTTGCTTGCCAGGGAACCGTGGCTAAGATTCTGTGCCTCTTGTTATTCTCTGCCATTGACCTGACAAGATAAAGTGCGTTGACTGACTCTGTCCTGCTCCTCGTCCAAACCACACGAGGCAGGAGCTGCTCCCGTGCTCCAAGCCACCACAGCCACAACTCACCACAACATCTACAAGATACACAACACCACTAAGGTACCCATGTACATGTCGAAATACTTCCCAAAGGTCAGTGAATTCCACGACCACAACACCAGAGGGAGTTCCACAAATCATGTCTAACCCAGATTCAGCTCAAACAAGGGACTAAACACGTTTCGCAATTATGCCACATCAATGTGGAACGCCCTACCCACAGCTGTAAAATAATGTGAATCCCTACCCTCCTTCAAAACTGCTCTCAAAGAGCACCTACGGTTGGCTGCAATTAGAAACTGGCCCCGGTAAATGTCCAACCCCCCCCCCCCCCCCCCACCCAACCACCTCCAATGTACAGTTTCTTCCCCTTCGAATGTATATATTTTTTTTATGATATCTTTCTCTCTAGTCTAAACAGTACTGTATATTTGTATGTCTTGTATGCATAAATGTCTTGATGAAACAGTACTGTATATCTGTATGTCATGTATGTCATAAATGTCTTGATGAATTGAAAATGGGGGACCCTCAACAAGATGGAAGTATTTTTCTGGTCTGCATCCCCTTAACAATTGTTTGTATTGAGCCGTACTGTATTGTACCCATTCTGCAATCTGTTAATAAAGTGTTCAATCAATCAATCAATCAATCAATATCAATCAATCACTATTCACTTCACAGCATGTATGCTGCTCAGAACCACAGGAACACATTGCACTACAGCAATGACACATCATCTCTCTTCATCTCAGCTCACTCCCTTTCTTTAGACAAATGGATGTGCACGTTATCTTCTCTCCATAGTAGTTCCTAATTCCAACAACTCAAGATTCATAATAGCCTAAATGAACTGGATGTGACAAAAGCGTTTCTGTAAGAGGCCTTACACACTTAGATTTTCACTAAGGTCTGGTGAAAACCGTTATCTTAATGTAATATTCATGCATTTTCAGTTTCTGTCTACTCTGAAATAAAGTGCTTATCAGCTCATCCAAATGCTCACAAAGCAACATGACTAACACTGTGCTTCTTGCAGCACAGTATGTGCATGGCATTTCAAGAGTTAAAGCTTTTTATTTGAGGGGAATGGAATCCTAGCATCCAGTTGTTAGAGACAGGGGGCACCTTGACACATACTGTAGCCCACTGTGAACTTCCCCTGCAGGGCCTAACAGATCGTGGCTTTGCGCCTGAGCTCAGCACAGCGGTGCCCTTGAAAAGCAGAGAGCAGCCTGTGTTTGCAAAATGACCTTCTTTGATCCTGGATTACACTGTCCTGATACTATATGACTGCAGTGCTTCAGGTGATGAAGGACATAGAGCTATGACCACATTTGAATATCTGATAAAAGGTCTCGATATTTATGTCTGCTTTGCCTTGCTGTTCAGTCCTCATCAGAAATATCACTTAGAATTGCATTCGTCACCAACACCGGAGACGCTGGATTCGCCTGTTTGATCCAGCTCCGGCGTTGTCACCAGCTTGGCTGGCCGTTCACACTAATACAATTGGCTGTATTAGAGGGTGGGAAAGCTGGCGGGGTGGGTCCGGGTCGTTGTAAACAGCGACTCCTACAGTTCGGTCGGGGCGCCTGCTCAGCGCGGATAGGATCTAAGGGGGGTAGTGTGATCCTTCCACACGTTACACCCTCTCAGTGAGAGTCTGCGCTGCCAGGTGAAAAGAAGCGGTTGATTGGCTAGACGTGTGTCGGAGGAAGCACGTGATAGCCTCCACTCTCCCAGACCGACTGTGGGGGGTAAGTGCGCAGCGACCAGGAATGGGATTGGGAATTGGCATAACGACTAACATTGGGATGGGAGAAAATCGGAGGAAAAAGGAGGGGGAAAAATATCAATAAAAAAAAAATATATATCACTTAGAAATGTCCTGATCAAGTTTTTTTTTGCCCCCAATCCTAGTAATTTAATATAGAGTATCTGCCAATACTAAGTCCCAATATGATATTTGGATTTTCCTAAATAATACAGATGCACAGTGCACAGGTCAAGTCCCTTAAAGTTACTATAACCAATCCAATGTTAGTAAAATATGTTTGGAACAGCTCTGCATCAAGAAAAGAAAAGTAGCCTGCATCACAGCTTTCCCTTAATGGTTTTACTTTTAATTGATTTTTTAACAAAACAGGATTGGAATTTGATCAGGCTTAATATAGCTGAAACTGATCACTTAAAATATGCTGTAATCGGCTCCGATACCAAGCTTTCTGATCCGATGTCACAATGTTACACAATCAGGATACTAGTAGCAGTTGACTAAAAGTGAAGTGGCAGGCCTACATCCTGGTTGATGTAAGCAACCTGAGCTGACAGGGGTAACTGTGAGGTGACCTGCTGTGCCCTGTGTGCATGTGGCCATCCTGCTGTGCCCACATCCTGATGTGATCTCTTTGACATCATCAGGTTATATATATATTTAAAATTAAAAAAATATATATATAATTAAATAAAAACAGACTTCAAATCCTCTATCTGAAAAAGATTTCCAGTTTCAAAATTATAATCAACAACACAAAAATAAAAGCTCATTATGGAACATTAATTAAGTCAATAACTATTCAGACATTTGTCTAAAAAGTGACATATCCAACAATGTAATCACCCATATATTTAATATGAATATAAGGTAACACTCTTTTCCAAAACCTATATTGTTTTTCTTATACTTTTTTTTGCTAAATAAATATTCAATATTATTTGAACCATATCAATATTAACCCACATCGGTACATTCAATCAAAAGATAAACCATAACAGACACGTTCTAAAATAAAGGTGAATTGTTTGAGGGTGAACATTTTCCAAATTAAATTGTCCTTTATTAATTAAAAAATAACTCTGTCAGTAAAGAGCATTATGTAAAATTGAATGCATGAATTCCACACTATAGTCATGTGGCAAGCAACTCTGAAATCTAGCTCTTCCAGTTCGGTTTAACTCCATATACCGTAACAACTGATTGCATTTATGATAATGGTAATTAATTGTCACAGTAATGAAGACAGTACTTCACCCCTAACCCCCCACCCCTCTTCTCTGAATGCCATGTGTAATCCTCAATGACAGAACTAGGTCAATGAAACACCGGACTACCCCTACTCTCTTTCTACCCCCCCCCCCCCCCTTCTCACTCACACACACACACACACACACACACACACACACACACACACACACACACACACACACACACACACACACACACACATGTACTGTATTGTACCCATTCTGCAATCTGTTAATAAAGTTTTCAATCAATCAATCAATCACACACACACACACACACACACACACACACACACACACACACACACACACACCACACACACACACACTCACACACACACACATGTACTGTATTGTACCCATTCTGCAATCTGTTAATAAAGTTTTCAATCAATCAATCAATCACACACACACACACACACACACACACACACACACACACACACACACACACACTCACACACACACACACACTCACACACACACACACACACACACACACACACACACACAAACACACACACACACGCACACACCAACCCCCCCCCCCCTCTCTCTCTCTCTCCCTCTCTCATTGGCTGCCATGCTGAGATGCTGAAAACAACAACAAGCGATTAGAGTAGACCGCCGGTGCGCACATGAACATCTCACATACTGTAGGCACCAATACAATGACCAGTACGAGAGACTGGAAAACAAGCACTAAACCACAAACAAACTAAACAGGACAACAGTGTGTATAGTTTATTTACCCTACTCAAATAGATTATGATCAAATATAGCTAAATACAGATTTAATCAGTTCATAATAAAAGTCATGTTGTATTATAAGATAAATCTCGGCAGTGCATGAAAAGGATTGTATTTTGCGTGCGATTTGAATTGACAGCTCCCCCCCGGCCCCTCCTCCCTGCCTGCCTATATTCTACCTCTTACATAACAACCCAAGTCGCTCACTGGTGGAATAAAGTAACTACAGCTGCAGCGCATTCCTCTCGTCGAAGGAAAAACTCATTAATAATAATAAGTGCAAGAAAATCCTTATAATTTGCCCACAAGAATATAGCTCACCAGGAGGAGGACCACAGCCGATTGGCATGTCCATAATGGGCTGAAATAAACACTAACTAGATAATAACTTTTTAATGTTGCTCGTAGAAATAAGAAATAAGAGTAACAACTAAATAATTGCAAGTAGACTATTTCTAAAGATCGTCGTTGTGCAACATTATAAGAACGCATTATATTGTGGCGTGGAATCTGGCACTTTATTCTCATGCGCGCCTCTATACTCGACATCATGGAAGCTCTACGCACTTCGGACTCCATTTCAAAGTATCCATACTCACCATAATAATTGTCGCAAAGCAGTGAAGTATGCGTTAAAGCAACAAAAGGGTTAGACAGTAAATAATCATATACAAACTCACCTCTCATGATGTCGTTCAAGGTTAATATCTTCCAGTATAGCAAACTCCAGGTCGAAATAAAATATATATCGAAGAATACAACGTATAGGTTTTTTGTGTTTAGCTCCAAAGCAGAACTGTTGACAACTGTAAAAACAACAAATTATCATATGTTCCCTACCACTTGTCCATATATAATAAACAAAAAGAGAAACGTCAAATGAAAAGAATAGCCCTATCGGTATAGCTCCCGTATTTACTTTTTATTCCGTTCTGTCCAGGACTTGTGATAAAGCATGCGTTATGATGAGCAACAAAATAAATGTAGCCTATATATTGCTGGTGAGTCTCCCACTTGGCTCCTGGACTCAGCTCTGTGGCCCCTTGCGCTCTCTAACCTACTCTCGGCGCGTGGACTACACACGATCTCCAGCCACGGTCCCGCCTCGTGCCCCTCGAGCTGTTACGCGCGTCACTTCCGCGCGCTTGAAGGAGGTTCTTATAGGCTCTCGCGTGCGTGCGTGCGTGGAAAGTCAGTGTGGCAGTGTGTCACAGAGACGCCGTGGGAATTGTTCTTCTCCCCTTCGCGTTCCATTCCAGCGTCTCCTCCTCCTCATAGTCATAGCATAAGCAGTTCAGATGCTCCCCTAATTAGCACTGATATGTCCAGAATTACCATTAGGCATTGTTTTGTTTGTACTTAAATAGGACATATCAGTGAATCAATGAATATAGAAATAGCAATGAATGGTCTACTGGTAACAACATAACCAGCTTGTTGGTTTCTAATAATAATAAAAAAAATGCATACAGTTTATTACCGGTGGCCCCAGGGTTCTCATCATCTCACATCTTCAGTCTTCCTATTATGTCTTCACTTGCACCATTTTGCGTCCCACTGACATATCAACCCAAATGGAACGGAATGGAATATACCAAATGGTAGGTCTACACTAAATGGAATATAGTATGGAATATACTAAAAGTAATATACTAAATGAATACACTAAATGGAATATATTTATAAAATAAGAATACACTAAATGAATACACTAAATGGAATATAGTAGGTGTATAATATATGGAATATACTAAATGGGATATACTAAATGAAAACAAAGGATTGGTTGGTGAGGTATAACCAATATATATACGATTGGATTACATCACAGGATTAGAATACTAAGCCATGTTGGTTGATTCATTGTGTTGTCATGTTGTTGTGTAAGGGTGGTTTTGAGGCAATGGTCCTTACAACAGGCAACAAAGTGAGACAAATCTAAGATATATTCTGGCAATCAGCTGTTCTTATGTAATAAAAGCAACAATGCTGAGGCAGGTCCTTGTACTGTGACCTATTTGGTAAACAAAGGGATTCTAACTACACATTTCTTATAGTGTTTACTAAACAATGAGTAATTCCCCAAATTACTCCACAAATGTTTATTTTCAAATATTTTGTGATATTCTTTTGTGCCTTGCACAGAACCTGAAACCCTGCATTAAACTGATGTGTTTTACACAAACAAGAAAGAAAGTAGACAAACCCACTGACATTGACACAGAGTGTGGGGATGAAGGGTATAGCCCTGCATAATTATGTACGTAGGCACAGTTATGAAATGAGGAGAAGGGAGAGCTTAGGTTAGTGGAATAACACCGGGACTGTGCACTCACACCCCTCCCTTCCACCCTCTCTCTCTCTCTCTCTCTCTCTCTCTCTCTCTCTCTCTCTCTCTCTCTCTCTCTCTCTCTCTCTCTCTCTCTCTATCTCTCTCTTTCTCTGAGCCTTCCTGCTTCTCTTTCTCCCTACTCCCTTACACACATTCTCTCTCTCTCTCTCTCTCTCTCTCTCTCTCTCTCTCTCTCTCTCTCTCCTCTCTCTCTCTCTCTCTCTCTCTCTCTCTCGCGTGCATACTTTCCTCTCCCTCGATAGTGTCCATGTCTTTTCACTCCTTTGTTTCTGTCATGGTCTTCTATAGAATTGAATGCCATTCGCTCTATTCTTGATGTGTTTCACGCTCCACCTCGATTGTTTCTGCGTCACCCATCCCTTGCTCTTTCTCTCATACATACCTGACTCTATATCTACTGTATCCCTTTTCTTTATGTCCCTTCACACCACTTCTTCTTCTCAGCCAACTGCCAAACACTATAAACCCAATCAAAGCAATAACTCACAGTTTTCCCTCCTAAATGCACAGTTTAGAATACTATCCTGGGCAAAGCGCTGAAATAATCTCTGCTTATTATCAGTGTTGTAAACCGCCTTTCCTCCCATTCAGATGCTTGTGTCATTCTGATCATTTCTTCACCCGCCATCTTCTTGGGTTACGTTATGCCCCTCATCCTCCCTCTTCCTGTGCAGCAGCCACGCTGTTATCTGGCATTCACTTGCAACGTCATTGACCCGCTGACCCCCAATCTTATGTAACCATGGCAATGCTTAATTTAGAACAGGGAGATGGAGAGAATGGAAGGAGGGAGGGGCTTAACTTCATGCACAGGCCCCAGCCAGCTCGCCAGATTAAGGCAAGTAGAATGAGAGAGAGAGAGAGAGAGAGAGAGGGGGGGGGGGGGGGGGGGCAGGCAGGCAAACAGAAACAGACACAAAATCTCAGAAACATATCAAAGATGTAACAGATATATGCTGCCAGTAGTAAGGAATGATCAAGGCTGTATGCATGCACAGAGAAAGTACAGGGATGAGGGCAGCAGGAGAAGCAATAGCAGTCCACAAACTAGAACCGGCCTCTGCCCCAGTAGATAAAGTGTGCTGAAGGGATTATTTTGGGAACCAGCTCTAGGTTCCATAATCCTCTCTGCTCTCCTCTCCCTCATCCCGCTAAAACCTCTCTCTTCTCCTCTTTCAATGCCCACTAATCTCCCTCTTTCTGACTCTCTGTGGGCTGCTGGTAATCTGGTTTGTACATATATCTTTCACCGGTGCCGGGCAGACTTATTTCAATAGGCCAGCGGGCCAAACCATAGGATGCATAATGGATTCCAGGATTGGACGCAATCACTTCCACTCCGATCCGTTCAGGAAGAGGATTTACTTAGGAATTACAAGAACTGAAAACCTTTTGGTGTGAGGAGGTTGTCTTAATCTTACCAACGTATAAATCAGCTTCAATCATCAGCAAATAAACAGTGATTTATCTTCATTGTGAATTGATTTAATTGAACTGTGCACTGACCCGACCGCCCTCTCGCGTTGTCGCCGCCGTCATCGTCCCCCTCTCAACCTGTCCCCCGGGTCTCTAAGCGGCCATGTGTCCTCCGGCTGACGCTTGAACCTCATTGAACTGTTCTCTCGCTCCCACTGTCTGTCTAAGGACTTAAACAACAAACAGGAGGGCGGTGCCACTCTCTCTTTCATTTTAAGAAGAAGGAGTGGATACGGTCTTGCTGGCTTTGAGGCAGCGCGGCAGTAGCATCAGCACATTTTATCCAACCCTTAGCGGAGTCGAGTAGTCGCTTGGCTGGATACAAGGTTTTATCGCTCAGATGTGACACAGGGGACTGTGTCGCTGATGAGTAAACAAGAAATAAACAAGAAATAAACAAACAAGAAAGCAAACAAACTCGATTGGTCTAGATTTTGACTTGGTGTTTGCGCTCCCTCAGCAGCTGTGGATACCGGAGACCATCGGACACATAATAGGGTTTGATCCTGACATAATGATGCAATGCATACTGTTTATCCATGCAGTCTTGACAGGTGTATTCAGATGATAAGCGTCCAATTAAAGCTGACATTTACCATAGTGAATCTGCGTGTGTGGCCTCACCTGTGTGTGTGTGTGTGTGTGTGTGTGTGTGTGTGTGTGTGTGTGTGTGTGTGTGTGTGTGTGTGTGTGTGTGTGTGTGTGTGAATGTCAATCAAAATTGCCCTTGTTCCATTCTCTCCCAACCGGCCAAGCCTACACGAGAACAAAGACCCACAGAGATTCACGGTGTCTGTGAGATGACAGGATTTGATAAAGGGAGGAAAGAGAATGAACATCAGTTGACGTTGCAAATGAAAGCGCCGGGAGCCTGAGAGAGATTATGCCAATCACGCTAATGCCAAGAAAGACATTAGATAGGATCCGATAGGACCTTTATTCTTTTTGTCTTTTCAGGGTAAAGATTGCTGATCCAGGATGATAGACCTATCTCCTTCCTAAACCATCAATTCAGTGTGATAGAAAGAAAGGCAGAAATTATTCCAGGTTAGTCGTCCTCTGACACTGAAACACTACATCTCAGTCACAGGCCTCTTTCTTATGTTTAGACCGTGAAGTAAATCAAAACCGTTTGAGTTGCTCCACACATTTCTCAGAACGACTGGGCCGTTTCTATATGTAAAACCTTGAAACCTTGCAGAACTAGAAGGATCAGTCCATTTCCTGGTTTCGGATGTGAATTCTTTAATGTTCCATTTGGCAAATCTTTATCATCTTTCTTCCTTCTTTTTTTCACATCTTGTTATTGGTAATTTACTGATGATGGCTGCCATAGCTGCCTCATTTCCGTGGTTACAATGTGTTTCTTAAATTATGATTATGATACTTGTAAAAGTGCTCAAGTAGTACATAGTTGCTTTGAAACAAAAATCAAGGAGTGCATGTTCCAAATCAAAGGGAAGCAAAAGGATTGTGCAATGTCCAGTAGATATAATCAATCATTAACATTCATACCATGTCTTTCTTCAGGTGTGAAAGTTCTATCTTAGAATTCTACCACGCTATAGCTTTCAATGGCCAGTACCCATTGTGACATTATTATTAGAAGTTCTCAAAACTCCAATCAAAACGGTGCAATCGTACAACTGAAAGGGCTAATCCCTTTCCATCTGGCACCACTGGATCTTCTCTTCAAACAACCCCCTCTCCTGACTTACAGCAGTGCAGGTGTCTCCTAACAACATCAAACAGGGGAGAGGTGAATGTCACTGCCAAGTTCAGGGAACAGCAGTGAACATGCTTCACCCACACGCGAGGTCAAGGGTCTCACTCTAGGTAATGTGTGTGTGTATGTGCACACGCTTGTGCATGTATGTGGCAGAGACAAAAGCTCTTTGTGAGTCTTATAAGTAATATATCTGTACTGTAAAATGTATATTGATAGATTCTCTATATATTTCTGTATATAATATCATTTTGAATGTGCAATTGGTGGACCCAAATAAAGCATTTAAAAACACAATGTGTGTGTATGTGTGTGTGTGTGTGTATGTGTGTGTGTGTGATGGCAAAATACAACTGAGAATAAATATGCAGTGTGCATGTGGGTATGGATATACTATGAGCTGTAAGCTTAGGTTTCAGCATGTGTAGTATGTATGTCTGTTCATGTGACAAAGATACTAACAAATTGTGACGAGAGAACAGCAGAGGAAAATGGAGAAAGACAGAATATACATTACACAGATATATATATATATATATATATATATATATATATAATATATATATATATATATATATATATATATATATAGAGAGAGAGAGAGAGAGAGAGAGAGAGAGAGAGAGAGAGAGAGAGAGAGAGAGAGAGAGAGAGAGAGAGAGAGAGAGAGAGAGAGAGAGAGAGAGAGAGAGAGAGAGAAAGTCCATGTCCTAACTAGAAAGGTGCACGTTAGGCGGGGCTTAAGTGTAGGGGGCAAGGAAAACATAGACCAATGAAAGCAGATCTCCCTGCAGTATTCATATTACACTATAACACTACGACACTGTTACACCTTTACACACTATTACACTAGCATATTATTACACGATTGCACCTTTACACACTATTACACTAGTACACTATTACACACAATTACACTATTATACTATTACACACAATTACACTATTGCACTATTACACAATTGCACTAGTACACACTATTACACTAGCACAGGTGTATACTAGTACACACTATCACACTATTATACTATTACACACTATTACACAGTATTGTACAATTACACACTATTACACAGGCAAACTAGTACACTATTACACACTATTGCACTATGACACTATTACTCACTCTGACACTATTACACTATTGCACAATTACACACCTGTACACTATTACACACTAGTACATTATTGCACTCTTGCCCACTAATACACTACTACACAGAGCCTAAGAGCTGCAGAGGGGAAGTGCTAAAAGACCAGCATCACTGGTGACATCACTACTTATCATGATCTTCTTGTCAGCATTCTCCAAAACCTTTGCTACTGCCAAAGCCTCTTTCTTTCACCATAAGATTGAGGCCTTGGCTAAGAACCTCCACAAACGGCATGCAACCATGTCACCCACTCCAAATGCTGAAACAGGGACCTCATCTTTCACTTTGTCATCTTTCTCTCCCCTTACAGACACTGGTGACGTGGAACCTTCTCACTACATGCCAGCACACACGCACACTCGCACACACACACTCACACACACGCACACATGCACACACGCACACACACAGGCACGGTTGTCCTTCTCTCAAGCCAGATTGACCTTCTGTGGTGGGCTGTTCAGGAGACAGAAACATGCTTGTTTACACCAAGACAGTTGTTTTTCAACCGCCATCTGAGGAGCTAATGGCTTAAAGCAAAGCATCTGTAACTGAGTCTTACAAGCTACAGTAGGACTCCCTCTCAGACAGATTTGATGAATGACCAGCCCTGATTAGCTACTGACGTCTGAACTACATCTGAACCCTACATGTGTGTGTGTGTGTGTGTGCGTGTGGAAACAGAAAAATAAAGACAGAATGGACATGCATTGAGTGCAGGTGTGCATGTGTTTATACTACTGGCTATACAGTATGTTAGTCCAGACCAGTGGAGGCTGCTGACCAAATTTTTAGGTGAAGCACAAATTATTATATTATATTATATATTAAATTATATTTTTTAAACATCCCCAACGTTGCAACACCCCCATTCCTCCCAGGTGTCAGGCTCCTCATTTGCTTCCATTCATTTTGGGGACCATGTTTAAATATCATACTTCTGAAGTATAAACAAACTATACTGCTGTGACGATTTCAATAAAACAGACCATTCTGAGTCAATGGTATGCAAAACTGTACATTGGAATATCTAACATGTATTTACCACCTCCTCTGCACGAGGCCACAGATGGGTTTTATGTAACACAAGGACAATGAATGAATGAATGAATGAATGAATGAATGAATGAATGAATGAATGAATGAATGAATGAATGAATGAATGAAAACTTTATTTAACAGATTGCAGAATGGGTACAATACAGTACGGCTCAATACACACAATTGTTAAGGGCATGCAGACCAGAGAAAGACTTTCGTCTTGTTTACATCAGGGTCCCCCATTTTCAATTCATCATAACATGACATACAGATAGACAGTACTGCTACATCTATATATGACATACAGAGATATACGTGTGTTGTCGGGCCCTATAAATAAATTTGATTTGATTTGATTTGATATAGACAGTACTGCTACATCCAGACATTTATGACATACCAGATCTACAAATATACATTACTGTTTAAGAGTACAACGCCTGTCATATAGACCTATAGCGTTGGAAACTCTGATTAAGGAGAGGAGAGGAGAGGAGAGGAGAGGAGAGGAGAGGGAGAGGAGAGGAGAGAGGAGGAGTGTTACAGTAACGTTACACAAACTGACATTCTAAAGCCAAGACACTTACCCATAAAGACGGTATCTCGATCGATCTCATCTTTCATTGAATAGTGCAGCTTCTCCATGTGACGAGTCCGACTCGAGCCGCGTGCATTAATCCCATGGAAAATGTAAACAATAGCCATGTGCATCGCGAGCCAGCTTGTTGCATCAAATTGATGTTTGGCTTTTGTCTCCCGAGTGAAGTTAGAACTACACTACTGTTACGGACACGTATTGTTCTCTAAACAATTCGGCTGGCTAACGTTAGGTCACGTTAGCGTCCAGGCTAAGCAGGCTTTCGTTTTACAAACACTACAACTTACTTTTTTCTGATCCAGATACATAAGTCCACTTCTTCATGTTGCTCAGTTGCTGGTTTATACTTCGGTCCTAATGTTGGCGCAAAGTTTAATTTAGCCTACTGTGTTGTTACAGCTGTACAGCTTACTAAACTACTAGCTTACTCTTTCAATGCTGCCTTGCACACAGTCAAAACAGTCCAGCTGCAGTTCCGTAGGTTAGGTTTAGCTGGGGCCAATCTCAAGTTTCTCAAGTTTCTTTATTAGTTGTCATACAGAAGTACAGAATACTTTTATACAAAATGCTTCTTTCTGTTACATTTTGTATAAAAGTATTCTGTACTTCTGTATGACAACTAATAAAGAAACTTGAGAAACTTGAGATTGGCCCCAGCTAAACCTAACCTACGGAACTGCAGCTGGACTGTTTTGACTGTGTGCAATGCAGCAATCTCTGATTGGATTTGAAGGTTGTCAATCATTCAACCCGCGTTCGTGGGTGGTGTGAGGCAAATCTGCACAGGCAGTGCTTAGATGACTCAAATAGCCTATTTTGATTGGATAATAGAATGAAAAGAACTGCCTGTGCAGTGAAAGTTTCACTTAGTGATTGACAGCTAGCCATGACTGACTGCAGCCCTGACCAAAGAGCTCAGAGCTGTCACTTTTGGCCATTTTTGAAGAAAAAAAAATTCATTGGCATTTTTTTTTTACAGATGAAAACATTTCTAATAAAAAGATAATAATAATAATAATTTAAAAAAATATATAATTATATATATATATATATGTAAATTAATAATAATTATGAATTATGAGTGAATTTGTGTTTCACGTGTTGTCATAGAGAAACATCCACTGGTCCAGACCTGGGACAAAAGTCAAAGTAGAAATACCCAGATAAAATAATACTGGAGTGAAAGTCCTCCTTGCAAATTCGACTTACGTACTGTGAATGTGGAGCAGTATTTGATATTGAATGTACTGAAAATAAATTACACATTCGACGTGATGCTTTTGTATTCCAGTGCCTCTAACCTCTAAAGCAGCGGTTCCCAAACTTTTTTGGCCGTGCACCCCCTGTCACCTCCCGACCTAGCTGACGCACCCCCCAATGGATTTCCGCTGGAATTTTATTTTTGCTGGTCTCCGTGCACAGATGAAGCACACCTGTGTCAGACACGCCCGAGACATTATTGTTTATTATTATTATTAAAACGTACGTTTTTTATTAAAACGTTTCTTGAATTTCATGATTTACACAGTGAAAATCCCCATTTGAAATAATGTATATTAGTTATATTTATTAGTAAAATAACACCATAGCACCGCCATTAGCCTTTTCATGTCACGCACCACCTAGAGGGCGCTCGCGCACCACAAGGGGTGCACGCACCACAGTTTGGGAACCACTGCTCTAAAGGTTATGTTAAAGTGGTATGTGGTCCAGTTATGCTCACTCTGATTACGTCCTCCTTAAGTTTACAGGCTTCAAATTTGCAATTACATAATCTTCATAAATTTTTGCGTTGTAAAAAGTAAAAAGTACAACATTTCCTTTGAAATGTAGTAGAGTACAAAGTACAAAGTTCCTTAAATGAAAATACTCAAGTGAATGAATGAATGAATGAATGAATGAATGAATGAATGAATGAATGAATGAAAACTTTATTTAACAGATTGCAGAATGGGTACAATACAGTACGACGTTTGTCTTGTTTACATCAGGGTCCCCCATTTTCAATTCATATCGACATTTATGACATACACAACATACATGACATTTATGGCATAGGGACATACAGGTATTTAGTACTGATACATTTGTGACATAAACGGTATTCAAATATACAGCATTGTTACCTATAGATCCTGACAGAGTATATACATATGATGGGGAGGGGACTGTACATTAGGAGGGGGTGGGTGGGTGGGAGAGAAATATACATACGGTGGGGAGGAGACTGTACATTTGGAGGGGGTGGGTGGGTGGGAGAGAAATATACATTCGGCGGGGAGAGAATATATACATGCGGTGGGGAGGAGACTGTCTATTAGGAGGTGGTGGGGGGTTTGGGCATTTACGGTGGCCAGTTTCGAATTGCAGCCTCCCGTAAGTGCTCTTTAAGAGCGGTTTTGAATGTGGGTAGGGATTCACATTCCTTTACAGCTTTGGGTAGGGCGTTCCACATTGATGTGGCATAATTGCGAAACGTGTTTAGTCCCTTGTTTGAGCCGAATCTGGGTTTAACATGATTTGTTGAGCTTCCTCTGGTGTAGTGGTTGTAGTATTCACTGACCTTTGGGAAGTATTTCGACATGTACATGGGTACCTTAGTCGTATAGTGTATCTTGTAGACCAGGCCCATTGCAAGTTGCTGTACTCTGTCGTCTACTCTAAGCCATCCTAGGTTGTCAAAGTGGGCAGGGGTGAGGTGGGTTCTGGGGGTAAGGTCAAGTAGTAGTCTGACCAGTTTGTTTTGTGATGTTTGTAATCTTGTTTTTAGCGCCTTTGAGGTGCTTTGATACCATGAGGTGCAAGCATAGTCGTAGTACCCTTGAATGAGTGCTCCTGCCAGAGTCTTCAGGGTATTCTTGTTTACCAGAGAGGAGATCCGGTACAAGAATCTAGTTCGTTGGTTGACTTTTTTTATTACATTGGATGCCATTTTGTCACAGGAAAGATTTGCCTCTAGGATGGAACCCAGGTAGGTAATTTTGTCTTTCCTTGTGACAATATTGTCACCCACTGTAACTGAGAAGCCGTCGGTCTTGCTGAGTTTGTTATTTGAACCGAAGAGAATGGACTCTGTTTTGCCCATGTGTAATGATAGTTTGTTATCAGCGAGCCATATGCAGATTTTGCCTAGTTCCGAGCTGAGGGTTTTTTCAACCTGCAACTTGTTCTTGTCAGAGACCAGCAGGGCTGAGTCGTCCGCAAACAGGAACAAGTTGCAATCACAGGCTGACGACATGTCATTTGCATAAATTAGGAACAGTAGCGGTCCTAGTATGCTTCCTTGTGGAACACCACAGCTCACTGTGAGGGGGGAGGATAGAGTACCGTTTACCTCTACCATCTGTTCTCTCCCCTCCAGGTAGGATTGCATCCAGCTCACTGATAAACTATCAAAACCAATTGCTTTTAGCTTGTCAATCAGAATGGAGTGATTGACAGTGTCAAAGGCCTTTTGTAGGTCCAGCATGACCATGCCGCAGTATTTGCCCGCGTCCACCTCTTGTTTGATGTGGTCGTTCAAATAGAGGAGGCATGTGTCAGTGGAGTGGGACATTCTGAAGCCAGATTGGAATTCGTAGATTAGATTTTTTTCCGCCAGGTACTTTTCGACCTGTTCGTAGACTATTTTCTCCATGACTTTCGAGATGGAGGTAAGAATAGAAACAGGGCGGTAGTTGCCTGGGTCTAATTTGCTGCCCTTTTTGTGCAGAGGGGTCACTCTCGCAATTTTGAAGTCATTGGGGACGTGTCCCTGTTATATAGAGAGGTTTATTATGTGTGTGATGACTGGGGTGATGGCGGCTGCTGAGTCTCTGAGGAATTTGGAGGGGATGTTGTCATGGCCAGTGGCCTTGTTAGGTTGGAGGGCGCTAAATGTTTTGAGTACCTCATCGGTTGTTACCATTTCAAGTTTGAAGTCGTCTTTGTGGACCCCTAGGTTTTTGTAGTATGCTACTATGTGTTCTACCCCATAATGCCCTGAGTGGGAGGGTAGTTTGTTTACCAGTGTTGTGGCTATGTTTGTGAAGAAGATGTTTAAGTAATTGGCTACATCCAGCTTGTCTGTGATGAGCGTGTTGTCCGTCTTTATGTTTATGTTTGAGAATCTGGTTTTAAGTTTTTTACTGCAGCCTAGTTGATTATTGAGTAATTTCCAAAGTTAACGTAAAGTACAAGTACCTCAAAATTGTACTTGAGTGCAGCACTTAAAGGAACACACCAACTTTTTGGGAAGTTAGACAAGTTAGACAAGCAGATACATACCCTTTTCTTCTCTGTGCATGCATTAGGCTTAGGGAACAGCCGCTCCATTAGCCTAACTTAGCGTCATTCACTGGAAATAGGTGTAGCCTAGTGCCAGTGTAGCCTAGTTTCCAACAGTCACGAAATACACTCCAAGTCTCCAAATGCAACTCCAAAACGTTCCTGTAAACATGTTGTGACCTGTGTATTTACCATGTGGATAAATAAAATAAAAAATTTGACATTTTCGTTTTCTAAGCAGATATATACTCGGATTTTTTTTTGCCGAACCACTGCTGCCTCGGCACAGTGATTTTATCACCTGAAAAGCCCTGTGGTAATTTCCGTCAATAAAACCAATGTGACTAAGTTAGTTGTCATGGTTTTTGCCTTATTTCGTCTTCCTGTGAGGGATAGTTGTCAATCACTGGTCTCTGTGGTTAATTGCCTCATGGGTCGGCAGGTGTGTGGGCTTGATTGCACCTGATTCAGTGCAGCTGTGCCTATGGAAAGGCTGAGTCTATTTAAGTTTGAATCTTGCAGTGTCAACTGCTTTTTCATTTCCTTGTGTTGGCTATCCTTTTGGTCAGGCTTATTATATTGAAGTGTAGTGCTGATCTCTGCCCTATTCAGCATTTAGCCTTCTTTGTAGCCATTCTTGTTTTGGGCTACTGGCTTTATTTTACACTTTGTTTTATAGAGGCTGAGCCTTTTATGGTAGTGTTTCTTGTGTTTCTTTTGGAACTTTTGCCCACTACGGCACATAAACTCCCTTGGTGGAGGTTTATTGTGTTATGTTTTCATTATAAACTCTGTTTTTAGGAGTTGCCTTTGTGGCTTATTTATTTTTCTACAATACCTCTTTATTGAGTGTCGTCCTGTTTTTTGGACTTGACTTATTTTCTTAAATACTCACTTTGAGGCTTCCACCTGTAAAGGTCGTTTTTTGTTGTTTATTTTTCCCCTTTTCCTTAACACATCCTGCGCCATTCACGTCGTACGACGGGTTTCAAGTTCATGCAAATTCTGCCAATAACGGCGTACGACGTGTTTCAAGTTCATATTTCATATTTTCGTCATGGTATTCATATTTCACTCACGGAGCCTTGTCATATGCTGCGGGAGCCATCACAACTCTGCAACGCTTCAAGACTGCCACCTGGTGGCTGATCGGCGAGTTGCAACCGGAAGTGGATCTCTTGTGATACCGGTGCGTCTCCCTATTCCGTCCGGCCACTCGTTTATCGTCCCTGGACTCAAGACACACACCGTGGATATGAATCTGCTGCCAGACATCGACCTAGAACTAATAGGAACCCAAGTAGGACAATAACACTACCTTATGCATACTGCACCTTATGTGGATACTGTGAAAATATATTTCAGTTAGTTAGATAGTAAATTATATTGACCTATTTGTTTACACTGCTTGTGTTGTTTTCACTACCTGTACCCCCCCCCCTTCCCCCATACTGCTATGATGCCTGAATTTCCCCAAGGGGATCAATAAAGGAATATCTTATCTTATCTTAAAAGGAAAGATGAAATTTCCTACTTGGGTTCCATCCTATAGAGGCAAATCTTTCCTGTGACAAAATGGGATCCAATGTAATAAAACTAAGTCAACCAACGAACTAGATTCCTGTACCGGATCTCCTCTCTGGTAAACAAGAATACCTTGAAGACTCTAACAGGAGCACTCATTCAAGGGTACTACGACTATGCTTGCACCTCATGGTACCAAAGCACCTCAAAGGCACTAAAAACAAGATTACAAACATCACAAAACAAACTGGTCAGACTACTACTTGACCTTACTCCTAAAACCCACCTCACCCCTGCCCACTTTGACAACCTAGGATGGCTTAGAGTAGACGACAGAGTACAGCAACTTGCAATGGGCCTGGTCTACAAGATACACTACACCACTAAGATACCCATGTGCATGTCGAAATACTTCCCAAAGGTCAGCGAATACCACGACCACAACACCAGAGGGAGTTCCACAAATCATGTTCAACCCAGATAAAATAATTAAAAAAGTTTAAAAAAAAAAAATAATAATAATAATTATAACTTTTTTTTAATAAAAGAGAAATCGTCATAACTTAGAAATGAGATTGCATAGGTCTATGAATCGATATCGCGATTCTGTTTCGATTAATTTCCCAGCCCTACAGTGTGTACAGTAAGTTAGCTTGGTGATCATCATTGTGATGTAGGCTAAGCTGGCTAGCTACTGTTAGCATACAAGCTTTTACAAACACTGTAGCCTACTTACTTTTTCATCCACAACTTTTTTTCTGATCCAGATGCATAAGTCCACTTCTTCATGTTGCTCAATTGCTGGTTTATACTTCGGTCCTAATGTTGGCGCAAAATTTTATTGAGCCTACTGTGTTGTTATAGCTGTACAGCTTACTAAACTACTAGCTTGCTCTTTCACACAGTGAAACCAGTCCAGCTGCAGGTCCGTAGGTTAGGTTTAGCTCGGGCCAATCTCAAGTTTCTCAAGTTTCTTTATTAGTTGTCATACAGAAGTACAGAATACTTTTATACAAAATGCTTCTTTCTGTTACATTTTGTATAAAAGTATTCTGTACTTCTGTATGACAACTAATAAAGAAACTTGAGAAACTTGAGATTGGCCCCACCTAAACCTAACCTATGGACCTGCAGCTGGACCCGTTTTGACTGTGCAATGCAGCAACCTCTGATTGGATTTTCAAGGCTGCCAATCATATTCAACCCCCGTGTATTGGATGTCAAGGGCTGTCAATCATTCAATCCCCCATTCAATGGCAAGAGTTTTACTGCACAGACCGTGCTTAGATGACGTTAATAGCCTATTTTGATTGGCTATTATTTATTATTTATTTAATCCTGGGTCAACCTGTGCAGCCATCTGCACGAATATACAGCTGTCAATTTTGGCCATTTTTGAAGAAGAAAATTATTCCCTGGCATTTTTTTACAGAGGAAAACATTTCTAATAATAAAAAAAAAAAAATAATAATAATAAAAAAAAAAATATATATATATATATGTAAATTAATAATAATTATGAATTATGAGTGAATTTGTGTTTCACGTGTTGTCATAGAGAAACCTCCACTGGTATAACTTAAAGAGTCCCTATTATCTGCTCGTGACCCACTCACACACGCAGCCCTTACATTAGTAGCTAGCGACTAAAGATCCAGACCGGTTGAAGCTATGCCTACTTGCTCTGAACATAGATTCCAACACACCACTAGAAATAATCAAGAACCATCGTGTTTGTTCATAGAATTTTGCACAAGATGACTATTATGAAAAAATGCTACTTAGTAACCAAACCATGAGACGTTTTCTGAAGGATAAGGCCATCCCATCCATCGGCATCGCACAGAGAGGAGACAGTGAAACACTGGCAACCTTGACTGTGGTAAGTTTTCAGTTATGTTTTTAGATGGAAGGCTGTATTCCATCTGTCTAACGTTAGCGAATATTGTGAGATTGATGAATAGGACGTAACTTTGCTACGTTCGCTTGCTGAATGGCGTTACATAATGTAACACCAAAAACTTGACTAACATTAGGCTACTCGTAAAATTGGGTAACCTATTTTGTTTACTCAGGAGTTCAGGTTATATGAACAGGTCTATGACCAAAGCAAAGAGCATAAAAGTGTCTTCATTGTTTAGCCACAGTTTCTATAGTTACAATGGGGCTTTTGAGGTAATGCATGAAATCACTGTTCCCAGGCAGCAGTGGTTCGGCAAAAAATAGTTCAGAGTATATTTCTTGCTTAGAAAACGAAAATGTCGGGGCGTGGCTAGGCGAGCAATGGAGTAACACGCTTTCTGTTCTCACTCCCGTCGAGCCTTTACTTTTTGTTATTTTATCCGAATTTAATAAGCTTACAGATTTACAAAACTTAATGAATCTTACTCAGGGTACATTTGTTCAAACCGATGGTCATTTTCTACACGGACAGATGGCATCAAACCTACGCAAATACGGATTCGTCCCGGCTACAAGTAGGCCTGAAAAAGCCCAGACTCCCATTTCTGGGCCACCACCGTCCACACCGTCAAAGATGTCCGGCGTGGATACCACAGCCTTAAAGGCGGAGATTCTCCTCGCGCTGAAGTCGGAACTCGCAGAGATAATACAATCGGAATTGAAAGGTGCACTTTCCAAAGAGTTCGACCTTATCAGAAATGATTTGAAAGTGATGAAGGAGGAAATGCGAAGCTGTGTAGCGACACTGCGTGTGGACATGAACAAAATGGAGGTTGCGGTTAAAGACGTGGAGGGTGGTCTCTCGAGGTGGTCGGACGAGGTGGTAACGCTACAAGCCACAGTCGAAGACTTAAAGACGGAGGTGACCGGTCTCAGGGGAAAGTGTGATGACATGGAAGGAAGAATGAGGAGGTGTAACGTGAGGATACTCGGAGTGGCTGAGACGGATGGCTCATGTTCCACTGCGTCGGTCTCAAGGCTACTGAAAGGCGTGCTGCAAATGGATGATGAAGTGCTGGTAGACCGCTCGCACAGAACACTGGGGCCGAAGAGGACAGACGGGAAGCCCTGTGCTATCGTGGCTAAACTCCACTATTACCAGGACTGTGTCGAGGTGTTGAGCCGGGCGCGCGCTCAGGCTCCATTACAGGTCAACGGAATGTCTATTGCAATCTTCCCCAACTATGCCACGGGCGACGCGAAGGCCAGGGCTGCGTTTACGGAGGTGAGGAAGCTACTACGCGGTCGTGAAGGCATCCGATACAGCATTCTTTTTCCAGCCCGACTTCGCATCACGCACGGGGAAAAAGAAAGAGTTCATCGATGCAGGTGAAGCAATGAGCTACGTCAGAAAGAACATTGTGCATGCAGCAGCGGGTGAGACCATATAGAAAGAGAGATGTATCGATGTGTACGTGCTGCTTATGATATGCAGGTGATGTGAACAATGTATCATATTAACTCCAACAGGACAATATATATATATAGAGGCTACTGTAATGTCTACTGTGTGATCATCTATGTGTAGCATCATCTGCCTAGCATTGAGAGGATGCCACTGGACACCATTTACCAAGCTAAGTGACTCACCAATCTCCAGCAAATTCATTGCCCTAACTTATGATGTACAGGTGATGTGAACAGTGTATAATTTTGGTCCCAATAGGACAATGTGTGTATACACGACGTACGGACATATAAATATGTACACACATGCTCACACCTATGATGACGCACGCGCTCACACACCTAATGGATGCACTATCTAGAGATTCTAGGCATACCACACACACGTGGGCGCATACTACACGCATGCACAGACACACATG
Organism: Notolepis coatsorum; assembly: GCF_963971535.1. NCBI lineage: Eukaryota > Metazoa > Chordata > Actinopteri > Aulopiformes > Paralepididae > Notolepis > Notolepis coatsorum. The sequence goes on from NC_140166.1 coordinate 186,368,178, forward strand.
TAGACACACATACACGTTTACACATTATACAGACACAGGGGCACGGACCCACACACTCACGCCTACACACCCATACGTTTACACCTTGGCTGTGTCTGATACATCCATACACACACACACATAGGTTCACGTGCACGCAAATGCACGAACACTGAAGGGCATATGCCCAGGTACACACCCATTTGTAGACGCATGGACACACGCACACTCCCACACCTCTTCCAATTTATTTTATTCTATATCACCCAATCAGGCACCCTTTTTTGTGTTTAACGGGGCATATTGGTTGCCCTTGCTCAGGAGTAAGATGTTTTGCCTTATTTCAGGGCCTGCTTGATGTGAGGTTGTTAATGTTAATATATTATTGTTATGCTTACCGTTTACCGCTGCCACCTATATTACCCTACCTGGTTGGGTGTATCCCACTGGACAGCTGAAGACCTTATATAATACCAAGATCTGAGTAAAGACTTTTTACTCTTACTTTTCTTTTCTTTATTATTTTCTTTTACATAAGGAGCTCGACGGGGGCCTGAGCGGCTGGCTCCATAGGTAGAACACCTCCAACACAAGCACATTATGTGTGGATTAGTTTCTGAAGAGTATTTTGGGCACCTTGTTTTTTATAGGTGTCAGGGGGGGTTACCGGACTTGTACATTCAACATGCTTAACTGATCAGACGTCTGTTTTGCTTTTCACCTGCAGTTGTGCTGAGCTCTCTCTAGGTTCCAGATGCATGGCCTCTCTCATCTACTATGATCGACACAGGTGATACCATGGGGCTGGAAGGGTGCTCTGTCAATTTCGTGAGTTGGAATGTTAAATCACTCAACCACCCAGTAAAGCGTAAGAAGGTACTTACACATTTAAAACAACTCAATGCAGACATATCGTTTTTACAGGAGACGCATTTAAAAACTGCGGACCATGCTCGACTGGGGGGAGGATGGGTGGGACAGATGTATCACTCCAACTTCCACACAAAGGCCAGAGGAGCAGCCATTTTGATAGATAAAAACACGCCATTTACTATGTCAAGTGTAGAGGCCGACCCTGCAGGGCGCTATATTATAGTGGTGGGGAAACGCATAAATTTCCGGTCATTTTGGCTAATATCTACGCACCAAACTGGGACAACCCTTCGTTCTTCACCAGCCTTTTTTCTCGCCTACCGGATATGACCTCGCACCATCTCATCTTTGGCGGCGACATGAATTGTGCACTCTCCCCGGTGCTGGACCGTAGCTCGCCCAGGAAGGCCCCCCAGTCCAGCTCGGCCCGTGCAATCCGGCGCTTTCTTAAATCATATGGGGTAGCTGACGTGTGGCAGTTTCGTAATCCTACATCCAGAGGATACTCCTTTTTCTCCCCGGTCCATAATACCTTCTCGCGCATAGACAACTTCCTCTTGGATAAGAGACTCCTTCCCCTCGTAACCAAATGCGAATACGGAGCGATAGTTATCTCAGACCATGGTCCCTTAGTTATGAAAATGAGTATCCCGAATACACGGCTCGGCCACCGCCAGTGGAGACTCAACCTGTTGCTCCTGTCGGAGGAAGCCTTCACAAGCTTCATCACCTCGGAAATTACATTATTTCTCGACATTAATAAGACTCCGGGAATGTCTTCTTTAACCATTTGGGAATCACTGAAGGCGTACTTAAGGGGACAGGTGATTTCATATTGCGCCAACCAAAAGAAGATAAACACGGCACGCCTTAAGCAACTGACGGACGAGATTTTGGAGCTAGATAGACTACATAGCCACTTGCCATCAACCGACACGTTGAAAAAACGTATATCGCTGCGAACTGAGTTTGACCTCTTGTCAACGCGACAGGCTGAGTACCTCATTACTAAAACGCGACAGGGGTACTATGAACATGGGGAGAAGGCCGGACGGATACTTGCCCATCAGCTGCAACAAAGAACTGCCAACCAGTCCATCCCCACTATCAACGACGAGCGGGGCTCAAAAGCCACTGACAACCTTAAAATTAATAAAAGCTTTAAAACTTTCTACCAATCGTTATACACCTCGGACTCGCAAGTGGGGCCCTCCACGCTAGACGATTTCTATAGGACCCTCCGCGTCCCGACAGTCGACCCAGAGAGGGCCGCAGATCTGGAGGAGGAATTTACGGTTGCAGAGATTACGTCAGCGATTAGATTTATGCAGAGTGGCAAGTCCCCGGGGCCAGACGGCTACCCTACAGATTTCTAAAATTAATTCTCAACCCAGGTGTCCCCACTGCTGCTATCCGTATTTGATGAATCATTCTCAACAAATTCTCTTCCTCCGACCATGCGCCAAGCGGTTATCTCCTTAATCCTTAAGAAAGACAAGAACCCACTGGAATGCGGCTCGTTCCGTCCAATTTCCCTCCTTAACGCCGATGTCAAGGTTCTCGCTAAGGTTCTGGCCCGTCGTCTGGAGGGGGTTTTCCCCTCGATTATCTCGCCGGACCAAACAGGCTTCATCAAGAATCTGTACTCTTTCTTTAATATCAGACGCCTCCTAAATATCCTGTATAGCCCCTCTCCACCCGGAACACCTGAGGTGGTCCTCTCCCTTGATGCGGAAAAAGCATTTGCGGACTTCGGCAAAATATCCGGATACAAAATCAACATTCAAAAAAGCGAACTGATGCCCGTCGGCACCTCGGTGGATCGGATACCTCTGAGCACATTCCGGTTAAAAATTAGCCCTAAAAAGTTCAAGTACCTCGGGATATGGATCACGCATGAACATAAGGACATATATGGCTAACTATCAACCCTTACTGTCCAACCTGGCGAGAGATATTGAACGTTGGGACCCCCTGTCGCTATCCCTGGGTGGGAGAATCAACACAATAAAGATGAATGTATTGCCGAAATTTTTATATGTATTTCAGAGTCTTCCAGTCTTTCTGACCAAAATATTCTTCTCCAAGATAAACAACCAGATATCTTCCTTTATCTGGAACAAAAAACCGCCCCGGATCAAAAGATTTATGCTGCAGAGACCCCGCGGAATGGGTGGGATGGCGCTTCCAAACTTTATTTACTACTACTGGGCAGCAAACATAAGATCGTTATTATACTGGGTAAAGGGGGAGGACACAGCCCCCTGGTGGACAGTACTGGAGAGTGCGTCGGTTAAATCCACCTCCCTATCTGCCTTGTTATGTGCTAAGCTCCCGTTCACACAGCCCATATCTAGCTTTACCTCGAACCCAGTTGTCATCCACTCGATAAAAGTGTGGAACCAATTTAGAAGAACCTTCTCCCTTTGGGAACTATCACTGGCTGCTCCGATCACAAGAAATCACATGTTTGTCCCATCAACGATGGATAAGGCCTTTGACGGTTGGGTTGGGAGTGGAGTGATTACGCTGTCTGACCTCTATATAGACGGCAACTTTGCCTCCTTTGATCAGCTAGTACAGAAATACAAGATCCCTAGGTCACACTTCTATAGATACTTGCAACTCCGGAGCTTCGTAACTTCGAACTCGGACTGCTACCCAATGTGTCCTCCGGCCTCCCTTTTAGACTCAATCTTGAACTGTAAACTGATCCAGAAACAGGCTATAAGCAGAATTTATGAACTACTTAATAGAAGCAACTCGACACCTTTAGACCTCCTCAGGGGCAGATGGGAGACTGACTTAGGTGAACCAATCACAGAGGTCACATGGGACAAGATAATACAGGGGATTTTCTCCTCTTCCATTTGCCTTAAACATGCGGTTATCCAATTTAAAATTGTACACCGGCCTAAAGACAGGCTCTCTAAGATATATCCCGACATAGACCCTCTATGCGACCGCTGTAGACAGGCTCCAGCCACTCTGCTCCACATGTTCTGGACGTGCCCAAAGTTGCACACCTACTGGCAGACCATCTTTGACACCTTCTCTAAGATATTTGGAAAAGAAGTGGAGCCATCACCATATATTGCATTATTCGGAGTGGCCCCAGCGGACATCCACTTTAGATGGTGGGAATCTAGAATGCTGGCCTTCTGCTCACTTTTGGCCAGAAGGCTGATACTGTTCAAATGGAAGGACCCGGGTTCACCTGTCTACGGCCACTGGATGAGAGAGGTCATGTATCATATTAAACTGGAGAAGATCAGGTATACTATCAGAGGTTGTACCGAAAAATTCCACAATATTTGGGATCCTTTCCTAACTTTCTTTGAGGGTATGGAAGCGGATAATGTGACGGAGGCGATCTGACTGGCCTCCCTGGTCTCTCAGCTTGTTATTGTTTATTTTTTCTATTATGTTCTTACTTTTCTTCTTCTCTATCTGCAGAATGCAAGAGATATGTGACTGCTGCTGTGAGAACTGGGGTCTGGAGCACAGCCCAATTGCTGAATACACGAGAGGAGATAGGAGCGGTTTCAAGGGTGTTTAATTGTCAAATGAGCAACACAGGAATTGGGGGGAATAGAACAGGGTTATGTTCTCTCTTGTGGCTGCCGTGGCGGCAGCGAGCGAGCAAGCGGTCCTTGTGCTTGTCTTGGAAGCTGCTGGGCTGCAGCGGGAGAACAAGTGTTCTTCTTCGAGGACAGGAGACATCCAGGCAGGGACGGCGGTCCTTTGGGGCACAGGAGAGAAACAGGTTAGAGTAGGCAAATACAAGGTTGGAATCCAGCAGAGCTTTAGGCAGAGACGTCGTACCTGGGTAGTGGTAATTAATACCACGACAGCTTCTGGTCAGCGTCGAGGGGTAGAAGTAGTCCCCCCATCAGGGAAGGATTGAGTGCAGCTGTGGAGAGTGGGGTGCCTGACTGCGTGCGAATTAGGGGGATGGAGTACAGCTGGGCGTATGAGGGTAAAGGGAGGGGTGGATGGAGAAGGAGAGGATGAGGAGGAGTGTGCAGTGGATGGAGAGGGGGATGAAGAGGAGCGTGTGGAGGACGTGAGGGGAAAAGGAGGGGGAGTGAAGTATGCCCGTGCTGTGATTATGACAGCTGCTGGGTGATTTAAAAGCTAAAAGGAAAAACAATGATTAATAAACGATCTAGGATATTGTAGAATGATTTTGTCTGGTATAGGGGTGGGGGGAGGGAGGGAGGGCCTTATTTTATTTTTATTTTCTTTTGGCCCATGTGGGACCGCCTGTAAAAACAAAAACTTCAAATAAAAAAAACCTTGATCAAAAAAAGAAAACGAAAATGTCTAATTATTATTAAAAAAAAATTCACGTGGTAAACACACAGGTCACAACATGTTTACAGGAACGTTTTGGAGTTGTATTTGGAGTGTATTTTGTGACTGTTGGGAACTAGGCTACACTGGCACACCTACTTCCAGTGAATGGCGCTAAGCTAAGCTAACGGTGCGGCTGTTCCCTAAGCCTAATGCATGCACAGAGAAGAAAAGGGTATGTATCTGCTTGAATAACTCCAGGGTAGATGGCAAATAAGCTAATTTCCCCAAAAGTTGGTGTGTTCCTTTAAGTAAAAAAATACTTAGTTACTTTCCACCACTGCCCAGAACTGGTTTTGCCAAAAAAGACATATGGTGGCGGTCAGTCACACCTCAGCAGAAACCTGCATGTCGTGTTAATGTTGAATTTGGAAAATGCTCGGACCTTGAATTTACAATGGCTGCCAGGTGTTTGTGGTCTAATCGTTCAAAAGGAGGAAAGTCTCAAATTCCACACATGGCTGAAAGATCTTAAATTATACCTACGAGACCGTGCTGTCCTCTTCAGCTTGTGGCAGCCAGATAGTTTGAGAAACCATATATTACTGCGGTAACCCCTGCAGGTCTCTCTCTCTCTCTCTCTCTCTCTCTCTCTCTCTCTCTCTCTCTCTCTCTCTCTCTCTCTCTCTCTCTCTCTCTCTCTCCCCCCCCCCCCCTCTCTCTCTCTCTCTCTCTCTCTCTCTCTCTCTCTCTCTCTCTCTCTCTCTCTCTCTCTCTCTCTCTCTCTCTCTCTCTCTCTCTCTTCTCTCCCTCCACATCACAGGGCCTGATCCAGCAGACCCGTTCCTGACTGGAATGCCATTTGTCATCTTCTTCACAGAGAGCTGAGGAACAGTCAAAAGCAAACAGAACATGCATGCATGCATACATACGTACGGTACATATGGTGTTGATTCACTGCATTGTTGTGAAGTGATAGTATACATTCTGTCTTTATCAAGTGAATTTACCATCTGCTGTCTACTCATCCTGTTTGCAGGGATTGTATGTATTACTGTTGTATCTTCAAATGTAATAGTTTAATATACTTTGAGTGATGATACTATGTATATATGAATATAATTAATTCAGTCACCCAGCGCAGGGATTGCTGCTGATGTAACAACTGCAATGTTATTGTTAAAGGGATAGTCCCAAATTTTAAGATGCCCATAATTTCTCTTTTCAGTCCAGCCAGAAAAAAAGGTTACAGCGATCTTTCATTTAAAAAAGTGAGAGTCAAGGGTCCATCGCGACCAACAGCAACATCAACAACTCGACCCGTGGCAACATCCACTGCGCGGACGGCAACTGTTCCCCAATGACGCCGCAGCAGACGAGCACACGTGAGGCAGAGACGAGAGGAGGTGAACCGAGGGTCGAAACCATGACGACCAACTCGACGCGGGATTTAAACATCTCGACGCCCGATAGCCGGCTAGCTAGCAGAGCTAACAACGGAAACATCCAGGAACGAGTCCTTTGTGGTTCCAGCACGGCGCGGGACCCGACCCCCCCCCTCCCCCCTTCTTTGTTGTTCCAGCACGGAGCGGGACCCGACCCCCCCTCCCCCCTTCCCACCCTCAACAACAAAGCCCCCCAGCCCCACACAGAGGAACAGATCACAAACGAACAATACTTCGAACCTGCCAACATCAATGAAATAACCAACGCCAATGGACTGAACATTTTTCACATTAACATTAACAGCTTAAAAAACAAATTGGATGAAATCAAACAATTATTCATAAATGGTAAGGCAAACATACTGTGCTTCTCAGAAACTAAGCTTGACGATTCTGTAAAAGATCCAGAGATAGAGATTGAGAACTACTCAATAATTAGGAATGATAGGAACAAACATGGAGGTGGTGTCTGTATGTACATACACAAGGACACCAAATTCATCAACAGAAATGACCTGAATCATAAATCAATTGAAACTGTATGGGTGGAAATCCTATTCGAAAGGGCGAAATCCCTACTGGTTGGCACAGTCTACAGGCCGCCAGATCATAGTGAATTTTATGATACACTGGATGGGTGTTTAGCTGGAGTTGAGGATGTAGACAAAATTCGTATTGGAGACTGGAACACGGATATGCAACGAAAAGATGCACCCGTCTTCAAGTCATTCAGTAGGTTTTGTGATCTGCACGGCCTCAGCCAGCTAATCACCCAACCCACACGTGTATGTGAATCAACTCAGACTACCATTGACCTCATTCTGACCTCCGACAAGTCCAAGATCTCCAAGAAAGGGGTTATAGCATGCGGGTTAAGTGATCATTATATGATATTCTGTACCCGCAAAAAACTAAAACAAAAGGCTGGCTGCCACAAAACAGTCACATCTAGAGACCTCAAAACCTACTCTAGCGAGGCCTTTAACCTTGAACTGGAGAGCCTGGACTGGTCAGATGAACTCAATGGTACACTGGTTGAAGAAACATGGCTTGGTTTCAAAACCAAATTCTCAACAATACTAAACGACATGGCCCCCCTAAGAACCACCAGGGTAAAAAATCGCGCTGAGCCGTGAATGCACTCCGAAATACTGGCCGCTATGAAAACCAGAGACAAAAAATGCTCTGAGTTTCGTAAAAGTCAGTCAAAGCTTACTAAAAGCACGAGCAGTGAACTCCAAGCCCACGTGACTGAACTCAAACTAGAAAGAAACAGACTAAGAAACGACGTAAACTCCATGATCAAAACTGCAAAAAAGAATTTCATCAATGACAAAACTGAGGAAAACAAAAACAAACCACGTGAACTTTGGAAATTACTCAATAATCAACTAGGATGCAGTAAAAAACTTAAAACCAGATTCTCAAACATAAACATAAAAACGGACAACACGCTCATCACAGACAAGCTGGATGTAGCCAATTACTTAAACATTTTCTTCACAAACATAGCCACAACACTGGTAAACAAACTACCCTCCCACTCAGGGCTTTATGGGGTAGAACACATAGTAGCTTACTACAAAAACCTAGGGGTCCGCAAGGACGACTTCAAGCTGGAAATGGTAACAACAGATGAGGTACTCAATAAACTGAGCGCCCTCCAACCTAACAAGGCCACTGGCCATGACAACATCCCCTCCAAATTCCTCAGAGACTCAGCAGCCGCCATCACCCCAATCATCACACACATAATAAACCTCTCCATAAAACAGGGACACGTCCCCAAGGACTTCAAAATTGCGAGGGTGACCCCTCTGCACAAAAAGGGCAGCAAATTAGACCCAGGCAACTACCGCCCTGTTTCTATTCTCACCTCCATCTCGAAAGTCATGGAAAAAATAGTCTACGAACAGGTCGAAAAGTACCTAGCGGAAAAAAATCTAATCTACGAATTCCAATCTGGCTTCAGAACATCCCACTCCACTGACACATGCCTTCTCTATTTGAATGACCACATCAAACAAGAGGTGGACGCAGGCAAATACTGCGGCATGGTCATGCTGGACCTACAAAAGGCCTTTGACACGGTCAATCACTCCATTCTGATTGACAAGCTAAAAGCAATTGGTTTTGATAGTCTATCAGTGAGCTGGATGCAATCCTACCTTGAGGGGAGGGAACAGATGGTGGAGGTAAACGGTACCCTATCCCCCCCTCTCACAGTTAGCTGTGGTGTTCCACAAGGAAGCATACTAGGACCGCTACTGTTCCTAATTTATGCAAATGACATGTCGTCAGCTTGTGACTGCAACTTGTTCCTGCTTGCGGACGACTCAGCCCTGCTGGTCTCTGACAAGAACAAGTTACAGGTTGAAAAAACCCTCAGCTCGGAACTAGGCAGAATCTGCATATGGCTCGCTGATAACAAACTATCATTACACATGGGCAAAACAGAGTCCATTCTCTTCGGTTCAAATAACAAACTCAGCAAGACCGACGGCTTCTCAGTTACAGTGGGTGACAATATTGTCACAAGGAAAGATGAAATTACCTACCTGGGTTCCATCCTAGAGGCTAATCTCTCCTGTGACAAAATGGCATCCAATGTAATAAAAAAAGTCAACCAACGAACTCGATTCTTGTACCGGATCTCCTCTCTGGTAAACAAGAATACCCTGAAGACTCTGGCAGGAGCACTCATTCAGGGGTACTACGACTATGCTTGCACCTCATGGTACCAAAGCACCTCAAAGGCGCTAAAAACAAAATTACAAACATCTCAAAACAAACTGGTCAGACTACTGCTTGACCTTACTCCTAGAACCCACCTCACCCCTGCCCACTTTGACAACCTAGGATGGCTTAGAGTAGATGACAGAGTACAGCAACTTGCAATGGGCCTGGTCTACAAGATACACTACACGACCAAGGTACCCATGTACATGGCAAAATACTTCCCAAAGGTCAGTGAATACCACGATCACAACACCAGAGGGAGCTCCACAAATCATGTTAAACCCAGATTCGGCTCAAATAAGGGACTAAACACGTTTCGCAATTATGCCACATCAATGTGGAACGCCCTACCCAAAGCTGTAAAGGAATGTGGATCACTACCCACTTTCAAAACCTCTCTCAAGAGACACCTACGGGAGACTGCAATTCAACACTGGCCCCTGTAAATATCCTAACCCAACCCCCTCCAATGTACAGTCATTTACCTAGTATGGTTTTGTCAATAGTCCAATGTACAATTTTGTTTGTTTGTACAGAGTCTCCCCCCCCTCAATGTACAGTTTTGCTTGTTTATACAGTGTGCCCCCCCCCCCCCCCAACCACCTCCAATGTAAATTACCCAGTATGGTTGTCAATATCCCAGTGTACCCAACCCCCCCCACCCAACCTCCTCCAATGTACAGTTTCTACGTCAAATGTATATACTCCCTTTTCTTGACTCCTTCTGTATCACAAACAGTACTGTATTTGCAAATCTGGTATGTCATAAATGTATAGATGTAGCAGTACTGACTATCTGTATGTCATGTATGTCATATATGTCCTGATGAATTGAAAATGGGGGACCCTGGTGTAAACAAGACGAAAGTCTTTCTCTGGTCTGCATCCCCTTAACAATTGTGTGTATTGAGCTGTACTGTATTGTACCCATTCTGCAATCTGTTAATAAAGTTTTCAATCAATCAATCAAAGGGGGATGTGAAGCATGTCTCTGTAAAATTGTATTGACTTCTACTAGCACTGCTGCACTGGACCTCAAGCCCCGTCCTCTTTGTTTTATCCTCCAATCACAACTGTTGCTTTCCTTGGACAACTGTTTGTCAGAGGGAAGCAACAGTTGTGATTGGTGGATACAAAAAAATAGGGCGGGATTGAGATTGAGACCTGGACTGTCCCTTTAAAGGATACCTTATCATGAGAAAGGTTGACTAAAAAAAACCTGGACTGTCCCTTTGGATACCTTATCATGAGAAAGGTAGACTGCAAATGGGTTGGGTTACCATGGCAATGGGGATTTGTTTATCTGTGATGAATCAGCATGATATGCCATGTGTTACTGACCTACTTACCAACACAACACACATACACACATCAACGCTCAGGCAGGCATGTATACAAACTTGTGTGAATGGGTGCACACTAGTTCTGAGCCTGAACGCTCGGATCTTCGTTCGTTACGTTGGCGTTCGAATCTTAATTAATGGTTCGAACCTTTGCTTTAAATGTCTTTTTTCGTATTTTCGTATTTTTTTTATCCACTTTTTCTATTTTTCTCCCATCCCAATTTCGTGTTTTCCAATTCTCCCCTCCCCTGTCTTGAACGTTGCTCGCATATGCCCCCCACTGGTCGGTTGTAGGGAGGATAGAAGCCTTGCATCACGTGTCCCCTCCGATACACGAGGAGGCAGCCTGTCACATCTTTTCACCTGCCAGCGCGGACTCTCATTGGCGAGGTGTAACGTGTGGGAGGCTCACACTACCCCCGCCATTTCCTGTCTCTGCTGTGCAGGCGTCCCCAACCGACCTGTAGGAGTCGCTGTCCACAACGTCCAGATTACCACCCATCGACTTCCACCCGCTGACTCTGCCAATTGAGCCAGTATGACGGCCGGCCCAAGCCGGAGGCAGCGCCGACAGCCGGATTCAAACCCGGTGTCTCTCGTGTTGGTGACTAGCGCAATGTCCGCTGCGCCACCCAGCCGCCCCTTCAATTTCCGTTTTTATAATTTCTTTATTATTTTACATGAAAAATATATATCAGAATGTGATATCAGAATATCACAGTACTATGTTGTGTTTACAATAATTTGAAAGTCACGAGCGAACACAGGACAACAACAGTCTAGTCGGGATGAGGAGGGCTCACCATCATACATTATCACTTATCAGGAAATTAATCAATCATGCGAAAAAGAGAGAGTTGAGTGACTAATACAACGTTTCATTTCATAATACAACGATTCCGAATGGATTAAACCAAGTGTATGCAGTGATGCTGATCCTCCCAGGGGAACACACAAGTTACTTAACGTTACACAGTATGTTATGCACGTTAATTAAGCTATGCAGAAAGCAGCCCTTTAGCTTGCTAACGTTAAGATAGCAGGAGCCGTAGGCCAACAAAGATGTTTCAACTAGGGGTGCACCGATATGAAAATTGGCCACCGATACCGATACCGATTGTTCAACTAACACAATCGGCCAATACCGATACCGATACCGATACTTGTGGCAAAAAATAAGTATTTTTAATTTTTTTAAATATTTTTTTTAATATTTAATTTTTAATTTTTTTAATTTTCTTAATGAAACTACTGTATATTTGTATGTGTATGTTTGTATTTGTAGGCCTCTTTACTTACTTAAAAAAAGGAAACATCAAGAAATATGTTTATGGTATCACTGATCCCTCTCCCAGTATCGTCTGGCGGCCTGCAGAGGGATACTATTTTCTCAACCAGAGCTTTCAACCAATGCAATGGAATCATTCTGGCGGCCTGCAGCGGGATACTATTCTCTCAACCAGAGCTTTCAACCAATGCAATGGAACCATTTTGATTGACAGTCGATTCGGCCAATTACGCCACACCGCTAGCACCCACCTCCTGCTGTTTTTTTTTTTTTTTATTATTGCAAAACAAAATTGTTAAAAGTCAGTACTCAACACACAATGCATAATGAAACTAACAATTAAGGTGGCTAAAATGACATGCAAGTACAGTAACAGAAAACAAAAAAAAGTATATAATAATATTTTACCGTATACAGTGTATATCCAACGAAATTACCAATTGTACCAATGTCTTATACAGGATATACTCCTAATACCTATTATCTAAAACCCTACACACATATGCTCCAGCTCGAACCCCCCCCCCTCCCGGACCCCTCCTTGGATAGTACCTCCATTATCCCTCACTCCTAACCAGACACCACCATTATAAGCTAGCTTTTATTCTCTCCACCACTTCTAACCACATTGACATTTTGGATTTGTTGAGTCCCAGAATTCTTGTTGTAGATATTTCTTGATAAATCACATCGAGATATGTAAGAAACCAAACCTTCCGGCACATTTTTTCCGGTTGAAACCAGCGTGATGCGATCAGTTTTTTAGCTACTGTGATACCCGATAGAACCAATCTCTTTAGCTGTGGATTTACTGCAAACTCAAAAACATCATTCAATAGTAATACAGAGGGGTGTACTGGTATATTCCAAGATACGAGTTTTGATAATTGATGGGTCACATCTTTCCAGAATGCCTTAACTGGTGGGCAGTCCCAATACATGTGCATAAATGTTCCTTCGTCTCCATTTGTACATTGGGAGCATTTTGAGTCTTGTTTGAGACCCATTCTGTTCAGTCTTATAGGAGTCAAGTATGTCCTGTGAATATAGTTAAGATTGATTTGTTGATGGTCCGGGTTCCTTGATGTAAGACAGACATTTGCCCATGCTCCTTGCCAATCAAAGTCACTTTCCAGGTCTGGTATATCCCTCCTCCAGACAGAGTCTAGTTGGAGGGTTTCATACGAGGACGTTAGTAATTGATAATAAAAACCTGATACAAAACCTCTCGATGTCTCTCTTTCATAGAAGAATTTGTGGTATCTGTGGTGTTCAACTGGTATGTCTAATGGAACACCGTGAGACTTCAAACATAGCTGTAACTGTATGTAAAAAAGCCATGTGGACTCGGTGAGATTAAATTTTGTGCATATTTCTCCATAACTACAAAAACCCTGGTTGTTAAAAACATCCCCTAATGAGTGTATGCCTTGCTCTTCCCATAATAGGGAATCTTATAGGATGTTTTTCAATTAAGAGTGCATTGTTATTGAATAAGGGAGTGTGATTGTGCCATTTTTGTGGGTTAGGATATTTTTTTTGTGTTTCACGCCATATCCGGATCGCATGGGTAATTATGGGGCCAAATTTCCGCTCACAGTGCTTGATTGGTAGTTTAGTGTGTGCTATGTCCTTCAGTCTATGTGGGGCTACTATGTTTTCTTCCAATTTTCTCCAGGATACTAATGCTTGGGGATCAAACCATATTGTCAATGGTCTTAATGTGTACGCCTTAAAATATTGGAAAAAATCTGGAACTGCCATGCCACCGTCTGCTTTATTTCTCTGTGCGGTGGATCTTTTTATACGTGGTGGTTTGTTATTCCAAATAAATTTGTATGTGGAGGAGTGTAATCTTTTCCAGTAACCCTCTGGAGGGGGTAACGGTAGCATTGAACGGATGAAGTTGATTCTAGGTAGTACATCCATCTTAACTATTGATACCCTTGCCTGTACTGAGTTTTTAAGTTTTGCCCACCTGTCCAGGTCGTCTTTGATTTTGTTCTGTATTTTTGTGTAATTGTGCTTCACCGTTTGTCTTATGGTGGGAAATATTTCCACACCCAAGCATCTAAAATGTTTTACCATAGGTATCTCACCTGGGAGGGTTGTATCTTTTTTTGCATGGGTGTTAAGTGGAAGGAAAGCCGACTTCGGCCAATTTATTTTAAATCCCGATAGATCACCAAAGTTCTCAATCAACTTGAGTAGATGAGGCAATGTGGTGTTGGGGCTTTGCATGAACAATATTACGTCGTCCGCATATAAACTAATTTTATGTTGTGTGCCCTTGATTACGATTGGTTCTATGGATTGGGATTGTCTTATATATTGTGCTAAAGGCTCTAATGATAGATCGAATAGTCCGGGACTAAGAGGGCAACCCTGTCTGGCTGAGCGTGATACCGGAAATATTTCGGAGATGAATGTACCTGTTGTAATCATGGCCGATGGGTCTTTGTATAATACTTTAATCATATCAATGAATCCTTTTCCTAACCCCATCCTTTCTAATACTGCCCATAGATACGACCATTCCAGCCTGTCAAAGGCTTTCATAGCATCCAGGGACAGCATCGCCTTAGGTATGGTGTCGTCCTTGTCTGCATCTAGTACATGCAGTATTCGTCTTATGTTATCAGTGATCAGGCGACCTCTTATGAAGCCAGTTTGGTCCGGATGAACTAAAGACGTCATATGCTTTTGTAATCTGATGGCTAATACCTTAGAGTACAGTTTGACATCGGTTCCGAGGAGGCTTAAGGGTCTGTAACTACCGCACTCGGTGGGGTCTTTGTCTTTTTTGAGAAGGACTGAAATGAGTGCAATATTGTCGTTTTTATGGAAGCTCCCCTCCTTGACTGAGTATAAGATCATATTTAGTAATAAGGGTCCAATTATGTCCCAACAAGAAAGGTACATTTCTGATGGGATACCGTCTCTTCCAGGAGCCTTACCATTTTGCATTTCGGATATGGCCTTCTTGAGTTCCTCTAGTGTGATCGGTGTTTCTAACTGTTTAGCGTCATCCTCTGAAAGTTTAGGGAGAATAATTTGATTAAGATATGTGTCCATTTTGTATGGTCGTTTCTGATTTATATAAGTCGGAGTAGAATTCTTTGAATGTATCGTTTATTGTTTTGGGGTCTGTTTCAAGTACTTGTTGTGCTCTAATGGTAGTTATATCTGCAAATTTTGCATTAATTCTTAATCGCATGGCTAATAGGTGACTAGGTTTAGAACCTTGGGAGTATTGCTGTTGTCTTGTGCTGCATATTTGCATTTCCGATTGTTGTCTGTATATGGCATTGATCTCTGTTTTTAGTACGTTAACTTGATTTTCTAGTCTAGTTGAGTTGCTGTATTTTAAAGAATTAAATAACGTTAAATAACCTCCTGCTGTTCTTACCACCAATCGGCAAGCGTTTATTCATTTTCTACTTCGGGGCATGCCGCCATTGATCTGCTTGCGAGAATGCGAGTCAAACTCAGAACCACAACAAGCTAATACGTTAGCTGCCCGGCAGTGCCCGCCGACCAGCGCGCTCCACAGGATGGCCAAACGAGACACAATGATTTTACTGCAACAAATGTTATAATAAAACAAAGCCTTTCTATACATTTGTCTGGTTGAAAACTTTATTAACAGATTGCAGAATGTGTAGTTGGGTACGGAATGAGCAACGGAATGGAACCGAGCTATGAACGGCTTGCTTGCTATCTTCGGGTAAATACTATGCTGATGTAATTGAACGTGTAACTAACTATATAACGTTAATGCCACAAAACGAATGTTTGTGTCATTTTAACAGCAGATACTTTCTTAAATGCCATCCTCCCGACAGAGTGGTGTTGATGGGGAGCTCTGATGGGTTCGCTTGGTTGTGTTATTAGCATTGAACAGCTAACCGAAAGCTAGCGTTAACTAATGTTAAAGGTTTAGCCATAACGTTACGTTGGCTAAAGTTGGGGCTATTCATAATCCAGCAATAATGGCTGCAGACCTGCAAGCAAAGTACAGCAAGTTGGCAAAGGAGTATTCCAACGTAAATCACATTTTCACCAGTAACGTTAGTCTTCTGCCTCCCGGCTATGAACGGACTCGGAGTAATGCCTTGCTGCTATGGGTAATAATAATATGCTGATGTTATTGTCCGTGTAACACTAACTATATAACGTTAATGCCACAAAACGAATGCCTTGTTAATCATAAATAGTAACTTTGATGCAGTAGCTTGTGTGTGTGTGTGGGGGACGGCGGGCGTTATGCAGGTAGGTCGCGAGTGAACTTTTTTTTTTTTTGCCTTTTGACGCTACACAAATTGATGGTTAGTTATCGGCGACTGCTATCGGCACATTTGAGCTTATCGGCCGATAGGCCGATAGCAGTCAACAAGGCACTTATCGGCCGATACCGATACCCGACCGATATATCGGTGCACCCCTAGTTTCAACAAATGGATTCACAAAATGGATTACCATCCAAATGATATTGAAGCCTCCCGTGACCAGTAACTAACCGCAGCAATATGCGCATATGTGCCTAAAGTCAAGACTCGACAGTACTGAACCAGAACAATTATTTAGGAGCAAATTCTTTGCATGATTAAAAACAAAGGTTCGAACGTCAGGCATAGCCAGGCATTAAAACAGGTCATGGCTACCTGATTAACTTAATGCAGGGACGGGCTCTCTTGTGGTGGCACGGTGGTGTAGTGGCCGCTTCACAGCTAGAAGGTCCAGGGTTCGATTCCCGCTTGGGGACCAGGTTTCCGCGTTGCCAGGTACCCAGGTGGGGTATCTCCTGGGCCTTTCTGTGTGGAGTTTGCATGTTCTCCCCGTCCTCGCAAGGGTCCCCCCCCCACCCCCGATAAGATAAACCCAATGGAAAAACATGCACAACAGATCGGTAACGCTGACGAAGACGGACAGGAGCACTTGGATTGGTACCCGGGGCGTGGCCCCACGCCGCAGCCCTTATCTGCTCCCGGCTGCCCTTGGGGGGAAAGGACGACGGGATGGGTCAAGTGCAGAGACTCAATCGCATCGGCGACCCAACAAAAATTGCATGTGTGTGTGTGTTCCTGTGTGTGTGCCGCCCATCGCATGTGTGTGTCACTGCATGCCGAAGTCCAGTTATTATATATGCGGTCTAGGAGGAACAATCTGCATTATGCAACTCTTTTCCAGACTTCATTGAGGAGATGCGTAGAGTCTTCGACCATCCTAGGAAAATAAAGGAAGCATCCTGGAGACTCCATTCGCTGCGACAGGGTAGCCGTTTGGTAGATGGAGAGATGACGAGGCGCTGCAGAGCATTTTTTATAACGCCATAAATGATTCCATAAAGGATGAATTATTTTCCCATGCAGAGACCTCCAGCCTCAATAGTCTCATAATGTTAGCCATCCGTATCGATGATCGACTCCGTGAACGACAGAGAGAGAAGACCAGACGTTCTACATACAGTACGCCTCCATGCCCCGCTATCTGGTAGCGCTCGACCCCTCCCCTCGCTTCCGGGTTTTGCAGAGAGGGAACGACGGCTCCCGACACAGAACCGATGCAAGTCGGAGGTACTCTGGTGACTACGGAGGAGCGGGCTCACCGTCTGAACAAGAAGTGATGCTTGTATTGTGGTCAACCTGGTCATTTTCTCGCTAACTGTCCTACGCGTCCAGTAAAAAGAGCCGGCTCGATCGTTGTAGGAGAGATACGTTCGAGCCGTGCTGAAGTTTTTTCTCCTGAAAACTCACGCCCTTTAGTCTCGGTGGTCCTCTGGTGGCAATTCAAGTCATACACTCTCCCGGGCCCCGGCACTTATCGACTCCGCAGATGATGAGATTTTCCAGGACCGCTCTTTGGCAGAGAAATTGGGCATTGAGACCGAGCCCGTCGAACCCCCTCTGCGAAAGCCCTCAATGGTCAGCCCCTTATGCTGATCGATCGTAGATCAGTTCCACTTACTCTTAGCCTCCGGCAACCACGAGAGATAATATCTCTCTTCCTAATAGACTGTCCCTTCACACCCATAGTTTTGAGTTATTCCTGGTTGAAACAACATAGTCCTCACATCAAGTGGTCCACTGGGGGACCACTCCGCCCAAGCACCTGTACCCCCCCGCCCCCCCTTCACCAGCCATGCCTCTGATTTCTGATCTGACGTCTGTACCTGAGTCTTACCATGATCACGGTCTTTAGTAGACCAAGCGCTGTCTCTGCCCCCTCACCGCCCTTACGACTGTGCTATCAAGCTACTCCCAGGAGTGCCACTTCCCAGCAGTCGCCTGTACAACCTCTCTCCGCCAGAACGTGGGTCCATGGAGAAGTACATCCAGGAGTCCCTCGCTGCTGGTCTCATCCGTCAATCATCATCACCAGTGGAGGCGGGTTTTTTCTTCGTGGGCAAGAAGGATGGAAGCCTGACACCATGCATTTACTATCGGGGTCTGAATGACATCACTGTAAAAAACAAATACCCCTTAACACTCATTGACTCTGCCTTCGTTCCTCTCTCTGGTGCTACGGTGTTCACCAAATTGGACCTCCCTAACACGTACCATTTGGTACAATACGTATACGGGAAGGCGATGAGTGGAAGACAGCCTTCAATACCCTTGGTCACTTATGCCCCTTTTCCACTGCATGGTACCTACTCGACTCTACTCTACTCGGCCTTTTCGGTTATCCATTACTGGTACCAGGTACTTTTTGGGTACTTTTTGGGTACTTTTTTAGTCCCTGCTCTGTCGAGGTTCCAAGCGAGTAGAACTGGTACCAGAAAAGTCATGTGAAACACTGCAGATCACTGATTGGTCAGAAGAGAGACGCGTCACTCATTGGAGCGTCTGCACATAAACAGGAAGCCGCCATCTTTAATGCGTCGCTTAGGATTAATTATTTGTTTGCAGCAGGAACAAGTGCAATAAACAAAAAAGGATACAGTCACTGTGTATTCTGCCTCATTTATTGATGAAACAAAACCGACATCAACACAATTTGCCACCGAGCGGAGAGTTTAGTCTCACAAAAAGATCGCTGATTTGTTAAGCTTGTTGTTAGCTTAGGTGCTAATGTGCTAGCGTTTTAGCATGGCTATCGCACATAGCGTGATCAATATAACTCGCTATTGATTGTTTGTACTAGTAACGTTAATGCTAGTAGAATAGACACAACGTGAGGTAATCACCATCCATTTTAAACCGGTTATTACCTAATGCTAACGTTAGCAGATAGACGTGAGAGGTAACGTTAAAGCTTGTTGTTAGCCTAATGCTAATTGTATCTGAGGGGTACAATTCCCTGACTGTATTGAGAGTATGGTATCATTAAACCACTACTTAGTTATGTACTTTAATTACTGGCCATACAGTACACGGTATATATGGTGAACACCCACACAATAATACGGCTTAACAAAGAAAGTCATATTTAGAAGTATTTATTAGCAGAGCAGCAATAGTAGGTTACAATATTGAGAATTATGAATTGCGCTTATATGGCGAAGAACACTTAAGTAGGTCAAGAGCGTAAGTCCATGAGCATATTAAGATGGGTATAATTAATACCACCTGTAGCATAAGAATTATATAAGGCACACTCGTAGTCAGCTGGAGATACTAAGGGGGTTCCCTCCGGTTGTAAGCCAGCAGGGGAGAGGAATTGTCGGGAGCAAAAGTCTGGATCAACGAGGAATAAAGAGACTCCAGATACAGGAGACGGTGCAATAATCCTTTGGTCCGTAGACAAAGCAACAGCTATACTCCGGTATGCATGGCAGCATGGATGAAAGCTAGCCAGCCTCTGTGGGTCCTAGAGGCGGGCTCGACGGTGCTCCTCACAGGGTAGATCCCACACAGCAGTGGGGTAGACGGTTCTCTGCTCCAGCAGCCACAGTACCAAAGCAATATAATCCAGCCGGAAAAGGCTCTGCATTCGTCGGTGTAGGTTCTCCGGTGTACATATCCACACGGTTCTCGTCTAGGACTCCTCGGATGGCGGCACAAGGTTAGGCCGCCCAGCCTGGATAAGTGCACTAGCTCGGTACGACGAACCGGTGGTAATGCTGGTCATAGAACGGTAGCCGCACGATACACTATAAATAATAGACTATTACTTTACAATAGAATAAGTCGAACTCGACGATACAGCGTTAAACTCTGACACTTTAGCTATCAATTCGCACACGGTTCTCAAGGCTCTATTTAGGGGCAAAGGGGCCCACTTCACGGCACGTTGTATCGTGGTGAAGGCTTCAACGTTTTGGTCTAAGTCACTTTTAGGCTAAGTGCTTCTGTATCCACCTGCGACGTATTTATACGTAGGGTGAATAATCTAGTGCCAACCTCAGTTCTGTCTCGTATTACTGCGCAAACCTGGGCATGTTGAGACATGTCTTAGCGGTAGCTTTGAACTCGACATTGGGGGTATGGTCGTTGGCGCCTAGGGGTCGCTGTCCAATAGGAGAACGAATATTATGGTCTGGCCTGTACCTAGGTAAAGGGATATTCCGTGTATATGTACAAAGAATATACAAGGGATATCAGACGATATACAAATATTATACAATATATCTCAAGTAATAAATATATATATTCGGTTTAATCTGACCCTTTGTAACAGCCGCCTCCTAATTAGTCCGCACCTAATTAGATAAGCAGAGACAGATTAACCGTCTTGTCCACTACTCAATGTCCGTTGTGAGGAGTAGGGCAATACACAAAGTCAGTGGGTCATGGTCATCACCAAGGGAATCAGGTAGCCTTGGCAACTCTATCAGCCTCGCCACGGGTCGGGTGTATGTCCGTCCCTGGACGAGCACTTCTGCCGCTCTGACCTTTCCGTCGGCACCAGTGATCACTTTGCTTACGCGGCCGGCCGGCCACATAGCTCGGGGTAGTGACTGGTCTATAATCATGACGACTGTGCCCTCCGTCAAATTGTCTCTTTCTTTTACCCATTTCTGGCGGGTCTGTAGAGACGGTAGTTAGTGGAGGAGGAAACTGTTCCAAAACTTGTCAGCCAATACTTGACTGTACCTCCACATTCTTCGGCCGTTCGCTTCCTCAGGTCTGTACACTGTCTGTGGGAGCGCGGGGTCCAGCCGCCCCATCAAGAGAGTGTTGGGGGTGACTGGGTCGACATCTGCTACATCACTTGAGACGTAACCGAGGGGCTTTGAGTTCAATACTCCCTCGATCTCCGTGAGGACTGTCGTGAGGACTTCTTCCGCCACGGTCTGGGCCCCAAGCACGGTGTACAGGGCTGTCTTTATTGAACGTACTTCTCGTTCCCAAGTTCCCCCGAAGTGAGGGGCGTTCGGGGGGTTAAACTGGAAATCAATCTGAGAGGGAGCGAGGTGGGTCTTAAGTTCTGGGCCCATAGCTTGGAAGCTCTCTCTCAGCTCTCTTTCTCCGCCTTTGAAGTTTGTCCCGTGATCAGACAATAATATAGACGGTTTTCCTTTCCGCGCTGTGAATCTCCGGAAGGCCATAAGGAATGAATCCGTACTCATGGTTGGAAGGAGTTCTATGTGTATCGCTCGGGTGGTCATGCATTTGAATACAATACCCCACCTCTTCTCCGTCCCTCTTCCTTTCTTCACATACAGCGGGCCGAAGCAGTCCATACCGGTGGAGTGAAAGGGCTTGTCGCCGAGTCGGAGGCGACAGGGGGGTAGGTCAGCCATCCTGGGTATACTGGGCTGTGCTCGCCACTTGCGACAGTCTAGACAGGTCCGCTGGAAGCGTCGTACTGCTTCTCTTCCTTGCAGTATCCAATAGCGACGTCTGATCTCAGCGAAGACTCTCTCTGCCCCAGCGTGGTGCACGTCCTCGTCGTATTTCTTTATGATGAGCTCTGTGACCTTGTGTCGGCTGTTGAGAACTATAGGGAACTTGACGTCATCCGTTAAGTCCGGGGCCCTTCTCAGACGACCACCCACTCTGATGAGATCATGGGCGTCGCGCTCAGGGGCCAAGTGGAGCAGTCTGCTGTCTGACGGGACTGGCTTTGATCCCTGCAGACAGTCTAGCTCGTCGGGGAACGAGTCTCTTTGGGCTCGCTGTAGTAGAAGGAGTTCTGCTTCTTCGTAATTAGCTGCATTAATGTCAGTGGTGGAGGGAACCTCAGGGTGGTGCCACAGGAATGTCTTTAACTGCGCACTCTCAAGGGTAGGGCAGTCGTTGGGATCTGTGGGGACTGGTGTGTGCGTCAACCCACAGAACATAGATTTCTTCATCTCCGCCTCCTCTTGACTAGCCTCCCGTGGGGTGGGTTTAGGCCACTCTTCTTCCGGGAGCTTGAGGAACTCGGGACCGTCACTATAGAGATTGTGACGTGTGAGGTCATCCAGGGACATTCCCCATGTGATGACGTCTGCTGGGTTCTGTTTTGTGTCCACGTACCTCCAGCATGCTGATTCTGTTAAATCTTGGATCTCTGTGATTCTGACTCCCACGAAGACCTTGTATCTACACGAATCGGACCGGATCCATGTGAGTACGGTCATGGAGTCTGACCACAGGATTGTTCTTTGCACCGGAATGGTGAGTTCACGTTGGATTAACGTGGCGAGTTGCGCTCCTACTAGGGCTGCGCAGAGCTCTAGACGCGGGATCGATTGTTGCTTGCGGGGGGCTATTCTTGAACGAGCCAGGATGAAGGCGGTATGTATTTCTCCTCCCTCCTCTCGGGCCCGCAAGTAGGCCACCGAACCGTAGGCTACTTCGGAGGCGTCGCTGAAGACGTGCAGGTCCATCTGGCACGTCTCCAGCCGCACTGTGGGTGGGAAGTAGCTGCGGCGTATGTTGACACCTGGGAGCGAGTCTGTTTCCCACTCTCTCCATGTGGAAGCAAGGTGGTCGGGTATGGGGTCGTCCCAGCCCTGGTCCTTGTCCCACAGCTCTCGTACAATCATCTTTGCCCTGGTGGTGTAAGGTAGAATACATCCCAACGGGTCATATTGTCTGGCGAGTGTTCTGTATACACTCCGTCTGGTGGTCGGTAGTGAAATCGACCTTCCCTGCTCCTTGGTCAGGGGTGTGTGTCTATAATGGAGCGAGTCTGTTTTGAAGCGCCAGACTAGTCCTAATGTCATTTCTTGGGCTTCACCTGGGATGGTCGCCATCCAGGTCTCGCTGCTTGCTGCCTTGTCCTCTGGGGAGAGGCTGCGCAGTACTTGAGGGTCGCTGCTGGTTCACTGCCGGAGATCAAAGCCGCCTTTGATCAGGGAGGCGCGGAGCTCGAGTAGGAGGGCCTCGGCCTCTTCTGGCGTCGAGACGCTTTGCAGACAGTTGTCCACGTAGAAACTCTTCTCTACACTTTGTCGGACCTCCTCGTCAGCTGCTGGGTCCTCTGCGACATGTTTTTGCAGTGCGAACGTAGCACAGCATGGGCTGCATGTGGTTCCGAAAGGGAGGACTTCCCATTGATAGATGGATGGTTGCTCATCCCCGATCCTCTCTCTCCATAAGAACCGCAGCAGGGGCTTGTCCTCTTCCACTAGTCGCACCTGCAGGAACATCCCTTTGATGTCGCCGCTGATGGCCACCTTGTTCTGGCGGAAACGTAGGAACACGCCTAGTAGAGAGGGGCCGAGTGTTGGGCCGGGCAAGAGCTCTTTATTCAGATTTTGTAATCCGATCTGGTAGCTGCAGTTAAACACAATACGATCCTTGCCGTTGTGGTGGACCTTGTGGTGGGGCACGTACCATGATTTGGTCGTCTGATCGGCCTCTTGAATGTCAATTCTCTTTATGTGTCCTGCTGTGATTAGCTTGTCAATCTCAGCGAGGTACACAGTGGCTTGAGCGGGGTCTCTGGCTAGGCGCCGCTCGGTGTTCAGTAGATATCGCTCCGTCGCTTCTTTTAAGGCGTGGAATGTGGGCATACCCTCTCGCCTCAAGAGTGGAGTTGCGTATCTCATCACTCCATTGACTTTGACTCTCTTTGTCCCCTGCTCGAGGAGGGCTATGGCATAAATGTCTTCCTTGGAACGAATGTGTTTCTTTTCGTTCTTAAAGGGCATTGTCTCTAGTGTCCATAGCCTCTCGACGTGCTGTAAGAGGGTGGTGTCTTCTTCTGTCACTCTGGAGTGGAGGCAGCGAGTGGCTGCTGGTCGGTTGGGAGACCTGGAGAGGGGGCCTTGTAGTGTCCATCCTAGGCGGGTCTCGACTGCTGCTGGACAGCCTCTGGGCCCAATGTGGACCCGGTCCGTCGGGACGATGAGGTGTGCGTGGTCGGATCCTATGAGCAGGGTCGGGGTGGCGCCGTCTATGAGCGGTATAGGTAGTTGACGCAGGTGCACGTATTTTTCCATCAGCTTGGAGATGGGGTAGGTGTACCGCGACAGGCCTATGTCTTGGCTGGTGAAAGCGTTAGTGATCCTATACTGCCTCTCTGGCTGCCCGCTTGCTGCGATAGTGAAGGAGACGTTCTCACCCTTTATTGTCTTCAGGTCTCTTCTTATAGTACGAATCGTCATCGTTTCTTCGCTCCCCCGCAGACCCAGCTGGGTTGCAGCGGATGCGAGGAGGAGAGTCTTTTCTGACCCGTCGTCAAGGACGGCGTAAGTGTCCATGACCTTGTCCTCGTAGCTTAATGTCACTCGGACCACCTTCAAGAGCACTCGGGAGCTCCCGCTGCTGGCGGGGTCAATATACATGACGCTTACTCTGGTGCTGCTTGGGGGTGCGGGTTTCTTCCTGTTGCTGTCATGCAAGACGTCCAAGTGGGCGCCGTCACACCGGCTGCACCTCTTCTTCAAGCGGCACTCGGCTGCCATATGGCTGCGCGCACAGCGGTAACAGCGGCGGTTGGACTTTATCCATTGACTCACCTCGTCGGCGGTCATCTTCTTGAAAGTGTCACATTGTGACAGCCAATGTTCTTTCTCGCAGTACTGGCATACAATCTTCCACTTCTCTTTCGTCGAGGGGGTGCTGTGGTTCTTGTTCCGCGGTACTGATTCGGCTTGGTGCATGACGGTCACCAGCCTGCGGTTATCGTTGGATCTCCGAGGTCCATCTCTGGGGCTTGGTCCACTCCGCACGAACGTATCCAGTCGTAGGCTGCTGACTTCTCTCGCGAGGAAATCGGCCAGGTCTAGGAGGGATGGCTCGGGGCCGTTGGGATCACGGTGGTCTCTTTGCCGCCTGAAGCGCTCTTCTCGGGCGGGAGGAAGCTTCTCTAATATCCTTTCTACATTAGAGTTAGCGTACAGTTCGTGTCTACCCTTTTCCTTTTGTGCCCCCAGCATCCCTACCAGGGATTGTACCTTGATAGAGAGGTCATCCAATGAGCGATTGTCTGTGGCTGGGGGGAGACGGTCAATATTCCTTATCTCTTGTATCACGTAGTCCCATATGCGTCCATAACGTTGGTCGAGGGCTACTAGAGCCGCGGTGTATGGGGTACTTGAGTTGGAATATGCCAGCGCTATAGTATGCGCTCTGGGCACCTTCAGGTGCTTGAGGAGGATAGCATATTTGTACGTCTCATCGGGGACGTCGGACATCATAGTCTCTAAGCACATCCGTAGTTCCGTGTACTGTGCTCTGTCCTCGTGTGTAAAATCCGGGAACGTCGGTGTGCCAAGGTACGATGCCATGGATGGCTGGCACATCGGTGAGCGTTGGGGGAGAGGCCTCCTGGGTGAGTCTCCCCGTACGTGTCGTCGTGGGCTGGTACTTGGTGGGTACCAAAGCCCGGGTACCCAGGTGCTGTTCCTCGGGGCTGGCGGTGCGTCAAACTCACCCTTGAGTTGAGTCGGGGGTCTGTAACGCAGGGCCTCGGGGGTAAAGTCTGGGCTGTACTGGACCTCCTGGTCCTGTGGAGTACGATGCTGCTGGTGGGCTTGACTTTCCTCCTCTTCCTCTTCCTCTTCCTCTGCTAGGTCTTCTAGATCTTGCAGTCGTCTATTCAGTCTCTCGGCGGCATAGGCCGGTTCTTCCCGGTTGCTGGGTCTCGCATGGACCGGTCGGGGAGGGGGTTCGGAGACGTGGATAGGCTCTTTCTGTTGGCCGGGCTCCGGGTCGCTTGGTCGGGTAGGGGAAGGTGCCCTAGACCCTTGTCTTGACGATGCCCTGGAGCTCCGTGCGGAGGGAGGGGGTGTCGCCCTGGCAATCAATTGCTCCATTATCTGCTCTTGTAGTCGGTCGCGCTCGGCTTCGTGCTTGATGTGAGCGAGGTCGCGCTCTGCTTCGCGCTGGGCTTGGGCTGCGTCGCACTGTGCATTGGCGGCGTCGCGCTGTGCATCGGCGGCGGCGCGCTGGGCATCGGCGCGGTCTTTTTCAATATTCTCTTCCGTCTGGAGGCGTCTGGTCTCCAGGCGTATGCGGTCGTCTTCACTCCTTTGCTGCGCCTGGAAGCGCTCTCGCTGGGTCGCAGAGTGTTCGCGTTCACTAAGGGCTTGCGCTTGGAGTTGCGCGTGAAGGCGCTCTCTTTGGTCTGCAGATTGTTCGCGCTCACTCAGTTGTTGAGCCTGCAGGCGTTCTCTTTCCATGGTAGAGTGTTCGCGCTCACTTAGCTGTTGCGCCCGGAGGCGCTCTTGTTCCATGGAAGAATGTTCGCGCTCGCTAAGCGTCTGTGCTTGGAGTCGATCGCGTTCGGTGGAGGCTGCCAGGGTGGCGATGAATGCCTGCGCCAGCATCTTGTCCGCCTCGCTGGGGGAAGACACTGATGGAGGTGATCGGCTTCTGACAGTGCTCGTTGGAGATCCGTTCTCCTGGCGCGCTCCGGGGAGGTCTATCTCCTGGGCGCGCTTCTCTTCTGGTAGTGGGTCGGGTTCCGTCCCTGGAGCGCTTTCTTTATCCTGGAGCTCTCCGGGGACCGTCCCGTTGACGTTGTCGGGGGGTATAGTCATGTCATGTCCCTCCTGGTCCCCCCCGTGAGCTTGGTCAGTTACGTTAGAACCCACTAGGGTCTCTACTGGCAAGGTCGCCTGGTCGTTAGGGTTTGACATGCTTTTACTATCCGCTTTTCCCGCATTTAACGTCTGTATAAAGCTAGGTATTAGACTGGCAGCGTAGTCCTCTAGGTAAGGAGGTGGCTGACGTCTGCGCTGCTGCCGTTCTAGCTTAGGAGAGCCGTTTGTGGAGTGTTCACCGCTGGCCATGGTTAATATCAATATTATATTTAGATATTACACTGATATTCATCCGGCTCGAAGGACCAATTGTATCTGAGGGGTACAATTCCCTGACTGTATTGAGAGTATGGTATCATTAAAACACTACTTAGTTATGTACTTTAATTACTGGCCATACAGTACACGGTATATATGGTGAACACCCACACAATAATACAGCTTAACAAAGAAAGTCATATTTAGAAGTATTTATTAGCAGAGCAGCAATAGTAGGTTACAATATTGAGAATTATGAATTGCGCTTATATGGCGAAGAACACTTAAGTAGGTCAAGAGCGTAAGTCCATGAGCATATTAAGATGGGTATAATTAATACCACCTGTAGCATAAGAATTATATAAGGCACACTCGTAGTCAGCTGGAGATACTAAGGGGGTTCCCTCCGGTTGTAAGCCAGCAGGGGAGAGGAATTGTCGGGAGCAAAAGTCTGGATCAACGAGGAATAAAGAGACTCCAGATACAGGAGACGGTGCAATAATCCTTTGGTCCGTAGACAAAGCAACAGCTATACTCCGGTATGCATGGCAGCATGGATGAAAGCTAGCCAGCCTCTGTGGGTCCTAGAGGCGGGCTCGACGGTGCTCCTCACAGGGTAGATCCCACACAGCAGTGGGGTAGACGGTTCTCTGCTCCAGCAGCCACAGTACCAAAGCAATATAATCCAGCCGGAAAAGGCTCTGCATTCGTCGGTGTAGGTTCTCCGGTGTACATATCCACACGGTTCTCGTCTAGGACTCCTCGGATGGCGGCACGAGGTTAGGCCGCCCAGCCTGGATAAGTGCACTAGCTCGGTACGACGAACCGGTGGTAATGCTGGTCACTGTAGAACGGTAGCCGCACGATACACTATAAATAATAGACTATTACTTTACAATAGAATAAGTCGAACTCGACGATACAGCGTTAAACTCTGACACTTTAGCTATCAATTCGCACGCGGTTCTCAAGGCTCTATTTAGGGGCAAAGGGGCCCACTTCATGGCACGTTGTATCGTGGTGAAGGCTTCAACGTTTTGGTCTAAGTCACTTTTAGGCTAAGTGCTTCTGTATCCACCTGCGACGTATTTATACGTAGGGTGAATAATCTAGTGCCAACCTCAGTTCTGTCTCGTATTACTGCGCAAACCTGGGCATGTTGAGACATGTCTTAGCGGTAGCTTTGAACTCGACATTGGGGGTATGGTCGTTGGCGCCTAGGGGTCGCTGTCCAATAGGAGAACGAATATTATGGTCTGGCCTGTACCTAGGTAAAGGGATATTCTGTGTATATGTACAAAGAATATACAAGGGATATCAGACGATATACAAATATTATACAATATATCTCAAGTAATAAATATATATATTCGGTTTAATCTGACCCTTTGTAACAATAATGCTAACGTTAACGTTAGCAGATAGACACGAGAGCCTAGGTAACGTTAAAGCTTGTAGAATAGACACAATGAGAGGTAACGTTAGCGTTAGCAGAATAGACACAACGAGAGTCTGGTTAATGTTGTTATTGATTGATTGATTGAAAACTGTGTTTTACTCTGGCTTGGTCCAAGTCCTCACGGACATAGCTATGCTAGAGCTCTCATGCTGTACACCAGCGGCCCCGCCTCCCCACACGGAGACAAACTGAGTACTTAGTACCTGCAGTGGAAAAGGAACGAAGTACCAGGTACCTAAAGCGAGTAGAGTAGAGTAGGGTAGAGTCGAGTAGGTACTATGCAGTGGAAAAGGCGCATTAGAGTACCAGGTCATGTCGTTTGGTTTCACCAACGCTCCTGCCGTCTTCCAAAACCTGGTGAACGATGTATTAACCTGTTAAGCCCTATTTTCTGAAAATCCGCCTAAAAATACATACCTAAGTAAATGGAAGATTGCCTCACTTCTACAAGGTCCATTTGCATGTTCCTTGTATCTAGGGACATCGATGGATCTCAGCGAATGTATTCCCAGTGTCTGAAATATTGTGTCTGTTACTAGGCTTAAGTAAATTGTGATGGAACAAAGAGAATATAAATTATGATTTTTCTTTGCATTTTTGACGGTGAATAACACCATTAAAAAATTACCAGACATGAAAAACTCGTTCAGCACCTTCTTGAGATCACGTGTACAAAAAATCTAAGCAAATGAATAAAGGGAAGATGATTAAACAGAAGGTTTTGTAGATACAGTACTGAACTGTGCCATCTAGACACATGCAATTTGAAATATTATTATAGAATATAGAATATCAGGCCTATAAACAACATTATTATAGCCAAGTTGCACATCTATGGATCGGGCCAAATACTCTTTCCAATGGCAGAGTTCAATTTGGATTTAGTATCACCAGGCGTGCAGCAAGAACCGTGAATGAAATCTACTGTAAATACAGTTACTTTTCTATTATGGAGACTGGGCCGCCATTTTTAATCAGTTTGCAACGTGGATTTTTGCTAAACGTTCACAGAAAGGTAAATAAACTAACTGCGTTCTAATTTATGCCAATAACCTTCAGTTTTGTGAGGGATAATCCCGAAGAATAAGAGAAATAAAAGAAATTCATCCACAAGTAATTTGCGGTACAGTAGCTGGCTTGAGCTGGGTATTGTCGTTATGTTTCATCTGTCTGAGCGTTCCGCTCTAGCCTTATTGGGATATATTCGTTGTCCGTGCACCTAGAGTGTGCGCTGAAAAAACGTCTACTTTGCACCTTTCCATCTACCAAGGCCACGTACGCCCCGTCTTCCATAAAGCCTAGGGCGGGGCCGTCACTTCTTCCTTCCTTAGTTTTTTCACACGTGAAGGGTTGCTCATATGCACCGACTAACAGTGGATGCTACAAACGTTATGAAGAGAAAGGAGAAAATAAATAACATTGTGCTACCGAAGTCCTTTCTAGGACTTCCCCAGCGCATCCAGATGGAATATCGCTGGGTACCCGACGCTGACTTTTCTTCAGATTGCTGGAGAGTGGGCGTTAGCCGAACCGAGCCGCGCTCAGGTACGGCCGTTAACGGCAACACGCGGCATTGACACTGTCACTGTTGCCCATTGCCCCGTGCAACCGGTCAGCATGAGCACAGTGCAGTGGGATTTGTACATGGGGGAACGCAGATAACATGCAATGTTATTACGTGTTTTCCCCAGTATTATGGCGTTCGTGGCCGCAGTACAGAACCTGGCAGCAGCAAATAACATTGCTCAGATAGCTGCCTTTCTGTAGAAAATGGTGTCGGGGGTGGTGGGGTCTTGGGCCCGGACGACGCCAAGACCCTCGCGCAGGGTTCTGAGGTTATACTACACCTAACACAGCTGCAAGCTATAGCCTCAGGGAGAGTGATGACGCTTTCAACGTTGATGCACAGACATCTTTGGTTGGAGCAGTCCCCCCTGGAGGAGGAGAGGAGAATCCCTCTCCTCAAGGCCCCCCTCTCCGAGGATGGACTCCTTCGTTTATCAGGGGAGGTGTCGGCAGCCTATATCCAGGTCCCCCATGCCGCCCCACGCCTCACAGCCAGAGGAGAGAGTAGTGTCTCGTCAGTGGCTGCTGCGAGACCCCTGACCAGTGGCTTTGCGACCCCTGCCCGGGGCACCCTGGTGCGCAAAGCTCATAATGAAACAGAGACAAGGGGCCCACGGTACCGACAGACCTGGGTGGCTGTAGGTTCAGGCGAATATGAAGTGCGCGGCTCCCCCCGGGGATTAGACCGGCGCCATCATTTCACTGTGTCTAGCACAACTCTTTGTTCATCCCCTCTTATGCAATACGAAAATAGGGGCTCTGTTCCTCCTCAGGCGTTGGGCCACATTACTATTCCTGCTGGGAAGCGTAAGCGGCCCGACAAATCACTTCTCATGGCAGAGGCTGATACCCAGGTCCTTGCTAGGCCTGGGTCTGTCTATGAGAATGTTGTATTTTCGGAATGCTCTTAATGAGGTTGACACTATTATGGTGACGGAGCGGCTGTCTCCGCTCATCAGAGAGGGAACCCCTGGCCACGTCACAGCGACGTAGTGTCACAGCGCGGGTTCCCCCAGCCCCGCCCTTGCCAGGCTTGGTATTACGCTTGTGCAGCTGCAACAACCTGGACCTCAACGCCCAGAAAACAGTGGAGATGGTGGTGGACTTCAGGCGGAAGGCAGCCCCCCCCACCCCGATCATTCTGGGAGGCACCCCGGTGGCCTCTGTGGAGTCCTGCCGCTTCCTCGGCATGACACTCTCCCGGGACCTAAAATGGGAGCTGAATTCCATCACTCTCAACAAAAAGGCCTGGAAGAGGATGTTCTTTCTACGTCAGCTGAGGAACTTCAGGCTGCCGAGGACCATGATGGTCCAGTTTTACACTGCCATCATCCAGTCCATCCTCACCCTCTCCATCATCACCTGGTTCCTTGCAGCCACGGTCAGGGGAGGGTGATCGGCTGCTTTCTTTCCTCCCTCAAGTCCCTACACTCCACCAGGGTCTTGAGGAGGGCGAGGAAGATCATGGCAGACCCCGCCCACCCGGGTCATAACATCTTCAACATGCTCCCCCACGGCAGGCGGCTACGGCTGCCCAAGACACTTAGGTTCCGCCATAGACTCAGTTTCTTCCCCTCAGCAGCTCGCCTGGTAAACGAGTATGGCGAGCTGCTAGGGCTGGACTTTTGGACTTGAACTTTGTGCTGCACTGTATCCATGTCCCCAACCACTGCACTTTACAGTCTTATTGTTGTCTCACTGTTCTGTCCTGTTTTGCACTTTATAATTATTTTACTGTTGTGTTGTTCTTAATTGGGGGGGAAAAAAGCATGTACTGTAAATGTCGAATCACGTTCCATTTGTACTACAATTTGGTGAATAAAGTAATCTGAATCTGAATCTGCTTCCCCCGTCCAGACCACCGGTCCTAACAGTGGCAGCGGTGTGTCAAGCACGTGTAATTTTAATGATAGTAATATCATTACAGGGTCGCAGTGTGAGAATGGTTCTTTATACTCACAGAATAGTAAAGACCATGAAAATGGGGGACCCTGATGTAAACAAGACGAAAGTCTTTCTCTGGTCTGCATCCCCTTAACAATTGTGTGTATTGAGCTGTACTGTATTGTACCCATTCTGCAATCTGTTAATAAAGTTTTCAATCAATCAATCAATCACCTCCGCTAAACGTGTGGGTGAGTTACAGTATGCGCTCTTTTCTGTTCGGCCCGAGTGTCTGTCTATACAGGGAGATAATAGCAGCGTTATTCTGAGGCCCAATCCAGCATTTGTGCCAAAAAATATCCAGAGTTCTTATCGCTCCAGGGATATTGTGCTACAGGCTTTTTACCCTCCCCCCCACGTGAGTGAGGTGGAGAAGAGCCTTCACCTGTTGTGTCCTGTTTGTGCGCTGGCGGTGTACCTTAGACGCACACAGGACCTCAGGGCTACCAGTCAACTATTTGTCTGTTAGGGTGGCCCTAACCCGGGTAAGGTGTTGTCCAAACAACGCCTGTCACATTGGTTGTGCGAGGGCATTGCCCTCTGCTACACTTTGGCCGGACAGGTTTCCCCCGTGGGCATCAGGGCACACTCTTCTCATGGAGTGGCAGCCTCTGCTGCCCTGCTTGGGGGGGGTCTCGGTGGAGGACATCTGCGCTGTGGCCTCTTTGTCTTCCCCGGGCCCTTTTGTCAGGTTTTACCTCATGGACATGACTGGGGGCTCTGTCTCCCATGCAGTCCTGAGTACTGCGACCTCTCCTGCATCCCGCCACCAGGTGGGCTAGCAGGAGTGTGTGGGTGTGGACCGCAGGGTGTTTTACACACGGTCCCACTCACGTTGTGCGTCCTAGCGTGGCTGTTCCCTATTACGCATAATGGATCTGAGTTCTATCTTCCCGCTCCTCGTTAGGACGAGCGGGGGGTGAGACCCTCCTCTCCGCCTTTGATGGTCGTAAGGGCCCTCAGGGGGTACATCTATCAGTGGTTGCATGTCCGCTCCCCCTTTTTGTTCCCAATAAGGCTAGAGCGGAACGCTCAGACAGATGAAACATAATGAAGGTTATCCTATAACCGTAGTTATGTGAATACTGGCTGAGCGTTCCGCTTTTCACACCCTGAGGACCAGTGGAGGCTCCTGACCAAATTTTTAGGTGAAGCACAAATTATTATATTATATATTAAATTATATTTTTTAAACATCCCCAACGCTGCAACACCCCCATTTCTCCCAGGTGTCAGGCTCCTCATTCGCTTCCATTCATTTTGGGGACCATGTTTAAATATCATCCTTCTGAAGTATAAACAAACTATACTGCTGTGACGATTTCAATAAAACAGACCTTTCTGAGTCAATGGTATGCAGTGGTGTTGCGCAATATGTCGGGGCCCCCCCGCAGGGCAGACCACTCCCCTAAATCAAACCAAGCAGACCATGGCTCGGCGGCCCAATCAAACCAAGCAGACCATGGCTCGGCGGCCCGATCAAACCAAGCAGACCATGTACACAGTATACAGTGGCTAATATACTATCAATACTACTATTGAATATACATACACTATTCATTTCATTTACACTATACATTTCATCAAACCAGCATGTCATGTCTCCCTTAACTGTCGGTGAAAAGAGGGAGAACTACAATGACCAGAATGCCTGGCAATGTTTACTTCCTCCTCCACAGAGGCACTAGTCACTAGATCAGTGCAACGTACGCTAGCCTAGCCACAAGCTAGCGGCAAACATTCATTAATTTAGGCAGCACCACTAACACAGTGCATTAGCAGCCAGCAGCCAACGTGATACATTACATTGTGTTTATATGTGACATAGTTAACGTTTCATTCCCTTATTCAAGTCTCTAAACAATTCGACTAGCTAACGTTAGCCATTAGCAAAGAACGCTAGCCTAGCCACAAGCTAGCGGCAACATTCATTCATTTACACTAACACAGTGCACATGCAAATATTATCTGCAGGCTGCATTAGCAGCCAGCAGCCAACATGATACATTACATTGTGTTTATATGTGACATAGCCAAGTTAACAATGTTGCAATCCCTTAATTAAGTCTCTAAACAATTCGGCTAGCTAACGTTAGCCATTAGCAAAGAACGCTAGCCTAGCCACAAGCTAGCGGCAACATTCATTCATTTACACTAACACAGTGCACATGCAAATATTATCTGCAGGCTGCATTAGCAGCCAGCAGCCAACATGATACATTACATTGTGTTTATGTGTGACATAGCCAAGTTAACAACGTTGCAATCCCTTAATTAAGTCTCTAAACAATTCGGCTAGCTAACGTTAGCCATTAGCAAAGAACGCTAGCCTAGCCACAAGCTAACGGCAACATTCATTAATTTACACTAACACAGTGCACTTGCAAATATTATCTGCAGGCTGCATTAGCAGCCAGCAGCCAACGTGATACATTACATTGTGTTTATGTGTGACATAGCCAAGTTAACAACATTGCAATCCCTTAATCAAGTCTACTACAAGTATGTATTGTTCTCTAAACAGTTAGCTAACGTTAGCATCCAGGCTAATCAGGCTTTCGTTTTACAAACACTACAACTTACTTTTTTCTGATCCAGGTGCATAAGTCCACTTCTTCATGTTGCTCAGTTGCTGGTTTATACTTCGGTCCTAATATTGGCGCAAAGTTTAATTTAGCCTACTGTGTGTTGTTACAGCTGTACTGTAAACTACTAGCTACAAGTTAGCTTGCCTTCACTGTCCAAGATGGCACGTTCACGTCAACTACAACTACACTAGTCTTCAACTGAGATAAAAAAAAAATATATATCATCCAGTGCACAACAATAAGTGAACAAGTGAATAAAGATCTTAAAATATTAATGATTATATTAGGCAAATTAATGTTCTTCTTCAGGCAAAATGCACACATGAGATGATGGAACACAACTTTGACTAGAACACTGACGCCAGCCCAGCTGCAGTTCTGCATGTATTTTACCAGGCAGACTCTGATTGGATTTGCAAGGCTGCCAATCATTCAACCTCCGTGTATTGGATGTCAAGGGCTGTCAATCATTAAATCCTCCATTCAATGGCAAGAGTTTAACTGCACAGTCCGTGCTTAGATGAAGTTAATAGCCTATTTTGATTGGCTGTTATTTATTATTTATTTAACAATGGGTCAACCTGTGCAGATATTCTGCACGAATAATTACTGCAGGCAATACTGCAGCGCTGGCCTGCTCAGAGCTGTAAATTTTGGCCATTTTTGAAGAAAAAAAAATTATGAGTGAATTTGTATTTCACGTGTTGTCATAGAGAAACCTCCACTGCTGAGGACCCTTGGCTGTTTTTTCTCACGTGAAATTCAGACTCGGAAGGAGGAAGTGACGGCCTCGCCCTAGGTTTTATGGAACACAGGGCGGGGGCGTGGCCTTTGTAGATGTAAAGGTGCAAAGTAGAAATATTTTCAGCGCACGGACAACGAATATATCCCAATAAGGCTAGAGCGGAACGCTCAGCCAGTATTAACATAACTAGGGTTATAGGATAACCTTCGTTTTTTGAAATTCTGACACGCATTGAAATCCCTGAATGTCCTTCATCATGACTACAAGAAAATGGCCACTCGCATTTATTTCCTGTCGAAATTCGCTAGCTTATGAATACAATTCCTAAACTGATATTTCATTAATAACTCTTTAACCTATTGGTAAACAAACGTATTGTTGGAAATATACACTATGACTGCTGTTTTGACAGGATTAGGGTATTTACTCTTGGCTACATTTGAAAAAAAAACTCAACTTTTATTGCAGTCTGTAGACATGGATTTATGACGTGATGTCATCTGCAGTTCGCCGACAGACCGCTCGGGCTAAAGAGGTTAAGAGACATGTATCGGTTTGTGTTCGTCTACCTTGATGATATCCTCATCTACTCCCAGGACCTGGGCCCTCATGCATCAACGTGTTCTACGCACAGATCTGTGCTTACCCTGTGCGTACGATCATTTCTAAGCAAAGAGTGGGATTCATCAACTTCAACTTGAACTTGACTTCGTGCGTACATCTACGCACAGTTCAGACCTGGCGTACCTAGCGCCCAGTGGTAGAATATATTATTACAACAAGGAAATGAGCTTCTGTGCATAATAACACTGGCACGTTCTGTACGAACCGTAGTTCATTATAGTTCATTGTAAAATAGCAACAGTAGTGTAATTATGGTCAAAACCCTATAAATAGCATTTGGAATAATAGATCTTTCTCTCAGAATGAATGCAGCATGGTTTATATAGCGTTATCGGAATATACGGGGTGTAGGCTACTGACTGACTGCGCTCCGTAGCTTGATTGATTGATTGATTGAAAAGTTTATTAACAGATTGCAGAATGGGTACAGTACAGTACAGCTCAGTACATACAATTGTTAATTGGGGATGCAGACCAACTTTCGTCTTGTTTACATCAGGGTCCCCCATTTTCAATTCATCATAAATCATAAAGCTCAACTCGTTATTATTCTGCGCAGACCGCAGAAACACGGGAACGTTTTGATTATATTTAAAAGGCTTTACGTTAAACTAAACAAGTGGAACTTCGAAGCTGTAAGCAGAATACAAGTCATATGAATATAGTGTTCTTCCCCCTTTTTACTGTATAAGAAAGAATAGAAAACGCATTGCAATGACACTATAGTGGACAGACTATATGATGGGATTCAAGTTCATGTATTGAAAGGCAGGCTATCATACATGCAGTGAGATTCATTGTTCTTGTATATGCTCTCGTATTATATTGTTTATATAGGCTACCCAATACTGACATCAAAATAGATTGTAGTATGCCTCTAGAAATCATATGCAGCAGGTAGAAAATTGACGGGAGATCCATCGCGATTTGGAATAAAATTGAGGAGAACTTTAATCCCTGGGGTATTAATCAAACAACACGGGAAAAGGCAGTCATATTCCAGCGCGGTCTTTATTAGCCGACAACAAAATAGATGCATCTAAAAATCATATAGCCAATCGAACACAACTAATAAAGGCATTCATATTACAGCACGGTTATAATGACACACAACCAACGCCAAACAGTGGTCAACGAACGGTCTTTATTAGTATTTTGAGCTGTCCAGGCAGAATTGCAGCAATGGTCTTAGGGAGCCGTTGATATCTGACATCACCGTTTACGAGTCCGCCTTTTATTTATCCCACAATACGCGATAGTGTCTTCTTGGTTCGACAGCAGTGAACAATCTTCGTGGAGTTTCTCAGGGTTCCGCTCGGGTCCGTCCATTATTTCACATCCCATGGGGGGTGTTTCCTCATTTTCATGACCATATATGGATAATCATGCACGAGCATTGACGGTAGAACAAAGTGGTATTCATCAACACGGAGGACCATAGAGCCTGCGTACGCACGTGTGATGAATGCCGACTTCCCTGTGCGTACGCTAGTTCTACATTCCGTGCTTACGTGTGGAAGTAGGTCAAGTTCTACGTCCACGTTGATGAATGAGGGCCCTGGTCTCCCACCAGGCTCACATGTGGCAGGTGCTGCAGCGCTTATTAGAGAACTGGCTCTTTGTGAAGGGGGAGAAATGCGAGTTTCATGTTCCAATCCGTGTCCTTCCTTGGGTTCATCAACGCCCTACAGCCGTGTCGCAGGCTCCTCTATGACCAAGCCCTTCATTCTGACCCCCACGGCAGACACCACCTTCAGTGAACTGAAGCAATGCTTCGTGTCCACCCCTATTTTCGTCCAGTCGGACCCAGACCTCCAGTTTGTGGTGGAGGTGGATGCCTCCAACTCCGGGGTTGGGGCAATCCTCTCTCAGCGCACGCTTTCAGATTCATATCTTGAATATACACAGGGATGGCATTCGTGCGTTTTGTTTCACGCTCCAATTTGGCGCCCAAATTGCGGCATAAATCAAAGAGAATGTGTCTCGGGTAGCGGACTCTACTTATTGTGCTCTCTACAAAAAGATCTGCCCTATCTCTGAAAACACACTTGTGACAACTTCAAGTCTTCCGATAATGCAATATAAGCCATGCTGCATTCATTTGGAAATACATATTCCAAATGCTATTTATAGAGTTTGACAACAATTAAACTCATGTCTAAACAAAGCTTACAGTACTTCACATTCCTATCCTTACAGTAACTCTGGATTAACCTTACAGTACCTGTATTAACATTATTAGTTATAATTCTTTATAGTAACAGATTAAAATACACCTCACCCTCTTGCAGTAAAAACGTGTATCACAACAATGCAAAAGACTACATGAAAGTCAATGGAGAATGCTGGAAATGAATTCCCCCAAAATACTTCCTGTTTCCTGATGTGAAACATATTCCTTGTGCTTCTGTAACTTTCTGCAAGTTTGCGAGACATTGCGCAGATTCACACCATTTTATTTTATCTTACTCATTTTATATTTTATTGTATGTTACTACTACCTATTGTTACCATTATTGTGTTCATTGATGTTTCTTAATTGTGCACTGTTGAGTGTGAGCTCGAAACATAAGAATGTCATTACCTGCAATGCCCCCTGTATTGTTGTGTATTAAGAACTTGAACTTGGACTTGAACTAAACACTACTAATGCAATTAGATATTGAGGGGCAGTTAGTTACAAAAGTGCTTGATTGGCAATCACATTGCTTCATATAATCAGGATAATAACACATGTGGTATATTTCTGCATCAAAATGTGATTCCCAACAAAGGTCTACAGCTACTGGGAGAAAAGGTTCATGTGTAAGTTTGGTAAAAGCAGAAAGACAGTTATTTCAGTACTACTTAAATATAGTTTAAATACAGAGTTTCTTCTAGAAATCACTATAAGGGTTCAAGTCAGAGGCTCTGGTTTCAAACTGTGTCTCACCCCCCTGGAGAGGAGAGGTGAGAGAAAACAGGATGAGACCATCCTTAATTTGCACATAGTTCTAGAGGTGATTTAATCACTCCCCCACTTCCCTCTGGGTCTCTGCAACCGTAAATATTCTGGATCATATTTAGGTCTTGTGAAAGGTAATTTAGCATTTAAATAGTTCATCTGTTCTGTTCTGTTAATTGTCTAAGTTTAGAGAACATTAAACTAGAAAATAATAATAATTAAATATAAAATATAGACTAGATCTGTTTAGATTATTGTATTGGTCCGTTTAAGACTAAACAAGGTAATTAACAATCATGGTTAAGTGATTTAAGCCCATATAAAGTAAAGTTAAAAATAGCCTAAAGGCATCTGATACAGCCTTTCAGGGGAAAAGGTGTCGACAGGCCAAAAACATGCCTGCGAGAAAAACCCTCCTATTTGGATCATGGAGAGAAAACATACTTTTGGACAAACACGTAGTTAATGTAATATTAGACATTCCTACTGTACAGAACAATAACAGAATAATATAGATCTTTTTAATCTCCTCAGTTTAAGACGATAAGGATGATGGTTGACAATTT
Source organism: Notolepis coatsorum (assembly GCF_963971535.1). Taxonomy (NCBI): domain Eukaryota; kingdom Metazoa; phylum Chordata; class Actinopteri; order Aulopiformes; family Paralepididae; genus Notolepis; species Notolepis coatsorum. The sequence goes on from NC_140166.1 coordinate 186,407,701, forward strand.
AAAAGTTGAGTTAGACATAAAACATAGTATAGACTAAAATTAGAAGTTGGTTAAAATGCTTACAGTGTTTAAAAGGTTAAAACTAAGTCAAAGATACTACTTTAGAATATATATAATACGATAAGCATGGGTAAAGATCAAAAATAGGTTTAATTAGATATTTAAAAGGACAAAGAACTCAAGAAAATACTTTTAGAAACTGTCTAGTCAAAATAAAGAATAATCGCTATGTTTAAAGACAATAAAAGCATGACAAAGTACTTTTAGCTGTTAAACTAGGAAACAACTCATGGGTTATTTCTGTTCAGGATGGACGGCCCGCTAAAACTGGAATCTTTCCATATAAGGAGGAAACTGGTGACAAGATGGCGTCGGGTACAATCCCCAAAATGGCCGACGTCTAGACTAGCCAATCAAGAACAAGGTAGACGCCCCCTCGCGATCGTCACTAGGCGACTCGTGTAGGGGCGGGCAGTTGGCTTTATAAACAGGAACTCTAGGAGAGAAGAAAACTCAACACAGCAGAACTCCACCTCCCAGAAAGACTGCACGAGAACAGAGACGAGCTGGGTTACCAAGGCAACCATTGTTAACAACGAGACGCCGTGGAGAGAATTGTAGAGCTGAACTCTGTTAGAAATAGAAAGTAATTCAAGAACTTGTTCAATTCATTTAGTTTGTGTTTCTTGGAATGAATAAACACAGCTGTTTTTAAGTCAAGAATCTCGTCCGACTCTGAGTCATTCAAACCACTATTGAGTGAGTATATAAGGGTTTTACAACGCAGAGAAAGGAGACCACTATACACCAGCTTAGAATTATCACTGCAAAGCTTTAGGCTTGTAACAACACACACATGAGGAAAATAACAGTAGCAGGTCAAAAGCGAACAGACAAACAATACTTCATGTATAAGAAGCAGCTACCAATAACAGGCTAACAGCAGATACTGAACAACACCTTGCTAACTGCTTAGACCTTCTCTTAGAGAGACCAGACATCTGGAGGCCTCTCACAACCAGCAAGTGTACGACCAAATAAAAAACTAAAGATTTACACTCTTGTGTTTGGTCTGCACCAATTGATATTTCATCATTATAGAAAGGTGATGATAAAAGTGAAGTGTTCATGGAGGACATGAGAGACAACAATTATAATAATACAATTAAAGTGAGCCTCTTCCCCTCTCTCTCTTTCTTCATCTCTCCATTTTGCCATCCCTTGCTCTCTCAGGCCTGGTGGCCTACTTCCTCTACCCCCCCCCCCCTCTATCCTTCAGCCCCCCCCTCCCCCCCTGTTGCCTTGCGACAGTATGGGGTGAAGCTAAACTCTGTCTATTCACCCCTCTCTCCCTCCTCCCTCCCCTCATCCTTTCCCTTCATCCTTTCTTATCTTCCTTAACAATCGCCCCCCCCCCACTCCATTTTGTCCTGGCTGTTTTTCCTTTCCAATCTCGAGGATAGTGTTTCTGATGACAAGTTTATCCAATTACTGACCTCTAAAAGGCTGCCCGTGGATATTTACCTGACAAATGAATAAGCTTTTAAATTACAGTAGGCTACTATGTTTATGATGGAAGTTCCCTTTTACTTACGTGGTGGTCATCACTCTCATGTGGGTTCTGTGTGTGTGTGTGTGTGTGTGTGTGTGTGTGTGTGTGTGTGTGTGTGTGTGTGTGTGTGTGTGTGTGTGTGTGTGTGTGTGTGTGTGTGTGTGTGTGTGTGTGTGTGTGTGTGTGTGTGTGTGTGTGTGTGTATGTGTGTGTGTGTGTGTGCGTCAGTCTGTGTGTTTGTTTGCTACTCTACAGTCTATACAGCATTCTTTAAGTACTATTTGCTGCTTTGTTCTGGATAGTAATCTTTTGCTCCTTGATGCTTTTCCCCTTTCTGCTTTTTTGAAACCGAACCATTTTCCATTAACTTTGGAGACTGTATTATTCATAATAATAGGTACAGTAGGTTATTAGATTCGTTTTAGTGGATTACTCAGTTCAGTTTGAATCTGTCTCTTCGCTCATACTCTCTGAGAGCAACAATGTCTTTGTTTATGTTTATGTTTTCCTTTCTCTCTCTGGTTTTATTGGAGTCATATGGTGAGGATTGTTGTAACTAAACACAGGGAAACAACTACCCCTGCTGTTAAGCACTGTCACTGCATCCGGGAGTCCTTACATAATAGCCCAGCCCTCGGGAGCAGCAGCTGTTTGCACAGGACATTGGATGTAAATGAGATCACACAGGGCTTGATGATACTAACGAGGACATTACGATCCTCTTCTCATGTGTGTTTAGGGCTCAGGGATTTAATGTTCTCTCAAAGCCTGATTAATCAGCTGAAGATACACGATTAAAATACCTCCTATATGTGCAACTCTTAAATCTGGTGGAGTGTAGCACTTGTGTCACCTACTTGTAACAGCTGTTCGCCACGGGTACAGTTCTAGGTACGAATGAGGATTGATTGATTGATTGAAAACTTTATTAACAGATTGCAGAATGGGTACAATACAGTAATAATAATAATAATAATGGATTGGATTTATATAGCGCTCTTCGTGACACCCCAGAGACCCCAGAGCGCTTACGGAGTCCATTATTCGTTCATACACAGTCATACCGGTGGTGGTAAGCTACAATTGCAGCCAGAGCTGCCCTGAGGCAGACTCACGTAAGCGTGGCGAATAATCATCGCCTATGGCCCCTCCAACCACCACCAACATTCATTCACATGCATACACATTCATACGAGGCAAGTAGTTTAAGTGTCTTGCCCAAGGACACAACGGCAGTGGGATGGACATGGGCTTGAGCAGGATTTGAACCACCAACCCTTTGATCATTGGACGACCCGCTCTACCCCTGAGCCACGCCGCCCCAGCATATCAATACAATTATAAGTACTTCTGAAATGGTTCCTTCCTAGTTTTCATTTAACCAAATTGAGCTTGGGGCAGTTCGTGTATGACTCAGAATGAAGCTACGTTAATTAGCTTTAACGTTATTAGCTTGTAGCATGGAGCTAACCATTTTTGCACTCGACAATTGAATAGCACAATATTGATTGAAACTCAGCAAAACCGCAGGCTACAGCTACTTTACTGCAACGCTTCTTCGGTTTTGCAACTGGGGGAATCTTTTATAACTGTTTGATAACTGGTTTTATCATGCTATCTCATCTCGTTATCTAGCTCTGTTCAACTGCGTGTTGAATCTCCGTGGATTGTGTCTGCATCTGCGCAGTAGCAAGACTCACCTGCTGTAAAGCAAGGCGTGGCTGTGGTGACATCTATCTCACTCACGTCATCTCACGTCATGACGCAAATTAAAGGGCAGTGCTGTAATTCAAAGGGACTTGGTATCCAATAATATTAACTACCTATGTTCTTACATAATAGCATTAACTATTTATGTCCTTATTCAATGGCATTAACTATTTATGTTCTTATGACTTGAATAGTTATGAATCTGAAACCTGGGTTACAGGAGCAGTGCAGTGTTTCAATAGGGCTGGCTTTAAAGCAGTTTGTCTCATTGTCATCCAGTCTCAATGTTTTGTTGAGGCCAGAACTTAAATTATTACTTATTAATGAATTATTCCGAATCCACAACAATATATTTTTAATTCAGAAGGAGGGGGGGGGGGGGGGGGGGGGCTACTTTCAGAATCGTTGGTCAGGCAAACTTGTGAATCAATAATCATAAAGTAGAAAATGTTTTAAAAAGGGGACATGCATTCCTATTCCTAGCACTATTTGGGCAACTTTACACAATTCCTGTGAGTCTATTGAACACATTTGTAAGCTTTTATTAAAAAAAATTAATTGTTTTATATTTCTAATCAAGTACTCAAAAGCCACATTTTTCTCACTTTGGATTTCAGGTTGGCCTGGCTCCGCCCATAAGCACTCTGAGTGACAGTCATCCACACAGTCTGTGACTGGCACAGAGAGAGATAGAGAGAGACTGAGGGGGATACTAATTAATTTCGCCGTGGGGGGGGGGGCATAATCCCACCGGACAATGCATTGGTAACTTGTTTCAAATGACAATATATACCCCTGTGATTATTATTGTACGGATCGGAATACGGGCGTGCGTGTGGGAGCATGCGCAAAGATATTACAGTGATATGCTGGTGCTCGACTGCGAAGGAGAGAGAGAGATAGAGAGGGAGAGAGAGAGGGACACACGGAGGCACGGAGCACTGTGTAAACGCTGCGTGTGTGTGAGAGAAGACGGGTCCCTCTCTCTCTCCATCTCTCTCCCTCTCTATCTCTCCCTCTCTCTTGCTCGTCCGCTCCCTGCTTGCAGTCAAAACCCGTTTGAGGAAGTGTCGGCTTACACTATGTTTGAGGAAGTGAAGATATTTCCACTCGCTCTGCTGTCGCTGTCAACCATAGTTAGTTATACAAATCAGTACCCTATTCACGTCAGCAATACCGTCAAATCAGAACAGCTTAGTTGAGTGAGGGAAGATCTCGTAAACTCGAGACTAGACTGATGAGTCAATATGGTAATTAGAGACACAGACCCATTGATACCAACCCCTATTACTATAAAACCATGCTAAACACAGAAAAAAGCTATTTATAATGCATGTCCCCTTTAACTCCCCAATGAAGACTCAACTTGAGTGAGTTGAAACGCATTGGAGGAATATCCATGTTAAAGATTTATTTTTTAGCATTATTGCTTTTTACTACCGGGCAGTCCGGTAGAGAGAGAGAGAGAGAGAGAGAGAGAGAGAGAGAGAGAGAGAGAGAGAGAGGAAGAACGGGAGACAGAGCAGGGGGGAGACATTCGGCAAAGGACGCCGGGTCCGGGAATCGAACCCCGGTCGGCCGCTTCGCGACGTTACATGGTCGCCACTTGGGTGCCAGGAATATCCATGTTAAATCAAACTTGAGCTGGACAGCCTCTGTATTGAACAGCAGGTGAAATACACTGTGGACACACTGGTTACAAACCCTATTCAGGTTTGTATGTAAGAGAAGGTGACACGTTGTGAAGATGCTTGGTACCTTGCGTGTGTTGCTGTCAGTCTTGAGCATAGCAGGTGATGTATTTTTTCTCTGATAGGTAGGAGATGCAGAGAATAGATAAATGCAGAGGGGACGAGTGAAAGAGTGGACAGGAACCATAGAGGGGAGGGAGAGTTACAGGGGAGGGAGATTACAACAAGCGGTGCAGGGGGAAGGCTAAGAGAATCATCAAGGACTCCAGCCACCCGAACAACTGCCTCTTTGAACTGCTGCGGTCAGGCAAGCGATACCGGAGTCTTAAGGCGAGCACAGAAAGACTCAGAAGAAGCTTCTATCCCCAGGCCATCAGGCTGCTAAACGAACAATAAACACTATGCAACAACCATCAAATGCACACAGCACACACACCCACACGCACACACTCACTTAAACAAACAACACACTGCAGCACCCACTCTCCACACTTTAGATCACACAAACACACTTTATATTTATTGATAAAGGATTTGCACTACAACTCGTACACCTACTGTAAATTGTACCTAAATTGCACCTCATCCCATTTCTGCCTTGCACTATATAGTATTGTATATTAGTACACTGCATAGTATATTGTATATTATATGGCAACTCAGTTACGTTTATTCTGCATCGAACATTGTACATATGTCTATACTGAACACTGTGACCTCATTTTTTTACTTCTAATTTACATGCTATACTATGTTATTTTATTTCATACTTATCTTGTCTTGCACAGTCTCTGGAGCGTAACAGTAAGAAGCATTTTGTATAAAAGTATTCTGTACTTCTGTATGACAACTATTAAAGAAACTTGAAACTTGAACTTGAGCAAGGGAAGGTTCAGTTACAGTGGGTGACAGTATTGTCACAAGAAAAGATGAAATTACATACCTAGGTTCCATCCTAGAGACAAATCTTTCCTGTGACAAAATGGCATCCAATGTAATAAAAAAAAGTCAACCAATGAACTCGATTCTTGTACCGGATCTCCTCTCTGGTAAACAAGAATACCCTGAAGACTCTGGCAGGAGCACTCATTCAAGGGTACTACGACTATGCTTGCACCTCATGGTACCAAAGCACCTCAAAGGCACTAAAAACTAAATTACAAACATCTCAAAACTGGTCAGACTACTGCTTGACCTTACTCCTAGAACCCACCTCACCCCTGCCCACTTTGACAACCTAGGATGGCTTAGAGTAGACGACAGAGTACAGCAACTTGCAATGGGCCTGGTCTACAAGATACACTACACGACTAAGGTACCCTTGTACATGTCAAAATAATTCCCAAAGGTCAGTGAATACCACGATCACAACACCAGAGGGCGCTCCACAAATCATGTTAAACCCATATTTGGCTCAAACAAGGGACTAAACACGTTTAGCAATTATGCAACATCAATGTGGAACGCCCTACCCACAGCTGTAAAGGAATGTGAATCACTACCCACTTTCAAAACCACTCTCAAAAAGCACCTACGAGAGACTGCAATTCGAAACTGGCCCCTGTAAATGTCCTAACGCAACCCCCTCCAATGTACAATAAATTTCCTATTAAACCAAATAATACACGAGACCCTCTTCTTGGGACCAAGTAAGGTTTAGTCGATAATCCAATGTACAGTTACCCCCCCCCCCCACCCCACCTACCCAACCCCCCCCTCCACCCCTCCTACCAACCTCCTACCTACCAACCTCCTCCAATGTACAGTTTCTTCGTCAAATGTATATACTCTCTTTTTTAGACTCTTCTTGTATCAAAAACAGTACTGTATTTGTAAATCTGGTATGTCATAAATGTATAGATGTAGCAGTACTGTCTATCTGTATGTCATGTATGTCATATATGTTATGATGAATTGAAAATGGGGGATCCTGATGTAAACAAGACGAAAGTCTTTCTCTGGTCTGCATCCCCTTAACAATTGTGTGTATTGAGCCGTACTGTATTGTACCCATTCTGCAATCTGTTAATAACATTTTCAATCAATCAATCAAAGGGGAAAGCCAGAAGGAGGAGAGAGAGAGAGAGAGAGAGAGAGAGAGAGAGAGAGAGAGAGAGAGAGAGAGAGAGAGAGAGAGAGAGAGAGAGAGAGAGAGAGAGAGAGAGAGGGAGGGAGAGCGAGGGAAGGGGAGAGCCAGAGGGAGGAGAGTTGGAGAGAGAGAGAGAGAGGGGAGGGAGAGCGAGGGAAGGGGAGAGCCAGAGGGAGGAGAGTTGGAGAGAGAGAGAGAGGGGGGAGGGAGATGAGGGAAGGGGAGAGCCAGAGGAGGCGGGTCGCGCCTGGAGAGAGAGAGATGGGGGGGTAGTTATCTGTTCTGACCTACGTACAGCTCAGTGCCCCCACTACATACAACAATTGATGGGCATGCACACACAACCTGGGCATGCACACACAACCATTGATGGGCATGCACACAACCATTGCCTTGCAACAATAAAGTAATCCACAAACCTGTTATCGTTGAAAGAATTGCCCGCAACTGTTGAAGCAATTCCACATAGATTTTAACTGACCTTTTAACAATAGCAGCTACAGTAGGTCCTGCTTATTAGTTTTATATAAGATTAAATACATAATTTATTTTTATTATATCAAGTATTCCTTTCTTATTATTTTGATTGAAACACCAGAAGCATTATATGTACTGTAACAACACTATTATACAGGCATCAATCTGTCCAAACTGTTGGAAGGTAGAGTAAAGTAGCCTAAATTGGATTGCTGGAGGAATTTAGCAATATACAATTTACTGCTTATAAACCCTTCAGTAATCACCAGAGGTGGCCCTGGGAGCTTTAATGTAATCCTGGATTCAATAGAGAGAATGATTACATCTGAATGACACTTTATTATCTTCCATTTTCACCACAGGAAAGATTGCCTAACAAACATCAGAACTATTTTCTGTTATGACCAGGGCACACCAGAAATCTACCGCATTCAGCCTCCCTCAGCACTATAACAGGCTCTGACCATTGTTTCGTAACCGTTATCGTCAGAGCCCAAAATGTGTCACAGCTTTTTCTTCTGCTGGGTCCAGGCGACAGTAGCAATATATTTTATACGCTTGGTTCACAGGGTGAGAGACTACATTTTTCACTTTTGAGTGCAGGGCAGGAAAATATTAAGAACCTCTAGACTATAGATCTAGATATTGACTTAATGAGCAACCTCTGAAGATGATGCCAGCTAAAAGTACTACCTTTACTAGAACTGAAGGCAGCATTTACCAGGATTTGTTGTGCATGCCACATTAATATTTCATATGATGACAAAACACATTGTGACATTTGAGAAGCTGAAGCAAATTGCTACCTCTTATTCCTTTTTATTTTTGTGTGGTACTGTATAACTTTTGGTGTAGTGTCTTAAGCCAAAAGGTCACTTTTAATTAAGCAGGGTATCCGTGACAAGCTTGATAGCCTGCACATAATGTAAGCATTACTTACTGTACTTAGGTGTGTAGAATTTCTCATTACATAGGTTTAGGTTAGGTTAGGTTTACTTTATTTGATCAAGGGGGACAGCGTACATTAATAAAACATTTTACAAATGTAAATGCACACAATTTGAGCCAAAAGACAAATTTCCATTGGCAGTCCCCCTGCCAGAAGGTACAGGCAAAAATCCTGTGTGAAAAAGGGTTAGCAATAAAAACAGAATAAAATCAAGATAAATAACATTAGAATAAAAACACAACAAGAGCACATAGACATACAATAGGGATACAGGTCACAATACAGTCATGGACACAAGGACAGAGCACATCATGACATAGACAAACGCACCAAAAACCAAACACACGCACGCACGCACGCACGCACGCACGCACGCACGCACGCACGCACGCACACACACACACACACACACACACACACACACACACACACACACACACACACACACACACACACACACACACACAGACACACACACACACACACACACACACACAGACACCTCAGTGTTGACAATTCTGGTTATCAATGAGCCATTCCCTAACCCTGCACTTGAATGAATGATATGATGTGGACACTCTAATTGTTTGAGGCATTGAGTTCCATTGGTGGGATGCTCTATATGAAAAGACGGCCTCGCCAAATACTATTTTTTTTAAAGGGATTGTACAGTCCCCCCTTGGCGCACCTCTAGTGTTCCTGCATGGTTGAGGCAGACTTGAGGTTGATGAAACCGGACAAAGGAGGAGGAGCCAATCCACACTTTATTTTAAAAACTAGACAGACGTTTTTATAAAGAGTCAGGTTTTCCCAACTGAGTAGATAATATTTTTTTAGAAAAAATTATGGTGATGGTACCTGAATGGTTTCTTGTCTAGAACTTTTATTGCTTGTTTGTATAGTGATTGAAGTGGTTTCAGAATGGTGGAATGTGAACTGTACGCTAACAGTGCCCTGTGTGCGTCTTCATTCTTACTCAACAGTGACTTAGCCGTCTTGACAGCTCTCTCTGCCTCTCCATTGCTCTGGGCAAAGTACGGGCTACTTGTCACATGAGCAAAGTCATAATCTGTGGCAAAGGCGGCAAACTCCGCTGACGCAAACTGTGGACCATTATCACTCCGCAGGACCTCTGGGACCCCGTGTCTGGAGTACATGGCCTTTAACGCCTCGATCACTCCTTTAGTTGTGGTAATGGGGGTTTTCTCTATTTCAATGTACCTTGAATAGTAGTCTACTGCTAACAGGTAGGTGGTGCCCTTTAGGTAAAACATATCCACCCCTACCTTTTGCCACGGCCGCTGAGGCAATGTCGATGGCATCATTGGCTCTGGATGCCGTGTCTGACTCTTCACACATGTTTCACTCTGTGTTACTACCTTAGCGATCTGACTACTTAAGCCCATCCACCACACTGACTGCTCTGCTCTCGCTCTGCACTTAGATATCCCCATGTGTCCCTCATGTAAACGTGCCAGCATTTCTGTTTGCAAAGTCTCTGGTACTACTATCCTCCGTCCTTTCATTAAAAGGCCTCCTACAGCACGAGGCGGCCGAGGCCTCGACAAAAGAAGAAGGGGAGGGATCAAAGGTCAACAAGGCGACCTTTGACTCCCCCTCCCTGAATGAATATTAATGTTTGGTTATGGGATGTACAGTATCGAGGGTTGTACGGTGGTTTATGAACCACGAAGAGTGGTTTGTAGTATATTTTGGACAAATATACATATTCTTAGATGGCTATTGTCTCTAAGTTGGAATATTGGAGGAAGTGATTTAGGGGAAATCTTCTTGTGACCTCTGACATAGCTGGATCAAAACATCTGTGTCAACAGTAGTACAGCTGGGTCAGGAAGTATCAACAGAAACTAATTTAGAATAATCAACACCTCTACGAGCCTCAAAGGAATCCAAAACAGAGGGGATTCACCCCCGAAGGCTAAAAACAATGGTTCGGCCAGAAAACAGGTGATAACATTCAAGTCACATGGAAGTGATAAACAGCTGTGTCAACAAGCGAGTAGCCAGACTGCTCTTTTAAGATTACTTAAAATATAACCAGGAAATAGAAGCTTGTGTTTGGTAAAATTATGTCAAATCATGAGTTTAAGAACAAATGTGGTCCTTGACGGTGTTAATCTATCCAATGCGATGAACTGATGTTATGATAAAGGAAAGTATTTTAAGAATAAACAGGGAAAAACCATATGTCTTCTAATTACAACAAAAGAGTAAAACTGACATAAATACTGTTATAATTTAAAAGGTATTATTAGAATATATAGTCTGTAATGAAAACAAGGTGCAATTGTATTTTTACAATGTATAAGGTTAATAGATCTACCATTGTAACTGGTTAATTTAAGATAATGATCTAGAAAGATCTGTTTTTAAAGAGGTTATGCCTTATTCTGATCTTAATAAGGAATGTTTTATATTGAAATGTGTGTTCTTGAAAGAGGAAGCTGCAAATTCATATATTATGTGTTATAACTGTAATAGTAACAATGTTTTAGTCTTAAAATGAGTTGTAAAGAATCACTGTCTGAAAGCTTGGCAGTTAGGTAAGCCACGCCTATTTTTTCAAAGTCAAACCGAAACTGTTGTGGATTGGAGGAAAACCTGGTATGATGTCACGGGCTGTGATGTCATCACCCTAGAAATACAGGACCACCTAGACACTAGGGGGAGTTGAAAGAGATGATGATGAAAAGAAGAAAAAGACGTCGGATGGACTGCCCCAATGGTGAAGGATAAGCTATATCTACGTTGCCAAGGACGACGGTGTTGACCATACCAATGAACATTCTTGTAAAAGTAGTTTGGAGATCCGGTGCAAACCTTGAATTATTGTAACCATCCAGTGTTTTTGAGCAACAGCAAGAGTTTTTTATGAAGCAGCCATCTTGCTTCTGTTAATAAACTTGCCACAAATCAGGAGCGCATGTTTGGACATCCATTTTTACAGTTGGGTTGATACCAATGCAGGTACATAGAACAGAGTATCTGAAATCAGATACGACACCTCTACGCTCTGCATCTTCTGGCCACCTCAGACCCACCCCTATCCGAGCTCTGGGAGGGTCATCAAAGAGAAGCCGCCTATTTTCGGTCCTTGCCCCACAATGGTGGAACGAACTTCCCACCACAGTTAGGACAGCCGAAACCTGACCAATCTTTCACCGTCAACTAAAGACACACTTCTTCTATCAATACCTTAATTATTATTTTTTATTTATAAAAAAAATAACTAACCCTAACTAACCTTACTGTCGTGCACTTGTCCTAATATACTAACCTACATTGTAGCACTCAGCACAATGAACATTGTTACTCAGCTGTTAGAGTTGTACCCTTCCTGCTGACTTGTCGTACAAAACTTGTAAGTCGTTTTGGATAAAAGCATCAGCTAAATGACAAAATGTAAATGTAAATGTAAAATGTAGCGTGTAATATCCAGAAATGAGGACACGACCAGACAACAAAGCATCTCCTGTTGTGACATTCCGCAGACCTCCACATCTTGTGACCATAACTTGTGATCAGTTTTGCTATCTGTAGCTAAAAGCATTAAATAGACAGACAGACAGACAGACAGACAGACAGACAGACAGACAGACAGACAGACAGACAGACGGACGGACGGACGGACGGACGTATTGTGTAATGAATTAATTTTTTTAATAATTATACTTTTTCTTTTGGCTGATATGTGTCTTGTATTGGATGGCAGGATGAATGAATGAATGAATGAAAACTTTATTTAACAGATTGCAGAATGGGTACAATACAGTACGGCTCAATACATACAATTGTTAAGGGGATGCAGACCTGAGAAAGACGTTTGTCTTGTTTCCATCAGGGTCCCCCATTTTCAATTCATATAGACGAAGGGATTGCTGACAGCTTCAGCTTCAGCTTCATTGCTGACAGCTTCATGGCGTTTAAAGGTTCAAAGATGGCTCCAACATACAAATCAAGTATGAGAGAATGTTAGGTAACGCTCAGGCTCAGTGGGTTCCATCTCAGATGGCAACAGAAGAAGACACGATAGATCACAGATGAAAGGAATAACGATTAAATCATTGATTTACTGTCGACGGGTTCGAACACAGCACTACATCATTTGTGAAATATGCACACACACACAGGGCCGCCTCAGGGGGTGTGCGAGCAGTGCGGTCACACAGGGCCTCGCGGGAAGGGGGGCCTCGCACAAAAAAATATAAAAAAAAATATTATATTATAATAATATTTTTTATTTATTATTTCTTTATTATTTTCTTTTATTTTTTTTTATTTTTTTTGCGAGGCCTCCCTTCCCGCGAGACCCCTTTTCATCACAGACCTAAAATCTAGTTTTGCTTATATGCTTATATATTTCACATTAGACACGTTTGTAGAATGTGTCTGACTTGTTCCTGGCTCTGTGGCTCTGCAGATACACTATTGGAGCTCTGGGGCTCTGCAGCAGACATACTATTGGTTTCAACGAAGGGAGGGGTTACATGTGTACAGTCGGCCGGCGTGCGTCAGCTGCGTCTGACTATTTTGCGCGTGCAGCATTGGAGGTTATGCCAGCCAAGACGAAGAGGACGGTCGTTCGGCAGATGGACTGAAGATGAAAGTTGTTGCATGTTAGAAAGTTCAGTCAGGCTAGCCATGTTGGCTTAACTAAAGGCAGGGATAGCTAGTTAGCTTTAGCTACGTTATAATATCGAGTTCTAACGTGTGGTTCAGTCGGGATAGCCATGTCGGCTAGTAGCTTAGCTAAAGGCTAACTAGCGTTAGCTAACCTAGAGAGAGCGCGTGCAGCATTGTTATGCCAAGATGAAGAGGACGGTCGTTCGGCAGATGAACTTCGTCAACTCCACGCGGTTGTCTCCATCCTCTTGGACGTTTGGTGAGTTTTTAATGCACTCTATTCTATTCCCGCCGTGGAGATATCTCTCTCTCTCTCTCTCTCTCGGGCCGGCTAGCTATCGTGGCTAACGTTATGTTGGCTAACGTTATGTGGAGCCAGCGGGCCGGCTAGCTATCGTAGCTGACGTTCTGTTGGACCAGCGGGCCGGCTAGCTATCGTAGCTAACCTTATGTTGAGCTAGCGGGCCGGCTAGCTATCGTAGCTAATGTTATGTTCAGCTAGCGGGCCGGCTAACTATCGTAGCCAACGTTATGTTGAGCTAGCGGGCCGGCTAGCTGTCATAGACGTTATGTTGAGCCAAGCGGGCCGGCTAGCTATCGTAGCTAACGTTATATTGAGCCAAGCGGGCCGGCTAGCTGTCGTAGCTAACATTATATTGAGCCAAGCGGGCCGGCTAGCTGTCGTAGCTAACGTTATATTGAGCCAAGCGGGCCGGCTAGCTGTCGTAGCTAACGTTCTGTCGAGCTAGCGTCAGTACCTGGCCACTCTATTTGCAGTTAGCCTATTTAGCTGATGTCGGCCGTTGGCTCCTTGCTACTTTGTTTTCTCTGGTATAGACCCTCTTCTCTTTGGATTTAAGTGTTGATCTTTGTCTTTTTGGATCTATGTATATTCATGTTGCCTTTGTGAAGTTATCTTTTCCTTCTGTTTTGTTCTTCCATTAAAAGTTGAATATCCTTTAGGGGCTCATCTTAGCTGTCTTGCTTATCTCTCTCTCTCTCTCTCTCTCTCTCTCTCTCTCTCTCTCTCTCTCTCTCTCTCTCTCTCTCTCTCTCTCTCTCTTGCTATATGTTGACTGCATCATGCCCAGCCTCGGGCAGCGCTATTATTTAAGAATATGTTGACTGTATGGGAATTTTTTATTTAATTTTTTTTACCTTTAGGGGGGGGGGGGCTCGCGTTAAAATTTCGCACAGGGCCTCGCATTTCTCCCAGGCGGCCCTGCACACACACACACACGGACATTCACATGCACACACACAGGCATGTCCCTCTCTCTCTCTCTTCGTGTCCTCTGTTCCACCTTCTATTCATGTGGCTAATAACGTTCATCATCAGACCTCACCAGTCACCAGAAACCTCCTATGACCTCCAGCCCACTAAATCCAATTGATGAGCCAATGGACATTCACTGTCATCACCGCTGATTGTAGGTCACTCAGCTACTACATATCGGCATCACCATGCAGTGTATGGTGGCCGTGGTAACAAGAAGTAACCATGGGGATTTTCTTTTTTAACACATTTCAAACAATTTATCTTATTTCACTTTGATTCATGTTGATGAGCAAATGGCAAATTAACTTCCATGTATTTCAAATCAGGTAATCTTGAGATTGTAATTCCGATTGTGTGTTCGGCCTGTTGTTTTGATTATTTCCTTTCTTGGAAGTGCCATTTCTATAGCTATGTTTTAACATTGACATGAACGCATCTGTGCCTCACCTTATATCAATAACTACAAACAAACATAACAAAGTGAATAAGGTGAACGGAGCCTACACAGGATTTTTGGGATTTCTCATCTAGTGCAGTTACAGGAGCAATGAAATATGAAGCCCACTATGGTGGGTGATGGATTAGCACAGTGGTTCCCAAACTGTGGGGTGTTCAGACAAAACAACAAAAGGGCAAGGACGACGAGAGCAGTGACACGACAGGTACAGGAACACGGAGGTATGACGCCACAAGGAAGTGAGGACAGACCCACACTTAAATACACGACTAATTATAATTGGCAACAACTGGCAAGCCAGTCCAACACACAGAAACAAATAAACACCAAACTAGACACAAAAAGCAATATCACAAACAACAACCAGACAGGAGGACGACATTTAAACAAGGGAAGGAAGAGCCCAGGATAACATACACGAGGAAATCAAATCAATTACATTTAACCAACACAAAATAATGGCCTGCACCATCTGGCGGTGCCCGCTACATGGCGCCATGAGACCACTGTTGGCCGACGTGTGTGGTTTTAGGGTCAAGTAGTGTTGGAACAATATATCAAAAATCTAGACAATCCTCAGTATTTCTTTGAACCAATTTTCATCAGTGGTGTATAAGTGGATTTTTATAAACTTGCAAAGGAACAGTTTAGATTTTTTATTCAAATCAGGGACTGGATTTGGATTGAGCCTAAACTCCAGTTTCCATCTGAGTGAGGCCTAGCAGCAGCCAGGCACCATACACCCGGGGACGGCCATTTTGTATTTTCACCCTGAATTTTTGTGGACAAAAACCTCATTTTCATACTCATTTTCAGTGGAATTCTTTTTTAAACTTTGGACCTGTGCTACATAGGACTTTGGGCTGTGGTGCAGTTGTGTTTTCCAGCTCCTGCCTCTCGGCTGGAGCTTGGAAACAGGCATCTGGCAACAAGTAAACAGACATCGGTGACACAAACAAGGCAACATGGCTGAGTCGGGCCCAGCCAAAGAGGACACATGGAGTGTGGTGGCTGGGCGCAACTTGACAAATGAAGCAATCCTCCTTGTCTTCATTATGGAGAGGGAAATCCTAACAAGAGATGAGTCCATCAAGAAACCAGTGAGAGAAGGAGAGATCTACCACTGCCTCATACAGGAGGTCCACCCAAATCATCTAAGGTCAGTGCAAAGAGTTGGAGCACTCTGGCGTATCTACCTGCGTGATAAAGAAGCAAGAGCCAAACTCCTTATGAGAGGAATCGTGGTTCGTGGAATACATATTGACCTGAAAGATGACAACCCTTTTAGCCTTAAATCACGCATGGCTAATCAGAATGCAGTTCAGATCAACATTAAAGAGCTACCTGAATCTGCTGATGATAGCATTGTGACTGAGTTTTTGAGTCAAAGAGGGTGTAAGATAATAATAATAATAATAATAATAATAATAATAATAATAGATTGAATTTTAAGAGAGAAGCGCCTTTCTCAGACTCAAGGACACTGTACAAGGAAAGGATGGAAAAAAATAAAAGTAAGTAATAAAATTGAAAAAATATATATAATAAAATACATAAAAGATCTGTGTATAGTAACAACAAGAAAAAACAAATAAGATAAGAGATAAAAATAAATAAAAAAGGAGGCAAGTTCTGTCCAATTGGATGAAGTGGTTAAAATTAACAAACAAACAAACAAACAACAAAACAAAACAAAACAACGGAATCTGTGGCTTAAAAAGAGTCAGGGGTGGGCTACTTGGGAGCGGGGCCGTGTTGCGTAAAGGCAAGTGTGAACAGGTGGGTTTTTAGCTTGGTTTTGAAGAGGTTGATGGTGTCAGAGCCTCGGATGAGGGGGGAGAGGGAGTTCCACAGTCTGGGGGCTGCTGCAGCGAAAGCTCGGTCTCCCAGTGTGGAACGCCTGGTGCGGGGGATGGTGAGGAGGTCGGAGTTGGAGGATCGGAGGCCTCGTGCTGGAGTGTAGGGGTGGAGTAGGTTGGTGTGGAGGTAGAGCTGTGTGTCGTCTGCATAGAAGTGGAAGTGGAGGCCGTGTTTCCTTATGATGTCACCGAGTGGGAGGAGGTAAATCATAAAAAGGAGCGGACCTAGCACCGAACCCTGGGGAACACCCTGTTTAACAAGTGCTGGAGCTGACCTGGAGCCCCCGAGGGAAACATACTGCCACCTGTTGGTGAGGTAGGATGTGAACCAGGACAAGGGGGTACCAGTGATGCCAAGGACACTTTCCAGGCGGTCTAGGAGGATTGAGTGTGAGATGGTGTCGAAGGCAGCTGAGAGGTCCAGGAGGATGAGGATGTTGATGTTGCCAGCATCAGCAGCCATGAGGAGGTCATTTGTCACCTTGATCAGGGCGGTCTCGGTGCTGTGTTTAGCCCTGAACCCAGACTGGAGTGGTTCAAACAGGTCATGGTAGGCCATGTGACTCTGTAGCTGGGCGGCTACTGCGCGCTCGAGGACCTTGCTGAGGAAGGGGAGGTTTGAGATGGGGCGGAAGTTGTTGAGGTTATCGGGGTCCAGACCGGGTTTTTTTAGAATTGGGGTGACTGCTGCCACCTTTAAGTCAGCAGGGACGGAGCCAGTGGACAGGGATGAGTTAATGATGTCTACCATGAGAGGACAGAGGGCAGGCAGGCCAGCCTTCACCAGGGTGGTGGGCATAGGGTCCAGAGAGCAGGTGGAAGATTTAGAGCCAGACACCAGCTTCGTAATGGAGTCGGTGTCCACCAGGGAGAAGGATGAAAAGGAGTGGGTGGGATGGGGCAGAGGGTCATGTTTAGCAACCGGAGGTGTGGGGGACACAGGAGTAGACTGGAGCTGCTGGTAGATGGCGTCGATTTTGTTTTGGAAGAATTCCGTGAATCTGTTGCAGAGATCAGAGGATGGTAGGCAATGTCATGAAACGAATGATTCGTTACAACAACCAGCTGACAAACTGTTCCAATGGAGACCGGATGGTCTACATAGAAGCCTTGCCCTCCAAGAACATTCCTCGGTCTGTGAAGATGGGTACACACTTGGTTAAGGTCTTCTACTATGGACAGATAAACATACAACAGCATGGCAAGCCGACACATGACACCCATCCCAATGTTAGTCGTTATGCCAATTCCCAATCCCCTTCCTGGTCGCTGCGCACTTACCCCCCACAGTCGGTCTGGGAGAGTGGAGGCTATCACGTGCTTCCTCCGACACACGTCCAGCCAATCAACCGCTTCTTTTCACCTGGCAGCGCGGATTCTCATTGAGAGGGCGTAGCGTGTGGAAGGATCACACTATCCCACTCAAGTCCTATCCGCGCTTAGCAGGCGCCCCGACCGAACTGTAGGAGTCGAAGTTTACAACGACCCGGACCCACCCCGCCAGCTTCTCCCACCCTCTAATACTGCCAATTGTATTAGTGTGAACGGCCAGCCAAGCTGGTGACAACCCCGGAGCTGTGAGCTGGATTCGAACAGGCGAATCTAGCCGCTCCGGGGTTTGGTGACGAACGCAATCTCCGTTACGCCACCTGACCGCCCTTCTGGACTCTTTTTGTATCACAAACAGTACTGTATTTGCAAATCTGGTATGTCATAAATGTATAGATGTAGCAGTACTGTATACCTGTATGTCATGTATGTCATATATGTCCTGATTAATTGAAAATGGGGGACCCTGATGTAAACAAGACGAAAGTCTTTCTCTGGTCTGCATCTCCTTAACAATTGTGTGTATTGAGCTGTACTGTATTGTACCCATTCTGCAATCTGTTAATAAAGTTTTCAATCAATCAATCAATCAATCAATCAATCAATCAATCAATCAATCAATCAATCAATCAATCAATCAGCTGGTTGAAACTGTGCAGATCACAAAACCTACTGAAGGCCTTGAAGATGGGTGCTTCTTTACGTAGCATATCCGTGGTCCAGTCCCCAATAAGATTTTTTTCTACATGTTCAACCCCAGCTAAACACCGTCAAGTGTATCATAGAAGCCGCACTCTGTTCTGGCAGTCTATAGATTGTGCCGACTAGTACAGATTTAGCCCTTTCGAACTAAATTTCAACCCATACAGTTTCAATCGTCTCATGATTCAGGTCAGTACGGTTAATGAATTTGGTATCTTTATGAAAATACACGCAGACAGACACCACCTATTCCTATCATTTCTGACTATTGAGTAATTTTTTATTTGAATCTCTGGGTCTTTCACTGATTCGTCGAGTTTTGTTTCAGAGAAACATAGTATGTTTGCCTTACCGTTCATAAACAATTGTCTTATTTCAGCCAGTTTGGGTCTTAGGCTGTTTGTGTTCAGGTGGAATATGTGTAGTCCATTTGTGTTTGTTATCTGGTTTATGTCGTCGAGTTTGAGGTGTCGATCGTCTGTGTTCAGTTCTGCGATGTCTGGTTGTCCGGGTGGCGGTAGGTGGGGAGGGGGGAGGGGAGAGGGCGGGGTCCTTTGTCCTGGGTTGTTAACCATGCTAGCTCGCCGGCCATCGGGCGATGCTTTGCTGTTTGTGAACCCCGGTTCCTTCCTTCTTGCTGCGACCTCTCGTGTGTTCTTCTGTAGAGGTGTTAGTGGAGGGATGTTGCCGTTGATCGTGATGTTAGTCGCCGCTTCCTGGGTCAGCAGACCTAACTGTCTCGTTTGTTTACGAGTCATGACTGGGCCTGGGTTCTGATGAATATCTCCCGACAGGAGCAAATATAAGAGAATCATTGATTTTCTATCAAACTTGCCTGTCAGGGGTAATTTCTTGCGATCCAGATTCGATGTTAACACTCTGTGTATCACCGCCGGATGTGACACACACACACACACACACACACACACACACACACACACACACACACACACACACACACACACACACACACACACACACACACACACACACACACACACACACACACACACAGAACCAAAATTATTATCATGGCCAGATTATGCCACTAGGGGGCCTCAGGGAAAGAAAGTGCTATGGGTCTACTCTGTCCGACATAACTTTAGGATGTACTGGAATACTCATCTCTAGGATATCTGACAAATTGTTGCCCTTGTATTTAAATACCATTTAAAATAAAATCCTGCTTGCATTGACATATTCCAATTGAGTGAAATGATGAAATTAACCTAGATGTGAACCTGGGGCTCTCGGGGCACCGCATTTACCCAGTAGCTATGCCCGGTCAGTAATACTGTCATCATGCACCAATCAAAACCAAATAATTAAAATCCATTATTGGGGCCCTTGGTTTCATAATCTGCCCATGCCACCAGGGTCAGTGTATTTGCTAGCTGATGGGTGCATATCTGTTAGCTGAGGAAAGTGTCTATTAAGAATCCCAAGGTGATTCGCTCCACTACAGACATTTCTTTTCTCTCAAATTAATGGGATGGGATATTCAAGTGGGCACAGTCATCCTAGATCAGTACTCTGTGCTAGTGCTAGTACTAGTGTGTGTGTGTGTGTGTGTGTGTGTGTGTATGTGTGCGTGTGTGTGTGTGTGTGTGTGTGTGTGTGTGTGTGTGTGTGTGTGTGTGTGTGTGTGTGTGTGTGTGTGTGTGTGTGTGTGTGTGTGTGTGTGTGTGTGTGTGTGTGTGTGTGTGTGTGTGTGTGTGTGTGTGTGTGTGTGTGTGTGTAATGTAGAGAATCTTTATTAACCTTTATTATCCCCAGCCATCACTGATATGAGTGTTTGGTCAGTACAGTAACAGTCTCCCAGTCCCCCCCTCTCTGCAGTAAACAGAAAATAAATCTTCTGGTATCCTGTTCCCACTTTATACAATCGGTAGAGAGAACTGCACAAAGTGGGCTGTGGGTAACAGGACCCAAAACGTTGTCCTAAACGGTTCACAATAATACATCTTAAGCGAGAAATAGGATATGCAATTGTTCATATTTGATCTGCAACGCCTAGTTTAATAATAATAATAATAATAATAATAATTGTAACTGAGGGGTACAATTCCCTGACTGTATTACTAGATATGATACTTACTACCACTACCTTTGTACTTAATATTCGGCCACCCAGTACACGGCATAAATATATTATCATAAACACTCTCACGTAGATGAAACGGATCCAACACAAATGTACGAAGTCGAAACAGGTCTTTATTTCTACACAGCGATGGTGTGTAGAACAAGCACTTAATCACTTAATTACATTTATGAATTGAAATAGTATGCACTTTTATGGCAAAGAGTATTCGTCGGTATATCAATAGAGAATGTCCAATCTCTGAAGGCGCAGGTGGTAAATATACGACCTGGAATAGTTAAGGAATAACAGCAATGATACTTTAATGATTATATACTAGATACACTAGAGGGGGTTAATCCGGTCGCTTGTAAGCCGACAGGAGTAGGAGGGGGGGGGGGGGTAGAATCCGGCTGCCTCATCCGGCCAAGGGTATCCCAGGTGAACCCACTGTAGTGCCGTTCAATGCGCCGGCGATCCTTGGACCACAGATGAAAGCAGGTGGACTCTTTGTGGGCCGGCTCTCTCCGGTCCACGGGGGAGAGACGTGAAGCGACCTCGTCTTGCAGAGCGTCTCCTCACCTTGCGTCCTCTCCAGGGGGGGGGGGTTCCAACACACGGCAGTGTCGGGGGTCTTTATCCATGGAATAATCAAAGTATACAAAGCATAATCCGTGCCTGGGAAGGCGGGCTGTCGTCGGTAGAATAATCCGGTATACAGGTCCACTCGCTCGTCGGCTCTGGGGCTCCTCGGGTGCAGCTTCACATGGGGTCAACCACCCTGGGTAAGCAGCCAGTTCTCTGCCCGAAACGATGGGGTACTGACTACGGTAGTATTCTCACCGCACGAAGCACTATATATTAACAGACTATTATTAGCTTAATAGACTACGTCCAACTCGACGATATAGTGCCAAATATGACTATTCAAATATTAATATACACGATGTCTCAATACCGATGGTAGGCGAACTTGGCCTTACTCCCACACGTGGCGTCGCGGGGAGGCTTTACGTCTGTGACTCTATTGGAGGGTAAGAAACTGGACTGAAAAGAAAGTCCTACTTTAGTAGCGCAGTTTATATACGCACTATGAACAAATAGTCCCATTAGTGGTGCGGTAGCCAGATTCCTACGCGGAACTAGGACTTGTTCGTACATGTGGAGCGGTACGTTTGAACTGGGTCTGAGGGGTATGGCAGCCTGGCACCAAGGTCTCGACCAATAGTAGAATGGAGACTATTATGGGATGTTCAGTAGGCTAGAATGGATATTCAATGCATATTGTACAAGGAATATACAAGGGATATCAGGGAATATTAGAGAATATACAAATACAATTAAATATATATATATAAATAAATATATATATTCGGTTTAATCTGGCCCTTCACAACAGCCACCCCCTGAATAGGTCCCAGACCTAATCAGTTAAACAGAGACAGATTAATCGCGTTGTCTATTTACACATAAGGGTTTGCTGTAGGGGTCAGTCAACTTCACAAAGTCATAGGGTTGTAGGGTCATGGTCATCATCGATTGTGTCTGGGAGTCGAGGCAGTTCTATGAGCCTTGCCACGGGACGGGTGTAAGTGCGACCCTGGACGAGCACTTCAGCTGCTCGGACCTTGCCGTCGGCACCGGTGATCACTTTGCTTACGCGGCCGGCCGGCCACATAGCTCTGGGCAGTGATTGATCAATAATCATGACGACTGTTCCTTCTGTCAAATTGTCTCTCTCCTTTACCCACTTCTGGCGGGTCTGTAGAGACGGTAGGTAGTGCAGTAGGAAACTGTTCCAAAACTTGTCGGCTAATACTTGGCTGTACCTCCACATTCGTCGGCCGTTCGCTTCTTCAGGCCGGTACATTGTCTGGGGTAATGCAGGATCTAGCCGCCCCATCAGGAGTGTGTTGGGGGTAACTGGGTCGATATCCGCCACATCACTGGAGACATATCCGAGGGGCTTCGAGTTAAGTACTCCCTCAATCTCCGTGAGGACTGTCAGTAGGACTTCTTCCGCCACAGTCTGGGCCCCAAGTACTGCGTACAGGGCTGTCTTTATGGAGCGCACTTCTCGTTCCCAAGTGCCACCGAAGTGGGGTGCGTTTGGGGGGTTGAATTGGAAATCAACCTGTGCTGGAGCGAGGTGGGTCTTAAGTTCTGGGCCCATAGCTTGGAAGCTCTCTCTCAGCTCTCTTTCGCCGCCTTTGAAGTTTGTCCCATGATCGGACAATAGGGTAGACGGTCTTCCTTTCCGTGATGTGAATCTTCGGAAGGCCATAAGGAATGAGTCTGTGCTCATGGTCGGGAGAAGCTCGATGTGTATCGCTCTGGTGGTCATGCATTTGAATACAATACCCCACCGCTTCTCGGTTCCTCTTCCTTTCTTTATGTGCAGCGGGCCAAAGCAGTCCATACCCGTTGAGTGGAATGGCTTGTCACCGATTCGGAGGCGACATGGAGGAAGGTCAGCCATCCTTGGTATGCTGGGCTGCGCGCGCCACTTGCGGCAGTCTAGACATGTTCGCTGGAAGCGTCGTACCGCCTCTCTTCCTTGTAGGATCCAGTAACAACGTCTGATTTCCGCGAAGACTCTTTCTGCTCCTGCGTGATGTACATCCTCATCGTATTTCTTTATAATCAGCTCTGTGACCTTGTGTCGGCTGTTCAATACGATCGGGTATTTAATGTCATCCGGTAGATTGGGGGCTCTGCGTAGGCGACCACCCACTCTGATGAGGGTATGAGCGTCGCTCTCGGGGGCCAGGTGAATTAATCTGCTGTCGGATGGGACGGGCTTTCCTCCCTGTAGACAGGCCAATTCATCGGGGAACGAGTCTCTCTGGGCTCGCTGCAGTAGAAGCAATTCTGCTTCCTCGTAGTTAGCTGCTGACATATCAGCGGGGGACTTGCACTCCGGGTGGTACCGCAGGAATGTTCTTTGTTGTGCACTCTCTATGGACGTGCAATCGTCTATGTTAGGGTCGGTGGAGGCTACGGTGCTCAATCCACAGAACACAGACTTCTTATTTTCCACCTCCTCTGGACTTGCTTCCCTCGGGATAGGCGTGGGCCACTGTCCTTCCGGGAGTCTTAGGAATGCGGGGCCGTCACTGTAGACATTGCGACGGGTGAGGTCATCCAGGGGCATCCCCCGGGTGATGACGTCAGCTGGGTTCTGTTTTGTATCAACGTAGCGCCACTCTGTTTCTCCGGTTAACTCTTCGGTTAAGTCTTGAATCTCGGTGACTCTGACTCCCACGAAGACTTTGTACTTGCATGAGTCCGATTTGATCCAGGCGAGTACCGTCGTGGAATCTGACCACAGGATTGTTCTAGACACCGGTATGGTGAGCTCACGTTGGATGAGCGTGGCTAGGTGCGCTCCGGCTAGGGCTGCGCAGAGCTCTAGACGTGGGATAGATTGTTGCTTGCGTGGGGCTATTCTCGAGCGGGCGAGGACAAATGCTGTGTAGATCTCTCCCCCCTGGTCTTGGGCCCGCAAGTAGGCTACTGATCCGTATGCGACCTCTGAGGCGTCACTGAAGACGTGTAAGTCCATTTTACATGTCTCTGGCCTCACCGTGGGTGGGAAGTAGCTTCGGCGCATATTAACGCCTGGGAGTGAGTGGAGCTCCATCTCCCATTCTCTCCAGGTGGATGCAAGGTGTGCGGGAATGGGGTCGTCCCAGCCCTGGTCCTTGTCCCACAATGCTCGTACAATCATTTTTGCCCTGGTGGTGTACGGTAGAATACATCCTAGCGGGTCATATTGTCGGGCGAGTGTTGTGTACACACTCCGTCTGGTGGTCGGCGCCGCCGCCGGCCTTCCCTGCTCCGTAGTCAGGGGCTTGTGTCTGTAGTGAAGCGAATCTGTTTTGAATCGCCACACCAATCCCAGGGTCATCTCCTGGGCTTCTCCCGGGATTGTAGCCATCCAGGTCTCGCTCCTGGCTGCCTTGTCCTCGGAGGAGAGGCTGCGCAGTACTTGCGGATCGCTGCTGGCCCACTGCCTGAGATCAAAGCCGCCTTTGATCAATGAGGCGCGGAGTTTAATCAGGAGAGCCTCGGCTTCTTCCTGGGTTGAAAGGCTTTGTAGACAGTTGTCTACGTAGAAGCTGTTCTTTACGCTGTGTCGGACCTCTTCGTCCGCTGCTGGGTCCTCTGCTACATGTTTCTGTAGTGCAAATGTCGCACAGCAGGGGCTGCACGTCGTTCCGAAGGGGAGGACTTCCCATTGGTAGATGGCTGGGTGCTCATCTCCTGGCTTCTCTCTCCATAGGAACCGTAACAGGGGCTTGTCCGCCTCTACTAATCTCACCTGCAGGAACATTCCTTTAATGTCCCCGCTGATGGCCACCCTTTCCTGGCGGAAGCGGAGTAGAACGCCGAGTAGGGAGGGGCCGAGTGTGGGACCGGGCAGTAACTCTTTATTCAGATTTTGGGATCCGATCTGGTAGCTGCAGTTAAATACTATGCGGTCTTTACCGTTGTGATGGACCTTGTGGTGGGGCACGTACCACGATTCAGTGGTCTGGTCAGCCTCTTTAATGTCCATCTTTGTGACGTGTCCCGCTGTGATGAGCTTCTCAATCTCAGCGCGGTATACACTCTCTTGGGCGGGGTTCTTGGCTAAGCGCCGCTCCGTGTTCAGCAGGTACCGTTCTGTGGCGTCTGTCTTGGCGTGGAAAGTAGGCATTCCTTCTCGCCGCAGGAGTGGCGTGGCGTACCTCAACACGCCGTTGACCGGGACTCTCTTGGTCCCTGTCTCGAGGAGGTGAATGGCGTAAATGTCATCTTTAGAGCGAATGTCTTTCTTTCCGTTCTTAAAGGGCATTTGTTCCAAGGTCCATAGCCGCTCTACGTGTTGCAGGAGTGCGGTTTCTCCCTCTGTGACTCGGGAGTGGAGACATCTAGTGGCTGTACTTCGGTTGAGAGATTTGGCGAGCGGGCCTTGGAGAGTCCATCCCAAACGGGTCTCGACTGCTGCAGGACAGCCTCGGGGTCCGGTATGAACCCGGTCTATCGGGACAATGAGGTCTGCATGGTCGGAGCCTATCAACAGGGTCGGCATAGCATTGTCTATGAGCGGGATCTGTAACTTGCGCAGATGTGCATATTTCTCCATCAGCTTGGCGACGGGGTATGTGTACCGCGACAGTCCTATTTCTTGGCTGGTGAAAGCGTCTGCAATCTGGTACCGTCGCTCAGGCTGGCCGCTTGCTGCGATAGAGAATGAGACATTCTCGCCCTTTATCGTCTTCAAATCTCGTCTTATTGTCCGAATTGTCATTTGGGTTTCGCTTCCCCGCAGCCCTAGCTGGGCCGCAGCGGAGGCGAACAGCAGGGTCTTCTCTGACCCGTCATCGAGGACGGCGTAAGTGTCCAGGACTTTATTCTGGTAGCTTAGTGTCACACGCACTACTTTTAGGAGTACTCGGGCTCCACTGCTGCTGGCGGGATCGATGTACATGACGCTCGCTTTGCGGCTGGATGGTGCAGGTGAAGGGCGCCGTCTGTTACTGTCGTGAAGTATGTCCAGATGGGCTCCATCGCACTTGGTGCACCTTTTCTTTAAGCGGCATTCGGCTGCCATGTGTGAGCGCGCACAGCGAAAACAGCGCTTGTTGGACTTTATCCATTGACTGGCTTCCTCCGCGTTCAGCTTGGGGAAGGAGTCACATTGCGCTAGCCAGTGTTCTTTCTCACAGTAGGGGCACACTATCTTCCACTTCTCCGTTCTGGAGGGGGTACTGTGGCTCCTGCTGCTCGGTACTGACTCCGATTGGTGCATCACGGTCACCGATCTTCTTCCATCATTTAGTCGTCTGGTTCCTTCTCTGGAGCCAGGGGTGCTCCGTCCGAATGTATCTAGCCGTAGGCTGCTGACTTCTCTCGCCAGGAAGTCTGCTAGATCGAGGAGGTTCGGTTCGGGGCCATTCGGGTCTCTGTGGTCCCTCTGCCGCCTAAAGCGCTCCTGACGAGCGGGCGGCAGCTTCTCCAGGATCCTTTCCACATTTGAGTTGGCGTAAAGTTCATGCCTCCCCTTCTCTCTTTGCGCTCCCAACATCCCTACCAGGGACTGCACTCTGATGGACAGGTCGTCCAGTGCTCGATTGTCTATTGCTGGGGGTAAGCGGTCGATGTGTCGGATCTCCTGGATCACGTAATCCCATATGCGCCCATACCTCTGGTCCAATGCTACCAGCGCTGCTGTGTATGGGGTGGTGGAAGTCGCGTAGGCGAGCGCTATATTATGTGCGCGGGGTACCTTTAAGTGCTTCAGTAGGATGGCGTATTTGTGGCGTTCATCCAATACATCCACCAACATGGTCTCCAGACACATGCGGAGTTCTGTATACTGGGCCCGGTTCTCTTGGGTGAAGTCGGGTACCATAGGCGTGCCAATGTATGACGCTGACTGTGGATACATCGGCGAGCGTTGGGGGAGAGGCCTCCTAGGCGAGTCTCCTCCCGCTCCTTGGTATGGGCTGGTACCGGCAGTGTACCATGGCCCGCTTGTCCAGGCGCTGTTCCTCGGTGCGGGTCGTGCGTCGTGCTCACCCGGGTATAGAGTCAGGGGTCTGTAGCGCAGCTCCGCGGGAGTATAGCCTGGGCTGTACCGGGCCTCCTGGTCCGGTAGAGTACTGTGCTGTCTTCGGGCGTGGTTCTCCTCCTCTTCCTCTTCGTCTTCAGTTAGGTCATCCAGTGCTTGTAGTCTCTGGTTTAGCCTCTCCACAGGATATGCTGCTCCTTCCCGGTTGCTAGGTCTCGCTTGGACCGGTGGGGGGAGGTGGTCTGTGGGGGGTATAGACCTCGTCTGTTGGTCAAGTTCAGGGTTGTTTACTCGGCTAGGGGATGCCGCCCTGGAGGTGTGTCTAGACGAGTTCCTGGAGCCTCTGGCGGAGGGAGAGGGTGTTGTCCGTCTGATCAGCTGTTCTATTAGTTGCGACTGCTGTCTGTCGCGCGCTGCGTCCCGTTGAGCACCGGCTCGTTCTCGGGCCACATTCTCTTCCATCTGAATGCGTCTTATTTCTAGACGTATCTGCTCGTGTTCGCTTCGCTGCTGGATCTGCAGTCGGTCGCGTTCAGCAGCGGCGTTCAGGCTGATGAGGAAGGCCTGCTGTAGGGTCCTCTCTGCCTCGCTGGGAGAAGGCGGTTGTATAGGGGAGCCTTCCCTCGGGGTACTCCTTGCGGAGCCTTGGAGTTCTATCTCCACGGTGCTCTCCCCGTCTTCTTCCGTGCCGAGTTCTCTCTCGGTAGCGTTGTATTCCTCCCGGGACTCATCGGGGACTACTTCTTCAGTACTGGCGGGGTGTGAAGTCATGTCTGGTTCCCACTGGTCCCCACCGTGAACTTGGTCAGTTACATTAGAGCCCGTAGGGGCCTCTATGGTCGGGGTAGTCTGGGCGTTGGGGTTAGACATACTTTTACTTTCTAGTTTTACAGCGTTTACTGTTAGTAGAAGACTAGGTTGTTGACTGACAGCGTAAGCCTCTAAGTACTGAGGGAGCCGTCGTTCGCGCTGCGGGCGTTGGTTAGGAGGATCGTTTCGTGGAGTGTTCATCATAGGCCATTTCAATATTAATAACACTATATTAATATTACACTAATTACCCTCCGGCTCGAAGGACCAATTGTAACTGAGGGGTACAATTCCCTGACTGTATTACTAGATATGATACTTACTACCACTACCTTTGTACTTAATATTCGGCCACCCAGTACACGGCATAAATATATTATCATAAACACTCTCACGTAGATGAAACGGATCCAACACAAATGTACGAAGTCGAAACAGGTCTTTATTTCTACACAGCGATGGTGTGTAGAACAAGCACTTAATCACTTAATTACATTTATGAATTGAAATAGTATGCACTTTTATGGCAAAGAGTATTCGTCGGTATATCAATAGAGAATGTCCAATCTCTGAAGGCGCAGGTGGTAAATATACGACCTGGAATAGTTAAGGAATAACAGCAATGATACTTTAATGATTATATACTAGATACACTAGAGGGGGTTAATCCGGTCGCTTGTAAGCCGACAGGAGTAGGAGGGGGGGGGGGG
This sequence comes from Notolepis coatsorum, assembly GCF_963971535.1. Taxonomy (NCBI): domain Eukaryota; kingdom Metazoa; phylum Chordata; class Actinopteri; order Aulopiformes; family Paralepididae; genus Notolepis; species Notolepis coatsorum. The sequence continues at coordinate 186,436,601 of NC_140166.1, forward strand.
TAGAATCCGGCTGCCTCATCCGGCCAAGGGTATCCCAGGTGAACCCACTGTAGTGCCGTTCAATGCGCCGGCGATCCTTGGACCACAGATGAAAGCAGGTGGACTCTTTGTGGGCCGGCTCTCTCCGGTCCACGGGGGAGAGACGTGAAGCGACCTCGTCTTGCAGAGCGTCTCCTCACCTTGCGTCCTCTCCAGGGGGGGGGGTTCCAACACACGGCAGTGTCGGGGGTCTTTATCCATGGAATAATCAAAGTATACAAAGCATAATCCGTGCCTGGGAAGGCGGGCTGTCGTCGGTAGAATAATCCGGTATACAGGTCCACTCGCTCGTCGGCTCTGGGGCTCCTCGGGTGCAGCTTCACATGGGGTCAACCACCCTGGGTAAGCAGCCAGTTCTCTGCCCGAAACGATGGGGTACTGACTACGGTAGTATTCTCACCGCACGAAGCACTATATATTAACAGACTATTATTAGCTTAATAGACTACGTCCAACTCGACGATATAGTGCCAAATATGACTATTCAAATATTAATATACACGATGTCTCAATACCGATGGTAGGCGAACTTGGCCTTACTCCCACACGTGGCGTCGCGGGGAGGCTTTACGTCTGTGACTCTATTGGAGGGTAAGAAACTGGACTGAAAAGAAAGTCCTACTTTAGTAGCGCAGTTTATATACGCACTATGAACAAATAGTCCCATTAGTGGTGCGGTAGCCAGATTCCTACGCGGAACTAGGACTTGTTCGTACATGTGGAGCGGTACGTTTGAACTGGGTCTGAGGGGTATGGCAGCCTGGCACCAAGGTCTCGACCAATAGTAGAATGGAGACTATTATGGGATGTTCAGTAGGCTAGAATGGATATTCAATGCATATTGTACAAGGAATATACAAGGGATATCAGGGAATATTAGAGAATATACAAATACAATTAAATATATATATATAAATAAATATATATATTCGGTTTAATCTGGCCCTTCACAACAATAATAATAATAATAATAATAATAATAATAATAATAATAATAATAATAATAATAATAATAATAATAATAATAATAATAATAATAATAATAATAATAATAATAATAATAATAATAATAATAATAATAATAATAATAATGCATTCAATTTATAGTGCACTCTACATTTGGAAACCAAATCTCAGAGTGCTTACAGGGTAAAACATAGACTTTTAAAACATAGGCAATTAAAAAAAACAAGGCATAAAAACATAGAAAAAAGGGATAAAACACACAAGGCATGTATAAAAAGGTTAAAACTAAGAGAAGGCTTTTTTGAAGAGGTATGTTTTTAGTCCTCTTTTAAAGGAAGCGGTGGTCTGTGGTGCTCTGCCCATGTTGTGGAGCTTGGTCCTGGGGGGAAGGAGGCGGTTTGTGTTGGCAGAGCGAAGGTTACGGGTGGAGGGTTCTGGGGTGAGATCTTTGAGTTTAGTTAGTTTAACAATTTAACTTAGTTTAACAGTTTGATCTGAATTTCATGAGCCAAACACGCCAACTGGGGCTAAACGGTTGACTAAAATATGTTTCCGACAACATTTTATGCAAGAAATAGGATATCGTCGCGGGCGGAAGAAAACCTTGTAACTCCATTATTATAATTTTTTTAATAAATCAACTCAGTAGATCATCTTCCATATGTGTGTGGTTTTACAAAGTTTAAACAATGGGAAAGCATTAAACCGATCATCTGTCTAAACCTCGTAACTCTATTCGCCCTAAAATCGGTGTTCGTTTTTTTCATGACCTTCCCCCACCCATGACCTTTCATGACCTTCACCCACCTATTACCGAGAAGGCAATAACTCTTGGCTGCATCCTATGCTGCAATGTCTACTCTTACACTAACGTGTTGGGGCTCACTCTTGACCAGGAATTTTAGCTATTGAGCAAATCTAACCATGCCTATAATGACTAGTTAAATGTACTGCCATTTCGGTTTTATTTTCTACCTGGGAGCATGACTTAACTAATGGTATTTGACAGTCAAATCACCTCCTGCTGAATAGTATTATTCTGAATTTAGTACCCCCCCCACCTACCCAACCTCCTCCAATGTACAGTTTCTACGTCAAATGTATATACTTTTTTTCTGGACTCTTTTCGTATCACAAACAGTACTGTATTTGCAAATCTGGTATGTCATAAATGTATAGATGTAGCAGTACTGTCTATCTGTATGTCATATATGTTACGATGAATTGAAAATGGGGGACCCTGATGTAAACAAGATGAAAGTCTTTCTCTGGTCTGCATCCCCTTAACAATTGTATGTATTGAGCTGTACTGTACCCATTCTGCAATCTGTTAATAAAGTTTTCAATCAATCAATCAATCAATCAATCAATCATCTCCTGAAAAGTTGGGTTTTTGGAGTTATGAGGTTTTCTTCCGCCAGCGACGATATGCAATTGCTGGATGTTAATTTAGGGCAAGGCTTGACATAGGTCCCCGTGGAGCTCCGATCTTCCAAAATGTCCACATCCAAAGTGTACGCTGTCTTTGTGCTAAACTACCCATCGGCCATTGCTGATATTATATTGAACTGCCATGTTGGTTTTTGGTAACACGAGTGTTATGAGTGGTATAGTTGTTCGACTTAAGTAGAAGTAGGAGAATTGGGTTGTCGAGGGATCTCAAATTCGGGGACAAGTTTGACAGGAGAGTCTTAAATTGAATGGGAGATTTGTTCATTCTGTAGATTCACTGAGCCTTTTCACAACACAATTTATTTCCCCACGTCTCTGCGACACACATCAATATACTGACCTCCGAACCGTGTATCCATGGAGATGTGCGGTTGCCACACCAACCCGCTCTGCAGGACAAAGGCAGAAACTCCTGATAATCTCAGCTCCACATAACAGATAAACACAGACCTTTATGTGATGAAAAAATAGCAAAAAAAATAATTTTAAATGAGGCCAAGGCTTCTATGTGCTGCAGACTGCAGTGAAACAACATCAAGGAGAACCATCCATTCAGGCTTCAGTTCACGCACTCGTTACAGACAAGTAACAGGAATTAAACAGAATGTGGTTATCTGGGGATTTATATAGCATGGCAGATTTATACGACACGGTCTTGTTGAGTTTATGTGTTATATATGATTGCATGTAACTGCTTAACTGTTCCACAAGAGGGCGCTATAGGCGCAAGGAGACGTAGCTATTGTAGCTGACGTCAGGTAAGAGGGTATATAAGGGATTGTTCCCTCCCCCTCGATCTCTTCCCCCTCTTCCTCATCTACCTCTCACGGAGAGGAGGTCTCATGGTGCATATACAATGTGAAATAAACCACCCCGATTAAAGGCTAAAGAAGGACCTTGTCGTCATGAACCCATTATTGTTGCTCCCCAGGTGACTCTGTCAACAGGTCTACATGGTTATTATTACTTAGTCACCTTCATGTCTGTTGTGTTTATGTGTATCATATGACGAAAAAGAAAAAACACTTTAAAATCCCTGCGAATGAGACAATAGTGGGCAGTGTTATGCGCATACAGTATAGAGAGATATGTGTGAACAATGTGACGTAAGTTGAAAGGGCAGCGTTGTTATAGGATCTGTGTCCATGTATTTTGATTAATCACGACTTGCAATTAGTCTAATCTGATCTAATGATCAGCGCCTACAGCAAACACAATAAAGCAATTTCAGTAAATGAAACAATAATGAGATTTTTGCAATATGGGATATACAGTACTGCCTGACATTTTCTCCCGAGTTACAAATAATTAATTCTGTTACTGTATTTATAAAATGTTTTCCCCTACACTTGAAATACGTGTGTGGGATAATGAGACAATATCAAAGGTATGAGACACCATGACATCTACTGTGCTGGTTAAAGGTGAATTAGTGAATTAGGTATCTTTTATTGCCTTGAGGCTTTCATGTCAGATTGTGTTACTGTGATGGGATACTTCCTGTAAGACAACTTTGATATGCAAAAGTCACGTCTTATATCTTTTTTCTTATCTTTATTTACCAGGGTAGGTTCTCTGAGCATGGATGCTCTTTTTAAACAACGCTCTGCTTCACATTCACACCCGGGAGCTGCCCAGGCTACTGAGCAACTGAGAAAGTGCCTTGCTTAAGGGCACTTCAGTGGTAGGTATTGAGGGACCGGAGAGAGTTATTAACTCGGTTCTTCACTCAGATTTGTCTTGCCAGTCTGGGGGATCGAGCTGGCAACCTTCCGGTCACAAACACATTTCTCTAACCTTTAAATGCTAGAAATGCTGCCCCCCACCACTATCCGTTCTATGCAGTATCACACAGTATTTATGCTATTTTATAGCATACTATTATAGCATACCGAGAAGAACCCACCCTCCACCCACCCCCCTGATGTATCCCCCCCCCCCAAAAATAAAAGGGACAGAGACACTCGCTCGCCCCCCCCCCCCCCCCCCCCCATCCCAGGGCCTTTACATGAGTTATATACAGTATTCAAGGGCTATACACGCTCCTTCAACTTCACAGAAGCAGCCAACCAGACAGCAACACTAGACTCCTTGACCCCAATCACACGTGCCGTGGATATCTCCAAGTAGATCACGTCGAGATAAGTGAGGATCCACACACTTAGACAGAGCTTGCCCGGGTGTATCCAGCGTGTGGCAATCAGCTTCTTGGCAGCTGTGAGGCCAGCAAGAATTAGTCTTTTCACATGTGTAGTAGTTGGCAACTGAAACATGTCATTCAGAAGCAACACAGAGGGAGATACAGGTATAGTCAAGGAGAAAATATCTGATAGTTGAGAGGTAAAATTTTTCCAAAAAATTGCAACTGGTGGACATTCCTAGTACATATGCATAAATGTTCCAGTAGCACCAAGTGGACATACGGTGTGACATCCTCGGCACGACGCAAAACACAAGTTGATTTCTTGGACTGATTTTAATGAAGAAGCTTGATCCAACCTCATCCAAACCGTAAAATCTGTATGAATACAAATGCATACAAAAGATACTATTACTATCACAAGTCCATTACCAATGGTCGGAACGTCACTAAACATATACCACAAATATTATCTCCATCAATCAATACCTTATTGGCTGCGTGCCAGTACATGAGAACATCGATGCGTTACTGTAGTATGTCTTCTGTCAGTTTCTTGGAAGATTGTCTTGTTTCGTTGGCGTGATGGATTGTTCTTTACTTATTAGAACGCCAGGTAATTCCATTACCATTCAAGTTCATGGTCCAACGCAAGAGAGAGAAGGCGGAAACACGTCACCGGATACCAGGTGCGTCAACTCTCGTGAGATGTGGTAATTGCACATAAAATAGAAAAACAGTGCGCCACTAATATATATCTTATATAAAACAAATAAGAAATATATTGAAAAGCAATTGAGTGTATTATTACTATTATACAAAATAAGCATATAAATTGTAAACATAAATAACTATATTAACCAACTGTTAACCATAGCTGCAGTTACATACGGTACATTGAGAATCAGGCATGAGACCCATCAGATTAAATCGTCTGGTAGTTAGATAAGTCCTGTGAACATAATTTAGGTGAATCTGTTGGTGGTCTGGATTGCGAGAGGATAGACAAATATTTTCCCAGACCAACTCCCAATCAAAGTCTACTGTATATCCAGTCCCGGCACATCCCTTCTCCAGATTGTGTCGAGGGAGAGGTCCTTATAAGAGGACATAAGTAAGTGGCGATAGAAAGCAGAGACAAAGCCCCTCGATGTACCCTTGTCATAAAATAATTTGTGAAATTGGTGATGTTCTAATGGTTTGGCCCACGGCACCCCATAAGCCTTTAACGCTGCCCTAATTTGTAGATAAAAGAAAAAAGAGGTTCTGGGGAGATCATACCAGCTAGATATATCTTGAAATGAACGGACACCAAAGTTATCAAAAATATCCCCTAATGGATGAATGCCTTTCTTCTCCCATCTGGAAAACCTAATAGGCTGTTGCCTATAAGTAGCAGATTGTTGTTAAATAAAGGGGTATGAGTATGCCACTGAGAATGGTTAGCACATGACTTCTGGGTATCACGCCATATCTGAATCACATGTGTGATAAGAGGGCCAAATCGTAGATTGCACTGTAGAAACGTTGGTATAAACAATATCCTGAAGTCTATATGGGGAGACCAGTGGTCGCCAGGATACGGCTGCCTGTGGGTCAAACCAAGTAATCAGAGGTCTTAATGAAAAAGCTTGAAAATAATATTTGAGGGAGCATGGAACTGATAAAGTTAACTCTAGGTAGAATATTCATTTTAATTATTGAAGCGCAGGCTTGTAATGAGTTTTTTCATTTGGACCATCTACTGAAGTCATTGGTAATCTTGTCACATAAGCTGGAGTAATTATATCTCACCGTCTGGTTAATAGTAGGAAATATTTCGACCCCAAGACATTTGAAATGCTCCACCATGAGGATATTTGCAGGACGGATGGTAGACTTGGCAGCCTCATTAAGGGGTAGAAAGGCGGATTTTGGCCAGTTGATTTTAAAACCGGATTGACTGCCAAAGTCATCTATTATGCTGAGAAGATGAAGTAGAGAAACAGCGGGGTTATGCATAAACAAAAGCACATCATCTGCGTATAAGCTAATATAATATGGTGAAGTCGAAACAGGGGAGATCGTCTGAGATTGTCTTATGTATTGAGCTAGAGGTTAGAGAGATACGGCGAATAGTCCTGGACTAAGAGGACAACCCTGTCTAGAAGACCGTGAGACAGAGAAAAGTGGCAAGCAGATCTTCCCTGTTAAAGGAAAACTCCAACATTTTGGGAAATTAGCTTATTTAACATCTTCCCTGGAGTTAGACAAGAAGATACATACCTTTTTCATCTCTCTGCATGCATTGGGCTTAGGGAACGCCTGGACCGTTAGCCTAGCTTAGCTTCATCACTGGAAGTGGGGCAGACATCTAGCCTAGTTCACTACAGTCAGGAAATATACAATCAAATACAATCAAAATACAACTCCCAAACGTTCCTGTAAACATGTTGTGACCTGTGTATTTAACACATATCCCAGTCACACAAGTCACACGAGTCTCCCAGTCACACAAGTCACACAAGTCTCCCAGTCACACAAGTCTCCCAGTCACACAAGTCTCCCAGACACACAAGTCTCCCAGTCACACAAGTCTCCCAGTCACACAAGTCTCCAAGTCACACAAGTCACATGAGTCTCCCAGTCACACAAGTCTCCAAGTCACACAAGTCTCCAAGTCACACAAGTCACACGAGTCTCCCAGTCACACAAGTCTCAAAGTCACACAAGTCACACAAGTCTCCCAGTCACACAAGTCTCCCAGTCACATGAGTCTCCCAGTCACACGAGTCTCCCAGTCACACAAGTCTCCCAGTGACACATGTCTCGAAGTCACACAAGTCTCCCAGTCACACAAGTCTCCCAGTCACACAAGTCTCCCAGTCACACAAGTCTCCAAGTCATACAAGTCTCCAAGTCACACAAGTCACACGAGTCTCCCAGTCACACAAGTCTCCCAGTCACACAAGTCTCCAAGTCACACAAGTCTCCCAGTCACACAATTCTCCAAGTCACATGAGTCTCCCAGTCACACAAGTCTCCAAGTCACACAAGTCTCCCAGACACACAAGTCTCCAAGTCACACGAGTCTCCCAGTCACACAAGTCTCCAAGTCACATGAGTCTCCCAGTCACACAAGTCTCCAAGTCACACAAGTCTCCCAGACACACAAGTCTCCAAGTCACACAAGTCTCCCAGTCACACAAGTCTCGAAGTCACACAAGTCTCCCAGTCACACAAGTCTCCCAGTCACACAAGTTTCCAAGTCATACAAGTCTCCAAGTCACTCAAGTCACATGAGTCTCCCAGTCACATAAGTCTCCCAGTCACACAAGTCTCCAAGTCACACAAGTCTCCCAGTCACACAAGTCTCCAAGTCACATGAGTCTACCAGTCACACAAGTCTCCAAGTCACACAAGTCTCCCAGTCACACAAGTCTCCAAGTCACACAAGTCTCCCAGTCACACAAGTCTCCAAGTCACATGAGTCTCCCAGTCACACAAGTCTCCAAGTCACACAAGTCTCCCAGACACACAAGTCTCCAAGTCACATGAGTCTCCCAGTCACACAAGTCACACAAGTCTCCCAGTCACACAAGTGACTTGAAGACTTGTGTGACTGGGAGATTTGTGTGACTGGGAGACTTGTGTGACTGGGAGACTTGTGTGACTTGGAGACTTGTGTGACTTGGAGACTCGTGTGACTGGGAGACTTGTGTGACTGGGAGACTTGTGTGACTTGGAGACTTGTGTGACTGGGAGACTTGTGTGACTGGGAGACTTGTGTGACTTGTGTGACTTGGAGACTTGTGTGACTGGGAGACTTGTGTGACTGGGAGACTCGTGTGACTTGTGTGACTGGGAGACTCGTGTGACTTGTGTGACTGGGAGACGTGGTAAATACACAGGTCACAACATGTTTACAGGAACATTTGGGAGTTGTATTTTGATTGTATTTGATTGTATATTTCCTGACTGTAGTGAACTAGGCTAGATGTCTGCCCCACTTCCAGTGATGAAGCTAAGCTAGGCTAATGGTCCAGGCGTTCCCTAAGCCCAATGCATGCAGAGAGACGAAAAAGGTATGTATCTTCTTGTCTAACTCCAGGGAAGATGTTAAATAAGCTAATTTCCCAAAATGTTGGAGTTTTCCTTTAAGATCATGGCTGAGGGGGCTGCATAAAGTACTTTGATCATATGAATGAATCCTTCCCCTAACCTAGGGTGACCAAACGTCCTCTTTTGCCCGGACATGTCCTCTTTTCACGCCCTGTCCGGGGCGTCCGTTTTTTTTTTTATAAATTCATGAAAATGTCCTGGTTTTATTGTTTTTCACAGAACAAATAAGCATGTAGTTAAATTGACTGGCGTGTTGCACCGAATACTACGGTAGGCCTACTCTGTTGCGTGTGACGTATTCCCAGAGAAGACTGCTTTCAGTGCTTTGTGGGCGGCGCTACTGCGCTTACACACACAACAGAGGAGGAAGCGGACAGATCGGAGCAGCATTGATTCTGCTCACAATGCCAAAACGAATGTACATTACAGATTAACTGCAGAGATCATTCCAAGGACTGAGAAAAGGCAGGTTCTCCTTGATGACCCTCCCAGAGCTCGGATAGGAGTGGGTCTGAGACGGCCAGAAAATGCAGAGCGTAGGGGTCTTGAGGGTGTGTAGTTAGAGACCATTGACCGGAGGTAGGCGGGAACGGTTCCCTTTGCCGCACGGTATGCCAGGTCGAGGGCCTTGAAGTGGATTCATGCAGCAATGGGGAGCCAGTGCAGGTCCCTAAGAAGTGGGGTGACATGGGCTGACTTTGGTAGGTTTGAGATCAGGCGGGCCTCTGCGTTCTGAATGAGTTGAAGTGGCTTGGTGGCAGTGGCCGGGAGGCCAGCAAGCAGTGCGTTGTAGTAGTTGAGGCGGGAGATGACTGTTGATTGGACGAGGAGTTGGGCGGCTTCTTTTGTCAGGAAGGGGCGGATCCTTCTGACGTTGCTCAGGAGGAATCTGCAGGTTCTGGTTGTCGCTGCGATGTGAGCAGAGAAGTTCAACTGGTCGTCGAGGACAACACCAAGGTTCTTGGCGGTCGGGACGCGGTCACAGCTGCATTCTCAACTGTGATGGAAAGGTCGGTCAGGGGGGAGGATTTGGCCGGCAGGTGGAGCAATTCTGTTTTGCTTAGGTTCAGTTTGAGGTGGTTGGTCGTCATCCAGGCGGAGATGACAGGCCGAGATCCGCTCAGAGACGTGGATATCTGAGGGGGGTAAGGAGAGGAATATGCGTACCTACTGTACTATTCCCCCAAACCACTACAAAGCTGGGTAGTAAGTGCCATGGACAAGTGTACCAGTGCAAGTGGACCAGTGTACTCACTCACTCTTGGCTGAATCTTGTTTTGGGTGGTGATGTAAAAACATCTGCATCATAGCAGGCTCAGGATGGGCAAATTAGTCTATAGCCTGTTCATCCCTGTCTCTCTCCTCCACATCCTGGCTTGACTAGACATAAGGAGAGAGATGATTACAATTAACTGGTACATTCAGGTCCAGAATTGTTGGAATTCCATGACAAAGATGTGCAAAAAGCTGTACAATTTAAATAATACCATACTGGTAATGAGCAAATAGTTGTTTATTCAATGAATGCATGGAGCTGTTCCATCTTATTTCATTTGATACTAACTACTCAGTTCATACAGATTTCAAATATCAATGATGAATATTGCATAAGGTTTACCCAGTTAATAGATCACCTTCTTGTTTTATATTCATGTTCAGATAGGAGTAATAGTTAGATCTTTGTATGTGATTTATATGGCAATTAAATCAATGGTGTGCTTGTTTGTTTGGCGAGTTTGACCTACAGTTAATGTGCCTACCATGTGAAGGTGCATGATCAATGGACAGCACAAAAACAATTTGTGTAGGTGGAGACTAGAGCTACCACAGATAGTAATAAGTTATAACTAAGAGTAAGTAATCCATACAATATATATCCTAATAGTTACCTTATTACCATACTTGGCTGAAAATAAATGTTGCTGCCTGTTGTGAATGTGTTTTCCTCTGTAGACTAATACATAAGTAGGCATACATTTTTGCAGTTGAGCAAAAATTTGCAGTTGAGCTATGTGCTGTGTTTTTATGTCTTCCATCAAGGAGCACCTTGGAAATAAGTGTTTTAATGAATGCTTTTAGGTTATATCCTCAGGAATACAAATTGGTCAAGATCATTTGTTTTTATGATGTGTTTTTAATTTCCAAATACAAATCTAATCAAATCAAAAAAGCAGTTGTCGTATAATTGATTAGCACTCTGGTCTTCTCTGGCTACGTGTCTGGGTCGACCACCGGTTCAGCGGAATGCAGAAGAACCGAGTCCACACAGAGCGATTTGGAGTGGTATTCTACAGAGCTTTATTTAAGGCTTCCTGGTGATGGCAGTCTTAAAGCTCTCTGAATATCATAATACACACTCTTTTCTGGATTTCCCAGTGTTACAAAAGTATTTCAGCTGGTTCTGGTCTTAATCAGCATGGAGCAGTAGTTCAGCAACAGGAGCGGAGAGCCTTCATCAACGTACAATTCTGGTCTCGTCTTCTCGTTCTGTCCGTTTTTGTGTGTCTCTCTGTGTCTCCGTGCTGTTTCCTTTTTTTTTTTGATCAAATTTTTTTATTGACATTCTCACGAAACAAGACAACACATTAACCACAATCACAATACATAGAACTTCACAAGAAAATAACAAAAACAATAATAATAATACAGACTAACAATTATACAGACAAGAGAAAAGAAACCAGAGTTCAACCTACTAAATTAATTCCACGGGGTACTATCTAATAAATGGTCTTTCCCAGTGTTCAGCCCCGATTCCCGGCCGTGTGACCCCATATTAATAAAACGTACATCTCCAACCCACCACAAGGACCATTTTTTGGGGGAACACGACCTGAAAACAGAGCAATGAACCTTCATGAAAAAACAAAAACCTGTAGAGGTGTTCCATAGACTCACAGAGACCGTGTAAAAGTGGCCAAACAGTGAAGAAATAGTTAAATAGCTGCCCCCCCATAATATCCCCAGCTAAACTCAAGATGACAAGACAAGGGACAAGACAGACAGAAACATTTCCTCCTCCCCCTCCCAAGAGACCGCCGGACTCACCCGAACACGCACCCCAACCCCGCTCAGCCGCACACTGCGGTCTTTACCTTCTCAGCTGCTGCGAACCACAGGTCAATTCCAGCCTGCCCCACCCCAATCACCCGGGCTGTGGATATCTCAAGATAAATCACATCCAATAGAGTTAGGGACCAGTTAATCATTGTAAGCTTCTCAGGCTCCTTCCATCTCATTGCTATTAGCTTCTTCGCTGCTGTGACGCCCGCTAGGACAACCCTTTTCAGTTGTACGGACGCGGGTAGTGTCGTTATATCGTTCAGGAGTAGCGTAACAGCTGTGAATGGGATAGTTAAGCCACACAGATCTGAAAGTTTGTCCGTTATTGACCTCCAGAAGCGGGCCACTGGTGGGCAATCCCAATACATATGCATATAAGTGCCAGTGGCCTTTTGAGAGCACAAAGTGCACCGAGAGTCGGTTATCAGTCCCATAGCAAATAGCTTCCTAGGTGTAAGATAGGTCCTATGAATATAATTAAAATTAATTTGCTGGTGATTGGGGTTGCGGGAAGATAATGCCACATTTGCCCAAACATCATCCCAGTCAAACTCGGGGTCCATCTCCGGGATATCCACACGCCAGATTGTATCCAATGATAAATTTTTATACGTGGATTGAATTAAGAGCGTATAAAAGTCGGAGACAAACCCTCTGGATGTCGTCCTGTCCACTATGAGCCTGAGGAAGGGGTGTGGGTGCAAGGCTTGAGCCCACGGTACGCCATGCGCCCTCAGTGCTGACCTTAGTTGAAGGTAAAGAAAGAAGGACTCGCCGGGAAGATCATAAAATTCTCTTAAGTCCTGAAACGCACGGAGGCCGTTCTTATCATAAATATCCTCCAGAGTATGCACTCCCCTCCTTTGCCATTGAGGAATATTAACCGGCTTGTGTCCAACAAGTAATTGCTGGTTATTAAAAATTGGAGAGTCCAGGTGCCAAGGGCATTTAACCCCACACGACCTCTGTACATTACGCCACGTTTGGATCACGTGAGTTATGATCGGTCCATACCTCAGCCGGCATTTCGCAATAGAGACAGTGGAGTACACTACATCCTGCAATCTTAGCGGAGACACCGCCGCCGCTTCTAAGGAGCGCCACGATACAGCCTCTACAGGGTCTAGCCAGCACATCAGAGGTCTCAGTGAAAAGGACCAGAAATAAAGTTTAAAATCAGGGATTGCGAGGCCCCCATCTTGTTTCCTACGTTGAGTAGTAGCCCTTTTGATTCTCGGGCGTTTGTTATTCCAGACAAACTTAGATACCATCGATTGTACCTTGCGCCAGTGGTCTATTGGAGGGGGCAGGGGGAGCATTGAGCTAATAAAATTTATCCTAGGCAGGATGTTCATTTTGATTATGGAAGCCCGGGCTTGTAAGGAGTTAGGAAGGGACGACCACCTGTCTAGATCCTGGCGTATTTTATCATAAGTACCCGTGAAGTTGTACTTAGTAGTTTGGTTCAGCGTGGGGAATATCTCTATGCCCAAGTATTTAAAATGTTCTACTATGGGGATATCAGCTGGTAGTCGTACCGCCTTGGCCAGTTCATTAAGAGGTAGGCAGGCTGATTTGTTCCAGTTAATCTTAAAACCTGACAATTTACCAAAGTCGTCGATTATCCTCAATAATTTTGTGGCCGACCGGGAGGGGTCGTCCATGAAAATCAGCAGGTCATCCGCATAGAGAGCAATTTTGTGTGGAGTATTGTTGACCATTATGGGGACGATGTCCTCCGATTGCCTAATAAATTGGGCCAAAGGTTCGAGGGAAAGCGCGAACAGTCCCGGGCTCAGAGGGCAACCCTGTCTAGAAGATCTGGAGACTGGAAAGAGTGTGGAACAGTTTTTGCCTGTCAGTATCATCGCAGACGGCGAGGCATACAGGACTTTAATCATATGAATAAAACTCTTTCCAAGACCCATGACCTCAAGTACCTTCCACAGGTATGACCACTCAAGTCTGTCAAACGCCTTCATGGCATCCAAAGACAGAACTGTGGATGGAGTTGTATTGTCTTTACTGTTATCGATTACATGCAACAGCCTCCTAAGATTATCTGCAGCCAGACGCCCCGGGATAAAACCAGTTTGATCGCAGTGTACCAATACAGACATAAATTCCGTGCTGTTTCCTATACACTCTAGGCCGCACCTCCGAGTTCTTCATCGAAATGATGCTGAACTGGGAGGTGTCGCTTCGGCAAGCCAGATAAGCCTGCCCCTTTTTCCCTTTAAGAGAATTAACGTTTTACAATTTAGCCTATTTGGATTCACTATTTTTACATTTAGAAATAAATAATCTGTTTTTAACATTCCACCACGGGCACAGAGAGACCTCTCCTGAAAATATTACTGGTGTTCTTGCTGAAAACAGTGTTTATAAATCATTTCACAGATAGTAGATTGCTTTATTTCAAAGCAGTAGATTCAATTGAAGTATATCTTTTAAGAAGCCTTCCTGTATGGCTTGCCTGAAATATAAGCTGTTGAATTTGACTAGAAGGGATATTTCAGGAGTAATTATCACCCATTGCTAGTTTATCAAAACATGTATTTTAAGTATAAGATGAATTGATGTGACCAAAGGGTGCCATCTATCACAGATTGTAAATGCACTAACCAGAGATCCCCTCAGGTGACCAGAAAGGTCCTCAACTTGCATTTATCACATTTTCACAACCTGTGGGTGGAGATGTTCTTTAAACAATAGTGTCTGTGCCAGTTGGCTTTATACAAGAGCATGTACCATAATTTCAATGCATATTTATTTATTGTACTCTAGAATAAAATACCCTGGGATAATGTTATTTTACAACCTACAGTTAGAACCAGTATAGTCTATATTTTGCTAATAGGTGTTTCATATCTATGTGATTTGCTTATAAGAATAACAAGTTATTTTGTAACCATTTGACTCAGTGGTCCACCAGTGGCTAATTAATTAACTTTTTCCTGATTTTGGATATAGCATCTCTTAAGGCGAGACCGTCCTCCAAAGTGGCACTGTTCTGTTTTCAGCAGAGACCCTCCGGCCAGCTGCCGGACAGAACCAGATTGCCTCCTTTAAACTGTGGTCCTGTGAAGTCATAAATTACCTTCTAAAGCTTGTACCAACACGTTTCTGCTGACACTTGGTGTTAACAGAATTCGACTATAGGGCGACAATAATGTGGTCAAGAGGCATGGTTTCTATCTTGAGCCTTAACTGGCGTTGTTCCTTTTTATTCACATGGAAAGCAGCAGTAACATACAGGTCTCCTCTCTCTGAGAGGCATGGGGGAAAGAACGAAGTGGGAGTATACCTTTGCTTTTATACTCGCCACAAGGTGGTGTACCTGGGTGGCTCCGCCTAGAGCGCCCTCTAGTGGGAACAGATATATATATGCAACAAGACAGTCACTGGTGGAGACAGTTATATATGCAGGTAAACAGTTACTAGTGTAAACAGCCATATGTACAGTTAGACAGTTACTAACAATCCTACACAGAACCTCTGATCTCAACACTTGGTTCTCACTTGGGCAGGGCAGAGTCATCTTCGACCCCCTCCCTTGTGACTGACAATCGGTCAGTTTACGACAGCTGAGGGAGCTATTTTATCCCGGTGACCTCCCCTGGGGCCAATTCTCAGGGCCCCCCCCCCCCCCGTCAAGTCACCCTCTAGTGAGTCTAGTGTATTTATGACTTGCGTCCTGGCCTGGACGCGTGAATATTTTAGGCAACCAACTTGTGTTCAGCGTTTCTCTGATTGGCCACTACGCCCATGTGACCGCGGCAGCGCGAGAGAGCGGCAGTGCGGAAATAGGCTGCATTCTATTGCCATTCTCTGCGACAAACTCTAACCTTAACCAACTCCGAAACAGCGCCTAAACTTAACCCTTCTAACCTTAACCAACTCCGAAACAGCGCCTAAACTTAACCCTTCTAACCTTAACCAACTCCGAAACAATGCCTAAACTTAACCCTAACCTTAACCAACTCCGAAAAACAATGCCTAAACTTAACCGACGAAAGAATGCACGTTAAAAGAATGTAAGTTAAAAAACATGGTACCAGCCCGCTCTCAGTCATGTACCAGCCAGCCCCCTCTCAGTCATGTACCAGCCCCCTCTTAGTCATGTACCAGCCAGCCCCCTCTCAGTCATGTACCAGCCTCCTCTCAGTCATGTATACCAGCCCCCTCTCAGTCCTGTATACCAGTCCCCTCTCAGTCATGTACCAGCCCCCTCTCAGTCATGTACCAGCCCCCTCTCAGTCCTGTATACCAGCCCCATCTCAGTCATGTACCAGCCCCCTCTCAGTCATGTATACCAGCCCCCTCTCAGTCATGTACCAGCCCCCTCTCAGTCATGTACCACAGCCCACTCTCAGTCATGTACCACAGCCCCTCTCAGTCATGAACCACAGCCCCCTTTCAGTCATGTACCACAGCCCCATCTCAGTCATGTACCAGCCCCCTCTCAGTCATGTACCAGCCCCCTCTCAGTCATGTACCAGCCCCCTCTTAGTCATGTACCAGCCTCCTCTCAGTCATGTACCAGCCCCCTCTCAGTCACGTACCAGCCCCCTTTCAGTCCTGTATACCAGCCCCCTCTCAGTCATGTACCAGCCAGCCCCCTCTCAGTCATGTATACCAGCCCCCCTCTCAGTCATGTACCAGCCCCCCTCTCAGTCATGTACCAGCCCCCTCTCAGTCATGTACCAACCCCCTCTCAGTCATATATTTGGGTCATGTATTTTTTTTTTTATAATTTTTGTTTTAATCAAATCATAACGACCCAAATATGCGTCGGCCCACCGGACAAATGCCCGGTATGCCAGATGGCCAGTCCAGGCCTGGTCAGAGGAGAGGGTGAAGTGGGATAGGGAGGGCAGGTTGCGTCTGAGTGAGACGGTTTGAGGCATTAAGACCCCCTGTATTCCAGATCAAGACATTTAAATTAGCCATAATCTAAAAAAGCTGCTGTATAACTCTCTGTAGGTCGTCTGGAGTCAAAAAGTAGAAAAGCCCCATATTCATGTGTTAAGGTCCTATAGAATCCCGTCAAAGAGCGAGAAAACAAAAATAAAGCAGAGCGAGATGAATGAAAAGGAAAAAATAATACATCAACAAACCCCATTCCCTCCCCCCTCCCTTCCACTAATAGAATAGTCCGATACCGATAAAACATCAGCTGGCTCTAAGACCAAGCACAACAACAACAACAACAACAACAACAACACAATTACTGTATCTTAACCATACAAACCTTGTCAGATATAATGTAACAAAAAACATCACAATGGGGTGATGTATACGAAGTTCAATGTGAAGGCGACATAATAAATAAATGATCCGTGAAAAAGAGTCAATAAGCGTACCTGCTGCTGGGATAACAATAATGATAAGCCTTGAGCGTTACCGTCCTGTTGGTCCAAAAAGCTGTGGTAGACGTGTGGTAACGATAGTGTTAGCTTGGGTATCCGGAGAATATGCAAGCCTTGTACATAGCCCATTCAGGGTTAGGGGCAGGGGATATCCTCGGTGCTTGTTGACATCACCGTTGGTGCCGGTCCATCGCCGTTGGCGGGAGGGTCCGCGCTGCGCCGCAGGAAACGTTCCGCCTCGGACGGTGAGGTGAAGAGGCGGGTAGCCTGTCCTATCCTGATCTTCAGAGTGGCGGGATAAAGAAGGAAAACCTCTGTGCCATTTTCGTGTGCATAGGCCATAGCTTGTGAAAAAGCCCTGCGACGTTTGGCGGTGTAATCGCTGAAGTCTGCGGCAAATCTGAGGGCATGGTTATTCACAGAGGGAGGACGTTTCCTAGCCTCCCGGAGGACTGCCTGGCAAAGAGTGAAGCGTAGGCAACAGAAAATGAAGGTGCGGGGACGTTCCCCCTCCTTCGGGGGGCCGCCTCTGAAGATCCTGTGGGCACGTTCAATCTCAGGATGATCGATGGATGGGAACCATGCGGGAATCATCTGCTCCAAGTACTGAATTGGGGCGTCACCCTCAGCGTTTTCAGGTAAACCGTAAACTTGGATATTACATCTCCTGTTTCGGACCTCTAGGTCGGCCACCTTCTGTTCATAGAGATGCATTTTATCTCGTATGATAGTGATTTCGGAGGAATTGGTCTCAGAGTCATTTTTAACTGTAGTTATCTGAGCCGCATGGTCATGGTCGCTAGCTCCGATTGGAATGAGTCGAGCCTGTTAGTTAGCTTCAGTGTGCTAGCTTCAAGTTCCTCGCGTAATAAGGTTCTGATGAAATCCTTATCTTCATCTTTTAGAGTTCCAGTCGTCTTCGCTTTCTGTTTGGACATTGTCACGGAGTATAATATGAACGTATGGCGTGAAATTAACGTGGTAATAGTAGGAATTGTGAAGTTGTTGAGGAGCTTAAAATTTAAGCAGCCATCCGACCCGAGCCGTAACCCGAAGTCCCAAAATATTCAATATTTGAAGTCTAAATCCTTCCTCCAATCATTAATCACGCCAAATAGCCTGAAAGAGGGAAATTATGAAATCATTCATTTGTAGAGGAGTTGCGAACAGGCGACCAAAAAGGTTGAGAATCACTGGTCTCTAAGCATTCAAACACAGATCTGGCCTTGTGAAGAACATGTTGGTCAAAGATCACCACTAGAGGGCGTCTGTGGCATGTCTGTCACTTTAGCAGCCTTGACAAAATAGCTCAGGAATCATACAGCTCTTGTTTTTGATCTTTTGATCTGTTCCTCCAATACACATTCAACGTGTTTCAATTCATCCAGTGGCTCAATACTTTTCAAATGGCTGTTGATATAGTTACAACAACACAAGACCTTGAAGAACACTTTTTGTATCAATAACCTTTGACATCTGGAGATTTCTGCATAATTTTGCCATTTTGCCAATTGGTTGGTATTGGTATTTAATATGATTCTATTCCTGAAAATGGCACAGAAAATTCTTTATTTTCAATGTACCTGGATAAATCACACACAATCTAATGGCCCATGGCCCCGTTCCCCGTACCTGGATAACTGAGTTAGCCGGATAACTTTCGGTCAAGTCTGACTTAAGCCGGACTTTCCCATTCCCCGAAGCTGGATTGTCTAAATCACCATGACAACAGATCAAAAAGTTTGAGCCTGGTCGAGAGCAGGGTTAAGTTCAAGTTAGCCGGATGAACCATAGCCACGCTCCCGCAAAGAAGTGACAGCTCGTTTCCTGAAATTATTCCCACAGTCTACGATCTGCATTATACCATTCTGAATTACGTTTTTGTGCTCCATTCTTCCAGAGGGGGCTTTTGAAATGTAAAATAGACCCAAAATGCTGATACTAAATTCACTTTGTCCTAAATAATGCACGTTATATATACCGTGGCGCTCGCTAGGTGCGATGTACACATTATGTGGTTATTTTAACAACGCGCAGCATTGCAAATGTGAATCCCGCGGGGATATCCTTAATGATTGAAACCTATCGCTCGTTCGGCTCGGATTCCCTTCATATTCTCCGCTGTGGATGAGGAGCGAGGAAGGAGAGGAGCGCCTGGATTTTGTTTCATTCAAGCATAAAATTGAAGTGTCTATGCGTGGATTGTGGATTTTGTGTGATATTGTAACTGGGATTAAAATGTCTGATGAGATGCGCTGTTTGACGGATTTGAGAAATTGAATGAGCCGTTGACGTCACATTAATGAATGAGAATAAAGAGATAAAACTTCATTCAAAATAAAGAATATTCTAAACACGGGTCTCTCGTTCATTAATGTATAAACAATGAATTTATCCCATCTGGCACAGTGGCGCAGCGGTAGTGCTCAATCCTGGCAACCGCGTGACCGGTGTTTGAAACCCTGTGTTTCCAATATAATTTTTTGGAATATAATATTAATGATTATACGCAAAGGTAGCCTAGTTTTAAGTTAAAATATTATAAATCTACATGCATTGAGGATGTCATTCTTTATATAGCTCTCAACGTGCACCAAATTGAATTATTCCTACATTGCAAAAAGAAGGAAAAGACTAGGATTCGAACCCCGGTCGTCTGCGTGAAAGTCAAAAGGACAAACCGTCACACCACAGTACAGATAAATAAAAAATCCACCATACATCAATCAATGGATAAGAGAGCCGTATCCTTATTCTGAAACAGTTGAATTAATTATTTTCGCTAGCAAGATCTCATTTGATTATTCAATGCATAAACCTACTGCCAGCAGGAACGTTTAAAGAAATATAATCTGATTGATTGGGGTAATGAGGGATTTAAAATTAGCCTATAGATTATGCATTTAACTTGTCGGCAAGGCTATTGAGCCGCCTGCAATCTGTAAAACAATCAATCAATCAATGCCGTTAGAAGATCAGGATTTCTGCGATCTACACCTGCTGTCTTTTCAACTGAAGCGGCCGCGCGCACTTATCCAGAGTCTCAAGTCTGGCTCGAGTTAACGAGACTGAATCAGCGTTCCAGGAACAGGAAAATCCCGGCTTCAAACATCGGGTTAACTGAATCTGGATAATGGGACTCTTGATCGACTTAGTTGAACCAGGTACGGGGAATAGGGCCCTGTCTGTAGTTTCTGGGTGGACAGTTTCATGAGGCTGTGATTATCCTAGAGGTCACAATAGGTAATTATATACAGTGAGGTCAAGTATTTAATAGATGGTGACACCTTCAAATTGCTAATTGAAAGGGCTACAATGACTACTACTTTACAAATACCCAAGGTATGCAACAACAAGACTATTTTAGGGACCACAGTATGCAGAAATAGGCATAATAATAATAATAATAATAATAATAATAATAATAATAATAATAATAATAATAATAATAATAATAATAATAATAATAATAATAATAATAATAATAATAATAATAATAATAATAATAATAATAATAATAATAATAATAATAATAATAATAATAATAATAATTATAAATTTTAAAAGTCAAAGTCAACTTTATTGTCATTTTCCCATAATGTGCAAGACATACAGAAAAATGAAATGACGTTTCCCCTTCCCACTTGTATATAAAAAGATCTCGACAATATAAAACATAAAGTAACATTATAGGACACAATATACAACACACAATATACAGGACTGTGTACAATATAAACAGTAGCTCAAATGAAATGAATGAGTGAATTAAATAAAAGAGGTAAAACAGAATGTGTGTGTGTGTGTGTGTGTGTGTGTGTGTGTGTGTGTGTGTGTGTGTGTGTGTGTGTGTGTGTGTGTGTGTGTGTGTGTGTGTGTGTGTGTGTGTGTGTGTGTGTGTGTGTGTGCATCGGCGCCTGAGCAATGGAGCATGCGGAGCAGCTGCACCCCCACAATTGGACTTGGGGGAGCAAACGTGTGCTTTTGCACCCCCACTTTTTGATCATGTGAAAAATATGATATGTCCCTTCCCAATATATAACTGTAAACATAACTACGTAATTTCAATCAAATTAATAATACACAATGACACTTAATAGCGAGTTTTTAAGTTTCCAAAGATTGTGCCCCCCCCCTGCCCCCCACATTTTAATGGTTTGATCCAGTGCCTCCCACGGCCCCTCCCTCCCCCAGCAGTCAGTGCGCATGCAACGCCGAGCTTTCAAACCACCCTGTATCTCTGTCCAAAACCCTCGTGCAACTGTGAGTAGCTTTGAAATGTCTCTGTGATACTTGTATAACGAGCGGTTCGGGCAGAACCAGTCCTTCATGGTCAACATAGGACGGTTGGTTTGCTATTGAGGAGCAAGTGACTGTGGATTCACTCGGTGCATCACAGTCACGGAAGGGGCTAGCTACCTGGTAGATCGAAGCCCATGAGAGTTTGAGTTTATTATGATCCCCATTAGGTGTTGCATGACAACAACCAGTCTCCCTGGGGTCCACACAAAACATAAAACATTACATTCAACAATACTTTTACAGAACAGTAAATAAAAAACTGATTTCCGAAGTCCATTTTCCTTCAAGCATTGACTTTCATATTTTCCATCAAATACCACTTATTTTCTGATTTTCATTTCATTGGAAAGGAAATAATGATAATAATAATAATGATAATAAAATAAGAATAAAGTACTTATATCTGCATTTACAGATGCCAGCCTTCAATTCAATATGAATTGAAAATGGGGGACCCTGATGTAAACAAGACAAACGTCTTTCTCTGTTCTGCATCCCCTTAACAATTGTGTGTATTGAGCCGTACTGTATTGTACCCATTCTGCAATATGTTAATACAAATTTTAATCAATCAATAACAGATTGCAGAATGGGTACAGCGTACAGTACAGTACGGCTCAATACACATGATTGTTAAGGGGATGCAGACCAGAGAAAGACTTTCATCTTGTTTACATCAGGGTCCCCCATTTTCAATTCATAATGTATTGTAAGTAAGGGTGCAATTATCACTGTGCAATCCATTCTTTGTGGATCCCGCCCTTAGACTAGTTGAAAAATGTTCATAAGAAAGAGGTGAAATGCTAATAGAAATGTTTCATAATGATGTTCAGTGTATTCATAAGTGTATTGCTCTCCTTAATGTAGAATGATATGGTGACTGTGCAGACTCAGGAAGGAGAGAAAGAGACACAAGAGTTACAGGTAATGGAAATATCAGACAGTCAGCTTAAAGTGTAGGATAACATAACAAATTAAGACACAAATACTTGGATCATATATCCCCCCCTCGCTCCCTTTCTTTACAGAGTAGCATAAAGATTGTGTATTCAAACCAGTTCAGTGTATTCATAAGTGTATTGCTCTCCTTAATGTAGAATGATATGGTGACTATGTGCAGACTCAGGGAGGAGGCAGAGAAGGAGAGAAAGAGACACAAGAGTTACAGGTAATGGAAATATATCTTTTTTCTCTTTCTTATTAAAAACTTGGCCTATTTGAAAGGAGATTGATTTAATAAAAATAAAAGAGCGAAAAATCTATATACAGTATATATAGTATATATATTAATATATTATTATTATAGTAATTGGCTATCATACTGCAATATAAACTGAGTTTTATAGTGAAAAGAGCAGCTTTATTGGTCAAGATTGAAGGCTCTATATTGCAGGAAATTGCACATACAGGTGTTCATTCAATTAAAAAAAATCTGCCTCACTTAATAATCTTGCACCCCCACTTTCAACTATAACTAGCTGTGTCTGTTGTATGTGTCTGTGTTTTTCTTCATGTAGGTCTGTGTGTGTGTCTGCGTCAGACCAGGCTGCAGAAACAAATTAGTGGGGGGGCATAAAATGTTCTCGGGGGGGCACAATGGTTTTTCAACACAAGTTCCCTTTTATACGTTTCAGCTTGGACAACGGCACTGTGGCTTGCTTGGCGCTGCCCACGCTGCTGAACTAAACAGCAGAGAGGCAATTGAAAAATCTAATTTCTCTCTATCTTAAGAACATTCACTTATACAAAAACAGACTGAACGGATATATATAACAGACCTGCTGGGGCAGCGGACTGAGAGCAGGGGACACAAACAAGCTGGATAAGATGGTCAGGAAGGCCAGTAGCGTGGTTGGGGTGGAGCTGGACTCTAGCGAGGGTGGCGGAGAGGAGGAACCTTGCTAAGCTCCAGGCCATCAGGGAAAACCCCTCCCACCCACTATACACAGACTTGGCTGACAGGAGGAGCATGTTATAGGCTCACACTACCTAAATGCAGCACTGAACGGCACAGGAAGTCCTTCATTCTGACAGCCATCAGACTATACAATGCATCACTGTGACTCACTGCATCACTGAGCACAGAGTGACAGTTACCATCTTCCTGGACTCTTACTTTTTAAACAGCACTGTGCAATATTACACCTACTGTAGACTTCAGTATATTTTTACTGTATTTATTTACTGTATCTTTTATTCTATTTTTATTCTATTTCATTTTATTCTATTCTTAGGCCATTTGTTTTGTTATTCTTATTCGTGACTTAATTCTGTCTAAATGTTTAATGTTGAGTAATTTGCAGTGTAAAATTTCCCTATACATAATACATTTCTATTCTATTCTATTCTATATCTTTGAAAAGTCTCCATTTATTCAACACTTCTGAATTCACTGGCAAACTGAACTGACAAAAATAAGGTGCATAAAAAAGCAAACAAAATTCCTCCACAGGCTACACCATCATTAGTAGAGCGGCAAGCAGCGTTTGGGGACAGAGTGAAATCTTCTTAAAACACTGCCCCTCTCCACTCATTCCTGAACTTTTTTGTTAAGTCCTTCTCAAATGCCAACTTGGCCTTGCGTCGATGAAGCATACTAAGGCGATGTTCTGTAAAGACGTTCTTGAGGGTAGAAAACAAATTCTCACAGAGTGCCGTGCTAGCTTCAGTAGTGTTGTTGTTGACATCAGTGCCCACTAGGGCTGTCCCCGACTAAGGATTTGGATAGTCGACTTTGATTGACAAATTCTTTATTTATTTTTTGCCGGGGTGGGCACAGCTGACTCAGTGGGCGGGCCCGGCCCCCTAATGCCCGCCCATGGCGCCGGGTCTGGTCTGCGTGTGCATGAATACGTTACTCAGATTGAGGAGGGTCGGGGCGCAGAAAACACATTTCATCCATTTGAATAACGTCCTCTTTCCTCCACTCATTAATAGTGTGATTTCTGCTTCTGCCCCATAAACTCAGCATTAGCTGTGTTGTGGCCCTGGGTGGCGGCATGCATGGTAGCACTATATCTGCATCATTAGCTGTGTGTGTGTGTGTGTGTGTGTGTGTGTGTGTGTGTGTGTGTGTGTGTGTGTGTGTGTGTGTGTGTGTGTGTGTGTGTGTGTGTGTGTGTGTGTGTGTGTCAGTTGGGGGGGGGGTTCTTAGTCAGAGTCTGTGGGGGCAGAGTAAGAGGGGGGAGAGCTGGGAGAGAGTTCAGCTTCCTGACAACCTGGTGGATGAAGCTGTCTTTCAGTCTGCTAGTCCTAGCTCGGAGACTCCTCATTCTCCTCCCGGAGGCAGGAGACTGACGAAGCACTGTGAGGGGTGGGTGATGTCGCCCGCGATGCGGAGTGCTTGCGTGCCAGGCGTGAGTTGTAAATGTCCTGGAGGGAGGGGGGGGGGGGCACCAATGATCCTCTCAGCTGTTCTGACCGTGCGCTGCAGGGTCTTGCGGCAGGATGCCGTGCAACCGCCGTACCACTCGGTTATGCAGCTGGTCAGGAGGCTCGCGATGGTGCCCCGGTAGAAGGAGCACAAGATGGGAACTGAGGCTCCAGCTTTTCTCAGTTTGCAGAGGAAGTAGAGCCGCTGTTGAGATGTGATGTGCACTGCACACCCAGGAATGTGGTGCTGCTCACTCTCTCCACCACACCACCATTGATGGTCAGTGGAGGGTGCTGGGTGTGTGCTCTCCGGAAGTCGACAACAACCTCCTTAGTTTTCTCCACATTGAGAATGAGGTTGTTGGCTCACCTCGTCCCTGTAGTGAGACTCATCATTGTTTTTAATGAGCCCCACCACAGTTGTGTCGTCCGCAAACTTGACGGAGAGGTTGGTGTTATATTTTGGTGTGCAGTCGTGAGTCAGTAGTGTGAAGAGTAGGGGGCTGAGCACGCATCCTTGGGGCAGTGGCGTTGCGCAATATGTCGGCGCCCCCCCGCAGGTCAGACCATGGGGCCCCGCCCACTCCCCTAAATCAATAATAAAGTGAGAAAATATTGCGTAATAGCCTACCCTAATGTCCACCTCACCCTCCGCCTATGGATAGACATCGCGGCCACTTAAACCATGTACTAAAAATTTTACGGATTAGATTCCAGTTCCAATGTAACCTGTAGGCTACTCGTACTGGTTATGGCGAATAAAACGTTATTTTCTTCTAACCTGTCTCGGTGGCTGTAGCATGGCTGAGGGCCTGGCTGGGCTGTCTGTCTGCCTGGACTCGACGCGGAGCTGACGGTCTGACCGGGGGGTTGATAGCGGTGGACGCGGCCGGCCTGGGTGGGGAGCTTATTGCCGTCGCCGATGCATCTTCAGTAACGTTAGAGTCAGTCTACCTTTGCTGCCTGCTGGAACAATGATGTTCTTTTTCGTAGCTTTGCCGTCTCCTGTTCGGCTTTCGCTCTCATCTTGTTTTTCTGAGCACCGCTCATTTTTACCGGCGCTTCCCGCTGTGTTTTAAACGCTGCCAATGAACATTAGTTATCAGCCTAGCCCTATCGCAGGTGAGCAAATAAATTACAACATAGCAGGGAGGGGGGGGGGGGGGGCGCCCTCTGCTCGAGATGCATCCAGCTGCAGCCCCGCAGAACCATACTGGGCTCCTCACACTGTCTGCGCCCTGTTCCCGCGCGTTACGATTATAATCTTTTTTTTATCCACTTTTTCTCCCATTTTCTATTTTTCTCCCATCCCAATTTCGTATCATCCAATTCAACCCTCCCCTGTCTCGAACGCTGTTTCTTGCCTCCCACAAGCCGGCTGCAATGTGGACTAAGTCATACATAGCACGAGACCCCTCCGATACTCGAGGTAACAGCAGTCACATCTTTTCACCTGCGCAGCGTGATCTTTCAGCGTCAGGGGTCTGCGCTTTGGAGGGGCGCCGCCCCCATGGCTTCCTGATTCTACTGCACAGGCGCACCAACCGACCTGTAGGAGTCGCTGTCCACAGCGCCCGATCCCCACCCATCAGTTTCCCACCCCCTAATACTGCCAATGTGTATTAGTACGGACGACCAGCTAAACTGAAAGCCGCGGGGGGTGCGGAGGCCTCCGCTACGCCACTGCCTTGGGGGGCCCCAGTGTTCAGGATGATGGTGCTGGATGTGTTGTTGCCAACCCGAACTGCCTGTGGTCTCCTGGCCAGGAAGTCCAGCAGCCAATTGCACAGTGAGGTGCTCAGCCCTAGCAGGTCCAGTCTCTCTATCAGCTGTTGGGGGATGATAGTGTTAAATGCTGAACTAAAATCTATAAGATAAGATGATCCTTTATTAATCCCCTTGGGGAAATTCAGGTGTCAAAGCAGCATGGGGGGGGGGGGTACAGGGTGGGGGATACATGCTATGAACAGCATCCTGGCGTATGAGTTTTTTGTGTCCAGATGGGTGAGAGCTGAGTGGAGGGCAGTGGAGATTGCATCATTGGTGGACCGGTTGGCCCGATATGCAAACTGGAAGGGGTCCAGGGAGGGAGGGAGGATGTGTTGCATGACTAGCCGTTCAAAGCACTTCATAATGATGGGTGTCAGTGCAATGGTACGGTAGTCATTGAAGCAGGCTTGAGAAGCCTTCTTTGAGACCGGGATGATGGTAGTGTCTTTGAAGCATGTGGGGACAGCGGCTTGGCTCAGGGAGGTCATTGTATAAAACATCACATCATTGTACAAAACTGCCTGATTTTGACCAAAATCTGCATGGCCCAAATTTATTCAGATATGTTCAGGTCAGAGATTAACCCCATTATAAATGGAATTAATATTTCCCTGTCAGAATTATGTTTACTGTCATCCTTTTAGAATTGAGTCCCCAAAAGATGGTAATGTAGATAGATAGAGAAGGCAGAGTCCAGATGTTCAGAATATGTACAAATGACACGGTGCAGATATGAAGACCAGTCCCCAGCAACCCTCAGGCTGGCTGAGGACGGGGGCCATTGAAGCTGACAACAGTAGAGGCACAAAGGAACATTTCAAATGCTCTGTGGCACGTGAACCTGGCATCATGGCTAAAGGTGCTCCACAGGAGTGCCAGATCCATTCCTCCACCACAACCTCACAGATTCCTCCTTCTGGATGCTGCTGCTGTGTTTGTGTTGACTCTGGTCCTTTTCATAACCATCCTAATGTGACATCCTAATGTAACCTCTGTCGCTCTACTCAGCTTCCCTCTCTAGGGAAGTTAAGATGAGATGTCAGAAGAAGCTCTGAGTCATGCATTAGCATTTCCAAGATTGTGATTGTGATCTATTGTGATTGTCTAGGCCAGGGGTGTCAAACTCATTTTCACAGAAAGCCACATCAGCATTATGGTTGCCCTCAAAGGGCCAAAGACCATATAAATGTTCTGTTCCGTTAGGGGCTCTGCTTGGCATCACTACTGCACTCCCTCGCGTACGTGCACGCATACTGAATAACATTCCACAAATATACCTTTAATACCAGTATTAGTCTGACCACACCCCTCATCAGCTTACCTTCATAAGCAGGTGTGTGGCCACCTGCTCTCCTTCTCGCTTTCACCACAAGGAAGTGCCTCGGTAGTACCCCACTTGACGTGTTGTTAGTTGAAAAGAGTTGTGACTGGTTTACATTGTGCTTAATCTTTTCTTCTCTCACTTTGTTGTACAAGAAAAGGTTTGGGTCATAATGTATTCCGCGGAGAGTAGACCCGCTAGACCTACTCTTCACCACCGGTTCTCCATTCCCGCCTCCGTCGTGCGCCTCGGTGCTGGGCTGTTGCCACTCTCGTGGTTGCCGACCCAGCCCGGGAGACTGCCGGTGGATAGTTTTCCTCACCGACGAGCCGAGGGTTCGGTGCCGTCGCTTCGGCGATGGCCTGATCTCGACTCTGGTTCCTCTGGTTCTGGGGAATCGCCCGTTGATGAACGGGGGATTGTTTTGGAGCCGGAGGATTTGCGACGCAAACTTTTCGCGTCTGCTCGCTCGCGTCGCAAGCAGTGATGCCACTAACGCGTTACTAAGTAACGCGTTATTGTAATCTGATAACTTTTCCCCGAAAATAGTAATCTAACGCGTTAATCTTTACAAGCCAGTAATCTGATTGCAGTTACTTGTCCAAGTGGCTGTGCATTACTATTTCGTTACTATCTCATCATAATGCAGGCGGAATGCAGTATTTTCTTTCGTTTTCGACAGTCAAATATATGTTTGGAAAGCTTTTCCTTGTATTGGGGAGTGACGTCACAGCACGCAACCTGGCGTGTTGAGCCATGCTGGTGGGCGCGGCTGTTATTGTTATTTTCAGGCTGACCTAAACTGCGCGCTAGCAGGGAGAAGCTCGCGCTCGTATTCGTAACGCTTTCTTGCACTGGAAGTTCACTAGTCTACTTAACGTTTGTTAAGCTGGGTGAAAAAAACATTCACTTTGCGGAGGAAACAAAATACTGTCTACCGCATATGGAATATACAGCAGCTGCACGACCGTCGACTTCTACAGGACTCGGAGCTGCACCACCAGCCAAACAGTATGTTCCACCTTTGAGTTAAACATCTTTTGCATTGCACTATAATTCATGAACATGGAACACCATACTGCAGTATGTAGGTTGTCAGTAGCACACTGACAACACTGCAGTATATATATTCCCTCCCCGCCGTATATATTTCCCTCCCACCCACCCACCCCCTCCTAATGTACAGTCCCCTCCAGTGATGCCGGTAAAGCGTTACTAAGTAACGCGTTATTGTAATCTGATTACTTTCCCCCGAAAATAGTAATCTAACGCGTTAATCTTTAAAAGCCAGTAATCTGATTGCAGTTACTTGTCCAAGTGGCTGTGCATTACTATTTCGTTACTATCTCATCATAAATTCATAATGCATGCGGAATGCAGTATTTTATTTCGTTTTCGACAGTCAAAAATACATTTTTGAGCTGTTTTTCTTATTTGGGAGTGACGTGGTGTGGCAGTGAAAGGGTTACACAAGAATGTGTCCTCGCGGCGTGACTGGACTCTCTGTCTGTGAGTGACTCTGCTTTGGCCCAATCACATTCCCCATCCACAGTCTGCGAATCAGAGGCAGAGTAGGGCGGGTCTTCACAGCACGTCATGTGACATATGCGCCAATCGTCTGACAGCAGGGCTCCGTCGCATTCGTCTGAGAATTCCACCCCAAAACGCTTGTCTAAACGAAGTGAAACCGCAAGAAGACTAGAGAGACATTTATAAAAACAATTTAATAGTTACAGTTGATATAATTGAATAGTTCAGCCTGCATTTGTTAGATGTGAATGGATACACTGGTTTTGTAAAACCACTGGCTGGCTGCTCTAATGCTCTCCCACAGTTCTTCAGGTGGGAGAACACGAGTGACAGAGAGAGGGGAGAGAGACACACACACACACACACACACACACACACACACACACACACACACACACAAGCACAAGCACACGCACACACGCGCACACACATACACACAGAGAGGGAGAGAAGGGATTATATTATAATAATAATAATTATTATTATTATTATTATTATTATTATTATTATTATTATTATTATTATTATTATTATTATTATTATTATTATTATTATTATTATTATTATTATTATTATTATTATTATTATATTAGAGATGTAGGCTGTCTGGGTGGGGTTGGAGAGAAAGAGGCATGGGGTGAGAGAGAGAGAGAGAGAGAGAGAGAGGGGTGAGAGAGAGAGAGAGAGAGAGAGAGAGAGAGAGAGAGAGAGAGAGAGAGAGAGGGGTGAGAGAGAGAGAGAGAGAGAGAGAGAGAGAGAGAGAGAGAGAGAAAAGCTCTTATTTGCCAGATTTACAGTTAATTTACATGTTAAAGAGAGACTGCTTGTATGTTTATAGAGAGACATTTATAAAAACAATTTAATAGTTACAGTTGATATAATTGAATAGTTCAGCCTGCATTTGTTAGATGTGAATGGATACACTGGTTTTGTAAAACCACTGGCTGGCTGCTCTAATGCTGTGAGCATCATAGACTGTTGCTTTACCATACTTGATGGTACAGAAGCTGAAGCACTAGTTTAACAATTTACGTTATGTGCAGAGAAACAAGTTAAAAACAATTTATGCACTTTCAATAAAGCGTTTAAAAAAAACTGTTGGGGGAACGACGACTTCGTAACCTAGTTACTTTCAAAGTAACTAAGTTACTCTGATAATCAAGTAATCAGTAAAGTAACTTGGATTACTTTTTAAAGGAGTAATCAGTAATCAGTAATCGGATTACTTTTACAAGTAATCTGTGGCATCACTGGTCCCCTCCCCATCATATGTATATACTCTGTCATGATCTAGGGGTAACAGTACTGTATATTTGAATACCGCTTATGTCACAAATGTATCAGTACTAAATACCTATATGTCCCTATGCCATAAATGTCATGTATGTTGTGTATGTCATAAATGTCTATATGAATTGAAAATGGGGGACCCTGATGGAAACAAGACACACGTCTTTCTCTGGTCTGCATCCCCTTAACAATTGTGTGTATTGAGCCGTACTGTATTGTACCCATTCTGCAATCTGTTAAATAAAGTTTTCATTCATTCATTCATTCATTCATTAATTCATTCATTCATTCATTCATTCATTCATTCATTCACACAATAATAAATAATAATAATGTAGAACCATATCTGAATGGGGCAGGCCTCAAAGGTAGGCTACATATCAGCCTACATGTGGTGTTATTGACCATTTATCTTTTGTGAAATCTATAGATCTATAGATAGCAAGATAGGCCTACCTGCCCTATTAGTACATTTTACTCAAACTGAGTACATTTTACTAAATTTTTTTTGTCATTCTTATGTTGTGGCAGCAGCAGGGACGACGACTTCGTAACCTAGTTACTTTCAAAGTAACTAAGTTACTCTGATAATCAAGTAATCAGTAAAGTAACTAAGATTACTTTTTAAAGGAGTAATCAGTAATCAGTAATCGGATTACTTTTACAAGTAATCTGTGGCATCACTGGTCGCAAGATGGTGGCGTGCAGACGCGAACGGCCTGGGTTTGGGGAGCTGCTGGAGACCAGCGAGGATGCGACCGACTCTGGATTTCTGATGGAAACTGAGGACTTCATGGAAGAGGCGGACGGATTCTTGTATGATGGTCCCGTGGAGGAGAGTATCCCTCCTCAGGAGACCCCGGAGGGGGGAGAAATGGCTCCATGGGGCTCCCTGTTCGAGGAGGTCGAGGAACCACCTTGGCCTCATCGGCAGGATGCCCTACTGTCGGCCGCATCGGATTGTGGCTCCTTGACCAGTCGCAGCCTGCTGTATGCGAGGGATGCGGGGTCGGTGGAGGAAGGTTCGCAGGGGGAACTGCGGGCCTTGTTTCCCGAGCTCATGGCGGTAGCCGCCGCCGCAAACGGTGTGCCGCTGCCGCTGCCATTGCCTGCACCTGTCCCTGATGACCTCATAGGCCATCCCTGGCAGCGTCCCCCAGTGAGAGGGGTGGACGTTGTCTACCCATTTTTCCCATCGATGGGGGCCTATGTTCGTCGGGGTCAGGCGGTGTCCAACATCATGGGACTAACTCCCGCCTACGTACCAGTTACGCGGGTGTCGGGGTTAGTCAAAGGTATGGGGGAGGGCGTGCCTCGGCTTGACAGTCCGATGGCCGCGCTCCTCTGTCCGGATATGGTGTGGGAACCCCTATGCAAGCCGGTCCTCCAGGGGAAATCGGCTAGGCGATTGGCTTATTGGGGTGACCAGTCATTCATCGCTGGTACACAATCGCTGGCTGCGGCGTCTAACATCGCCCACCTGGCTAGATTTGTATCAGGGGTAATGACGGCCGGCACGGATCTGAACGAGGTAAAATGCGATCAGATCACCCAGGCTGCGGGAGCTGTCCTGCACCTTTCCCAGGTGCTGGCCATAGCCATGCGGAAAGTGCGCGCCCTGGCCACCCTGGGCCAGCGTCACCTTTGGCTGGAGCAGGCCCGTGTGCCAGAGAAGAAGAGAGCTCCTCTTCTGACGGCCGCCCTCTCCGACGCTGGCCTGTTCGGGAAGGCCCTGCAGTTGATGACCTCAACATGCAGAGAGATGGCAGAGGAGAGATCCATCCTCCAACCCCATTTTCCGCCTCCCGTCCTTGCCGGTGGAGGCAGAAGGCTTCCGCGACGTCGAGCTGTCTCCGTCGCCGCTACCACTGCCTCCGCCGCCGCTGCTGGCCCTGCCAAGAGGGCCAGGGGACGAAACGGCGCTTCGGCCACCGCCGGCCCATCCCAGACCGGAGGAGATGGTAGGGAACGTCGTGTCCAGCAGACTGTAACCTACCGTCCCTCCGGGGCTCCCCGGGGTGGCAAGACTCGAGCGGCGCGAGGTGGCAGACGCCGTTAGGAGTGACTTTTTTCCCCTCTGTATCCCCTCTCCTACACCCTTCCCGGCCCCTCTATGATTTTGTGCCTTAACTTTATTAGTGTTTAATAAAAAAAGTTCCCCGACATAAGGGGGACTGTGTTTTGGCCGAACAAACTGTGTGTTTCTTCTAACAAATCATATGGTGGGGTTGTGTATATATGAATCTGCCCTGTTTTACGTTGTGGGGTGAGTTGTGTTGTGTTACGAGGTTAAGCAAGGTCTGCAACTTACACTCGGTAATAGGTTCTATTTAGCTTGATGCTCCACATGCAATTAGAACTGGTGTTATTCCATTGCTTTAACTAAGTATATGTGTTTTCACAATGCTGTGTTGTTTAGTTGCAGTAATGCTCGTACGCACACTTTTCACGGCCTAGCCGTTACTCTCGTTCAGCGTTTTTTCCTATGTGTGACATAGGCAACGGGTATTGGATTCACGCACAGGCGACTTGTGTTTTGTTGTAAAACCTTTTACACTTTTTGTGGGTAGCAGGCATTGTATTAGCTTATGCTATGCATTGCTTTCTACCGGAGGTTTTCAAGATGGCTACGGTTGTTTTTCTGTGTGTAGGGATAAAGGGTGTGTTTTCGGGAGGGGGTGTCAAATAAACCCCTCCTTTCCCACTTGATTGGTTTAGGGGATTTTTGATCTTTTCTGCTGAGCCAGTCAGGGCCAAGCCAGTGCTTGACAGGGGGGGGGGGGGGGGGGGGGAGGGGTATTCTACCAACTCCTGTTACATGACAGGATCCGGTGGGTTTTCCCCGCCCGTTGTAGCGTTGTTGCTATGGCGACGCCTTCCATGAGCTGGTGTCTTAAAGATGTCGAGGTTGGGCGCAGGGCTCACAGGCCTGCTGCGCCCGGTTTATGTGTCAAACTTGAGTCTGTTGGTCACGTGTCTCACAGTTTACATATCTTTTTTCTTGACCATGGTCTCATGTGGGAAGGTGTTTCTGGGAGGGTCTGGTCTTACACTCTGATTAAAAGGAGTGACTGGATTGAAATCATGTGAAAAACAGGGTTTTTACTCCCAGCTGTGCAGTTGGGTCATACGGGTGATGCCTTTTCTTTATTTTTATAAAGAGTTGAATGTGTCTTGATGGATTGGAAATGAGGGTCCCTGATGGAAACAAGACTAACGTCTTTCTCAGGTCTGCCTCCCCTTATCCTATTGTGTGTATTGCCGTACTGCAGTCTGTTGGGTAAATTTTTTCATTCATTCATTCATGGAGTTGATTGCATCTCGCCCCTCTTGTCGTTTCCCTGGGCGTCTTGGGGATTCAATATGGTGGTCTAAACGGCCTATTGTTGATGTGGGTATGTCCAAACGCACACATAGTGCTGGCTCGGGATGTGCTTTTGGGCCATTGGCTGACTAGCGCGCCTTGATTGCTTGGGTGAAACAGCGTTTTTATGGAGCAATTGGGATGGGTTTTTTTTTCCTCTTCCGACATCCTGTGTGTTGTCGATGGGTTCCCGTTCATGTCAGGGGATGATGACGGAATGGGTCTGGACATATGGGGAAGGGTCTCACGCCCTAGGGGTGGGCCACCGGACGCGGTTCATGCCGACACGTCTGGGTGGCGCCTTCTTTTTTATGTTGGGATCAAACGCGCATATCTGCCCCTTCTCCTGGGGTTGGCAGGTCGGCGTGATTAGGGCACGGGACTGGTTCTGGTCGCGCTGGTCCGGATCAGTTGCACCCGTTGTCCGCTGGGGATGCAGATCTGCTGTTCTGGTACCCTGAGGGACTTGGGGTTTTTTCAGGGGGAAAAATGCTAGGTCGATCCGGGTGTCACAGGGTTGAGCGTTATGGGACCCTTGTTAGGTGCGTTGTATTCTGCACTGTCGTAATGGCTTACGGCCGTGCCGACCTGTGCGCGTCCGATCTCGTCGGATCTCGGCCGCTGTGCGTGTTGGTCTTGGTTGGTACTTGGTTGGGTGACCTCCTGGGAATACCGAGTGCGGGGTGCTGGGGCTGGTCTTCCATTTTTACGCTCTTCTCTTGCGTTTGGCGCTGAGGGGCCTGTTGGGGTGGTTTTAACCTCCTCGGGGGACCCTGTGCTCCCCGTATCACCGGGCCCGGTCCGGGGTGATGCTCGTTGACCCGTAGGCCCGGGATAGCCCTGTTGGAAACCGGAACGCGGGCTGCGGCGGTGCCGCAGATGTGTTTTGGGGTTTCTTTCCTGAGGGGTTATGGGACCAACCATTGCATGGGGTAATGCCTGGGTGGTTGGTTCTCTGGTGTGTTGCTGCAGTGTCGACTCCCGGTTCTCCGGTTGAGGGTGCCCCTGCACGTTCATGACGTCTGCCGATCGTATGGGCTTTTTCTGTGGCGGCTGTCAGGGGTCGAGTGGTCTAGGGATCCCACTTCTGACATGCTGTTTAAAGGCTTGGTTATGCGACAACGCCAGCTTCCGCCCCTTCCGCCGGGGCGGCTGTTTTCAGCTGTCCTTTCTGGCGCCTGCTTCGTCCGCAGTTTCCAGGCTTGGGTTGACGGCCTGTTGCCTGGTCTTTTTCCCCGGTGCACTGCCTGCTTCCTTTGGTTAACTCTTGTGTGTTATGACCATGCTGTCTGCCTGTTGCAGGGCCTGTGTTCCAGGCGGTGTGCTGTTGGGGAGGACAGGGCCCGCTCGGCTGGGGGCCTTTGTCCAAATACGCTGGCGATGTGGGGGGCGGGGTCACTAGGTGCCCACCTGGTGGCGTGTTGCTTAATAACAGCGCAACAGTGCAAAAATGCTTCCGCATTCGTCACCGCACGCCAGTACGGTAATGCGCCTTTCATTTTCCTTCGCCCAGCGCCCAGGTGCGTGCACCGGCGGCGGCGTGCTCGCTCAGGTGCGTGCACCGGCGTGCTCGCGAGGTGCCCGCGCATGCGCATGAGATCCCGCCTTGGTTCGTGCACAGAACCAGAGCATTTAGACCTTTTACTGTGGTTCAACAGTTTTAGTAGCAGTGCACAGAACCAGAGCATTTAGACCTTTTACTGTGGTTCAACAGTTTTAGTAGCAGTGCACAGAACCAGAGCATTTAGACCTTTTACTGTGGTTCAACAGTTTTAGTAGCAGTGCACAGAACCAGAGCATTTAGACCTTTTACTGTGGTTCAACAGTAGTTCATACAAGACTTTCTTTGTAAAATGTGTCATAATGACTGTAGCATTTGTGTGTGTGTAACGTACACTGTAAAAAATAAATGTTTTTTCACAGGAAATTCACTATTATTTTACAGATTACTTTTGTTTTTCTACTTTAAGTGTAAATGCCATACAAATATAGTAAATTACCTTTGATCAAACTATTAACCATTAAATAAAGGTTGTAATTCCTTCATAGTTAAATACAGTAGAGGTTGCATACTTCATTATCTAAAGATGGTAAGTTAGAGTGTTGTGTTCACTCATAGTTAAAGACTGTAGAGGTTGAGTACTTCATTATCTAAACATGGTAAGTTAGTTAGAGTGTTGTGTTCAGTCAGACAGTAGACAAGTAGAGGTTGAGTACTTTATTATCTAAACATGGTTTGATTGATTGAT
This sequence comes from Notolepis coatsorum, assembly GCF_963971535.1. Lineage (NCBI taxonomy): Eukaryota > Metazoa > Chordata > Actinopteri > Aulopiformes > Paralepididae > Notolepis > Notolepis coatsorum. The sequence goes on from NC_140166.1 coordinate 186,472,932, forward strand.
TGAAAAGTTTATTAACAGATTGCAGAATGGGTACAGTACAGTACAGCTCAATACATACAATTGTTAAGGGGATGCAGACCAGAGAAAGACTTTCGTCTTGTTTACATCAGGGTCCCCCATTTTCAATTCATCATAACATATATGACATACATGACATACAGATAGACAGTACTGCTACATCTATACATTTATGACATATCAGATTTGCAAATACAGTACTGTTTGTGATACAAAAGTGTCCAGAAAAAGGAGTGTATATACATTTGGCGTAGAAACTGTACATTGGTGAGTTAGAGTGTTGTGTTCATTCATAGTTAAAGACAGCCGAGGTTGAGTAGTTTCTTCTGATATTCCATAGTAAAGTACACGTTAACGTTACAATGTGTTGTGTTCACAACACTGTTTAGTTAAAGACAGCCGAGGTTGAGTAGTTTCTTCTGATATTCCATAGTAAAGTACACGTTAACGTTACAATGTGTTGTGTTCACAACACTGTTTAGTCTGACGACGCGTCGCGAAGTACACGTTAACGTTACAATGTGTTGTGTTCACAACACTGTTTAGTTAAAGACAGCCGAGGTTGAGTAGTTTCTTCTGATATTCCATAGTAAAGTACACGTTAACGTTACAATGTGTTGTGTTCACAACAGCGTTTAGTCGCCTCCGACGACGCGTCGCGATAATATACTATATTCGCGAAGTACACGTTAACGTTACAATCGTCGCGATAATATACTATATTCCATATCCATAGTAAATTACACGTTAACGTTACAATGTTGCGTTGTGTTCACTCATAGTTAAAGACAGTTGTGTTCACTCATAGTTAAAGACAGCCGAGGTTTCAAGTGATTCGTTGCAATGTACGCGGAAATGCCATAGCATTTGTCTAAGCGGGCCTGAAAAGAAAGGCGATTTACCGTAGTGGCCTGCGGTGACGAAAGCGGAAGCATTTTTGCACTGTTGCGCTGTTATTAAGCAACACGCCACCTGGTGGGGTCTTGATGCTGGCATCATGGACTTCTCCGGGCCCCCATTCCAGGGAGTCCAGTCCTTTTGGTGGGTCTGGGTCTTCCTTCGCGCTCCGCTGCTACGGCCTTGCCACGGGGTTGGGTTTGCCCTTGACCCCGTGATTCTGGGGGCAGTGACGAGGTTGTTCCTCCGTTCGTTCCCGGGTGGCATGCGGGTTGTGCGTGGGTGTAGTCGTGGGGTCAAGCCACGGTCTGCTCACCCTGTGCGTTGGGTTGCTTGAGTGCCTCTTCGCACGGTCGGGTCCGTCGCCCTCCCGTGAAGCCCCTAATAGGGGGGATGCCCTCCATTAGGGGGGGTCGGGGGGGCTCGGCCCTCCCTGTTCTGATGGTTGTGGGGGGCTGTCAGCGGGGTGTATTTGTCAGCCAGCGGCTCCGCTTGGCCTCCCTTTGTGCAGTAGTGATGCCAAGCAGAGCCCCTAACGGAACAGAACGTTAGGTTATGGCTATAACCAAGTTCTGTTAGTTAGGGGTGACGCTTGGCATCAGACGGCCGCTGCAGCCCTTGACCTCACCTTGTGGTGAAAGCTTGGGTAGGAGGAGATCAGGTGGCCACACACCTGCTTATGAAGGTAAGCTGATGAGGGGTGTGGTCAGACTAATACTGGTATTAAAGGTATATTTGTGGAATGTTATTCAGTACGCGTGCACGTACGCGAGGGAGTGCAGTAGTGATGCCAAGCGTCACCCCTAACTAACAGAACTTGGTTATAGCCATAACCTAACGTTAATGTAGTGTAAAATAAATGTAGCTACTCATTTACATATTGTTAAACATGTTGTTTCTGTATTTATTACTTATTCAAGTTATACATTTTGCATAGATGTAAAAATATATGTTAGCTTATGTTATTTTAACAAATAATTTTAGTTTATCATAACCCCATATTACTCCATCAATGATCAAACCATTCAACTAAATAACTAAATAACAAAGAAGAATATCATCAAATACAAGCTATGACATTAAGTTTGTTCAAAACCTTTTTGTCACAGTCAAGAGGGGCAGAACTAACAACTGTGAGCTGCAAAGAACACGTGGGACAGATGTAGCAGATGTTACAAAAACAAATGGCTGCACACAACCTTGCAGAGGCCATACATCCAACTAATGGAAGATAGTTTAATTAACTTTAATTAACAGATTGCAGAATGGGTACAGTACAATACAGCTCAATACACACAATTGTTAAGGGGATGCAGACCAGAGAAAGACTTTCGACTTGTTTACATCAGGGTCCCCCGTTTTCAATTCGTAATGAAATTGCTGTTATGTGTCTGCATGAACACACAACTGTAACTGTACTAAAAAATAACAAAATAAGGGTTGTCTCAGTTCACAACTATATTGGTCAAGTTTTGGGTGGGACTTGTTTGCGTCCTGCAGCTTCTTATTCAATTGAGCGAGATACTTGGTTATGTCACACAGCCAGTTTGCATCTGACAGTTCAGACAATATTTCTTCAACCCTTTGTTACCTATTCCGCCTGGATCTTTTTTGTATTTTGGGCTGTAAAATTGTCAAAGAATGTCTGAGGAGTAAGTGCTTTTGGCTTTTTTCCTTTGTTACTTCATCAATACCTCAGATGTTCAACATACATGTATGTGTAAGAATGTGTAATAACTAAGGCTGTCAAAGTTAAAGCTTTATTAATGCATTAACTCACAATTCTTTTAACGCCACTATTTTTTAACCCAAGATTAATGTTAAAAAAAATTTAAATAATTTTTTTTAACCAGAGCTCTTGGGGGGGGGGGGGGCACATCAAATGACGTGGCGGGCCACGTTTGACACCTATTATCTAGGCATGCGGCTCTTTGCCCGTCAATGTGCGGCTCTTCCATCCATAAAAAAAAAAAAAAAAATTTATGTCACTCATTCCATAAGGACGTAGAATAAACATTTACATTCTTTTTTTAAATGGTCCATTTGCATGTTCTTGGTATCTGAATCTAGGGACATATATGGATCAGTGTCAGAAATAGTGTGTCTGTTACTAGGCTTGAGTAAATTGTAATGAACCAAAGGAGAATATCAATTCTATTTAAAAAAAAAATTATCTTTGACTGTAAATAACACCATGCTAAAATTGACCAGACCTGAAAAATCTAAGCAAATGAATAAAGGGAAGATGATTAAACAGAAGGTTTTGTAGATACAGTACTGAATTCTGCCATCTTTTTTATAATGTAAATTTCTCCACCATTTTTCATCATATTGCAACACCGTTTTTTGCAAGACGTTCACAGAAAGGTAGAGAAACTAACTGCGTTCTGTTTTATGGCAATAACGTTAAGGTTTGTGGGAGATAATCCCAAAAAATAAGAGAAATTAAAAAGTAAATCCAGAAGTCAGATGATTGACAGGGGCTGGTGTGAGCTGGGTAGGGTAGTTTTTCGAAATTTGAAAGCCCTGAGTCTCTTCCTTCAAAAGACTACACTCACTTTTGGCTGTGCCACTTCCTCCTGTCAATATGCGCCGGTTTCCGACTCAATGCCCTGAGATTTCTATAATCTTATATTTCACTAATAACAGTTCAAATAATTGGTAAACAAACATAATGCTGAAAATATACACTTTTACTGTATATCTCGGGCTTAAGAGGTTAACCCTGTGAGGCCCAAATTAAAAAGAAATTAGCAACTTCAGAGGCCAGAGGGTGGGACATATAAACACATTTACTATCAAATAGCATTGTGAGGCTGAACAACAGGACCAATTGACTATACAAGTGCTTAAAGGGGAACTATCTTATAAATGGCTTTTTTCAGTGTTTACCATTGTTTCTTAGCTATGTGGACTTATATTAATAGGATATATGTCTCTAATTCTCATATTGGCGAATTCTTCCAATTCTCCTCTCACAATATTCACCCTCACTGAACTGAGTCATCTGAAAATGTGCATATCTGTGATGTCAGAGATTTCTCAGCTGCATAATAATGTGGCAGTTGATGTGGCAGTTGGCACCAGGCCACACAGTGGTTGGAGCCCAGCCTCAAAACGGCTTAAGATCTTAAGGTAGAAAAATGCGGTTTTTAGTACTTGATTAGAAATACAAAACAATGCATTTTTTTTTGAAAAAAACCTAGGTGTTCCATAGACTCACAGGAATTGTGTAAAAGTGCCCAAATAGTGAAAGAAATAGTAAAATAGTTCCCCTTTAACATTTTTTAAATAAACATTATTTTTTTAAATGGCTAAAAGTGATTTTGTAATTTTGAAACCGTGGGTCTCACAGGGTACTTTTAACCCTGTGAGGCCCAAATAAAAAAGACATTAGCAACTTCAGAGGCCAGAGGGTGAGACCTATAAACACATGAAGGGTGCCGTGACTGAAAAAAAAGGTTGAGAAACGCTGGTATATGGTGTGGCTCTTTGTGGTACCACAGTCATTTTTTTGTGGCTCTTAGTCTCTGACTGGTTGGCCACCCCTGATCTAGGCTATTAATTAGTATACAAAGGTCTGTGAAGTGGAAAAACAACTCTTGTAAAATGATTTACAATGGAGCACTGAGGAATTTGGGAACGATTTGATGAGCTGTAAAAGGCCATTTTCATGTTTGTGAAACACCCCTGACCACCACACAACAGGACAACAGTGATTTTCCACTTGAGGTGTGTTACGACCCTGGCTCAAAGGGAAGCAACATTAGTGCACACAGACACCAAAAGACTATTCTAATTAAGATTACTAGCACAAACTAAAGATCAAAGTGGTAGAAAGGGGAAAAGACACTGCTTCAACCATCTCCTCTAGCAACTGTGACAGTGCATGTGTGGGTCAGCAAGTGCCTTTGAGCTGCCAGGCAGGTATCCAATCAGCAGCAATCAGCTAATTAGCAGCCATCACCTGCATGCACAGTGACACAGGAGTAATCAAGATCATGGTACATAACAAGGTGATACTCCACAATTGGGTAATTGGATAAACAAGGACACACAGAAAGCATTGTATAGATCAGGGGTGGGCAATTATTTTTCCCGGGGGGCCGAATGAGCAACTGAAAATATGTTGGAGGGCCGGGCCAAAATTCCAAACTCAATTATGCATAATATACATTTTATTTCTATATAAAAAGCAGTAAATGGCATTGTTTTGACCCCTGGTAAGAGTGTATGTTATTATTTGGCAATTAAAAGGTGAGCTTTCAAAAATATCATTTATTCAAATAGAATTTATTTCCAAAATGATGAACAAAATGTGAAACATTAATAACAAAGGACATGTATGAAAAAGTGCTATACAAATAAAGTTATTATTTTGAGTTTCATATACTATTGAAACAAGGATTTTCTTAGCTTTCTAAAGACATCACATCATCTTATAGCCAAAATAAACAAGACATGTCACTGAACTGTGTAAAGAAAAGTGTCCCAGTAGCCTTTTTTACTTTACATGCCTATATTAAACATTTAATGTTTTCAGAACTGTGAAAAAAAAAGAAAAAAAAAGATCAAGTGTCCCATTTCACTTGTTATATTTCCACATTTTAGTGTTCTTCAGCTTTTTTTTTTTTTTATTCAGTGTGATAAATCCAGTCTCTGTTGAGCTTTAACAAGTCCATCAAAGTCAGGTTGCATGTCTGAGGTGGAGATGCGAAGCACAGCTGCCAGATGTTCATCAGTGAGAGAGGATCTGTACCTGGACTTGGTAAACGTCATGACTGAGAATGTCTGTTCACATATAGGTGGATCCAAAGAGAACCAACATCTTCTGAGCATGTCTCCTCAAGTTCTCCTCCTTGAGAGCAGAGTAGAACTCTAGCAGTGATGCTGACTTAAAGTGCTCTTTCAGTAGTGAATCAGACTGCAGGTCAATGAGTTCAAGCTGAACATCAGTGGGTGCACTATCAACACTGCAGGTAAAGGGAGAGGAAACCAGCTGCATTTCATCCTCAACCTTTTTAAAATCTTGAAAACGCCTTGAAAATTCATCATTCATTGCTCCTAACATGGATGAGTACCTGTGCCGGTGATCAGCTGATGGTTTGACTTCTTTCAGGGTTTTCATGTGTTTGAGATTATTGCTGCCTAGTTGCCTTGAAATTAATTGCAACTTTGTCATGAAGGCTTTCACATGGCTATGCATTTCATGAGCAAAAATGCCCTTGCCCTGCAGTTGTGTGTTCAGTAGGGATGGGTACCGTTCACATTTGAACCGATACGGTACCGGTACCTGTGAATCGATACCGGTACCCAACGGTACCTTTTTTCTGTACTTTAGTCTCTAAAAATGTTATCTACCTACCTCAGTTGTGAAAAAAGAAATCCAAACTTCAAATAACCACACTTTCGACCGTTTTCGGCTTGCCCCGACTGCTTTGTTGTTGAATAAAGTCAAATCCTAGGTAAGCGTATATTGTGCGTGTGAACGTTGACATGAAAAGAAAAAAGTTAAAAAAAAAAAAAAAAAAAAAAATTTATTATCATGTAATCTTACGCGGGCCGGTCAGAATCATCGCGCGGGCCATATCCGGCCCGTGGGCCGTACAATGCCCAGGTCTGGTATAGATTGAACTGGTCTTACACAAAGCGCTATGTCAGTGAGTCACCACCACTAGGGGCAGAGTAGCTATAATCAAGAATCAAGAATCAAGAATCAAGAGGTTTATTTGTCACATACATACCAGGGCATACAGTGAAATGCGGGTGGTCATGCCTGCATCGATTGTGCAATAATACAATAATAAAATAGACATAGAAAAAAAAACAGGTAAGACATAAGATGTGCATGATAAAAATAGACATGCTAAATTCCTGAGAAGGCACTGGTTCCTATGTACACTACAATACAATATAACATTTTAACTCTGTCATTATGTTATGCTTACTACAGTATATCTAAACTACCTGTATACTATACAAGAACCACATCTGTTCTTTCCTTAAAGTGACTTTTATATTCCTCATTCCTTTCAAGTGACTTTTCCATTTAGTTTAAAGTGATTGTTTAAAGCGGTTGCAGCATGTGTGTGTGTGTGTGTGTGTGTGTGTGTGTGTGTGTGTTTGTGTGTGTGTGTGTGTGTGTGTGTGTGTGTGTGTGTGTGTGTGTGCTCATGTGTACTTGTGAGTGGATAGTTCAGTGTTCAGTGTTCTGATGGCCTGGGGGAAGAAGCTGAGCCGAAGTCTCTCTGTTCTCGTAGTGTGTGTCCCTAGGCGCTTGCCTGAACGCAGCAGCTTGAACAGGCTGTTGTTGGGGTGATGCAGGTCTTTCATTATTCTGCAGGCTCTGGATTTGCACCTCCTGTTATATAAGTCCTGCAGGGGTGGTAGTGCAATACCTGTAGTACGTTCTTCTTAGCGCACCACTCTCTGGAGGGCCTTCCTGTCCTGTGCCGTGCTGTTTCCAAACCAGTGTAGTATAATTTGCCTCTTAAATTATACATATCCTTAATAATTATATTAACTCCCATTTTGGAACTCAAGAGAAAGGTTTTAGAATAAATCTTCAGGTGACTTAACTAGTAAATCATTACAGGGACCAGTTGTCTGTGTGTAAATAAAGTATCATGCAAACAGGGATGTCTCAACAGAGACCAACTTTACATACAGACACCTCAGTCAGCTTCAAAGGAACACACACAAAGGAACCGGTTTGATCACATTAGAGTGTGATTTACCAGGCTCTGGTGTAAAGAACAGAGACAGAAGGAAATCACCCAAGAAGTAGCTAGTAAAATAGATGTTAAAAGGAAACCTTTCTACTTTGGAAAAGTGAATTGATAGATTAGAAGCCAAATACAACTTAATTTGCAATTCTAGGTATAATAAAGTATATATCTTTTAAGAATAACTCATTCTGTAACTAAGAAATTCAAGAATCAGGATATGCTGTGATTGAACCTGGAAAGGGAGACAGTGGACACAAGAGCATTTGCATACAAGCAGGCCAACAGCTGTTTCTCACAGAGGTGTGAGAAGCTAACTTCTTCTGTGGCACAAAGACACAGACAGTGGGAGGACTTGATATCGATTAAGAATATTGAAAATACTTTAAAAGGCAATTGTCTAGATGAAATATAATTTTGATTAAAGTACAATTATCACTGAAATGATGTGTTCAATAAGGGGAACAGAATGATATTAAATTAGAACTGGTTTATAGCCAAACTCACAGGATTAATGAAAGAGAACTTGCAAATAGCCTATATTAGTATTAAATAAATGTAATTATTTAGAAAGGCATGGTAAGACTTTAAGGAATCATAGGCAAATAAATTGAATAAGTCAAATGATGAAATGCAATATTTATACACTGAACTGGAAATAATTAATGTGAATGTAAGATTTGTGGGTTTACTCTGGCACAAACAAGTAATGTTTTATGTTGACATGTGGGTCCTTGAGAGAAGTACATTAATATGTATGTATCATGTTTAGCAAAATTAATAGTGACAATGATTTTAGCCTTAAAATTATTTGGAAAGAAATGCTGGCTTCAGCAGAGCCGTTAATGGTAAGCCACGCCTACATTTTCAAACTCTAAATAGCTGGTTGGAGATTGGAGGAAAACCGGTTGTGATGTCACTTGCTGTGAGGTCATCACCGGGACCAAGGCCTGCTATAAATACAGGGCCACGAGACACTGGGTGGAGAGATCAATGAGAAAGGCGGAGAAGACTTGGACAGGACACTTCATTGAACGATTTCATACACGCTGCCAACAGAGATCAGGAAGACGGTGTTGTTAATACCAGTGGACATTTTTGTTAGAATATTCTGGATGCCGTTTCAGAGTTTGAATTTCTGTTTACATCAAGTGTTTTTGAGAGCAACTATTGATTGATTTTTGTGGTCAAATAAATATCCGATCAGAAGACCTTGAGCGAATGTTTGGACTCAGTTTAAAAAAAAAATAAAAAAATTGTATCCTCTCTTTCTCCGATTTCTCTCTCTGTTTTCTCCCCGTCCCAATTTAGTCGTTGTGCCAATTCCCCCCCTCTCCTACCTGGTTGTTGTGCGCATGTTCTCCTACTGGTCGGTACAAGGGAACCCTGAAGTCATCCGCACGCTTCCTCCGACACGTGCGGCGACAGCCAGTGACTCTTTTTTCACCTGGCAGCGAGGACTCTCATTGGTGAAGTGTAACGCATGGGAGGTCACGCTGCCTTCATCAAGTCCTGCCTCCGCTGAGAAAGCGCCCAGACCTGACCTTTAGGCGTCGCTGTCCACAACGCCAGTTTCCCACCCACTGCTTGCCTCCCCCTAACCAAGCCAAACGAGTTAGTATGACGATCAGCCCAAGCCAAGGCAATGCTGACTCCGGGAGTCGAGACCACAGCCTCTTGCATTGGTGACGAGCGCAATCGCCGCTACGCCACCTGACCGCCTGGACTCAGTTTTTAATAGAATACTACATCTGGTTTGAGACAACGAGAGTACTTAGAAGAAGATATGACACCAGGCAGTGATGTTTCCAGTCAGGATGCTCTCTACAGCCCCGGAATAGAAGCAATGGAGTATCTTCCCAGATACTCTGAACTTCCTTAACTGTCTCAGATGTTAGAGGCGCTGTTTCGCCTTTTTCACAACAGAATCTATGTGTGTTGACCATGTCAGGTCCTCTGTGATGTTGACTCCCAGGTACTTGAAACTGCTCACCCTGTCCACGATAGCCCGATTTATCCACAGTGGCGTGTGTGTCCCCTGCTGTATTATCTTAAAATCCATGATCAGCTCTTTGGTTTTACCAATGTTCAGGAGTAGGCTGTTATCCCGGCACCAGCATGCCAGTTCATCAACCTCCTCCCGATAGGCCTTCTCGTCATTGTTAGAGATCAGCCCCACCACCACGTGTCGTCCACAAACTTCACTATGGAGTTGGAGCTGAACCTGGCCACACAGTCATGTGTGTACAATGAATACAGCAGGGGGCTCAGAACGCAGCCCTGTGGGGACCCAATACTCAGGGTAATTTTGCTGGAGGTATGACCCCCCGCCCTGACCGCCTGGGGCCTGTCCCTTAGAAAGTCCAGGATCGAGGCGCTCATGGCGGAGCTCAGACCCAGATTGATTAGCTTGTCAACCAGTCTGGTGGGGACTATGGTGTTGAAAGCTGAACTATAATCAATGAACAGCAATCTCACATAGCCCCCCTTCTGTCTGTCAAAGTGAGATAGGGTGTTGTGTAGTACTTGGGAGACCTTGTTGTCAGTGGACCTGTTTGTCATATATGCCAACTGCAGTGGGTCCATGTTACTAGGGAGAGAGGCACAGATGTGGTCCTTGACCAGCCTCTCAAAGCATTTCATGACCACAGAGGTGAGTGCCACCGGTCTGTAGTCATTTAGGCCTGCTGGAGAGGAGTTTTTTGGTACAGGGATTATAGTGGACATTTTGAAGCTGGCAGGGACCACGGACTCAGCCAGGGATAGATTGAATATGGTTGTAAACACTGGGGCCAGCTGGTTTGCACAGGACTTGAGTATTCGTCCTGTTATCCCATCTGGGCCTGCAGCCTTCCTAGTATTTACACCCATAAGCGCTATTCTCACGCTGTGTTCCGTCAATTGGATAAATGTGAGTTAGGGGTCTGAGCTAACTGTGAGTTAGGGGTCTGCACAGGCTTGAAAATTAAGCCAGTGCCCAGCCCGAGTTTGTGACGTTCAGGCCCTGCCAGCCAATAAGCCCGACTGTTGTAAATTCCCCACTATTTGTATGCTATTTGTTATGCCGTATTATTATTTCCAGTCAGGTACTTTTTTGACAGCCCAGGGGTCCTATTATTTCTAGTCGGACATCTCTCTGGACAGCCCAGGGGTCCTAATGGGTTTAAATTCAGTGGCCATCTTGCCGGCACATGTTGGTTCCATTGCTGTATGCTTTGACGGTGAAAGAGTGCGTTCATGAGAAAGTAAGTTACAACAGCCTGCATTATGTTAGGTGACTATATACAATATATTATGACTTGGTTTGTTACTTCATGTTATGCTTGATCAATGAATTGTGCTAATGCTAATATACTGAATAGCATCCTTTCAGTTGTGAAAAGTACAGTGAAAAGTACTTCGCGGAAAAAAACCTAATCTACGAATTCCAATCTGGCTTCAGAACATCCCACTCCACTGTAGTGTTGTCACGATACTGGAATTTCGAACTTCGATACAATACCTTGAAAAGTATCGATATTCGATACCATTTTCGATACCACAGGGAAGAAGGTTCAATCTTTTTTTTTATAAATTTTGCTTTTGTTGCTGGTTGATTCTCCTCAGCTTCTCTCTGGTACTATAAGAGAAGATAAATAGCACTTTTAAAACCCTTTGTTTATCTTTAGATCACACATTTAAAAATAACTGTTCATCTCACTTCAATAATTTTTATTGCAGAACATGGTATTTTCTCAAGCAGACAGATATAAACACTGTAATCTGTGTTGCATGTACCTGACAAACTGAACTGTTTGTATTACAGTCATATTCCGACTTAACTGAATGCACATGTGTGTGTGGACTACTGTACTATTACAGGTATTGAAATGAACAATGCAACTTCCTTATACAATATCTGCGGTAGCTTAGCGTTTGGTTCGTGTGCCAGAGACACTGTGAAGGCTTCACCCGGCGAGGAGAGCCGAAGACCATGCAGGTGATAGACATTGGTCACCTTGCGGTAGCTGTGTATATAGGCGTCATAGTAGGAGGGTGCAATACGACCCGCAGTTTAGTTGTGTTTAGGACAGTACCACAGTTTAGCATGCGGGACGGCCCACCTCTTCAGCCCAGCAGAGGACGCCATTACACTGCACGTTGCTCCAGCCTCTTCAAGCCGTTGACCGCAGCACCTGCCCCAGCGCCTACCCCGCCCCGCCGGCTGTTATCGCGGGATCTCCGTCTGCCATCTTAGCATCCGGACTAGTGGTGCTAAGATTGGGCCCCATCTTGGATAAGTATCAGAGGTGCTCTGAGTGTTGAAACGTGTTCGGTAGACAGTCTACTGTGGGGAGCGAGCTCTATGAGAGTGAAGATAAATGGTGCTTTGAATGCACACTGGAGAGTAGTGTAAGAGGGGCGCCCCTAACATTTCAAGCTGGCTCTAGATAGGTTTTATTTGCTAACTGTGGGCCCACTGTTAATTTCTTTTGAGTGTAATAATATGTGTGTTCTTATATAAAATTCCCATTCAGTAACCCCTTTTATCCCTTCCCTTTTCCTCCCCTCTCTCCCCACCTATGGAGTAGTGGAACAGTATATATAAACCCTTAAAGGGAAGGTCTTGTTACTGTGTCTAGCCTAGTGTAAGCGGGAAGAGCTTTGCTCAGGGTTGTGTAAGCGGGAAGAGCTTTGCTCATGGTTGTGTAAGCGGGAAGAGCTTTGCTCAGGGTTGTGTAGCGGGAAGAGCTTTGCTCATGGTGGTGTAAGCGGGAAGAGCTTTGCTCATAGTGCCTTTTGATAACAATAGAATGGTTGTAGTTGTGTTGAGAACCAAATGCTCCACTAAACAAATACTGAATGGGAGCACTGTGTGTTGTAAATTCCCCACTATTTTTCATACTGTGTATTATTATTTCCATTCAGGCATTACTTTGGACAGCCCAGGGTATTCTTGTTCCTAGTCAGGCATCTCTCCAGACAGCCCAAGGGTCCTTAGTCTGTTAATTAAATACAGGTGGTGAATTTCCGGCACCTGTGTTTCCATTTGCAGACTGAGAGTGCGTCCTTGAGGAAGTAAGTAATCACCAGCTTCCAAAATGTAATGCCTGTGGTTTATGCTAGGTAAATGTCATATGTCACACCTGCATTGTGTGTTGTTGGGGCGTTGTGATTCATGTGTATGATTATGGCTTGGGGTTTGCTGCTTTGTGTTGTGTTTGGTCCGTGCCGCTAATTGAGCTAGTGCTAGCCAGCTGGCTATGCTATATGGTATTTCCATTGGCATGTCAGCACTGGCGCTGGCTCGGTTGGCCGCATGGGCCGGGCATGGCACGGGGTAGCAACTAGCCGTGGTCGTGCATATGGGTCACCTAGCGGCCTAATGCAGGCAGTGGATAGTGCATGATGCATATGACCTTTACCTCTGCTAATTATGTATTGCTAATTATGTATTATGTATTATAATTTCTTGTTTCTGTTTTATGTGTTACAGAAAACCACTCTGAAACACCACCATTTTGAGAGATCACTCTCAACAACAGAATCCTAAAATAAAGATACAAAAGGACTGTTCTCTTGACTCTCGTGTTCTCTCTCTGACCGGGGTACGCTGTTGTGGACGAAGTGGCTCCAGCAAACATTGCAAACAACATTATATCTTCAATAGTGTGTGTGTCTGTTACTGAGTCTGTTGTCTTAACCATTTTCTGTCCGGGTAATGCTCATCATTATTTAACCCTTCCCCACACCTGTCTCTAGTTCATGGTTAAAGGTCTCTACAGGTCATTAAGGAAGGGTACTGCTTTGGGGAGCGAAAACATTATCCATCTTACTGCCATCAGGTGTGGGAGGGCGCAGGAAGTATTGGGGGAAGTGGGGGTGTGTGGGGAGCTACTGCTGATCGCCCTGGAAGGCCAGAAGGACCAGAGTACCATCCCTAGGTCAGTGAATCCTAGGCCCCATCCGCTCCTGCTGTTTGACCCCCACTTTGACATTCCTGGCCTAAAGTCGGGGATCCAGCTAGACCCAGTTCTGCTGCGTCCCGCTACCAGGTGGCCGTGTACAAAGACTCCCATAAAGGAGGGATAATCCACCCTGCTACAGAAAGATGAAATTACCTACCTGGGTTCCATCCTAGAGGCTAATCTTTCCTGTGACAAAATGGCATCTAATGTAATAAAAAAAAGTCAACCAACGAACTCGATTCTTGTACCGGATCTCCTCTCTGGTAAACAAGAATACCCTGAAGACTCTGGCAGGAGCACTCATTCAAGGGTGCTCGACTATGCTTGCACCTCATGGTACCAAAGCACCAAACTAGTCAGACTACTGCTTGACCTGACTCCTAGAACCCACCTCACCCCTGCCCACTTTGACAACCTAGGATGGCTTAGAGTAGACGACAGAGTACAGCAACTTGCAATGGGCCTGGTCTACAAGATACACTACACGACCAAGGTACCCATGTACATGTCAAAATACTTCCCAAAGGTCAGTGAATACCACGATCACAACACCAGAGGGAGCTCCACAAATCATGTTAAACCCAGATTCGGCTCAAACAAGGGACTAAACACGTTTCGCAATTATGCCACATCAATGTGGAACGCCCTACCCAAAGCTGTAAAGGAATGTGAATCACTACCCACTTTCAAAAACACTCTCAAAGAACACCTACGGGAGACTGCAATTCGAAACTGGCCCCTACAAATGTCCTAACCCAGTTGTACAGTAAATGACCAAGTATGGTTTTGTCAGTATTCCAATGTACAGTGTACAGTGTCCCCCCCCCAACCCCCCCCCCCACATCCAATGTACAGTTCCCCCCACCCACCCAACCCCACCCCACCTACCCAACCTCCTCCAATGTACAGTTTCTATGCCAAATGTATATACACTCTTTTCTGGACACTTTTTGTATCACAAACAGTACTGTATTTGCAAATCATGGTATGTCATAAATGTATAGATGTAGCAGTACTGTCTATCTGTATGTCGTGTGTGTCATATATGTTATGATGAATTGAAAATGGGGGACCCTGATGTAAACAAGATGAAAGACTTTCTCTGGTCTGCATCCCCTTAACAATTGTATGTATTGAGCTGTACTGTACTGTACCCATTCTACAATCTGTTAATAAAGTTTTCAATCAATCAATCAATCAAACGTGTGTGTATTCTGAATACCAGAATGTTATATGTACCTCTGGTAATTGCCATTGTATTCTGCTTATGTGTTGCAGAAACCACTCTGAGATATCACTCTCATTCAATCATTTGATCTAATTATACTACAAAGGACTGTTCTCTGTGTCTGTGTCTGCTCTCTGACCGGGGTGTGCTGTTCTGGATAAAGTGGCTCCAGCAAACATTACAAAAACATTATATCTTCAATACCGACTGTAATGCAACCTTTGAAGCCTGAGCCCGAGTCAAAACCCGAAATGTTATATTTCAAGCCTGGCTATATAAGCCTATAAGATATCAGAAATAGTGCTGAAAGACACAGCAGCAGCATGGGCAAAATATATATATATATTTTTTACAATGTACAATAGCTACACATAAGCTAAATGTCACACACACGCAGGGCGGGAAATGCTGCAATTGCATAAAGCTTTGTGTCACTGCTTTGTGAATATGGGAAGGAAATTAATCTTGAATCTTCCTTGACACACAGACACACACAGACACAGACACACACACACACACACACACACACACACACACACACACACACACACACACACACACACAATAAGTGAAAAGAGAGAGAGAGCAGGGAACAGCCCGGCCCGGCCGAGCCGTCGGGTGAGTGACGTCTAGGGTGAGTGACCGATGAATTAATGAATGACTGTGTGAATGAGCGAGTTAGGGCCATAGAGGTGTTTTGCATCTAAAATGGCAAAATAAAACAAGGCAACTGCCACAGATCAGTGTAGCACACCTTTTTATATAGTTATATGATTCAATGAAATGATCCCGAGTCTCCTAGGGAGATATTAGGCTTACTAAGCTTTGCTTAAGGCTAATCTGTTACACTAATCTATCTTTGACCTCCTCCATCTGGCACCACTGTAACACACCTGCATTCGTATACCCAGGTGTCCTGCATTAGAATACCGAACTCTACTGGTCAGCTAAAGAAGAACCCCCTGGCCCCCTGGAGAATACCTGGGCCCCTTGAAGAACCCCCTGACCCCCTGGAGAATACCTGGGCCCCTTGAAGAACCCCCTGACCCCCTGGCCAACGGAGATATTAGGCGTATTAGGCTTCAGGCACGGCTACTCTGTCAGTGCCACAGGGTGAAAAATAAACTAATACATCGACTTGCCTTACAGCCATCCCTGCTTTAATCGCATCTAGTGTCAATGCACCAGCAGCAAAACAATAGAGAGATGAAAGAAACTGTAGAAAGTGAATGACCTGCTGGACTCTTATCAGTTGTCAAGGTTAACCACACCCTCTAGTGTTCAAGTCTGTTACTGCACATTCCAGGCTGTTATTTCATCAACGTTTACTTTCCACCAGTTGACCGAAATCATCTGACAGAAAATCAATTGATCACCTTTGAGAGTTGGATGATGACAATAACAGATACAGACTTTACCAGGAAATAAAAGCAAAGCTGTTTTCTTACGATCAGATCTTGTGAGCGATGGTGCTTTTTGAGTTATGATTTATTTCTTATTACGATTATTATTTTGCTTCCGAGCGGTGTGCCCGGTTATATATAGACAGAAGTGATTGACCGCCAGAATAGATATTGATCACGTAATCAGATAGCTTTTTACTGGATGTGTTGCTGTTAGGCTTACTGGATATCTGCTACGCCGACATGACTACACAGAGTATCTCTGTGTACTGCATATCAATATTTATACACTATGTGTAAGTGTGTATTTATCACATATAACTACTGGATATGCCTGAGAAGAACCAGGTACAGGATTAAACATCATGACCTTTCTCGTTTCCACGTCCTGCTGTGCCTGGTGAGTATATCTGCTCCAGGGCTCTCAAATGACTCCCCCACTCTTTATATCATTTTTACATGGCTCCTCAACAGGGCCGGGCTTCCCCTGACTGCTAAAAGGCAAGATATATTGAGAATCTAAATATTCAGAGAGAGAGAGAGAGAGAGAGAGAGAGAGAGAGAGAGAGAGAGAGAGAGAGAGAGAGAGAGAGAGAGAGAGAGAGAGAGAGAGAGAGAGAGAGAGAGAGAGGGAGGACTGAGAGGCGGTATTCAGAGAGAGAGAGGGAGAGAGAGGGAGGACTGAGAGGCAGTATTCAGAGAGAGAGAGAGAGAGAGAGAGAGAGAGAGAGAGAGGAGAGAGAGAGGAGAGAGAGAGAGAGAGAGAGAGACAGAGAGAGGAGAGGACTGAGAGGCGGGTATTCAGGAGAGAGAGAGAGAGAGAGAGAGAGAGAGGGAGGACTGAGAGGCAGTATTCAGAGAGAGAGAGAGGGAGGACTGTGACAGTATTCAGAGAGAGAGAGAGGAGAGGAGAGAGAGAGAGAGAGAGAGAGAGAGAGAGAGAGAGAGAGAGAGAGAGAGAGAGAGAGGGGAGGGAGGACTGAGAGGCCGGTATTCAGAGAGAGAGGGAGAGAGAGAGAGAGAGAGAGAGAGAGAGAGAGAGAGAGAGAGAGAGAGGGAGGACTGAGAGGCAGTA
>NC_140166.1:186490425-186492925 GCF_963971535.1 Notolepis coatsorum
ACAGCAGGAAAGGTACAACTCTATCAGCTGAGTAACAATGTTCATCAAAGTGTTGAGTGCTACAGTGTAGGTTAGTATATTAGGACAAGTGCATGACAGTAAGGTTAGTTAGGGCAATTTTTTTTAATATATTTCTTTAATTTCTTTTTAAATTTCAGATAATGATTGAAGAAGTGCGTCTTTAGTTGGTGGCGAAAGATTGGACGGGTTCCGGCTGTCCTAACTGTGGGGCAAGGACCGAGAATAGGCGACTTCTCTTTGATGACCCTCCCGGTACTCAGATAGGAGTAGGTCTGAGGCGGCCAGAAGATGTGTAGTTAGAGACCATTGACCGGAGGTAGGCGGGAGCCATTCCCTTCGCCGCACGATATGACAGGTTGAGGACCTTGAAGAGGATTTGTGCGGCAATGGGGAGCCAGTGCAGGTCCCTGAGAAGTGCGGTGACATGGGCTGACTTCGGTAGGTTTGAGATCAGGCGGGCCGCTGCGTTCTGAATGAGTTGAAGAGGCTTGGTGGCAGTGGCCGGGAGGCCAGCGAGCAGTGCGTTGCAGTAGTCGAGGATTGGACGAGGAGTTGGGTGGCTTATTTTGTCAGGAAGGGGCGGATCCTTCTGACATTGCTCAGGAGGAATCTGCAGGTTCTGGTTGTCGCTGCGATGTGAGCGGAGAAGTTCAACTAGTTGTCAAGGACAACACCAAGGTTCTTGGCGGTCGGGGACGTGGTCACAGTTGAATTCTCGACTGTGATGGAAAGGTCGGTCAGGGGGGAGGATTTGGCCGGCAGGTGGAGCAATTCTGTTTTGCTTAGGTTCAGTTTGAGGTGGTTGGTCGTCATCCAGGCCGAGATGTCAGACAGACAGGCCGAGATCCGCTCAGAGACGTGGATATCTGAGGGAGGGAAGGAGAGGAAGAGTTGAGTATCATCGGCATAGCAATGATACGAGACGGCATGGGACGTGATAATGTTACCCAGAGATTTAGTGTAGAGGGAGAAGAGAAGGAGTCCAAGGACCGAGCCCTGGGGGACCACCCGTCCGCAGGGGGCGGGTGGCAGACAGGTAGGAGTGGTCATTGAGGTATGATGTCAGCCGTGTCAGTGCAGAGCCAGCCACTCCCATTCCTGCGAGGGACGCGAGGAGGATCTGATGGTTGACTGTGTCGAAGGCTGTAGATAGGTCTAGGACAGTGGTTCCCAACCTTTTTTGAGTACTGTACCACCAAAGCATTTCAAGCCAACCAAAAGTACCACCTACTACGCAATCAATCGTGGTGATGCCCAGGATGTATAATTAATAAATTAATAGTCTATATGTGACTCGACGTGACCAAACCCGATTTGAT
The DNA here is from genome assembly GCF_963971535.1 of Notolepis coatsorum. Classification (NCBI taxonomy): domain Eukaryota; kingdom Metazoa; phylum Chordata; class Actinopteri; order Aulopiformes; family Paralepididae; genus Notolepis; species Notolepis coatsorum. Next base: position 186,491,766 of record NC_140166.1, read on the forward strand.
CCGGTAATAAACAAGTGCCAGAAAAGGAACAATTGTCTTGCTCTTCAGAAAATCGAAAAAAATCTAAATCTGTTTTTTTTTTTACATCTTTGAAATGTCAATAATGTGTTCTCTTATTTGCTCTTATTTGCAAACTTAAATACAACTTGTAAATGAGGTAATTATTGTTATATAGTTCGACAGTATTGTCTCTCAATACTGTGGAAAAACTACAGGTGAGGGGATTTACGTGTGGGTCTGTCAGCTTAACAGGTACTTAAGAGGTGTTGAAACACACAGCCAAACGCTCTCCTTTCTTAGCAGGGAGAAGAACAATGTTTATACACTTTATCTTAATGTTATAAGTTATAGCAACGCAACAAACGCAGTGTCCTGTCCATATAAATAAAGATTAGAAAAAAAAAACGCGAGTCTGCGCGGGTGTATTGTCATTAAATTAAACAACATTAAAACACATTTAGAATGTCACGAATTTAATTCGAGTGAATTTATTGCAACCTAATGGTATAAGAAGTAAATTCATTCAATAGGGAAACTCAAAGAAAATAACAAACAAGTTATTATTATTATAGGACGCGTTGGTTGTTGTTGTAGACGAACGCGCGCTGGCAATTCATTTGATGACAAGACAAACGTCTTTCTGGGTCTGCATCCCCTTAACAATTGTGTGTATTGAGCTGTACTGTATTATTGCAACTTGGCTTGAATCCGCAGCAATAAGCCAGATAAACAAAATTGTATTAACAGCGCCTCGTTAAATCCTCCGCCGTTTCCTCTCTCTCAGTGCTCCACTGTCCGGCTGGCTGCTCTGCTGTCTGTCTGGCTACTCTGATCCAATCACATTCAGCGTTTCTCCCCCCCACCCACAGTCTGCGAATCAGAGCAGAGTAGGGCGGGTTTTCACGGAATGGAAAGTCTCTTTGCTTGTGAAGAGTGGCAGAAACCTTTCACTACCACACTACAGAAGGTTAACCCTTTCACTGCCACACTACAGAAGGTTAACTTGATTGATTGATTGAAAACTTTATTAACAGATTGCAGAATGGGTACAATACAGTACAGCTCAATACACACAATTGTTAAGGGGATGCAGACCAGAGAAAGACTTTCATCTTGTTTACATCAGGATCCCCCATTTTCAATTCATCATAGAAAATAAT
>NC_140166.1:186497925-186510425 GCF_963971535.1 Notolepis coatsorum
TTACATTGTCTATACTGGTAGTGGCTTCCTTGATTCTAAACCTGTGCAGAACACTACAAACATTTCATTTATCATTCAATGATAATCTGACAAAATTGTACAATTATTAAATGATAATACTTTTAAACTTTAATTAACAGGTTAAATGTAAATGGGTATACAGATGAATATAATAACATGAGCATTAGTAGGCCTGTGTTATGGCCTAGAGTGTTATCCTCTAAGTGAAATACATATATATACTAATGAAAACAGCAGTGAACAACAGGAAACAACTATATATACAAAATAAAGCCTATGGGGAACAATAGGCCATAGGCTAAGCAAATGGCTGTAACATGCGCGATTTGCATCTCGAACATAGAAATGTGCCTCTGAAAGTTTCAGCACCATGGAGAGCACCATAGTGCCGTTAGTGCTTGAGGAATTTATATTTATTACTGGACTGTGCAGCTTCTAGTAGAGCTTCTGACCAAGAGCATATTTATAAAAAGCTGCACATGTGAGAGAGAATTAGTTTTGACTTGTATTTCTCTCTTCACAAGCTCACGCTGCATCTATTCTCTGGTCCGTCCACGCGCCGGTCATGAGGGAGAACAACCTCTCTACGAACGCATTCGTGACCGGGATGCTCAGGAAGACAGCTGGGTCAGGTTGGGGGTCTGGATGTCCTTCAACAGCAGCCCCCACTTCACTCCAACAGTCGCCTCCATCTCCACCACTTCCTTCTGACGTGGAACGATTAAACAAAACTCCTCGAGAGCGCTTCATGTCTAACAATAAGGGCTTCAGCTGTAGCGCACAGGTCAGTGAAGCTGACGTTTCTCTTAGAGACATGACAGAAAGAGCCTTCAGATCATTCTCATTGGAGAAATCGAACCACTTCTCGGAGGTAGCCGATGGGCAGACCTGTAGAACGATGTGAAGTTTGCTCTTGTCTTTGTCGCTCTCGCATCTGGAAGTGGCGGAGAAGGACACTGGCCTCTGTTCAAAGAAGGAATCCGTGAGCCTTTGCTTGAGTTTCCCACGCAGGGTAGAGAGATGGGGTAGACCTCGCATACAGTCACGTCATCCCCAATAACCAATAGCCAATAACAGCTTGCATATATAGTACCTGGCACGAGCTGTTTATTGCCGCGCAACTTGAGCGACCGGAAATAAACAGCTCGCGCCAGGTACTACATGCGCTTGTGCTGGTTAGACTATAGGCTTGCGGGTGTGTGCATTAGTGCATGTTTTGGGGATTAATGAGAGGACAAAAACAATAATTATTAATAATAATACAAATAATAATAATTGTTTATTGAATTGCGGGGACACTAATTGAAAATGCGGACAATGTTCTCCTCATGCGGGACAGAGGGCTGAAATGCGGGACTGTCCCGCACAAATCGGGACGTTTGGTCACCCTAAGCGTTATGTCGGGAAAATGTATATCTATAGACAGGTGTATTTTTCATTTGATTGCTCTTTATAGGCTTAAGCCCCGAATATACTCGCAAACTGACACGTACACGCACACCGGCTGCAGCACCGATGGCAGCGGCAACCATGCAAGGTGCCAACCTGCTCATCGGGAGCAATTACAGCAATTATAACAATCAGAACATAAGCACTCGACGCTGACGCTTACAGACACCAACAATTACTATAAACAGAGCCGCATGCGCAGCGTGTCTGCAGCCGTGTGCGTGTACGTGTCAGTTTTCGAGTATATCAGGGCTCCAAGACGGTCGTGAAGACGGCAGTTGCGTCACGTTAACTGGTTGGTGCAATTAGCGAAGGCGTTGTGGATACTGATTGACGAAGCTCATTTACATAGAAAGGGGATATGTTCCGCCCATATTACCTCATTTAAATACGGCCAATTACATCGGATGCATGCTGACGGAGCACTTAATTTGTATTTTGTGTGTGTCTACCGTATGCCTCATTTCTGTCTTATTTGTCCATTTCCTGATATCTGCAACAGCCTATTAGGAGTGCACACAGCTCGTGAGCCAAATGCACAGGGGAAAACTCCACACATATCCGCACAATGTCCTCTAGTGTGCAAATCCTGCGCAGGTAAGGGTGCAATTAGCACCGCGCAATCCATTCTATGTGGTTCCCGCCCTGTGTGTGTGTGGCCTGGGGGAATACTCAAATCTGATTGGCTGGAGGGCTGTTTGATTAATTTTCATATACCGCATGGCTAGAGCCTCATCCCAGTTCAAAATGAATGTGCTTGTTTCACTGACTCAGCATTACAATGTACCACTAAAGATAGTATAGTCTAACTCTGGTAGTGTCTCTGGGTTTGCAACAATGTTGCTGGTGATTATTATTTTTCCAAGATAGAGCTACCAAAGCAGATGGAAAGCAATGTATTCCTGCATTTGCATAATCCCTTCACTTATCATGCACATCCATCCTCACAATTCAATGACTGTAATTGAGGCTACGACTGACAGTAATATAGTGTGGGAAAAGAGTTATTGCGACAATGAGATGTCTGGCTAACAAGCGCCTTTTTGCCAAACATACTGTCAGATCATATTCACTGTTCAACATAGACAAGGTTATGACAGGAAAGCTTGGTAGCATAATGTTAGCTTTCTGGGTCATTGTCACTGGCATCAGTCAAGTGACAGGCGGTGTCAAGCAGTTGCTAAGGAGGCACAGAGGGACTATAATGAAAGTCAGCAATGAGCAAAGCATTTATATTGTATGTTGTAAATATGAGTAAATGGCAAATATCTTCGTCTTTGGCACAAGTCAGTTCAGTTCAGAGTTTTTATTTGCCACATGGAATCATACAATCATAGTTTCTCATTACACAATCATAAATAGTCATTCCATGGACAAAAGGAGCAGGAAGAAGAATAAATCTTATAGTTACCTGCCCCTAAGTGGCCATGGTATAAGTGGGATAACACACAGTGTTGGAGTCGAGTCACTAATCTCGAGTCTCCTGTACCCAGTGTTCGAGTCCGAGTCCAAGTCACCAAAGAAGAGCCCGAGTCGAGTCCCCATTACCCTAGTCAGAGTCCGAGTCCAAGTCATCAAGGTTGAGTCCACTCCAATCTGCAGTCAAGAGCTGACATACAAATAAAAAAAGGTCTACATTAAACATGACACAGCGGTCCCTATTTCAAAGGGAGTTTATTTACTTGTGACACAATAGCCAAACAAATGCACTAACCATCAATATCGTATGCCAAATGATTAGGGCCTATTATATTATTTTAAATAAATAATGACTATTTATTTAAACTATTTATCATTAATAAGTCTGAGTCCTCATCTGCACCTTCCGAGTCGAATGCAGTCAATGCTACGAGTCAAGTCCAAGTCCGAGTCTAAAAGGACCCTAGTTATTTTCCTGTTGCAAATATTGCTAAATTCAATACTTGACAGGAAATACATTTGGGTCCAAACTGTTGGGTGGAACAGAATTCCAGTGAAACCGTCTATACAAGAGCTGGTGGTGCGTTTGGAGTCTTTAAATTATACAAGCAGTATAAAAACAATGCGCACACACACACACACACACACACACGCACACGCACACGCACACACACACACACACACACACACACACACACCACACACACACACACACAACACACACACACACACACACACACACCACACAGGCCCTATATTTCATCTGCTCGACCCAGGTCTGGCAGAGGGATCAGCATCTGTTCTTCAAGATGCTCAGATCAGATCCTGCTCTGGGGAGATATATGTGACTCCTCTGTCCCCTGTGTACTATATTGTACTTTGTGCTTCCCTATCCGTGTGTTGGCTTACTGTTGTCCTATTCTCTGAATGTACTGTATTGTCCTGCTGTGCCTTTTTTTGTATTTTGTATTTTTGTAATTTGTATTATGACATATTTTTTTGACCAAATCTTTTTATTTTCATTTTTCAACAAGAACAGCACAGCACAATAATGACAATAATACATAACAGACATCCAAGAACACAAACTAACAGCTTTGATTGTACAGCACTTTGGTTGGCTCTTGAGTTCTTAAACGTGCTTTATAAATAAATGACTTGACTTGACATGGAGAGGTGAGAACTCTGAGGGAGGAGGATGAGGAGGATGAGGAGGAGGAGGAGGAGGAGGAGGAGGAGAAGAGGGAGGTCCAAGATGAAGAGGAGCAGCCCTTTAAAGTCAGCAGTTCCTGCTCAATGGCCAACTACTCGGTTGATGCTGTTATACTCCACTTTTTACAGCTCTCGCCTCTTACTACCCCCACCCCTCCTCTCATCTACACACACACAGTCCTTCTACATCTACACACACACACACACACACACACACACACACACACACACACACACACACACACACACACACACACACACACACACACACACACACACACACACACACACACACACACACACACACACACACACACACACACACACACCACAACACACACACACACACACACACACACACACACACACACACACACACACACACACCAGGCCCCCTAGTATTTGCTCAGGGATCAGCTCTCTGATCCTTCTCTGAAGGGGGAGACAGCGACGTTGCACGCTGTCGTCTGCTACACAGCCTAACTCCCTCCCTCTTTCCTCCACATCTCTCACACTCTGCCTCTCTATATCTTTCTCTCTGCCCTTCTTTCTCTCTCTCACTCCCTCTCTATCTCTCTCCCTATCACCATATCTCGCTCCTCTGGGTGTCTGACTAGAGTGACAGCAGAGGAGGGAGGATGACTGTGGTGTCTGTCAAGGTTATGGAACTTTCTTCTCTCTCTCTGACAGTCTGGAGAACAGAGCACATCAGACAGACTACTATGTTGAATGGCAAGGCTTGCAGTACTCTCTCTCTCTCTCTCTCTCTCTCTCTCTCTCTCTCTCTCTCTCTCTCTCTCTCTCTGTATCTCTCTGTATCTCTCTGTATCTCTCTGTATCTCTCTCTCTCTCTCTCTCTCTCTCTCTCTCTCTCTCTCTCTCTCTCTCTCTCTCTCTCTCTCTCTCTCTCTCTCTCTCTCTCTCTCTCTCTCTCTGTATCTCTCTCTCTCTCTCTCTCTCTTCTCTCTCTCTCTCTGTATCTCTCTGCTGGGGTTCAAGCCTGGGGGGGGGGGGGGGGGGGGGGGGGTAAACATTTATCATCTGCAAACTTTTAAACGCCAACCTCCAGCAGCTGCTATGTAAATGTAAAGCACTGTGTTTCCTCCTCTCAGTCTTCAACCCAGACCCCTCTCCAAGCCACAGCGATTTGAATGGAATCGGGTCACTGTCGAATTTGCAAGATGGCCTCTAAATACTTCCACCACAAGCAGAGTGTGTATGTGTGGTGTGTGTGTGTGTGTGAAAGAGAGAGAGAAAAGGTGGAGAGAGAGAGAGAGAGAGAGAGAGATGAGAGAGAGAGAGAGAGAGAGAGAGAGAGAGAGAGAGAGAGAGAGAGAGAGAGAGAGAGAGAGAGAGAGAGAGAGCGAGAGAGAGAGAGTATTCGTTACCCACTCCTAACATGACACCACCACATTGAATCTCCACTCTACTATTGCCTTCATTGGTGCTTCAGCAGACCTCACTTAGCGGCTGATTGCAGCCCGCTGTTCCACCAGTCAAAACATTGCCTTTCTTCAGGAAATATTTTCACAGCGCTATAATTGCTTCCATCTGTAGCCGCGCTGTGGTGATACTACTACCCATGTGATTATGGCGGTGTTCACCGCTAACGGGTGGCGAGCGTGCGTCCCCACATCATGTGCGAGTGTTAAGACTAGAGTATATGCTTTCGTGGGATGTATACACACGCTTCATAAAACCTACTCTGCTTTCATTGCCAAACACGTCGCCAGAGAGAAAACACAGAATCTGAAAAGGCTCGAGTTGAACAACAACAAAGAGAGAGAGATAGAGAGAAAGAGAGAGAGAGAGAGAGAGAGAGAGAGAGAGAGAGAGAGAGAGAGAGAGAGAGAGAGAGAGAGAGAGAGAGAGAGAGAAGCGGAGCAGGTCCTCTCCTGCAGCGACCCCCCCCCCCCCCCCTATTTTTGATGGTTGGTTTAACTGAGTTGACTTAAGCTGATGAGCTTTCTGTGCAAACACAATTCAACTTGTTTACCCGAACGCCGCAGTCAAAACAATAGAAAACAACCGAGGGCATCCTGGCTTTTTATTGTCACCGTTATTGATGCTGTTGTTGGTAATGTCGCCGTTGGGCACTAACCCACGCTTTCAGTTTTCAATATTTCCCCATTTCGAGTTGTTGCCTCATTTTCCTGCATTTTGACACCCAAACTGAAGGAGGAAGAGCTGGCGGGGCTGATTGGCCCAGATTTATGCTGAAACCGATCTGCCTGCCAGCTAAGGTCATGGCCTGGGAAAAGCGGAACCCTGCAGTCACCAAAACTACAACAACTGCCGTAAGTGGATCTGACACCCAACACTGTCTGCTGACGCCTGCATCAAACCCACTCATTACACTGTTTACTGCAATGGTTTTTTATTACACGACACTGACACCATGCACACACACACACATACATGCACACACGTACACACACCACGTACCCACACACACACACACACACACACACACACACACACACACACACAGACGTGTGTGGAGTTTATGTGAGTGGAGCATACGCTCACAATACACTCCAATGTGTGGACTCACTTACTAAACCACACATGCACGCACGCATGCGCGCACTCACACAGACACACACGAACACACACACACACACACACACACACACACACACACACACACACACACACACACACACACACACACACACACATACACACACACACACACACAACTTGTGTCGTCCGGTTCTGTGCTTTTGAGCTAACGCTACAGTAGTTTTCCAAAGGAGAGGAGAGAGATACCGCGGCTCACATGCGCAAAATGCAGCTACAGGCAATCAATGATGTCGGAGGAAGAGCTGCTGATTTTAATCGGCAGGAGAGAGAGAGCACGTCAAAGCCGTATATAATATGGTGCGGTCGTAGGCACGAACTACCTGTTGTATTAAATGAATTGATTAATGTTTAACTTGTCCCTGTGTCCAGTCCTTTTCAACTAGCCCCACCCGTTCATTGTAAACAATGATGCATGTACAGTAATTGTATTAACATTACTGTGTGTTGTAGCTATGTTAATAAATTCTGAAGGGCATTAACGTTAACGTTAGTTGGGTATGTTAGCTAGTATGATAGTCCAGACAAACAAAGCTATTTAGTTAGCTTGCTAGCTATCGTTGGTATAGCTATTTAGCTAATGTTATTAGCATTGAATAGCATCAACGCTAGCTGGCTGGCTACAACGAATTCTCACAAGCTGGCATCGTAAATCTCAACACCAGCCATGGGGAGGCTATTTACTAAATTATGGAGGCTTTTTAATCGTCAAGGTAAGAGAGGATTTGTCATGATCAACTGAAGGTGTATGCTATGGAACAGTCTATGTGCTTGGCTACTTAGCTAGCTTATTTGGGTTTTCAGAAAATTAGCTATGTGACACTAATCTCTAGCTAGTATCGTATCGTATTGTGTATTTCATCACAGTAGCCTCCCGATGTTTAATAAACACTTCTAGCCAGGACATATCTGGACATATAAGACTGTTTTGTTGGCTGGGTTTGCGCATGCGCATTAAGGGAGAGGTGGGCTATCGCGTCAACGGTTCAGGAAAGATGCGCATAGGCTTGTAAAGACGGGAACACAAGGGTGGCGTTGATTGATTTATTGATTGCGTCTTCAGATTTGTCCACTCTGGGACCCGTTCTCAGAAAATAGCGTATTCAGGCTCCCAGAACGCGGTTCCGTGTGGACGAAAGGTGCATACGATCAAATACTTTGACGGATACAACCGAAATCGTCTTCGTCTGGACATGGCCTCAGAACACACACACAGTCTCAGCACACATCTCTGTTAAAATCTGTGATGTCTGAATCTGCTTTGATCACAGTCTGTTAAAACGGGTGGTGTGTCTCTAGTCTCCACATTATTGATATCTGATAGGAGAGGAAACACTAGTGCCTTCTGATAACTGTGATTCGGCAGGGGAGCATGTTTTCTCTGCTTTTAATGAACAGAGACAGTGATCCATCCATAACCATGCACACACATACTGTACACACACACACACACACACACACACACACACACACACACACACACACACACACACACACACACACACACACACACACACACACACACACACTAACACACACACACACACACACACACACACACACACACACACACACACACACACACACACACACACACACACACACACACACTAACACACACACACACACACACACATACTGTACACACACACACACACACGCACACACACACACACACACACACACACACACACACACACACACACACACACACACACACACACACACACACCCTTTTGGCTAGACTCGGTTGGCCCATATTTGTGCCAGTAATTGTGTTGATCTTGCTCTTTGGTGTTATTAGTGGCACTAGCTCAAGCACAGCTAACCCATTTCAGAGTAATACAAGCGATGCTGCACTCTGAGGGTTTCAAAGTGATGGAGATAATGATGTATATGGTCTGTGAGGAACAGGAGAGAAAGAGGGGAGCTTCACTGTGACAATAAGGAGGTTGGTGTGTTGTGTGTTGTGTGTTGTGTGTTTTGTGCAATCAGACACAGGCCTACTGAGAGGACCAGAGACAGAGTTACAACCTGGACACAGGCCTACTGACAGGACCAGAGACAGAGTTACAACCTGGACACAGGCCTACTGAGAGGACCAGAGACAGAGTTACAACCTGGACACAGGCCTACTGAGAGGACCAGAGACAGACAGAGTTACAACCTGGACACAGGCCTACTGAGAGGACCAGAGACAGAGTTACAACCTGGACACAGGCCTACTGAGAGGACCAGAGACAGAGTTACAACCTGGACACAGGCCTACTGAGAGGACCAGAGACAGAGTTACAATCTGGACACAGGCCTACTGAGAGGACCAGAGACAGAGTTACAATCTGGACACAGGCCTACTGAGAGGACCAGAGACAGAGTTACAATCTGGACACAGGCCTACTGAGAGGACCAGAGACAGAGTTACAACCTGGACACAGGCCTACTGAGAGGACCAGAGACAGAGTTACAATCTGGACACAGGCCTACTGAGAGGACCAGAGACAGACAGAGTTAAAACCTGGACACAGGCCTACTGACAGGACCAGAGACAGAGTTACAATCTGGACACAGGCCTACTGAGAGGACCAGAGACAGACAGAGTTAAAACCTGGACACAGGCCTACTGACAGGACCAGAGACAGAGTTACAACCTGGACACAGGCCTACTGAGAGGACCAGAGACAGAGTTACAACCTGGACACAGGCCTACTGAGAGGACCAGAGACAGACAGAGTTACAACCTGGACACAGGCCTACTGACAGGACCAGAGACAGAGTTACAACCTGGACACAGGCCTACTGAGAGGACCAGAGACAGAGTTACAACCTGGACACAGGCCTACTGAGAGGACCAGAGACAGAGTTACAACCTGGACACAGGCCTACTGAGAGGACCAGAGACAGAGTTACAACCTGGACACAGGCCTACTGAGAGGACCAGAGACAGACAGAGTTACAACCTGGACACAGGCCTACTGAGAGGACCAGAGACAGAGTTACAACCTGGACACAGGCCTACTGAGAGGACCAGAGACAGAGTTACAACCTGGACACAGGCCTACTGAGAGGACCAGAGACAGAGTTACAACCTGGACACAGGCCTACTGAGAGGACCAGAGACAGAGTTACAACCTGGACACAGGCCTACTGAGAGGACCAGAGACAGAGTTACAACCTGGACACAGGCCTACTGAGAGGACCAGAGACGCAGCCTGGGCTTAAGTGTGCCTGCTGTTGACCTATTCATCTTGATAAATAAAAGATATGTAAGTATTAGGGCTGTCAGTTTATCGCGTTAATTAGATTAATTAATTACACAGCAAATTATCGCGTTATGAAAATTAACTCAAAATTAATTACAAAAAAAAATGTTTTTTTTTTTTTTTTTTTTTTATAATATTTTTTTTGTATCTCATTCATTCCATAATAATGTAGAATACACATTTACAGATTTTTTTTTTTAATATGTCCCATTTGCATGTTATTGGTATCTGATTCTAGGGACATCTATGAATCTCAGGGAATGTATTCCCAGTGTCAGAAATACACAGCTAGATCCACAAAGAATGGATTGCACGGTGCAAGTTGCACCCTTACTTACAATTCATTATGAATTAAAAATGGGGGACCCTGATGTAAACAAGACGAAAGTCTTTCTCTGGTTTGCATCCCCTTAACAATTGTGTGCCGTACTGTATTGTACCCATTCTGCAATCTGTTAATAACATTTTCATTCAATCAATCAATCTGCGCGGTGATTGATTGAATGAACATTTTATTTTGAGTAAATTGTAATGAACCAAATGAGAATATCAATAATTTTTTTTTATCTTTGACTGTGAATAACACCATGCTCAAATTGACCAGACCTGAAAAATCTAAGCAAATTAATAGATGGAAGATGATTAAACAGAAGGTTTTGTAGATACAGTACTGAATTCTGCCATCCGGACACATGCAATTTGAAATATGATTATAGAATATAGAATATCAGGCATAAAATGGTTATGCGATTAAAATGCGATTAATTAGATTAATTAATTACAAATCCTGTAATTAATTAGATTAATTTGTTTAATCGCCTGACAGCACTAGTAAGTATGCTTCTTGTTGTGCCGACTTTTCAATTGCTTGGCAATTTATTGATTCAATTGTTTAATGAAACCCTGTAAGTGCGCCTGTTGCTGGGGTGCCGACTTCTCTATTGCTCAGCCTATTAGTTATTGATTGCTTTAAGCAACCCATACTATTATGTGGTCTGTTGGTGACTACTCCACTCTCCAGCTGTAAACAACAAAGGCATCATGCTTTTGACTATAGGTTCTATAAAATGATCGAAGATCACACCCTGAGCCTATGTAATGCATTTGATTGATAGGTCATGGATATGGCTGTGACAAGCTTGTGTAGGCTCTGATGAGAGACAGACTAAAACTCAAAGTTTGTTTTTCACTGGATTGATGCCAACTGCCAATCCTGCCAGGGCTCACATTTTGCTCCCAGGCCGACTGTCATAGCTTGTAGCGTGCGCCACACACACACTGACCCAGTCCCTTCTCACTTTAATCTCTCCACCCTCCTTCCTTAATCTCCTGCATTCTCTCCCCCATCCACTCCTCCCCTCATCACCCCTGGCCCAACTCCCCTCATAGAATCACCCCAATATCTATATGTCTGCCGCGGAGCCAGAAGAGAGATGAAAATCGATTCTCCCTCTCCAGCAGACTACTTTTCTCCAACTAAGGAGAAGGGGAGGCAGTTAGCTGGGTCTGCAAGTGGGGCTCGTCCATCTCTCTCTCTGAGGTCTGATGACGGCGCTGCTGTGGGGGATGGGGGATGGGGGGAGTGGCACTGGAGCGGCAGAGAGGAGGGCTAAGGCTTTGGCTCAGTGGGCTCTGGTTGAAGTATGGAGACAGTGAGGAGATGGAGCCATGTGGCACTACAATCTCTCACTCAAGTATAGAAAGTGTTGTGTGAGAGAGAGAGCGAGAGAGCGAGAGAGAGAGAGCGAGAGAGCAAGAGAGAGAGAGCGAGAGAGAGAGAGCGAGAGAGCGAGAGAGCGAGAGCGAGAGACCGACCCATAGCAGAATTTCCCCAACGAGAGCTGGTTAGAGCAGAACAGGCCTCTTTCCCCATCTGCTCTGTCAATATGCAGACAGGTGGAATATGTCCGATAAGAGAAATATTAAATATGAAATTAGACTGGAATGTACTTGGTTGTGTATGTGTGTATGTGTGCTTGTGTATGCTTGTACGTTTGTCGGTCTGTGTGTGTACCAGTAAGTGTGTGTGTGTGCGTGTGTGTGTGTGTGTGTGTGTGTGTGTGTGTGTGTGCGTGTGTGTGAGAATGGGCATGCACACTTAGAATGTCTACATTCTAAGTGTATGTGTGTGTGTGTGAGAAAGCAACATAGAGAGAAACAAGCACAGAGAGAAACGCTGGCAGTCGGAAAGGCATACAGTGAGAGCGTGACGTACAGAGAGAAATTAAGTCAAGGCAAATGTGCAAAACATTTTCAAAGGCTCACCATGTCAGTGACAAATCGTCATAACCAGCAACATTGAAGCCACACCTCTCTGTCTTCCTCTGTGCTTCCTATTTGAGTTTGCAGGTGGCCAAAAAAGATGCATCCCACACAGGCAGACAGAGAATGATGGACACAGCAGGAAACTAGGGTAGGAGGGGAAAACTGAAATAGCATCAATAACAGGCCAAGAGAGTGTTGAAAGAAAGAAGAGAAATGATGAAAAGAGAGGCGGAGGCACTAAGTTCATCACTACATCCAAGACACAGCGTCTTCTAAAACGATGCTGGCAGG
>NC_140166.1:186515425-186517925 GCF_963971535.1 Notolepis coatsorum
TCTGCTATAACGTTCATATTCAAGACGCTATAAAATGGGAACGTATTGATGATTTTTTTTAATTTAAGGCATATTGAAGGGACGGTTTATAGTGTCAATTGACAATGAGAATGGACAGATAGCAATAATATAAAGTATAGATTTAGCTCTACAAACAGCCTCACGCACAATGAAAGGTTGTTATGAAATGCTGGCCGTATAGAGTGGGCCCTGTCTAATCCCAATGGCCCCGAATGTGTTAAGGTGTGCATGTGTTATACTTGGTCTCAGTTTTGTATTTGAAATGGTTTTAAATGAACCTACAACATCACACAGTACTTTGTTTTAAGAAGGTAAAACTGCAGCCCTGGGCTAAGCTGTCAAATTAGGAATGACGGCTTGTTGAAAGATTGCTAGGATACGTGTACAGTACGAGATTTTCTTGGACGGCCCACAATCCATTGTTGGGCCCCTAAATTGTCCCTCAGTGATCAAAACGTTGAGAACCCCTGTCCTACAGTGTTCTGCACTTAGCTAAAGGCCCAGACAACCAGCCAGCCAACACTCTGGTTCTTACTGCCTGCGAACCACATTGCAGAAACAACTTGGACACGACCTGAGTTCATTTGGCAGCTTCTCAAGGACTTTGGGGGCAATTTAGTTTTTATATAGTGCTGTGGGATAATTGCTGCAAATACAGTAGTCCTCATCGCAAAGAAGTTCAGCATTTCTGTTTTAGGTTAGGCCTACTCTTCCGCTGCAGGATAGGAAATCTAGGGTATAATTGCGATGAGATGTGTCTTTAGGGCACCCACGCACAGATGTGTTTGTGTGTGCAGGGTAGTAAGGTGTGGTTAATGGTATTTGTGCGTGCATAGAGTGTGTGTGTGTGTGTGTGTGTCGATGAGTAGACATTGTGTGCAGCGTAGTAATCTAGACAATGGTTGAACACCATATAATGACAGTGTTTAGTCACAGTGTTCCCAGCTGAGGAGAACTTAAATGAGTTAAAGGACTCATTGTCTCTGGTGCACAGGAGCCTTGCTTAGCCGTGGGATAATAACTGTGAGCAAAATGAACACAAGATAAATACATATACAGATGCCTACTACAGCTACCTCTACCTCCAATAAAAGTACCCGAACACCTACTCTAAGGACTGATATGCCTTTACTGTTCCCACAATGCCCTCCAAATTACATCCTGATGTTGTATAATGCCAATTGATCTCAAACTGTGTGTGTGTGTCTGTGTGTGTGTGTCTGTGTGTGTGTTGTTAGTCGTGAGAGGAGAGGGAGTGGAGACAGTTAACCTAAAGTTAAATTGTGCGTGTGTTGTAGAGCTCTTGGTTTCCAAATGTCTACATCTACATCTAAAGCCCACAATATCTTCCTACACACAAAGAATGGATTGCACGTTGCTAATTGCACCCTTACTTAATTAACAGATTGCAGAATGGGTACAATACAGTACGGCTCAATACACACAATTGTTAACGGGATGCTGCAGACCAGAGAAAGACTTCCGTCTTGTTTACATCAGGGTCCCCCATTTTCAATTCATAATGAATTGTAAGTAAGGGTGCAATTAGCACTGTGCAATCCATTCTTTGTGGATCTAGCCCTAAATGTGTGTGTGTGTGTGTGTGTGTGCGTGTGTGTGTGTGTGCGTGCGTGCGTGCGTGCGTGCGTGCGTGTGTGTCCGAGGGAAGCAACAGTTGTGATTGGAGGATCAAGAAAAGAGTGCAGGGTTTGAGATAGGCCAATTGTTGAGACACAGTCCACTTCCCTTAGTATCGTTTCATTATTGAGACAGCAGGAAGGTTTAAAGAGCAAAAGCAACACATGAGAGAAGGTTTAGCTGGGATTCGAAGCCAGAGGGGGTATTTGTGGTTCCTGCTGAGTCTAACGTGATCTCTCTTGGCTTTGGTTTGCAAAGAGAAGATGCGGGATTCCAAACTAAGTGGAAATCCACACAGCAACCTGATGCAGAATCGATCGCTAAGTTGACCGCCCTTGGTAAATCAAATCAGACGCAACACTGGGGCCTTTAATAGCATAAGAGGGTGGGCCTGAGACTCTTGTTGTCTGCTCAGCTGGCACTATAAGTGTGTTTGAACACCTAATTCAATAAGCAGCCTGACTAAGGAGAGATTTGATTTCACTGGATGCGAGGGAGGGAGGGAGGGAGGGGGGAGGGAGGGAGGGAGGGAGGGAGGGAGGGAGGGAGGGAGGGAGGGAGGGAGGGGGGAGGGAGGGAGGGAGGGGGCTCACGGCTCGAGGTGTAGCTGCCAAACAGCCAGCCAGGGTTTAACAGCAGACCGAGGACAAGGACACCACACAAACACATAGGCAGACACATACGCATGCACACACACAGACACACACACACACACACACACACACACACACACACACACCCACACCCACACACACACACACACACACACACACACACACACACACACACACACACACACACACACACACAGTGTTTTACACCCACCACTGGACAACAGGCT
>NC_140166.1:186522925-186532379 GCF_963971535.1 Notolepis coatsorum
TAAAAAAAAAATTATTGATTGATTGAATGAATGAATGAATGAATGAATGAATGAATGAATGAATGAATAGGTTGAGCCTTAGCTGCTAAGATATAGAAGCAAGCCTATTTTGTGCAGGTGTCTAGATGATTTTTATTGTGCTGAGAGCGGGGGGGGGGGGGGGGGGGGGGTTAAGTGGAGGCTATGTAAGTGGAGCTACTAATTTGCGCATCAAGCTAATTCCTCCTGCAGGCAGATCAAAACTTGCAGCAAAAAAATTAAGAAAAAGCGAATAGTCTAATGCTGATGACAGGTCTCCATTGGCCTCTCTACGTTTTATACACACGTGCTACAGTATGTGCACAAATAGATAAGAGAGAGAGGCCGATGGAGAACGTGCATGTACATGCATACACACATAGACCATGTGAACCGCATGTGTTAGAATGCAGCAGCATAGTGGCACTTATTTTACAAAGGTTCCTTCTTCTACTCCTCCCTGGCATAGTTTAAGCTTTATAGCACATACAATTACACACACACATGTGCACGCACACACAAACACCCATGAACAAGTGTACACAAAACAATGCACATGCTGTACACAAACAAGCGTGCACACACAAAACCAAAAGAAACACGCACACACACACACATACTCACAAAGAGGCTGCACACAACACCAGAATGCATTAGGCTATTACTGGACCGCCACCACACATTCAACCTCTGACATAACAACATAACATCAGCACATTTCCCCTGGATATGAAACACATAAACCGCACATAAACCACAAAAATATAATACGAGTAAAAAGCAATAGAAACCAATCCCTGGCCTGCTTGTCTTAAGTGTCAAGCTAAAACATAACGCCACGGTCAGATCATAACCTTGTTACTCCAGTTTTAGTGTTTTTAAAGCAAAATATTTTAGATCTGAATTGATGGTCTTTAGTGTGCTGCGTTCCATGTATGTTTCATGACCGTAGGACCCATGGAAGTCATTCAGTAACTCATGTAGAATGTAAAGAAAGGATGATTGTTAATCCACTGTAAAATAGAATATTGGTCTGTTTCACACTAGTGTTTACAAACATCACCAACAAACATCTGACAGACACAAAATACAGAGAATACCATTAATAACCGATACATACCTGTTGTCTAGGGTTAGTCCTCCTGGTATCAAGACCTCAGTCAATCAAACTAGTCAGTGAAAACATACCGTCTCCATTTCTATTTTTCTTTTTTTGTTTATGTTTGGTCCAATCACAGATTGGTCCTTTAATTCCTCAAAAACATACTGTATTGCAAATGTTTTGACCTGACAGCAGCACTGTATACTGTATTTATTGTGGAAGTATGAGGGGGTTTGGGGCCTGACCTTCATAAACAGCATCTAGGCTTGAATCAGCTCCAATAGGCACTTAGCGATATACCATATCGCTCACACACCTGCCTCTGAGCAGCAGATTTATATATTTGTATGCACATATGCGCACTCGTGCATCAGCTGCATTGGGATGGCTTGTGGTAATAACAGTCCACAGTCATTAAGGATAATCGATCATTTCTGCTGAGACCAAGAGATGACACTTCATAGTCAACATTACTGTGGATAGGGATAAGGAAGGATGCAGGGAGAGGGAAGGAGGGGGGAGGAGAGGGGAGAGGAGGCAGAGTGAGAGAATAAAGAAAGAACACAAGAGAGAATGAAAGAGATAAACAATGTAAGCAAGCAAAGAAGAAACAAAGAAAGAGTAGCCTACATCAAAAGAAAGAGAGAGAGAGAGAGAGAGAGAGAGAGAGAGAGAGAGAGAGAGAGAGAGAGAGAGAGAGAGAGAGAGAGAGAGAGGGTAAAATGGAAGCGCTAGAAGAGCTAGACAGCTGGAGTAAATAGGAGACGGTATTAATATCAGTAGGTATTAGTCATATGTGTGTGTGTGTGTGTGTGTGTGTGTGTGTGTGTGTGTGTGTGTGTGTGTGTGTGTGTGTGTGTGTGTGTGTGTGTGTGTGTGTGTGTGTGTGTGTGTGTGTGTGTGTGTGTGTGTGTGTGTGTGTGTGTGTGTGTGTGTGTGTGTGTGTGTGTATTAGGGGTGTGCAGAGATGTATCTATACTGTATAATTATGTATCTGTATTCGTATAGAAGACCGAAAGTGGGCATGGTTTATACCGGATGTGTTTTTTGCAACAATTCTTGTACAATACAAGATGGGAACATACAGTACAGTAATAGTATAGTATACATTATTACATATTTTTTGTCATCTCTTTTTTTCTAAATATATATATATATATTTGTATAAATATCCTCAAACTGGGGCGGCCGGGTGGCGCAGCGGACTAAGCGTCTGCCCACCACTACAGAGACAGTGGGATTGAATCCAGCTGTGGTGCTTCCGGGTTGGCCGACCGTCCATACTAACCCAATTGGCAGTGTTAGAGGGTGGGAAACCCGGCGAGGGTGGGTCCTGGTCGTTGTAAACAGCTACTTCTACAGTTCGGTCGGGGCGCCTGCACAGCAAGGGAAGGATCTAAGAGAGGTAGTGTGACCTTCCACACGTTACACTCCCAGTGAGAGTCCGCGCTGCCAGGTGAAAAGAGCGGTGGGCTGTGTCGGAGGAAGCATGTGATAGTCTCCGCCCTCCTAGACCGACGGTAGGGGGTAGAGTGTGCAACGACCAGGAAGGGGATTGGGAATTGACATAACGACTAACATTGGGATGGAAGAAAAACGGAAAAAAGGAGGAAAAAGATAATTCAATATATATATATATTTTTTTATAATCCTCAAACTAAATCCTCAATTTGAATAAAGTGATTAATCTGATTAAATTAGTCTTTTTTTTTATCAACTTTCTTTAATGAATATAACTCATCAGTTTTTGTTTTATACTATAATATTAGTGTAGCCTAATCTTTATCTGCAACTGTGAAGAAAAACCCCATTGGTTTAAACAGAATGAATAGACACATACAAAAAAAAATATATATATATATATAATATAATATAGACACAATTATTTGTGAGCTTTATAGAGCAGAAAAGTTTTAAACTGACATACTTATGAGCGTAGGAAACTAATCTTTAAAAAATGCTGACATATTTTCTACAATGTCAAATAGGCCCATGTTCAAGATTTTGTTTTTAAAGTAAATCATCTAATGGATTATTGATACATAAAAATTATAAATAGCTTAATTATGAAATTCATGGATTGTTTTGCATGAGGAATGAAGAGCGGATACTGCCCTGGTTCCAATAACATAGTTTTTTGTGTCTGATCGTTAAACCTGACATGACCACCATGTCCGCCGTCAAAAGATACTTATAGTAATTTAATTTGTATTGATTTGGAGTAGTGGAGGAACGGTGTGTGTCTGGAGAACAAAAGCATTGCGATGCAGGTTTTTATTCAGTATATCCAGAATTTGTATTTGTCATACCAGGAGGAGAAGGGAGGCGGGGAACACGTCTTGGGTTTGTTCTGAAATAGCTCTCCAAAGGCATGCACATGCATAACTCATGATGATGATTTAAGACAAGCTTAAGACAAGCTTTCTCTAGGCTTTTGAAAATGTAGGGGAGACCTTGCTCATCATGGAGCAGCCGTTGGTTAAATATTGGTTACCAATATTTCGGTGGGTCCAAATGAAGAGGCAGGGCAGTCCTACGGGTTGTTTTTGACGGCAGTCCTACAGGTAGTTTTTTGTTTGTCAGGACAGAGTACCCTCATCAACTGTCTCTCCTTCTCTCACAATCACTGCCCCTAAATGAGTCACTTGTGGAAGAGAAGATGTTGAGGGACAGATGAGTGGCTTCTTCTGGACCAGAGAGGGGACATGGGGAACGTTGCACTCATCTTCAAGATATCAACAAAACATAACATAGTTATTTTAAATCAGTAGATTTGATTCTGTCATAATTAGATTGTGCCCCAGGGCATTTCCTAACAAGGCAAATGTGACATGGTTAAAGCCACAATCCACAATCTATTTGATTTAGCTTTAGGAAACTCTTGCTTTTGAATGCTTCTAATGGGCCCTGGTGAAAGATAATAACCAACTGATGTGCAGAAGGCTCTCACTCCCTCCTGCTGCTCCCTCAACCACGGCAAGCTGAATGCTAACTAAGGACCTGTCCACACGAAAGCGGGGTGTTATGTAACTGTGATTTAATGTGCGCAGTTGCACTGTTCGACCACACGCAACCGGGTTTTTGGAACACTGCAACCGCGGTCTTTGAAAACCGGAGTCCAGGGTGAAGTTTTGCGCGCATCCCGGTTACAGTGGTTGCGTGTGGGCATAGTAACCGAGGCTATTTCCAGTGTTTACGGCAGAGCTGTCGCAATTATTTCCCATGTTTACGGCAGACTGTTGCAAACAATAGCAAGTTAGCAACCGAACGAGGGGTAGAGAGATTAGAGCAGAGCTGTCTCAAGTAGCGTCATATGAAAATGATTGTAACAAACTTTTGTTCGAAACGTATCGTCTGTGTTGAAGAGTGTTGTTGAAGAGATGATGTCTGTTGTCGCATTCCTGACCTGACGCTGAGTAAACCTGAAGCTGCGGCTAAACTAAGCTCATGTGTTGTCAAGTTATTGTTATAAGGAACCCAGTCCAAACTATAACAATCTGCATCCCCTTAACAATTGTTTGTATTGAGCCGTATTGTATTCTACCCATTCTGCAATCTGTTAAATAACGTTTTCATCCATTCATTCTACTAGCATTAACGTTACTACTTTATTATTACGTTAGCACGTAAGCTAACAAAATCGGCGATCTTTTTGTGAGACTAAACTCCGCTCTTGGTGGTAAATTGTGTTGATGTTGGTTTTGTTTCATCAACAAATGAGGCAGAACACACAGTGAATGTATCCTTTTTTATTTATTGCACGTTGTTATAGCTGCAAACTGTAGAATTGTTTGGCTGTGAGCAAGGAGGGATATTGTGTTCCACACTTCAGTTCAGTTTCCGGTATTACAGTAACTCTAAACCCTTCTGATTGGTTGAAATGGCCTTCATGTTTGAACTACATCGCCACCTACTGCTTTGGCATTGTACTACATGTATATACGTCACTCGGTGCGGGGTTTAAACCACGTCGTGTGGACAGAGTTTTTTGTTGTTGAATAATTAAAAAAAAAAACGGTGTCAAAAATACCTGTGATCGTGTGGACTGGGCCTAAAGCCCTGATACCGATACTTGGGAGTTAAGAAATATTATATATCGGCTGATATTTGCACACATTTTTAGCAAGGATCCGTCAAATTTTTTTATCAAATAGCTAAGATACATACTGGAGGTTGGATATTTTACAGTTGAACAAAATGTACTGTGAATATGAATATATATATATATATATAAGTCTTTCTCTGGTCTGCATCCCCTTAACAATTGTATGTATTGAGCTGTACTGTACTGTACCCATTCTGCAATCTGTTAATAAACGTTTCACTTTGGGTAGGAGGGGTGACACCCTTTACAATTCAAACTATTTGATAAACTTCTACTTTCAGCCCGGAAATGCATTCTGATAAACTGGATTAAGGATAAGCCTCCATTTTTACAAATGTGGTATAGAGAGATCTTCGGTGTGCTACCCCATGAAAGACACATGTGAATGGGCTCGAGGCAAGTGCAATACTGTACAGTGCCTGTCTTGGTTTGCTTTCCTTTTTGCTTGTTTTTCTTTTTGTTTTGTTTTTGCTTGCTTATGGTGTGGATGATGGCATAGAGATGAACTGGAGGACCCCCCCCCCCTTGTCCCAATGTGTGTTTTTGTAATGTAAGTAACTGTACGTGAAGAATCTATAAAAAAAAAGAAAAAAAAATAGAATTATGAACTATGAACTGAACTAGTTCATTTAGAAAATTGTGAACTGTGAACTGAACTAGTTCATGTAGAAAGTGAACTTTCCCAACACTGCTTGTATGGTTCCATTGAGTCCATTTTCATTCAGATATTTTGACGTGAGAAGTCAAGGGACCCTTTTGAAAATGGCTATGCCCATGACATTTTTCTCCCATCAAATGTAAGCTTGCGGACAGTGCCGGTTAGCCTTCGGAAGAGGTGTTAGTTGGACAATGCCTAGGCTAACTGGCACTGTCCGCTTCCATTCATTGTGCTAAGCTATGCTAACGTGCAGCCAGATAGCTTTCTACTGAACGCACAGAGAGGAAACTGGTATCTATCTTCTTGTCTCTCTCTGGAGAAGACAGTAAGCTAATTTCCCAAAATGTTGGTGTGTTTCTTTAAAACAGCTTAATTTGGTAGCAGAATCTACTCCCTCAAAGGCTGATACATTTGGTTTCCGATATACCGATATATCGATAACATAAATGAAGATACCAATATACCGGTTATGAGCCAATATTGTCCGATATTATCACCAATATATTGCTCGGGCTATATTACAAACACAGTCCATAAGCAGCAATACAGGCTTTGAAAAAAAAGGGCATTGACTGTACTACAGCACTGTATGCTGTTTCAAACCTCCAAAGTTGTCTGAAAGTTGTCTACCTCATGAGATATGCTATCTACTGCCAATATAATAATGGCCCCATTCCCTTCAATCAGTCGTTGCGATCCAGAAATTGAATAAGGTTCTGCTTCAGAGTTGAAGAGATAAGAGACCTTATTTCCTGATCTGCAATTTTTGCGCAAGATTAAGGATAATGTGGTTTATCATGGTTCTCTGTAGGTTTTCTGTGTGTCTAGAGGATCTCTCGGTCTCCTCGGGATATCACGCCACCAACTTCCTCAAGTTCGAATGCCTCAAACTCAGGATTCAAACTCTTGAGTGCCTTTCTCTTTCTTCGCTCATGAATGCCTTTCTCTTTCTTTGCTCTTTCTGCAGGTATTTCGCTGTCAGGCTCTCACCTTCATTCCGACAGCCATCAGACTTTACAATGCATCACTGTGCCTCACTGCATCACTGAGCACAGGGTGACAGTTACAGTACCATCTTCCTCGACTTTAACTTTTAAAACAACACTGTTCAATATTACACTTACTGTAGACTTCTGTATATTTTACTGTATATTTTATATTAGAATGTATAAACATAACATAGGAAAAGTATATCCCGGAGCTGGGTATTTTTATTCTTAGGCTTATTTTATTCTTCATTTGTGACTTGTTTTGTCTCCCTAAATGTTTACTGTTTACTGTGAGCGATTTGTAGTGCAAGATTTCCCTCGGGATGAATAAAGTATTTTTATTCTATTCTATTCTATTCTACCAACCATCTTTTCTCTTTATTTCCCTGTGCCCTTAGCTGCTCCACCCATCTTTGTTTATGAACCGCTTACTTATCGGGGTTGTATCCCTCCAGTTCCTCCAGGAACACGTTGGTGTTGGTGACAGTGTTGTCCCCGTTGGGCATGATGAGGAACTTGAGGATGGTTCCTCTGCTGGAGCCGAGGAACAGGACCGTACGGTTCCTATATGGCCCCGCCTCTGGGTCCACCACCATCTTATTCAGCTGGTACCTGCACAGGGGGAGAGATGTAAGTAGGCTACTGAGTTAAAGGACCACTTTTAGAAGATTTTCTAACCTATCTCAATCTTTCCGAATATATAGTGTGATATTAGAGATATCCGATATTGGCATTAAAATGTAATATCGGAAATGATCGGTATCGGTAAACAAAAAAAGAAGCTAATTCCTTTTGAGGGAAGGGGGGGGGGGGGGGGTGGGTGGGAGGCTGTAACAAAAACAAGGTTATGTACATGCATACAAGTAAATGAAATGCTAAATTACAGTAGCAATAGTATACAAGGAAAAGTACAATAAATAAGGGAGAGAGAAGGAAAGAGAGAGAGGGAACAAGAGAAAGGGAGAGTGAGAACCAGAGGGAGAGAGAGAAGAAAAGGGGAGATGCACAGATAATGTTTACATTTAGAATGCCTTGTTTAATGCATCCAGTGAAATTAACACATCAATGCGTACTTTTATTGTCAAAGGGGGAGGGGGGACCCTGCATATATCGGTATCGGTTGATATCGGTATCGGAAATTAAGAGTTGGACAATATCGGTATATCGGATATTGGTAAAAAAGCCAATATCGAACATCCCTATAGTGTTGGTGGAAAAACACCAGCAGTTGTTGCCAATGCTCTCTGTGTCCTGGGGGCGCAGCCGCCATGCAGCTGCAAAATGTGTTGTTGTTCTGGCCACCAGGCGAGTCATGTGACACAGCTGCTGTCCGGAACAACTACAGATGGATTGGGTCTCCGCCGCTGCATAGCCAGGGGGGCGTGGTCTAGATGCTGGATTAGGTCTCCGCCTCTGCGTAGTCAGGGGGGGCGTGGTCTAGATGCTGGATTTGGTCTCCACCTCTGCATAGCCAGGGGGGCGTGGTCTAGATGCTACTAAAACATTTCCTTTTTCTAGCTTTGTTTTCCACAGTGAAAATGGTATCCCAAAATATTAGTGCAGAGGATTTTATGGATGAGGATACATTTTACAGTGTTTTGGCTAACACGGATATTCAGCCGTATTTATTTGAGAATATACGAATATAAGAAATTAGATCTACTTCCTATAACACCAGAGCTGCTCACCATATCCCGCTAGATGTTTCCTGGGTTAACACTTCCTTTGGCCAATCCTCTTTCCAATTTGCTGCTGCAGTTGGAACAAGGTGCGAATGGACAAATGGACAAATTGATCCCCCTCACTACTTTTAAGGACTATCGCAGAGTTGTTTACACCTGCGAGTGTCACCCAGTCTTTTAACTGACATGTAAATTGTCTGTTATGCTTCATGTCTTAAATATCATGTCATTTTATTTGGTTGTTTGTTTGGTGTGTGTTTTAATGATTTCCATTACCTCTGTGTATGTATCGTCTGTGATGTGAAAGAAATCAGTGTTTTTTCAATGTATATTTGGTTTATAACTGATATATAGAGACAAGCTTTAAGAGGGTAATACCATTATCATCAGGGTTTGCATCAGGGTTTGCATGTGTGTGTCTATCTCTAGTCAAACTGGGCAGAGGGGGTTGCAGCAGCAGACTGAGAGCTCAGGGCATGCCGAGGTCGCCATCGGCACATAAACAAACTGATAACAGCTAGGCAGAGGTCAGTGGATGGAGATGAGAACACAAGCCAAACAGACGAAGACGTGATACTGGCTGATTGATCAGAATCCAACAGATGTATGCAGCGTCTGTGTCCAATAGTCTCATCTGGATTGTTATTTTTGTTCTATTTATTTATTTTTATTATAATAATATATATATATTTTTTTTATCCACTTTTTCTCCCATTTTTCTATTTTTCTCCCATCCCAATTTTTCGTATCGTCCAATTCAACCCTCCCCTGTCTTTGAACACTGTTTCATGCCTCCCACAAGCCGGCTGCAATGTGGACCAAGTTATACATAGCATGAGTCCCCTCCGATACTCGAGGTAACAGCAGTCGCATCTTTCCACCTGCGCGGCTCGATCTTTC